>NC_044035.1:283620328-284281680 GCF_901765095.1 Microcaecilia unicolor | reverse complement strand
ATCTTGTTTCAATGGATGACACTTCAAAATTTTTGATATTATGTAGTCAAACTAGACATGCCTTGCTAGCTGCAAATTGATTATTACTGAACATAGCAAAGACACTGATATTGCGGTTATTAGAACAGTGTAATTGTATTGCCCAGTCGGTTTTATTGGATGGAATAAAAATTCCAGTGCTTTGCAAAATGAGGGGTTAAGGTGTGCAACTCGAGTCATCTTTGTCTATGAAATTACAATTAAAGAAAGTGATTAAAATATTTTTTTCTTTCAAACTGAAGATGCTTAGGGGCTCATTTTTGAAAGAGAAAAACATTTAAAAAGTGGCATAAAGCAGCGTTTGGATGTTTTTCTCACAAAAACGACTAAATCAGCATTTTCAAAACCTATGTTTAGATGTTTTTCTCTGAAGTCTGTCAGGTGTGCGTTCAAGTCACAAGGGGGTGTGTCAGGGGCGTTTCAAAGGAGGGATTAGGGCATGCCTAACACTTGGCTGTTTTAAAATCATAATGGAACAAAACAAAAAAGTCTAGGACTAAAACTAAAATGTTTTGAGCTAGACCTGTTTTTAGAACACATAAGACACAAAAAGGTTCCCTAAATGAGCAGATGACTACTGGAGGGAATCACGGGTGACCACCCAACCCTCTCCCACCTCCACCCCCTATAGACGTAAATAAAAATATGACTTATCAGCCTCTATGACAGCCTCAGATGTTAAAGTCATTTCTATTAGAGCAGCAGGCAGGTCCCTTGAGTAGTGTCGTAGTTGGTGCAGTGCACTATGGAGTGGGAGACTCAGGTCCCTATATCCCTCTACTTGTCACACTTGTGGGGGAAACTGTGACCCCTCCCAAAGTCACCAAAACCCTACTCTACCCACATTGAGGTGCCCCCTTCACCCATAAGGACTATTGTAGTTGTGTATAGTGGGGGGTAGTGGGTTTTGAATGGATTTTGGAGGGCTCATAGGAGAAGATAAGGGATCAAAGGTGAGATGTGAACCTGGGAGCATTTCTATGAAGTGCACAGAAGTGCCCTCAAGGGTGCACCATTGCTCTCCTGGGATGTCTGGGGGGGGCCAGTCGACTAAAAATGCTGGCTCCTCCAACATCTCAAATGCATGAATCTCTACGTTTTGCACTTACTCGTTTTTTTTTCCCGAAAATGGACCAAAAAACAAAACATCCAAAATAGAAAACCTTGTTTGAAACAAACAGTATTAAAAAAAGAAAGTGAGACATTTTTATGTTTTGAAACTGACCTTCTTTCTTATTCAGATTTTGGATGTTTTGTGCAAAACGTCCAAAGTCAGACTTAGACGTCATATCAAAAATGCCCCTCCATGTCCGTTAAAAAATCTGTTGAGTGCTAAACATTTTTGTATAGTAGTTCAAAGTCTGGCGATGCCTTACTTGGACTACTGGAATGTTTTGTATTGCTGCAATATTTATTGCGTGCTCCAGAGATAGCACAAACTCCTATGGCAGGAGTTATTATGAGTACCCTATGTACTGATCCTATGTCTCCAATTTTTAAAAGTTTTCATTGGTTACCCAATTAGCTGGCATATTAAATTTAAAATTCTAGTTTTGATATATAAGACTTTTACCCAAATAGTTGAACACTCAAAACTTAGCTAAAGATACTATTTCCATTTATTATTTATTATATTCCACATTATGCAAACAACCATTTGGGTCAATGTGGCTTACAGTGTAACAAAGTAAAAGATGAAATTGTGTGTGTGTGTGTGGGGGGGGGGGGGGGTACATATAACTTAAGTACAGTACATGATTAATGAGGGTAACATAAAGCATAATTTGGTACACGGTTAATGATGGTAACTTATAATCATAGGGCCCTGTTTACTAAGGCACACTAGCGATTTTAGCTCTCGCTAATGCTAGAGACACCCATATATTCCTATGGGTGTCTCTAGTGTTAGCGCATGCTAAAAATGTTAGTGCACCTACTACATGGCTTAATAAACAGGGCCCATAGTTTGGTATATTATTAATGAGCAGAATAACAGTATAACATTGGTTTGCTATCTTGGTGTATACTACAGTATTCGGCCTAGTTAGGGAGAAGGCAGATGTTTATTTTTTGGGGGAATCCTTGTGCTGGAAACATCCAGTATGAACATCCATTTTACAAACTGAGACAACCAAATTATGAACAGGGCAAAATGAAGGACATGGACAGTTGGGTGGCAGCAGAGGAATATCCATATTATAAAACTAGTAAAAAAGGCCCGTTTCCGAAACCAATGAAACGGGCGCTAGCATGTGGGTTTTTTTTTGTGTGTGTATGTGTCACAGAGTTATTTTGTGTGTGTGTGAGTGTGTGAGGGTGCGGTGTGTGTGCAGGTTGTTGATGTGTGTTTTTTTTTTGTTTGTTTTTTGCTTGGGGGTTGGGGGATGTGCTGTGCTGTGCTGGCAAAGTGGGTTGGATTGGTGTGTGGCTTTGAGGGTGTGTTTCTGTTGTATTGTGTGTGTGTGTGTGGTTTTGTCTGTCAAGGAGGTTTGTGGAGGGGGGGTCTTTCTGTTGGTGAAATGTAAATGTGGTTGTAGGGGGGTCACCCTTTGTTGATTGTTATTTTTTTTTCCATGTTTTTTTTTTGTGTTGTGCTTAGGCAGCAGTGTTGTTTTAGATGGGCGGAAGGTAGAGGAGCACGTTCTTTGTCTGTCGGTAATTTTTGGCCGTTTCAGGGCTGCTGTAGGGGAATGCTGGAAGAGAAATGTGCTGTTGAAAGCAGCGCCATCTTTTTCCATTGGGCTGGGGTTCTGGGCATCCTGGAGGTGGGTGACGGCTTGCCTGAGGACGGGGATGGTTGTTTTAAGTTGGCGGAAGGGAGAAGAGCACGGTCTCGGTCCGTCAGGGGGTGATCCGGTATGTTTGGTCCATTTCAGGCCGGCTGCAGGGGAATGCTAGAACATTTATGCGCTGCAGGAATCAGCGCCGTCTTTTTCCGGGTGCTCGGGGAATCCCCGAGGTGGGAGACAGCTTGCCTGAGGCTGGGGATGGTTGGGCACGTCCTTGGCCGCTTCGGCAAAAGGGGAAGAGGAAGGGGGTGGGGAGTTACATGCCTTTGGAATGATGGAGGTGGTGCATCGGTGTGCGGTTGTTTCGTTAGTTTGGCAGCCAGTCTCCAGCGATTCCTAGGCAGGGAAGGAGTACTCCTCCCCCTTCCTTGGTCGCTGTTTGCTGCTGGCTGGGTCACGGGTAATCCTTCCAGCTGGGCCACAGCTTGTCCTGTTCGCCCACGTCCCAGATGGTGACGGGCACATTGTTTTCCGGCTCCTCTGACTCCATGTCAAACGATCCCAAATATAGTCTGTCCTATAGGCCCTCTAGCACTCTTCAGTACTGGCATTAGGCATTTAAAAATTTCTCCCCCCCCCCCCCCCCCCCCCCCCCCCGGTCTATTTTTGCACATACCCACAGCAGGAATATTCTTCTCTCGTTCCAGCGGTGTTTCTGTGCTCTCCGTGCTGCACAGATAATGAGCCATTCTGCTGGGGAATGCTCCTCCCTTATTGTTACGTAGTTTCCTCTGATTGGTCCGTCTTACGTTGCCTAGTGTTGCCTGGGAAGGGTGTTGTGATGGTCCTTTGTGTTTCAGAATGTTGAGGGTGTTTATTCTGATTGGTCCGTCATGCGAGGGCGGGGCAGAGAGACATGGTCAGTGTTGTGGCTTCACCACCATGAATCCATGAACCCTTCAGTGAGTGACTGAGTGACTTCAGAACGTTGTCGTCAGAAAGTTGAGGGTGAGTTTTATTATAGTAGATGGCCACATAAACATCCATGGGTAGGAATAGCCTAGTGGTTAATGCCCCCACCTAAAATCCAGTGAAGAGATTCAGCGATTGTAAGTTCAAATCTCACTGTAGCTTTTTGTAATTTTTGTCATATGGATATAGGGGGAGATTCTATGTATGGCACCAAAAATATTGGTGCTGAAATCAGTGCCAACTAAGCATATTCTATAACTAGTGTCTAGATTTAGGCGCCGATTATAGAATATGCTTATTTGACATTTCAGCGCCTATATCTATGTGCATCCATTTACACCAATGAAAAACATGGCATAAATCCCAGCACGTAGATTTAGGCTAACTGGGCCATGACCACGCCCCTTTTTGCCTGCATACATTAGAAGTTCGGTGCACATTGTTACAGAATACACTTAGTGAGTTGTGCGCCTAAATTATAATCAGTGCCAATTAGTGCTCATTATTGCTTGTTAAGTGCTGTTATCAGTGCTCATTATCTTGTTAAGCTTGTTAAATTACGTGCATTATTATAGAATCCACACCGATTTTGGCGCTGACTTCTAGACGCGC
Organism: Microcaecilia unicolor; assembly: GCF_901765095.1. Taxonomy (NCBI): domain Eukaryota; kingdom Metazoa; phylum Chordata; class Amphibia; order Gymnophiona; family Siphonopidae; genus Microcaecilia; species Microcaecilia unicolor. The sequence continues at coordinate 284,277,328 of NC_044035.1, read as the reverse complement.
TGTATAGAATCTGGGAGATAGTACAGTTTTAGATGTCCATATTCTGGCTTTATAAAATTGGTATTTGGATATCTAAATGCTGTTTTTTAAGCACAATTAGAGCTTCAAAAATAAGTACCATAATGGTATATACGCAAAACAGACTTTTCCACCTTGAAGGGAAGGTGGAGGGGAGTAATATGTTGGTGTGTATCCTGAGACAAAGGCCAATGCAGAAAACTACCACAAACCTAATTGTGGGGTTACTGAGGGTTTTACGCACACTTTAATTGCTAAGCAATGCAGAAAGTGGTTGACTCATGCAGACGTTAACTCACACAGAAGACATGGCTGCACACTGCATTAAAATGTATTGTAGTGAGGTCATTAAATATTCTGCCGCAAATCATGGAAGGAAACAGTGGGTTCTGATATATAGACAATGCTAGAAATTTTTCAATAGGTCAAGGGAAAAAAGCCTGTATATTTTAATAGAGAAACGTATAAAATATACAAAATGAAAACAATGTAGTGATTTATTGCTTGAAGAAAATATTGTTATTTGTTGCTGATTTGTACAAAATTGAGTTCACATTATTTGACATTTTAGTTCAATAATCCAAAGAACCATGCAGAATAACAATCAAAAATATAATTTTAGTCTTGAAAAATCACAAGAAGAAATATCTACCTCCAATTACCAGTCCCCTTGAATGAAGCATAAACTGTAAATTCATTTCTTGCCCCAATCTTGCTATAAACCTGTCTAAAAGCACTCAACATATCCCCACAGAATACATCTTCTGACACTCTAATCTTCAACCCTCCTTTGCAGGTCAGTGACTGGGACATAGATAATTGGCTCCAGCCATTCAGATAATCACAATAGTGATACTATGCCATGCAGTTGGTTGATATTGAGACATGGGAAATTCACTGAAAATCTGTAACACAGTACATACAGTAGAGTATACCGATCATTAAATTGTGGAGGGCACTGAAAACTTCTCATGGGAATGCCTTTTGCAATACTTTCGTCACTGACTTTTGCTGATTGGACGGCCATTACTGTTCAGCATTTTGGTCCTACTGAGGATACCACAAGGATTTTACCACCAAGACTTTGACAATATTCTTTGTTGTTTAGCATTTCTGCCATAACATCAGAGATCTATAAGACCTCTGAGGCAGGGCTTCGGGCCAAAACACAGCTGTGTCGGGTCATCTAGCTGTTTCCAATCAAGACTACTTGATATTCTCCTCAAATCTATCTTGCTGTTTTGAATGCCTATGAACACCATCATAAGCTATTAATAATTATAACAGGAGTTCTCAACCCAGTCCTCAGGACACCCAGCCAGTCAGGTTTTCAGGATATCCAAAATGAATATGCATAAGATAGATTTGCATGCACTACCTCCATTGCATGCAAATCGTTCTCATGCATATGCATTGTAGATATCCTGTAAACCTGACTGGCTGGGTGTCCTGAGAACTGAGTTGAGAACCATTGCTTTATATCTTAGACTACAGTAAAGCAACTTTTTGAAAGTAAATAATGTGCCAACTAATTATCAGTTGGGTATTGTTGAATTTACTGATTGATTCATCTGGAAGGCACAAACAACCCTTTCTTGTCTGTCTTGGTTAACACTTTGATGGAATCAGTTAAGAAAAAGTGCTTACAAATAGGGGAATCCTGAGCTTGCATTACAAAGAAGACTGGGGGCTCATTTGCAAAGCACTTAGGGCCCTGTTTACTAAGGTGCGCTAGTGTTTTTGGCATATGCTAAAATTAGCACGTGCTAAACACTAGAGACACCTATATATTCCTATAGGTGTCTCTAGCATTAGCGCATGCTAAAGATGCTATCGTGTGTATAGCACAGCTTAGTAAATAGGGTCCTTAGACTTACACAGTTCCATAGGTTACTAGTGTAACTTTGTAAGTATAAGGGGTATGTTTACTAAGGTGTGCTAGCATTTTTAACGCAGCTTTAAAGTTTGTTTATTTATTTATTTATTATATTTGTATCCCGCACTTTCCCACTAAAAGCATAGTAATAGGTAACACAGAATTTTGTTATGTAAAGTAGGAAATTAAGTATAACATAATAGAAGGATGGATGGGTAGTAAATGGATGGGTAGGTAGGTAGAGACAGGTGATAGAGAGAGGAGGGTAAGGTGGGAGATAGATTCTGGGTCAATGTTGTTTTCTCTTCAGTATATGTAAGGTAGATGGGTTCATGAGATTAATCTGGGTCTTTTGGGTAGGCTTGTTTGAATAGATGGGTTTTTAGTGCTTATCTGAATGGTAGGTGGCCATGGATTGCTCAGCTAGGTCTAGGGAGAGCGTTCCATAGATGGTTAAGGTGCATTAAACGCTAACACGCTTATACATTTCTATAGGCGCATTAGCATTTAACATGCGTTAAAACCGTTAACATACCTATAGCGCACCTTAGTAAACATATGCATAAGTGCTTTGAAAATATGCACAGCACGCTGAGGCATCCTGTAATAATTTTTAAATGTGCTTGCACACACAACATGCTAAAATATATTTTTAAATATTTTCACGGAGGGGGTGTGTCTGAGGGCTGAGAGTGGGCATGTCTGTACTAAGTGCATCTACATTGCTGTATGCTAACTGATTAGTGTGTAATGAATCAATCTGCAAATTCAACAATACCAACTGATAATTGGTTGGCAGATTAATGGGAAAATTAGCGCATGGCCATTAATACGAAAAATAGGAAATGTGGCTATTTTATTGTTCAGGTTAAAATAGCCTTATCGCGTGGGATAGATCTGCATAAGGGTGTGCTGAGGCCACTTTTTCCACAGTTTCATAAAAGGGCCCAGAAGAAAATGATCAATGAACTTCTGAGGAAACTAGTCTGTAACGATGAGCTGTATTATAATAATGCCTCAGGAACCCTTGGATGGAATTCCTGTATTCACACAGCCTATAGCTAGATTTATAAACACTCTACAAAAGTGTTGATATGTAACATTCAAAATATATCTGCCTTAATTGATCTCCGTGTATTTTACTAGGTGTCCCTCACAGTTTAATTTGACTCAATAATATACCTTCCAAGATATAAGTGTGGTGGTAGAATTGTTACAGATGTTTACAAATCACAAATAAGACCACCATTCAACCTCCCTGTTCAAACCCTCTAGCTCCATTGTATTCCACTTGTAAATCCAAGACTGTTCACAAATTCAGATATTTGTAAACATCTGTATTTTTACAGGAGGGGTTCTGTATTTTTAGACTACTGTGACTGTTCCGGTGTGGTGACATCCCCAGTTTCCATATAAAGAGGGGGGACGTCCCCACTTCTGGTTAGCCCAAGCGTCTTTTGTCAGTTAATCGTGAAGTATGTTTGTTTCTACTTTTCTATAGTGTTATATTAATAGTATGTATTTAAGGGTTAGAATGGAGTTGATTCTGTTCTATGCTTTCAGGGACGCTCATGATCCCAAAAAGCAGTAAGTCGAGTACCTTGATAAAGCTATGGCGAAACACGGTCCATGTCGGGACCCAGACCTGTACGACTAAAAGAGCTAAGTACAAACTTTTTATATTTTAAAAGGGCATGTTGATTTCTTGGCACATAAGGAAATATAAAAAAGTGTGATGATTATATGCCGTGGATGAAGTATAAGACCAGTGGGTCTGTGATCATCCTTTAGAAAACATATGAGCACTTACCACAAAAATGTTTTCAATACATAGTCACTGTAGGTAGTAATACACTATCTATACTGATGACAGATTTCAATTTATATTAAACCTGATTGTAACACATTTTACTCTCTAGAAAACAATTATCTCCTTAAGGACAGTCCCCTCAACTTTGATCGATGGGGAAAGAAACCTCTCATGTCACTGTTGAAGTGTTTTGATTTGTATAAGCCATAACACAGGCAATAGAGAGCAGATGAGAATTTGCTCCTTGGATTTCTTCATCAATGCCCTTGCCTTCATATTGATCTCAAGTAAAACCTGAGTCCTCTGTTCAGCATAATCACTGTGATCTAGACAGGCTATATTTTCTGTCACCCAACTGTCGGCTATGGAAAATAGTCTCCCTGCTTCTACCCTTCATGACTTTAACATCTTTCTGAAATGTGGTTCATAAGTCTTTATGGATTGAGAAGCATCTCTATAGACATACCAAGAGATTTTACAAGCAGCAAGTATGGGGGTTACTCTAATCTTGATGTACTTTCATATGTTTTATCATGACCTCAGCCTAGTGTTAGAAGATAATTAGAATTAGATGGATATTACTTGTGTATAGTTTTTTTTATATGTGTTAGGAAATGGACTTATTAGGTTTATTATGGTTTTTATCTATCTATTTGGATTTACTAACTATATTTAAGAGGAATTTCACCGAAGTGCTATACAGCAGGTATAGCTTAATGAAGGCGTAGAATAAGTATAGCTTGATATGAACAAGTTATATTGTATTAACATAACAGTAAAATTACTAAATGTCAGTGTAAAACACAATTAAAAACAATGAAGAGCTACAAATGAAATGATACAGTGTCCAGAAATATGATCAATACCAGCAGAATATTTCTGAATGAGTGCACACTATTTTCAAGGAGGACATACTATTTTCAAAGTAGGCACACTCATAAAGATAGATATTCAGCACCAGCGTTAAACCTAGATATTGAATGCCAGGCCATTTCCAGCAACCGGCATTGAATGTCCATATTTATGGGGGGCCACTAAAAAGCTTACCAGCTATGCTTATTTTCAGCCCTGACTGGATAACTTTTTAGCAGTCAAAGATAGGCCTGCTATTTAAGTGGCCTATTTTGACCATTCATCATAGTCAGTTTGGTGCTGAATATCCACGCCTAATAGGCTATCGGCCTTATTTTCAAAAGTGATGGGCGCCCATATTTCGACCCAAATCGGGAGATGGACGCCCATCTCGCAAAGGTGCCCAAATTGGTATAATCGAAAGCCGATTTTGGGTGTCTTCAACTGCACTCTATCGCGGGAATGAACAAAGTTGATGGGGGCGTGTCAGAGGCGTGGTGAAGGTGGGACAGGGGCGTGTTTATCGGCCGAGGAGAGATGGGTGCCTTCGGCCAATAATCGAAAAAAAAAAAAGGGTGGCAGAAGCGAGAATTTGGGTCGCTTTTGCTGGACCCTTTTTTTTCACGACCCAAGTCCCAAAAAAGTGCCCCAACTGGCCAGATGACCGCCGGAGGGAATCGGGGATGACCTCCCCTGACTCCCCCAGTGGTCATTAACCCCCTCCCACCACAAAAAAAGACCTTTAAAAACTTTTTTTGACAGCCTGTATGCGAGCCTCAAATGTCATACCCAGCTCCCTGACAGCAGTATGCAGGTCCCTTGGAGCAGTTGTTAGTGGGTGCAGTGGACGTCAGGCAGGCGGACCCAGGCCCATCCCCCCCTACCTGTTCCACTTGTGCTGGTTAATGTTGAGCCCTCCACCCCCCCCCAAAACCCACTGTACCCACATGTAGGTGCCCCCCTGCACCCCTTAGGTCTAAGGTAATGGTGTAGACTTGTGGGCAGTGGGTTTTGGGGGGGGATTTGGGGGGCTCAGCACACAAGGGAAGGGTGCTATGCACCTGGGAGCTATTTTAATTTTTTTTTAATTTGTAAAAGCGCCCCCTAGGGTGCCCAGTTGGTGTCCTGGCATGTGAGGGGGACCAGTGCACTACGAAACCTGGCCCCTCCCATGACCCAATGCCTTGGATTTGTTCGTTTTTGAGCTGGGCACCTTCGGTTTCCATTATCGCTGAAAACCGATAGCGCCCAGCTCAAAAACGCCCAAATCCTAGGCATTTGCCCCGCACAACCCGTATTATCAAAAGAAAGATGGACACCCATCTTTATTCGAAAATACGGTTTGTCCCGCCCCTTTGCATGGCCGCCCACAGAGATGGGCACCCACTTTCGATTATGCCCCTCCACCTGATGCGATATAGCTGATTAGCGGCTAGCTGTTAACTGGGATATTCAGCGGGAGATAACCAGTTATTTCCCACTCAATATTTGCAGTTAGGCACTTAAACACTATTTAACCAACCAGGAGCCGTTACATGGGGTGGGGTTAAAGTTTTATTTTTTTAAATTGTTTTAATTATGGTCTGATACACTATAATAAGTGAGACTATTGCAAGGAGTCATTGGCACAATTTTGAACTTGACACAGTCCCAGAGTTGAAGCAAATTGGGACCACTCCCACTCTGGGCCTCTAGAATACCAGGAATATCCTTAAGTGCCAAGGATGTTTGAGGGAGGGGTTGGGGAGTAGGGGGAGGGTCAGGCTCTGTGCTAGGATGGGGTTTGTGCTCAAGTGTGAATTTGGTGCTGTAGGAGGGATCAGAACAGGGGGATATGTGCTCAGGGGGTTCATACAAGGACAGTTATATTATGCCTATGCATAGAAGCCTATTCTTCATTACAAAATAGGGAAAAATAGGTGCCTTCCTGCCCTATTGAGCTAGGATCTCTGTTTTAAAATTACACTCAATAAGTGAAGAAACACTTATGGTCTTTAGAATCCTATCTTCCTAAATGTAATTTAATGTACGTAACTCTTCACAAACTTGTTTCATTGTTTGCAAAGAATATTTCATTTTGGCCAATAAATTTTGGCATACCAAGGGCTGTTGGCTTAACCCCATTTTGTTTTATTTTGTCATCATTAAAAAACGACTGCAGAGGGGTAAGTTAACTAATCAGAAGATTTTCAGCTCTCTAGTCCTCGTTCTTGGAGTCAAAATATGGAACTCTACCTATTCCCATCAGAACAGAAAATAGCTACCTCAGATACAGGAAGAGGCTAAAAACCTTTCTCTTCCCAAAGACTGCTTCATAACAATCCATCATGACTTCTACCTCCTAGTATCATTGATTATCCTTTCCTTAATGTTTTTAGTCTCATGCATTAATCCAATGGTCTCTAATGTTTCTCAAACCTCACACTAACACAATCTGCTTTTGTCTCACCTAGAATGTAAACCGCACTAAACCCTGGCTAACAAGTTGTTAATGAGCAATAATTGGCTGCTAAAAAAAACAGTTATTGACTTTAATTGACACCGATTAGGATTTGTGCAGCATCTGGCTGTGCGCTATTCTGTAACACATGGTGCCCAAATCCCATTATGGAGAATTCAAAAGGGGGCATGGCCATGGGAGTGCCAGTTGCATGCATTGCTACAGAATAATGTATTTATATTTTGTTCACACCTTTTTCAGTAGTAGCTCAAGGTGAGTTACATTCAGGATAGTTCTCTGTCCCAGGAGGGCTCACAATCTAAGTTTGTACCTGAGACAATGGAGGGTTAAGTGACTTGCCCAAGATCACAAGGAGCAGCAGTGGGATTTGAACCAGCCACCTCTGGATTGCAAGACTAGTGCTCTAACCACTAGGCCACTCCTCCAATTTAGGCACTGGCATTTACACCAGGTTTCAAGTGTAAGTATGGTGCCCAAATTTAGGCCATGGGAATCAGCACTAAGGACGTACACCCTTTATAGAACTGCACTTTGTGCCAATCTTTTCCAGTGTACAATTCTGAGCATCGTTTATAGAATCCAACCCTCAATGTGTGGTTCACTGCATCATAAATGCTAGTGCATAACCAATGTAAGGGATTTTGTAGCATTCTAGCAGTTAACCGCGTGTTAAACCACACATTCAGTACTTTACCCTGAATTCTATATAGTACTCCTAGTGTTCCGCACTGAAATCTAAGCATATTCTATAGCACCATACATAACATAATTGGATTAACAAATTAATCAGCGTTGACAACAGCACCTAACAAGCAATAATGAGCACTAATTGGCAATAATTAGAATTTACGTGCACAACTCACTAAGCGTATTCTGTAATGAACTTGCGCGTGGTTTAAAAGGAACATAGTCATGGGCATTTCAAGGGCATTCCAAAATTTACACATGTAGTTATAGAATATGGCCCAGTGTGCGGAAATCTATACACAGGGATTTACACCACATTTTCATTGGCGTAAATGGAGATGCATAGTTTAGGCACTGGGATATCAAGTAAGCATATTCTATATACCATGCCTAAATGTTATAGAATATGCTTAGGCATGTTCCATGCAGATTTTTTTAAGCGCCATATATAGAATCTGGCCCTTTATGTGTTGGGGGGCAAGGCATGAGCAGAGAATGGGCATTGAATCATTATCCAGGTCACATGCTGTACTTACTGCATGCTAATGCTGTTAACATGGGACCACTTACTGCATCCAAAATAGGCGGTGTTAAGTTCTTTTGCATTCACTGCTGGTAAGTAACACTAATGAGAACATTAATGCTGAACCTAAGCAGGAAAAATCTGGTTACTCCTCCACTAGGTGCCACATAAAAGTTGCACCTATTTTATTTATTTATTTATTTTATTGCATTTGTATCCCACATTCCCCCACCTATTTGCAGGCTCAATGTGGCTTACATAGATTTATTAACATTGTCATTTCATGATATCAGATACAGTTAGTAATGTGTAGCGATCAAGGAAGAGAAGAGAGAAGAGGGAGGAGAGTGGTTAGGGTAGTTATAGAAGGTGGGCCTTCATAATTGAGTGGGTTGGTGAGGTGACTTAATGAGGCTATATGTTCTCAATTGTAGGCCTTGTTGAAGAAGAATGTTTTCAGAGATTTTCGATTTTCGTTGATTACTTTCAAGTCTGTAGGTAATGCATTCCATAACTGCATGCTCATGTAAGAGAAGGTAGTGGCATGCATCAGCTAGTGGAGGAGTGGTAACTGCAAATTTTACTGCGGCTTTGTAAAAGGGCCCCTAAGTCTCGTTGCATAAAATGGGACCCGTAGTAAAATAGTGCATCTTAATGGCAGCCCACGTTGATAACTCTTAGAAACAATGAGGCTAATTCTAGAAAGAGGTGCCTATTTTTAGTCACTATGAAGGAACCTATTTGATGTGTAGTCTATATTCAAATACTAGCATAACAGGTCAGATACAAGCTTGGTGTAAATGTTAGCAGACAGATTGAGAAAGAACATGCATAGATCTATGCACATAAATGTGTGCCCTGCCTACACTCCACCCAAACTCTGTCTGTGTGATGCCCATCAGTGCATATTAATGCATACTTACAGAACAGCTCATATCTGGAACATGGTCATTTACGTGCCTATGATTGAACATATTTAGGGCTAGATTCAATAACTGGCGCTCAAAAATTGGCACCAAAAAAATTGGTGCTCAATGCTATTCTAAAATGGGCACTCAAAGATTTATTTATTTATTTTATTTATTGCATTTGTATCCCACATTTTCCCACCTATTTGCAGGCTCAATGTGGCTTACAGAGTTTTGTTATGACATAGTCATTCCAGGATATCAGATACAATAGGTAATGACCAAAGATTAAGCAAGAAGCAAGAAGGAAGGTGTTAGGTTGGTTAGTATAGAAGGTGGGCTTTTATAACTGGGTGGTTGGTGAGGTAGTTTTGTAAGGCTAAGGGTTCTCTTTGTAGGCCTTGTTGAAGAGATGTGTCTTCAGAGATTTGCGAAAGTTATTTTGTCCATGGTTTTCAGGGCTGTAGGTAATGCATTCCACAACTGCGTGCTCATGTAAGAGAAGGTAGTGGCATGTGTCAGCTTGTATTTTAGTCCTTTACAGCTCACACCCTTTTTCAGTAGTAGCTCAAGGTGAGTTACTTTCAGGTACACTTGGTATTTTCCTGTCCCTGGAGGACTCTCAAACTGATTTTGTACCTGAGGCAATGGAGGCTTAAGTGACTTGTCCAAGATCACAAGGAGCAGCAGCAGGATTTGAACTGACCGGTGCTCTAACCACTACTCCTCCACTTCAAAGGTGAGTGCTTATTAATAGAATTAGGATGATGGGCTGATTTTGGCAGCCACATTTGAGCACCAAAACCTACACCTGCTAAAATCAGGTGTAATTTCCAGAGCCCAATTTGGGCGTACATCCTCAGTATTCCATAACACTGCACACAAATTTTAGGAATGCCCCTGACCCACCTATGCACCTTCCATGGCCATGCCCACTTTTGGGTTGTGCATTATGGGATTGGGCACACATTGTTATGGAATAGCTCATAGCAAGATGTGCGCACACATTCAAATTGATGCCAATTAGTACCCAATAATTGGCACTAATTTGCTCTTTAGCCATTTTAGTTGGGCGCACATCTTGGATCAGTGTCCAAATATCAGCACCCAGTTTTGGGCATCATATATAGAATCCGGGGGACAGTAAATGACTAGAATACCAGCATATATGTGTATATCTGCCACCTGAAGCTAAGTGGCTCCAATATGCAGAAGAAAAGGCCAAGCTTCAGCAAGTCTGTGCCACATTCTGCAAACCAGCTGCTTTCATGTGAACAGAGAAGACAAAGTGGCAAACGTAATATACATTTATAGGACCCAGAGCAAATGTGCTAGGAAAAAATAACACTCTTAATACCTCTCAATTGAAGATGAATAGACTCATTTCAGAAACAGTGGGATGTTACCAGTGATCAATTAAGTAAGACCCTCTATAGGCAAGCGGCTGACAGGCGGGTTCATTTCACTGAGTGCTGTGCAAATTGAGCCATTTCTCTGAATTTTCAGCATCATTTATCCAGGGCCTTTATTAAACAAATCTCTAAATTCTTAACCAATTAGTTGGAGATGGCTGTTTTAAAAGAGACGAATAAAATTAAGTAATCATGGACAGAGAGATGTTTCTTTAATACCCGGACACGCAAGGTTCACATCTATTTACTAATAGGGGTGTGCAACCCCAATTTTTTTCATTTTATTTAGTTTTTTATGTCATTATGGGATTTTTTTTTCCTTTTCAACAGCAATATCAACAATATCACTCACTATTGCTTCAAATAGTGGTCCCTATAGTTCAATAATACGCACTATGGCAAAAGAGTGCAGACTAATAGTGCACCTTTTACATAGCAATTCTATAAAGAGTCACCATCTAGAGGATGCCTATGCTATAAAGAAAAGTAGACATCTACTTTACTTTATAAAATGCTAGCATAACACCTCATATAAACACATATGTTTGGCACAAGCACTTATACCAGCCATAGAGTTGAAGTAGATGTTTGCACTTAGATTGTTAAAAAAACACATGTAACCCTGGCTTACCACTCAGTCAGGACTGACTGATGTTTCCAGAATTTAGGTGTGATGTTATAGAATAGGGTCATACACACCCAACTGACATTAGTTGCTCACTAGCATTTACACCAGATTTCAGCAGATGTAGGTGCTTGTACCTAAAGTTAGGCATGACATCCTTCTTAAGTTGGTATTCTACAAATGGCACCCTGGAAAGAGCATCCTTTGCAGAATACTAGTTTAGCACAGATCTTACCGGTGCCTATCTTTGGGAGCCATTTATAGAATTCCCCCCTCATCCCCAGATTCTATATAGTGCATAACTTAACATACTTAACAAGCAATAATGAGCACTGAATGGTACCGATTAGAAGTTAGGTGCACGTCACTAAGCGTTTTCTGTAATGATGTGCACCAAACTTCTAATGTGCACAGGCAAAAGAGATGTGGTTATGGGTGGGGAAATGGGCGCTTCATGGACGTTCTGAAATTTACACATTTAATTATAGAATATGGCCCAGTGCGCCTAAATGTATGCGCTGGGATTTATGTCATTCTTTTGTTGGTGTAAATGGATGCACATTGATTTAGATGCTGAAATAACAACTAAGCATATTCTATAATTAGCGCCTAAATCTAGGCACCAATTATAAAATATGCTTAGTCGGCAATGATGTCAGTGCCAATTTTTGTAGGCGCCTTATATAGAATGTCCCCCTTAATGTGTGAATAGGAGCACGTTAACTGTTACTGCACAAATCAGGTAACTTGTATTATTTCTACACAGCATGCTCAAATTCACGTTTTAGGGGCATCTTGTGTTAGTAGGCATAACTAGGTCATGAAAGTATATTACATTTAGTGCATGGCTACTACTTCATACTAACTGACAATGTTGCAGTTAGTGTGGGCCAACTTAGCATCTCCTATATAGGAGGAGATAGGTTCATCTACACTAACTGCAACCAGGATACCACAAGCTAATGGACATTTCAACACACAACCTGCTGAAGAAATGCTTTTCAAGCCTCAGTATAGGCCCTAAAGTGACTGACTGGGTTAGGAATTGATTGAGGGGAAGGTGACACAGGGTAATGGTAAATGGAGCTCATTCTGAGGAAAAGGATGTTACCAGTGGTGAGCTGCAAGGTTTGGTTCTTCGGCCAATTTCTTTTTTTAACAATTTGTAAGCGATATTACTGAAGGGCTGTCTAGTAAGGTTTGCCTCTTTGTGGATGACACCAAAATCTGAAATAGGGCAGACACCCCTGATGATGTGGATAACATGAAGAGGGACTTAGCAAAGCTAGAGGGATGGTCTAGAATTTGGTAGCCAAGATTTAATGCTAAAAAAATGCAGGGTCATGCATTTGGGCTTCAAAAACTGAGGGAATGATACAGTTTAGGGGACGAAGAACTTTTTTGCATACGAAAGACAAACAGGATCATATATGATGATCTTAAGGTGACCAAATAGGTAGAAAAGGTGACGGTGAAAGCTAGAAGGATGATTGAGTGCAAAGGGAGAGGAATGGCCAGTAGAAAAAAAGGAGGTGATGATGCCCCTGTAAAAAACTCTGTGTGAGACCTCGAATAGAATATTGTGTACAATTCTGGAGGCTGCACCTTCAAAAAGATATAAACAAAATGGAGTTGATCCAGAGGGTGGCTACTAAAATGGTCAGTGGTCTTCGTTATAAAGCATATGGTGACAGACTTCAAGAACTCAATAGGTATACTTTGGAAGAAAGGTGGGAGAGGGGAAATACGATAGAGACATTTAACTATGTATGCGGCATAAATGCACAGGAGACAAATCTCTTTCAATTTTTTTTTGTTACATTTGTACCCCGCGCTTTCCCACTCATGGCAGGCTCAATGTGGCTTACATGGGGCGATGGAGAGTTAAGTGGCTTGCCCAGAGTCACAAGGAGCTGCCTGTGCCTGAAGTGGGAATCAAACTCAGTTCCTCATGACCAAAGTCCACCACCCTAACCACTAGGCCTCTCTTCCACTCCTTGATAGGAAGCTCTGGAACGAGGCAGCATAGGATGAAGGTGAAAGGGAACAGACTCAGAAGTAACCTGAGGAATTACTGGTGGAAGTGGTGGAGACAAAAAAACTATCAGAATTCAAGAGAGCTTGGGACAAGTACATAGGATCTCTAAGGGAGTGAAAGGGAGAGTAGATGGCATGGATGGGCAGACTGGATAGGCTATATGGTCTTTATCTGCCTACATTTTTCTATGTTTCTATGCATTTACCACATGTTAATTTCATACTGTAAGGCACAGTAACTGCAAAATTTAACTCATTTTAATAAAATGATGTCTATTGGGCTCATATTTGAAAGAGAAGGACGCCCATCTTTTGACATAAATCGGAAGATGGATGTCCTTCTCCCAGGGTCGTCCAAATTGGTATAATCGAAAGCTGATTTTGGACATCCCCAACTGCACTCTGTCACAGGGATGGCCAAAGTTCAAGGTGGCATGTTGGAGGTGTAGCGAAGGTGGGACTTGGGCGTACCTAACACTTGGATGTCCTTGACCCATAATGGAAAAAAAGAAGGACATCCCTGATGAGCACTTGGACATTTTCACCCAGACCTGTTTTTCTTACGACTAAGGCACAAAAAGGTGCCAAACTGACCAGATGACCACCGGAGAGAATCGGGGATGACCTCCCCTTACTCCCCTGGTGGTCACTAACCCCCTCCCACCCTCAAAAACATCTTTAAAAATATTTCATGCCAGCCTCTATGCCAGCCTCAGAAGTCATACTCAGGTCCATGACAGCAGTATGCAGGTCCCTGGAGCAGTTTTAGTGGGTGAGTGCACTTCAGGCAGGCGGACCCAGGCCCATCCCCCCCACCTGTTACGTTTGTGGAGGAAACAGTGAGCCCTCCAAAACCCACCAGAAACCCACTGTACCCACATCTAGGTGCCCCCTTCACCTGTAAGCGCTATGGTAGTGGTGCACAGTTGTGGGGAGTGGGTTTTGGGGGGGTTGGGCGGTTGAGCACACAAGGTAAGGGAGCTATGTACCTCGGAGCAATTTTATGAACTCCACTGCAATGCCCCCTAGGGTGCCCGGTTAGTGTCCTGGCATGTCAGAGGGACCAGTGCACTACAAATGCTGGCTCCTTCCACAACCAAATGGCTTGCATTTGGTCGTTTCTGAGATGGACGTCCTTGGTTTCGAAAATCGCTGAAAATCAGAGATGACCAAGTCTAGGGACATCCATCTCTAAGGACGACCAAATTTGAGGATTTGGACATCCCTGGTGGTATTTTTGAAATGAAAGATGGACGTTCATCTTATTTCGAAAATACGGGTTTTCCCGCACCTAGATCGGGACGTTTTGCAAGGACGTTCAAATAGAAACGTGGACGTCCCTTTCGAAAATACCCCTCCACATCTACTAGCCTTGAACAGATATTTTGACAACACTTTCACCAATGTAATTGCACATTAATTGAAAAATAAATGTTCTCATTCATTTATTTTAAAACTTCAACAGTTGTTTTCATAGTGTATCCTAATTTCATGGAGCTGTTTTGAAAGTGAGTTCTAGGTAATGGTAAGTCAAAGAAGACTTTTAGCAGAGAAACTGGAGTAAACAATTCCATTTTGGCTGGAACAGATATGCATGTCTAAGTTATTCCTTGGTTGTATTGTGCTGCTGCCACATATGTGAGAATGCTTACAGTCCTCAGCTATAAAGGTTGCCTGATGTGATATAACCCATCAGATATATTATATTTTGCATACGTTAGAAAGTAAAGTGAACAAGAATAGACAGTGTGCTACAGACAGGGCCTATAAAACAACAAGTTAGCTTTTCAATGGCAAAGAAATCCAGTGCAGTACTGGAATGTCCTCCTGCTGTGTATACACATGGTTTTCTACTCAGAGCATGAACAACCAAATTGTTTTCCTACAGCAAGCAGAAGGAGCAAAGGGAGGCCATATCTATGGAAACTTTAATTTAATGATCTTAGTAAATCCAATCATGTTCCTATTGCTCAGGCTGACTGATTGATCTCCCACCTTTAAGACATGAGCTCCTCAGGATTCAACCCTCCACTCCTACAGAATGGCCAGATGCTCTCTCCCTAGCTTCTGACTCCAAGGGAATAGGGCTAGCACCATTAGTTGACCCAGAACCAGCAGTGCCCTAGAGAAAAATCAGGTATGTAATCTGAGTAACAGTCCAGTGTAGTGGGGATTAAAAATAAATCTGTCACACAGAAAAGTAGAGCAGGAGAAATGCTAACAAACTAACCTTCTGTCTTTTTGTACTTCAGTGAGAAAACATCCCACAGTCATTTTATAAGTACATACAGTATAAGTGTTGCCATACTGGGACAGACCGAAGGTCCATCAAGCCCAGCATCCTGTTTCCAACAGTGGCCAGTCCAGGTCACAAATACCTGGCAAGATCTCAAAACAGTACAATACATTTTATGCTGCTTATTCTAGAAATACTGCCAAACAAATGTGAGCCTTCACTCTGTCGAGTATAGAAAATCACAAACAAAATCTACATAAAGTGCCTGAATGCAAATGCAATCTATGTAGAGGCTAGATGATTAATGTAAAATGAGGTAGAGTCTCATACATTTGACACAAAAGTATTTTTTTCACTCCATAGGTGAATAACTAACTCGTGTTCATTGCTTAATCATTGACTCAGCCTCCACCGTCCTCTTCTTGTCACTCATTTATAACTACTAGTGGGTACAACACTCTCAATGTGATCAAAATACACACAATACTTATCTTAGGCAGGTTGGTGCACTCTTAAACCCCTTAAGAGTGCACCAACCTGCCTAAGATAAGTGTTGTGTGTATTTTGATCACATTGAGAGTGTTGTACCCACTAGTAGTTATAAATGAGTGACAAGAAGAGGACGGTGGAGGCTGATTCAATGATTAAGCAATGAACACGAGTTAGTTATTCACCTATGGAGTGAAAAAAATACTTTCGTGTCAAATGTATGAGACTCTACCTCACTTTACATTAATCATCTAGCCTCCACATAGATTGCATTTGTATTCAGGCACTTTATGTAGATTTTATTCTAGAAATAAGCAGTGGATTTTCCCCATTTTAATAATGGTCTATGGACTTTTCCTTTCGGAAGCTAGCCAAACTTTTTTTAAAACCCTGCTAAGATAACTTCTTTTATTACATTCTCTGGAAATGAATTCCAGAGTTTAATTACACATTGAGTGAAGAAATATTTTCTCCGATTCGTTTTAAATTTACTACTTTGTAGCTTAATTGTGTGCCCCCTAGTCCTAGTATTTTTGGAAAGAGTAAACAAACGATTCACATCTACCCATTCCACTCCACTCATTATTTTATAGACCTCTATCATATCTCTCCTCAGCCGTCTTTTCTCCAAGTTGAAGGGTCCTAGCCACTTTAGCCTTTCCTCATAGGGAGGTCGCCCCATTCCCTTTATCATGTTTGTTGCCCTTCTCTGTACCATTTCTATTTCCCATATATCTTTTTTGAGATACGATGACCAGAACTGCACACAATATTCAAGGTATGGTCGCACCATGGAGCACTACAAAGGCATTATAATGTCCTCATTTTTGTTTTCCATTTCTTTCCTAATAATACCTAACATTCTATTTGCTTTCTTAGCCACTGCCGCACACTGAGAAGAGGGTTTGAATGCATCATCAACGATGACGCCTAGATCCCTTTTCTGGTCAGTGACTTTCAAAGGACTTCCAGAGAGCTCTGGGCATGCATCTTGAAAGGCAATGAAAAAAAGGTCTATGGAGCTTGGAAAAATGGAGATTGGATAGAAAAGGAGCTATGGCTGGAGAAAAGCTGGGAAGCTTTACTTTTTTGCATAAGCAGTTAACCCTTTACAACAGGATGTAAGCAGAGTGGGTTTGGCCAGTGTTGGCAGCCATAGTTAGCAAAGAATATTTAGTACTGAAGTCCTGGGTGTAAATTACTGTTCTTGAAGCAGTCTCTCACCAACCCAGCCTCTGGGCTATTAAAATATGAGACCAATCATTGCAAAGGAAACTATTAGTAGCATAAAAGCATAAGGTGCCTCTTAAGTTGTGTAGTCATTCTTGGGCAGTAAGCATGGATAGAAGAAACCCTTTTCACACTGGGGCTTATGATGCTTCATGTGTGTGCTACATGTTTTCCGGGTAATTGCGTCTTTTTAAAGACAGCTATCCTGACCTTTAAAGTTTACCAGTGATTTCATATACAGACCCCTGATGCAGGCACTTTGCCGAAACACAGTACTGTGTTGGGTTTTGAAGAATTAAGGGTTTTTGAAGAATAAAGACTTTGATATTTAGAACTCTGATCTCCTCGTTTTCTGTGGAAGAGCCCTGCTACCTTCAGTACTACTTCCGCCTGCTATTCTTATCATCATAAACTCTATTTTATTTAAATGCAATGCTGAGCATTGCTGGGACATTAATCAAACTCTTTAATATAATGACCTCCAAAGAAGGTTTTGCTAAAACTTTCCTTTTTCCATCTCACATGCCTGATGCCAGTTTATTACAAAAATCCAAAGTGAAAATTAGCATACTTCAGAACAAGCATTGTTAAAAGTTAATGCCTATCTTCAAGGTGCCATGCCTGTATATCAAGGAATCCTGACTGTACCCCAGTGAGCAGTCAATTTACATTTCTCCATGGGCTGTG
Organism: Microcaecilia unicolor; assembly: GCF_901765095.1. NCBI lineage: Eukaryota > Metazoa > Chordata > Amphibia > Gymnophiona > Siphonopidae > Microcaecilia > Microcaecilia unicolor. Next base: position 284,259,477 of record NC_044035.1, on the reverse strand, counting down.
GTTTTTACGGTTTATCTCTGTTTCATGTTCAGCTGGCAAAAGACAGCAGACTATTCCACAATCCGAAATCACCCAAGTTAATTAAGGGCCTCGTTTACTAATGTGTATCAACTAATTAACACTCATTAATGGATGCTAACATACGTAGTTCAAGTTAAGCACATTGTTAGTAAATAGACTCACTGCGAATAATGGAACTTACCTTATTTAACATGCATTAAATCGCATTAACTTGTGTTAACTGAATAACACACATCAGTAATTGATGCCCCAAGTGTGCATGTTTTAGTGGATATAATCTAGTCCAACCCAGTCCTCAGGATACACCAAGCCAGTCAGGTTTCCAGGATACCCACAATGAAATGCATGAGAGAGATTTTCATGCACTGCCTCCGTTGTATGCAAATCTTTCTCATGCATATTAATTGTGGATATCCTGAAAACCTGACTGGCTGAGTGTGTCCAAGGGATTGAGAAGCCCTGATTAAATCTAGTGATTGGGTTCACAAAATCTCACATTCAGTGCTAACTGAGAATAGAATTTCAGCCCAAATTCTTTGTGGGAAGCTATGGACAAAATGAGTTATTGTTTTTGCTGCAGTGGCATTTGCTGTGACTTTTAGGATAAGGATAAGGTTACATCTTTCTGACTGATCGATCCAGTTTAAATAAAACTTGTACCAGAGCATCAGCAGCAATCAATTTCTTTTCCAGCTTGATAAAAAAAAAAAAAAGTTTAGCCTTTCACTTATTTCGCAACCTGGTACAATTTATGATACTAAGCCATTTGGATTACAGCAATGGAATTTATGCAGGTTGCAAAGAACAGCTAACAAAGAAACTTCAGACAGCACAGAACACAGCAGCCAGACTGATTTTGGAAAACCAAAATTTGAGAGTGCCAAGCCCCTTCATGAGAAACTGCATTGGCTTCCCACTAAGGAGCGTATTGCCTTCAAAGTCTGCACTCTTATCCATAGGATTATTTATGGTGAAGTTCCTGGATACATGTCGGACCTTATAAAACTACGATCTAGAAATAGTATCAGCTTATCCAGAATTTATTTAAATCTGCATTATCCAAACTGCAATGGACTAAGATATAAATCAGTTTATGCATCCAGCTTTCCTTACATAAGTAAACAACTTTGGAACGCTTTACCCAGAACCGTGAGATTCACCTAAAACCATCCTAACTTCAGGAAACTATTGAAAACCAGCTTGTTTAAGAAGGCCTACCCCCCCGATCCAAATTAACTTCCTACTTTTTGTGACACAGCAAACTATGGACCGTATTAGACCTTTATTATTACCCCCTCTTTTTTTTCCTTGTTGTTTTATACTGATATCTGTTACATGCTTATATTGTATTATGCATATGTATTACTGAACCGGTGCCTACCACTACTGTAAGCCACATTGAGCCTGCAACTAAGTGGGATAATGTGGGATATAAATATGTTAAATAAATAAATAAACCTGTCTATACCTGAGGTGATGATATCCCTAGATGCTCCCAAGCTGGGGCTAGAGGCACAGGAGAATTTCAGTCTTCAAAAAACCTTTCTATATCACCTTGAAACAGACTTTTACTTTCTTAAGCTTGCCATGCTTTAAGGTTCTGGCAGCACTGAAAGGCTGAGTGGGTGATATCAGTTCTGAATGAAATGGTTAAGTGGGTCATAGGGATCTCGAAAAGATGTTCCTACTCTGGGAATTTGATAAATGACTGAATCCTTGGCTATCATATATCACACATGCATTGTTTCTGCACTTCTCAGTGGCATTCCATCTATAAAACAAAGGTACTTATTTCAGAAGCACTACTTGGGGTTTAGAGGTTCATAAACTGGCACTCGGATGTCCATATTGCCTGGAAGTCCAAATCCTGATTTTACAAAGCCAGGATATGAATGTCAATATGCATTTCACAGTATAGATGTTTATGTGCCCGTTTTCCCTCTTCTATATTTTAGAGGGTATTTGTTCTATACAATAGGGCCCATTTCAACAATGGGGTCCTTTTATGAAGCTGCGGCAAAAGGGGGCCTGAACTGGTATTGGTGCGTGTTTTTGATGCGCTCCAAGGCCCCCTTTTACCGCAGCGGGTAAAAGGCAGATCTTTGGGGGGGGGGGGGGTTCAAGAAATGGCTGTGCGGCAAGTGAAGCACTTGCTATATGGCCATTTTGGGGGGAGCACTTACCGCCACCCACTGAAGTGCGGTAAGGGTCCCACGCTAACCCGACGGTAACCGGGCAGTGTGCGGCACTGCCCGATTACCACCAAGTACACACCGGCCCTACAAAAATTGAAATATTTTTGCAGCACCGGAAATGGGGCATGCTGGGGGAGGAAACAGATGGGCTGCTGTGGTAGCCCAGCAGTACTTCCTTTTAGCGAGCAGTAAGCCTGCATTGGGCTTACCGCTGCTTCATAAAAGGGCCCTTATGTATTTTGAAAAGGGCTCTACGTTTGGCAGATCCTGTTCTGAAATACTAGCAGATATTAAGTGGGACTTGGGCAGGCCAAAAACATAGATCTTCATTCCCCTTCCAGAAGGAAAATGAATAATTAAGTCCCAGCAGATGGACATCTGGAGTTAGACCTGCTCACTAGGAAGTTTAGGAAGCCCTTTTAGGAAAAGGGCAAAGCCTATGTGGGAACTGCAGGTACTACATAGGGCAATTATTGTACACAGCCACCAGAAAATAAATAAACAAAAAAGCTGAAAGAGGATCTCCCCCAAACACATGCAGCACTCTTCCTGACCCCCCCCCCCTTGCATTTTCAATGCCACAATCCAACTCCCCCTTCAGTTTCATTCCCACTACCTAACCTCTTCACAACCCTCCTGCACTTTCAATTCTACCATCTGAGCCCCAACTCTTACACAATTAAAATTCTACCACCCAACCTTCTGATGTCCCTGCACTTTCAATTTACCACTTGACACCCCCAAGACTCATCCTTTCAACCACCTGCCTTTCCATCCTCCTCCCACCTACTTGAGGTGCAATCTTATGAGACTACCACTAGGAGGTATTGGTACTATTTTGGAAACTGGCACCATTTTAGACAGCTGCAGAGGGGGACCACTGCCACACAGGCACACTGCACTACCAATGGAGATACTAGCTAGGTCCCGGGGAGGGGGTGGAGGTAGAGGGAGAGAAGGGCTTTGGTGATCGCTCCTGGGGTAAGGTTTTGTGCTGGGAGGGGATCGCATATCTTGGGGAGGAGGGAGGGGGATGGACATATGGGGGTTAGGAAGGAAGAAGAGGACCTCTTGGTGGTGGAATTGAAACTGCAAGGGGATTTGGGGGTCAGGCGGTAGGCAGGAGGGGGATGTGGAACTATGCAGCTGCGCTATTGCCAGTTGTGGTAGCTATCCTGTGGAATGACCCATGCACTAGGTGTCACAACAGGTTCTGTGGCAGCTTGGACCAAAGGACTATTTAAATGACTAGACTAGCTGACATAAAGGCAGATGTACCAAAGTCTCATTAAACACAGATCGCATTTCCACCGTGATAAAAATTACTGAGTTGGAATTAGCGAGCGATGCTCAAAGGAAACAGGGTGCAAATGAGGTGCTTGCAAAAAGTGAGCAGCTCAACAGGGGGGAGCCAATCGTTCACCTGATCTTGTGCAGAACAACCAATCACTAAGCGTGGCTGCTCTGCGCATACTACAGGTGTCTTTTTCATACATTCATACAAGCTGCGTATATGAAAGCAGTGTGTAGTTTGGTTTGTTTTCAAACTTTTTTATTTATTTATCACTGCCACAGCTGTCTCCTCTGGTGTAAGCAGCACTTGCTTTCCTGGGCGTGCAGCCAGACCTGCCCGATCTGCCCCTCAGCAGCAGTACAGCCAGGGAGACGGTGTCGACTCTGCAAGCAGGCAGGGAGGGAAGCAAGGGAGAGTGAGGCAAAAGAGAGAGAGAGAGAGAGAATGGCTGCGTGCATGCGGGGGGGGGGGGGGGGGGGGCAGGCTCTAGAGATGACACAGCTCTCCTCAAACATCCAGGCAGCTGCAGCTGAGGGTACAATTTCAGTGGTAATGGGACAGAAACAGCAGTACTGACAGCTCCTAACCACCTGTAAAAATTTCATCCTTAAGGTAGGCGGTCCTTTCTGTGTATCACTAGAAAAATGGCTGTACATCACTTAGAATACATATTTGAATTCTAATTAGCTCATTAAAATACCTTTGCATACAATTCTCATTAGCTGCTTCCGTGACAGGAAAACGGCCTGCAGAACTCCTTTTTGCATGTCTCGCTGAACTCTGAGCTTGCTAAACCGGCTAGAGCCAGTATAAAAAGCATATTAGTTTTATACATCTGTGCCATAGACATTTAGGCAGTGCCCAATTGTATGTAAACCGCCTCGATTCATGCTTGAAAGAAGTAGTATATCAAATTAATAAACGATTAAACATGAATGTCTTTGTGTCTGTTTTTTCCCCGTACATATTCTGATGGTTTTTTTTTTTGTCTAAAATAGACATTCCTGATGTTCGTAGCAGCACAGAAACGCTCATTTCACTATGGGGCCCTTTTATGAAACAACGGTAAGCTTACTGCACGCTATTCTGGGACTACTACTGGCCCAAAACAGCTGCTAGTGTTAGTTCTAGGTCGAGCATGCACCATTTCCAGGGAAAAAATTAAAACCCCAGACATGGTTAACTTGGCAGTAACTCGGTGGTAATCGGGCATCACTGTGCACTGCCTGGTTACCGCTAGGTTACCATGGGAGCCCTTACCGCCACCTCAATGGGTGGCGGTAAGTGCTCCCTGCCGCAAGGCCACATGGTAAGAGTCATTTTACTGCGTGGCCATTTGGCGGGGGGAGGGGGGGGCTTTTTACCCACTGCTGTCAAAAGGGCCCTGGCACGTGGGAAAAACGGCTCCTGCCGCTACTGCAGGGCCCTTTTTCCCGCAGTTTGGTTAAAGGACCCCTCTGTATTTTAGAAAGGGCTCTGTATTGTCAGATCCTGTTCTATAAAGCTAGCAGAACTTGAGATGTTTCGAGTTGGATGTCTAAATTCCAGTTTTAAACATCATTTGTAAAATGCTGCTCAATATTTTTAGATGGTTTTACCCATTGATATACTTCTAAGATTTCTTTGACTCTATAAATTGCATTAAGAATTTTTGAGCAAAACTACTCTAAATATAAGGTCAAAAAAGTTAGACTCTTTTTCAGAAATAAATAAGTAAATGGTTATTTTAACAAAAGATGAATAAAGTATGACAAAATATATTACTTAAAATAAAGGTAAAGTTACGAGGTTTTTCTGCCCAATGATGAATACCACAACCCCAGCTAAAGACGCCGAAATTAAAGTAAACGCTTGGGTGTTTTGAGGTCTTTTCCCTCATTTTTAAAGAAAACTTTTGTATTATCGTAAAAGCATTACCGGACTCTTCATCACATTGTTTGGTTAATCACGGAGATAGAGTGTCAGTTTGTTTCCATTTTTGGATTTAAATTCCAGTTTAAACATCATTTGTAAAATGCTGCTCAATATTTATAGATGGTTTTACTCATTGATATCATTTTAAGACTAAAAGTTCAACTCTTTTCTGGCTTTATTTAGTAGTAATCCATGAATAATATGACTTTTTCCACCAAAAGATACAATCACCAACATACTGAAGAAAAACTTTTGATCAAGTTAACATTCCACACGCTATTCACCTAATTCCATCTGCATTCAGTAACCCTTAATATCTAATAATATTGCCTTTAGTCAAAATGACAAATAGATTTTCACATTTATTCTTAAAAATGTATATACCACCTTCCTGGAGCAGCCATTCAAAGGTTTCCCACTGTCAGCATATATATCCTTAAATATACAAACAGGGCTGTATATTTAATATTGTCAAAAATAAACATAAAAAATCAGATGACGGATTCAATTATATAACCACCTATAATCTTGCATTCACCTAGTCATTCCCACTGTTTAAAAACATGCAAAAATTGGTACTTGAAGCTTGAAAGTTGCAGTCCGGTACACAGCTTAGGGGGGAACCTCACACTGCATGGAGATCACCCTCAGTGGGTGGCAGTAAGGCTCCCAGCCGAAATCGGCATGCGGTAATGTTTCACTCGCTGCATGTCCGTCTCTTTTTTTTAAAAAAACCCTTCCTTTTGCCCGCTGTGGTAAAAGGGGGCCTCGGAGCACGTCAAAAACATTTGCTGATGCCAGCGTAGGCCCCCTTTTGCCACAGCCTTGTAAAAGGACCCCAAAGGTAGGTGTGATTTCCTGGGCATCTCCATGCAGTGTGAGGTTCCACTAAGCTGTGTACCAGACTGCAATTTTCAAGCTTCAAGTACCAATTTTTGCATGTGATTGCTGTTATAGATTGATGGCTAGTTGAACTTAGGGAATTTGGAGAGTTTTGATTTTTGAATGATCTTTAAGGATCTTTCCAGCAGCAGAGGAGTACATTGTGAAGAAGAATTATAGCGACATATGGACATTTCATATGGACATAATTACTGTGGGGAGCGGGTGCAGCTTTGAAATGTTATTTGTTTGAGATTATATTCTGAAATAAAGGTGGTATGTTTTTAACATTTGGAATGAGAAGGTGAATGCCAAATTATAGATGGTTATATAATTGAATTAGTCATCTGATTTTTTTTATGTAAGCTGAATATGTATGAGATAAACTTGCATGTATACTATCTCCATTGCATGCACATCTACGTTATGAGTATTTATTAAGAGTAGCCTGAACACCCTGAGATCAGCTTCATGTAGCTTTTCTAACTGCACATGCAAGTTTTCCTTGTTAGTCACCCTTACTTACTTATGTACTTAATTTACTTGTTTATTAGGATTTATTTACGACCTTTTTGAAGAAAAGTGGAGTGCACCAAGAAAAGACTCTACTTAGGCAATAGACAATCATAGTTGTAAAAATATTCAAATAACAGTACACATTATTCATTTATTTCAGTATTTATATACTTTTTAGACCTAAGTGGTTTACAGTTTCATTTTACAGGTACTGGGTCTTTCCCTAGTGAGCTCACAACCTAACTAGTACTTTGTATTACTGTTGTATCTGGGACAATGGAGGATTAAGTGACTTGCCCAGGGTGACACAGAGCTGCAGAGGGAATTGAACCTGGTTCCCCAGGATCTCAACTCACTGCTGACTCTCAGGCAGCAGTGGGAATTGAACCCAGTTCCCCAAGTCCACAACCCGCTACACAAACCATTAGGCCACTCCTCCATCTCATAGGATGCTAACTTACAATGGGGAATAGGGGAGGCATCGGGCAGTGACTGGGCGGGGGGGGGGGGGGGACGAGCCAGACCACTTTCAGTCCACCTCTGCCCGCTGGGTATAGCGCAGGCCAAATTGGCACCAGTTAGTGGTAAAATAACCATTCCTAATGGTAGCCCATGTTGACAGCTTATCCTTAAACCTAAAAACAATCCTGAGATTAAAGAGAATGATTTTACAGTTTCTACATTTGCACAAAAATGTCCCCCAACCCTCATTTCTTTTCCCCAACCCTCCTAGTTAAAGTACTGTACACTCATTACAAAATCCAAGGCAAGTCGAAAGCTCCATTCCATGAAGTAGCATTCACTGTGCTCAGGTACTCCAGTTTGGACCAAGCTGGTATTTAACTTCCTATCCCTCAGTAACAAAAGATTTCTCATTCTACACTATTAACATAAAACAACAAATTAAAAACCTCAGAATGTTTGGGCTGGAAGCTAAGAAAACAGGGTTGGATTTTTGTATCCATAATAGAAAGCAATTGTTTGTGAGGTTTGATGTTCACCAGAAATGCCCTGCCATCTCCCCCTCCTCCAACTAACTTTCTAAAAATCCTTGTCTGTGTCTGAAACTCAGTGTTGGTCTGTAATCACATAAATCCATGAAATTAGGAGATGATCTATTTTTATGCATGGTCACTGCTGCTACATCTATATAGATAGTGAAGGGAAAAGAATTACAATGAAAGAGAGGTAGAGACGTGAAAGAACCATTAGTGGTATAATGATTAAGATATAAATTGTCTACAACACATTTCTGTGACTTTAATACACCAATTTACATGGAAAAAAATGGGACAATTTCCTTCAAAGGGTGCCATGAAAATAATGGAGAGCACATGCTAATGCTACATATAATACTGTTTATGTATTCTTTTTTCATACTCACAAGGTCCTGGATTTAAAAAAGAAAGAAAAAAAATACAGATTCACCAGCTTCTTTATAGCATTTGTTCAGGAACAGGGGTTAATTCTATCATGAAAAATTAACATCTGAAAATAATTCTTGTACACAGAACCTTTCAAAAATGTAATGACCTCCAAAATTCAACTCCTGTGGAGAGCAGACATATTATGTGACTAACATGTTCGCCAAAGCTCACTTCATCTCACCACTTGTCAGGACATAAATCTTCTGCCTTTGAATGCCACCTGAGTAAGGGGTGAACCTCCAATGAGATGTGGTGGAAGATTCAGGAAAACCACTTGCAGTACACAAGGCCAGTGTATACAGGGCCTGCATAAGGATGTCTTGGGAAATCTATGCTTGTTCATTATGCATATTCATGTGAAACAATAGAGTTTCAGTGGGCATCGATAGGAGAAATCCACAGCTGTTTAAGCACAACATATAAATATATATTCTATATGAAAACACAAAACTGTCACATAAGTGAGTAATGAAAAATATTGATTCAGAGGGAGAGGCTATGTTTATGCTTTGATAGTGTAGAGAGGTTGCCGTGTTAGCCCATTTTAGAGGTAATAAATAGAAATTTAAAAACACAAAACAAAAAGAAAAGGAAAATAAGATGATGCCTTTTTTTTATTGGACTAGCTTAGTACATTTTCTGACTAGCTTTCAAAGGCCAGAGGCCTTCATCCTCAGGTCAGGTCAGTATGTGCAAAAGATGACAGTATCAGAACATATTAGCTTTATGTTGTAATTCAAGTCATTTTATTGATTGTATTTTTGCATTTTAGGTTTTGTTCATTTAGGGGCCCTTTTACTAAAGGGTGGGAAGTCCTATAACATGTGGTTATCGCATGCAAATAGGCTACTGCAATAAACATGTTAAAAAGTTTTGCAGAATGTGTCTGTGTGCTAATCTGCATGTTACTGATTTGTAAAAAAATATTTTTGGAAGGGGGTGTGTCATAGGTGGCACATGGGTATGAAAGGAATTTGGTTTTGTCTGTGTTCAGTTTGAGTTTGAAAGTTGTTATCCATTCTTCCATGAGGTACAACCTTTTTAAAATTTTGTCCTGTATGTTTGTGATATTGTTTTGGAAAGGTATGAAGGTGGTGACACCGTCTGCATATATAAATGGGTTGATCCCCATTAATTCCAGTTTTTTGTCGAGCGGCGCCATCATTACATTGAACAGTATTAGTGACATTGGCGATCCCTGTGGTACCCCGCACTCAGAGATCCACGAGGCTGATGTTTAGTTGGACATCTTTACAATATAGGATCTGGTCTTTAGGAAGCCATTGAACCATGTTAACACTGCACTGCTGATTCCTATGTTTTCGAGCAGTGTCATTAGTGTGGTGTGATCTACTAGGTTGAACGCACTTGATATGTCGAATTGTAGTAGTAATACATTTTGTCCTTGGCATATTATGCTTCTGAATTTCGTTATCAGGGTGGTTATGACCGTCTCAGTGCTGTGTTTTGGTCTGAAACCTGATTGGGATTTATGAAGAGTTGAGAATTTTGTCAAGTATTGCGTTAGTTGCTGTGTTATTAGACCTTCCATCATTTTGGTCAGTAGTCATATTGAGGCTACTGGTCTATAATTTGTGATAACACTGATATTGATGGTAGTGTTTGGGGGATAGGTATGAGTACTATGTCGCCTTTGTCTGTTGGAAAGTTACCTGTTTCAAACATGTATGTGATGTGTTTGGTGAGGTACTCGATGAACAAGTCTTTTGGGTTTTTCATCATGTAGTTGGGGCAGTTGTCAATTAGGCAGTATGCATGCACGTATTTTGTCAATAGTGTTGATGGGCCCAATATTCAGCTGGTAGCTCTCAGTGCTTTTCTGACTGCCACCAGCATTAAACCTGGAAATCCAATGCCGATCCATGTCTGGGCTTTGGCATTAAAGGTTCCATTTACTAAGCTGTGGGAAAGCCATTTTCCCGTGTGCCAGGACCCTTTTTACAGCAGGGGGTAAAAAGCTCCCACCCAAAATGGCTACAAGGGAATAATGGCTGTGGAGAGCACTTACCGCCACCCATTGAGGTGGCGGTAAGGGCTCCCACAGTAATTTGGCATCAACCGGGCATTTACCACCAGGTTAGCTCCATACTAGGGGAAAATAAAAGATTTGCCAGAGTGCCGGAACGGCAGTAGTTCCATTTTAGTGTGCTGTAATCTCACATTGAGCTTACCGCCGCTTTGTAAAAGACCTCCTGAATTTCCAGGTTTGCAGAGCCAGCTAATGCAAAGCTGGTTAAGTGCAATATTCAGCGCTTAACCGGCTAATCCTGACTTTTATGCAGTCCTATTTACAGTGACCTAGGCTGGTTGTGCTGAATATTGGCATTTAACCAACCAAGTGCCGACTCTGCCCCCAGAACACCCCCAAAATAGCCGGTTTTCATTTTGGTAATGACCTCTAATTTTCAGCGGCACTAGCCACTCCCCTCTTCCTTGTGTTGCTGCAGTAAAGAGAAAGTTGGCAGAATGCCTCCAGCTGCCGACTCTAGGACTCCTCACACTTGCTCAGTTCTTGTGTGAGCAGGCGATTAACCGGCTAGTTAAATCACTTTGAATATTGACCCAACTGTTCGTACTGTACATTTTATTCAATAGAGCCAAAAGAGCACATTAGAAGAACTCTGCACTAAACCACAGAGAATGAAGAGCCTGAAGTAATAAAAATCTTCTATATTTATTATCCAACAAATTAACAAGTGTTTATCAAGTATTTGCTGTCCATATTCAAACTAGTCAACTATAATGTGCAATCAGGCTGAACAAGCAGTTTCTTAGCTTGTGGCCTCTACCACTGTATCTAAATTCTCTTTTTCTTTATTCCATGATTGAAAATTTTTTTCTGTTTTATTTTTTCTGGAGTCAGCTGGAACTATTTCTCTGCAAAATAAATATCATAAATGTTCATCTATCATATTTACTTCATTGTAATACTGTACTTTAATTATTAATTATATCTTTATACCAGGGGTTCTCAACCTAGTCCTCGGGACACACCTTGTCAGTCTAGTTTTCAGGATATCCCCAATGGATATACATAAGCTAGATTTTCATGCACTACCTTCATTACATTCAAATCTATTTCATGCATATTCATTGGGGATATCCTGAAAATCTGACTGGATAGGTGTGTCCCGAGGACTGGATTAAGAACCCCTGCCTTATACATGTACACATCCTTGCACATTTTTCACATCTTACTGTCTGAAAAATACAATTCAGTTTTGATATTTTGCACCTAAGAGTACCTATAATTGGCTCTGTGACTTTTCAGTTTCAGATTCAATTGGTGTTGCGTGGTGCTTACTATACACACAGTCTGCTCCAACAATTACATTGCTTTTTGGACATATCAACTATTCACAATTTGACCCATGCTTGGGTGCTTAGCATGTTTGATTATTGCAACACATTCAGGTGTTGCAGAATGTAGCTGCGTACCTGCTGACTTGTGGTGGGAAATGTAACTGTGCTACGGCACTGCTGAAGGAACTCCAGTAGTTGCTAGTTTAAGCTTGATTAGGGGCGTAGCCAGCACTCCATTTCGGGGGGAGCCCCAGGCATGGACAGGGGTGGAGGCAGCAACGTATTTGCTCTCAGCCACTCCCCACCCCCACCACACCTAAAAAATACTACCTTTGCTGGTAGGGATGCGATTTACTGAATCTAATCCTATATCATGAAAATTATTGGATCAGAGAACACTATTACATGATTATATACATGGCATATTCTGAAATAAAGTAAGTGAGCTAAATATTTCATCGGCCCTTTTACTAAAGGGTTGCCATGTTGCAACCCAGAACTACTGTAGGCCCAACAGGGCTGTCAGCGGTAGTTCTGCCTTGAGCATGTGAAAAATACCTCCATAATTTCTAGCGCAGCGCTAACCCGGTAGTAAGTGCTCTCCCCTCCCCTCCCCCCACACATGGCAAGAATAATCTTATTGCATGGCCATGTCTTTTTTTAGGGGCTTTTTACCTACTGCGGTAAAAAGGCCCTGACATATGGAAAAAAACAGCCCTCGCCGCTATGCAGGACCCTTTTGACTGCAGCTTGGTAAAAGGACCCCTCAGTTTCCTCTAGAGTGTTGGAAGTATATGTCAATTTTATGAAAAGAGATATTTTAAACCTGTTCCATCCATGATACCAATGCATTCTACGGGTCTTTTACAAAGGTGTCTCTAGCATTTAGTGCACACTCATTTTTAGCGTGCAGTAAAAACACTAGTGAGCCTTTGTAAAAGGAGCCCTCTATGAGAAGAGTGCCCAAAAGCACAGAGATTTTCATCACTGCTTCTTTACTGAGCTTTTGGTTTCAATGCCATATGAATATGTTAGTTTAACAATTTCATTGGTTATTCTGGCTGAACTAAAATGCCAGTAGCAGCATATCCTGTCTTTGACCCCACTGGGGTTAGAAGAGAAGCTACTGACACTTTCCCCTTGATTGCACACGCTTGTCAGTTTTTGACTCCTGCAGCTGTGGTGTATTCTGGGGATCAGCTGGTCGGAGAGAGTCAGGGAATAAACCTATTAGCATTTCTATAGTGCAGTCCGGTGCACTTGATTGCAAATTCATTCAGATTAATTAATTTTTAATTTTGTGCTACCTCAGTGATTATAAATCAAGTTGGTATGGCTAGTGAAATGTGCATCAAGGTCTGACACTCTCTTGGGGAGAATGAGACCTGATTAGAGGCCTATCTCTTGCAATATATCAATTCTTGGAGAACAAAAAAAGGCAAATTATTCCTCACTGAAATTACTGCAAAAAATTAATAATGCCCTTTTGGAAAGGCCACCAAAGAAAAATAAAACACTATTGCAGTTTTAAGACACCAAAGATGACAATAGAATGGATTCTGAATGTCCCAGCTTATTTAAATCATGGCAAAAATACTTCTCCATGTTATCATTTATTTATTTATGTTTGAACAAAAACGGCGTCCCAATCATGCAGAACCTTTGAGAATACCCTCAAAAGTTCTGCATGATTGGGACACTGCTTTTGATGAGAAATTCACTTGCCAACTGGACCCTAATGCAATTTTCACAAAACGCTGGCCACTGTTGGCCCGGGAGCAAGTTCACATCATTACCTACCCAAGTGCAGTTATACTCAAGATAAGTTGCTTTCTGATGTTATATATCACACATATTTAAGCACTATATCTTTTGGGTTTTGCACAGCACTTTATTGATGGTGCTGGAAGGTTTTTGCCTATGATGAAGTTGAGATCTGTTTAGATCTATATTGCTCTATCACCTATTAAGGTTTGAGCAACTCTGAGACTTTTGCTTCCAATTTTCATAATTTTGTTTGTTCTCATACCTGTTCCTGTGGATTATTTTTTGTTTTTGCTTATTTTACCTTTAGCCTGGATTATTAGTTTTTGCCCTAGACATTTTCATTTTGTTCCACTATGGCTGTAAAACGTCCAAGTGTTAAGCAAGCCCTAAGCCCGCCCTAATCCCACATCTGCAACATTTCTAACACGCCCCCTTGTGATTTGAATGCACTGTAGATGAAATGCAGAGAGAAACGTCTGCAGAGTAGGTTTCAAAAATACCAATTTAGACGTTTTTGAGAAGAAATTAGTCCAAATGGTGCTTTCTGACACTTTTTGGACGTTTTTCTCTTTCGAAAATGAGGCCCATAGTAACCTATGTAACTTTGTAAGTCTATGTGCATTGAAAAATGAGCCTCTTTAGCTCCTGATTTTTTTCTGTGTGTAATGGATTTTCAATAGCACATTTTTGTTGTGTGTTGTGGTGGTATATAAAGGCAACCAAGGCACCTATGTGTCTTTGTTAAATAGGCTCCCTGAATTTTCCCCAGTAGAACAGAAAAGCTGATGCACAAACTTACACTGGTTTTAAGACAGGTACAACAATATGCATGCTTTCTATACATGTATGCATATATTTTATAAACTTGTAACTCTTCCTTGGCTTTGCCCAAACACTACCCTGAGAAAATTTACACTGAGGACACAGAAAACACATGTGTTCCTGTCGACATGTGTGTTTGTTTTTGTATAATCATCCATACAATTTTAGAATAGCCATCTTTGGTTTATAGAACACATTTTACATCTGGAAAATGTTTTACAAAATTATCTTCCTTTGTGGATATAATCTGTAAAAAAAAAAAAGTTTTAAAACAGAACCAACCCTATCCTTATTCAAATGTCTTATAAGATGTATTTTGTGGGCCTGATATTGAGCCCACAGCGGTAAGTGGCTTCTAAGATGCTCACAGCCAAGGGCAGAACTCACCATGAATATTCGATTCTGGAGCATACACAGTTTCCAGCATTGAATATCTGAGTTTGTGCAGCAAACCAGAATTTTACCAGGCGCCAGCCAATATTCAGACTGCTGATGAGTTAACTCAGTGGCAGTGGCGTACCAAGGGGGGGGGGCGGTGGGGGCGGTCCGCCTCGGGTGCACACCGCTGGGGGGGTGCTGCGCACCTGTTGGCTCTTCGTTTTCATGCTCCCTTTGCCCCAGAACAGGTTACTTCCTGTTCCGGGGCAGAGGGATCATGAAAACGAAGAGCCGGCAGGCACGCGGCACCCCCCCCCCCAGCGGCGTGCACCCGGGGGAGGTCTTTCATCGGGGGTTCTTTCGCCGGGGGGGGCGTCGCACTGTTCCATGGGGGCGCTGCACACGGGGGGGGGGGGGGGGCGCATCGGCGATCCGCCCCGGGTGTCAGCCCCCCTAGGAACGCCACTGCTCAGTGGATAAAGATAGGTCAGCTGTTTTGTTATCCACTTAGGCGGTTACTCCCAGATTCTATATAGTGCACTGGCTTCTTCTCCAGCCTGATGTGGGTGAATGATGCTAGGCCTGAGTAAGTACAACCAGACAAATCTGTCAATTTAACTTTCTCAAGACATGCAGCCTAAAAATGCTATTTGTGTAGCCTGATTTACCTGGTTAACTTAATCCAGACAGGGCTGAATATCAGTGCTAACTGGACACACTATGGGGAGATGCATCAAACTTACCGGGCCAGCAAGTTGCTTTCTTGACTGGTTCCAGCCAGTTTAGCAAGCATGTTATTCAGCGGGAGATACACAAAGGGCTGTTTTATGTTCATGGCAGCAGGGAATGGGAATGTATGCAAAGTTATTACAATGAGCTGATTACCATTCAACTGTGCATTTCGAGCGATGCAAAGCACAGACTGCAACCTTTGCCTTTTACGATGAAACTTTTACGGGAGGTCAGGAGCTGTCGTAGCAGCACAACAGTAAGCTAAAGAGGCAATTTCCCATGTGTTGGAAGCACGCTACTGAACAGTGCTGCTGGAGAGAAGTCCAGCATATTGGTGAGGGCTGTCTCCGCTTGTGCTGGATTCTTTCCCCCGGCTCTCTTGTATTTGCTTTCTTTTGTGGTCAGCTGAGCTCTGAGGTGCAAGGGATCTTACTCTGCTTTTCTTCTTTGCTGGATAATAGCATTAGCAGCTTCTTTTTGCCCTTTCTCTTCCTCCCTCCCCTCTCTGCTGTAGCAGCTTTTAAGTTTGAAGGAAAAAAGCTACATATGGCTTTCATACAAGCAGCTTGTATGTGTGTATGAAAGCCATGAAATGCCGCAAAGGGCTGTTCTGGGCGTGAGTAGCTTTGCAAGTGGATGCTCTATGCATGCCCTGGCAGCCTTCTCTATGAGCCACATGGTAAAAGTATGTGCAGCTCATTTGCTTGCAATTTCTTACTGAGGTGGAAATAGTGAGTGAATGTTACCAGGGACTTTTGTGCATTGGCCCCTATAAGATGATCCCTTTTTGGCTATATCTTCCCAGGACAAATTTTGGCAGGGAATCGGGAGAAAATTTTGAGAGTGTGTATGGCCAACTCCAAAAGTTAACTGGATAATTCCTTTCAATAATATCCTATCTAGCCATTACCATACTTGCTGCCTGCCAGGCATACACAACAACTATTAATTTTATCATTGAGCTTGTCACAGTCCTGGTTATGTGAACAGCTGCATTTTTGCTATGACTTCCAGTTATCATGGAATACTTTAGAAGAGTTAATAGTGTGTATGTGGTGGTTGGGGGGGGGGGGGTAAATTTTATAAATCTTTTTCTGCTTACAAAGCCAGTTTCACACACTGAACACATAGGGCCCTTTTACTAAGCCACGGTAAGCTACTGCCTGGGTAAAGAGCACCAAATCGACCCCACCACTGGGGTAGCACTGGCGTTCAGCAGTACTTCCAAAGTTGGTGCGTGCAGTTTCCCGCTGTAGAAAATAATTTTCTATTTTTCTACAGCAGGGGGCATTCTACGGCAGTGTGGCCACATTACCACAAGCTGCCTGATTACCGCATGAGTAGTGTATGAGGCCTTACTGCCTTCTAAATAGGTGGTGGTAAGGGCTCAGGCAGAAAACAGCCGTGCGCTAATTTTAATATTATCACACAGCCTTTTACTGCACCATTATAAAAAAGGTCTTTTTCTTACCGTGGTAAAAACTGACCCAGCATGCGCCAATATCTCACACCAAAACTAGCACAGGCCACTTTTTAACATAGCTTAGTAAAAAGTCCCCATAATGTTACATGATGCAAGGTTCCACATTAGGAATAACTGCCCAGGAAAAGGATCTATGTGTCATAGTTGATGATGTGTTGAAACCCTCTGCTCTATGTGCAGTGGCGGCTAAGAAAGCAAATAGGAATTATTAGGAAAGGAATGGAAAATAAAACTGAGGATGTAACAAAGCCTTTGTATTGCTCCATGGTGCGACCATACCTCGAATACTATGTGCAATTCTGGTCACTGCATCTCAAAAAAGATATAATGGAATTAGAAAAGGTACAGAGAAAGGCAACAAAAATGATATAAGGGATGGGATGACTGCCCAAAGAGGAAAGCTAAAGCGACTAGGGTTCTTCAGCTTGGAGAAGAGATTGCTGAGGGGAGATATGATAGAGGTTTGTAAAATACTGAGTGGAGTAGAATGGATGGATGTGAATCGCTTGTTTACTCTTTCCAGAAATACTAGGACTAGGGGGCAAGCAAAGAACCTACTGAGTAGTACATTTAAAACAAATCAGAGAAAATATTTTTTCACTTAACAAGTAATTAGACTCTGGAATTCATTGCCAGAGAATGTGGTAAAAGCAGTTAGCTTAGCAGAGTTAAAAAAATGTTTGGGTAATTTGCTAAAAGTCCATAAGCCATTATTAAGATGGATTTGGGAAAATCCACTGCATATTCTAGGATAAGCAGTATAAAATCTGTTTTGTTGTTCTGGAATCTTGCCTGATACTTGTGATCTGGATTGGCCATTGTTGGAAACAATATACTGGGCTTGAAGGACCTTTAATCTACATAGTAACATAGTAGATGACGGCAGAAAAAGACCTGCACGGTCCACCCAGTCTGCCCAACAAGATAAACTCACATGTGCCATTTTTTGTGTATACCTTACCTTGATTTGTACCTGTCTTTTTCAGGGCACAGACCATATAAGTCTGCCCAGCACTATCCCCACCTCCCAACCACCTGCCCCGCCACCCACCACCGGCTCTGGCACAGACTGTATAAGTCTGCCCAGCACTATCCCCACCTCCCAACCACCAGCCCTGCCTCCCACCACCATCTGTCCCAGTATGGCAATGATTATGTTCTTAATGTGAACTGAATGATATAATCTATAAGCTTACTTTTACCCCTTTAATAAAGCAATTGAAAATTGTTTTGATACTTGAAAATCAAGAGCTTAATATGGGCATCAGGCTTCCTCCTTCCCAATGTCCCTATGGAGAATTCAGGGGGGAAGTTAACAACATGGGCTACTGTTACGTCAGGTTATTTTACCACAAGCCGGGCTATTTTAGCACATGGTCCCATTTTATACAGGATTAGTACAGGATGACTGCAGAAAACGGTGTTTAGAAAACTGTGTAAAATGTACACACACAGAGAAAGTATGTCTACTTTTATGTGATCTATGTGTAGGTGTTCCTTGGGAGTACAGTTTGGTTGGAGTGGAGGAGGAGTTATAATGTATGTGTGTATTTTATATAAACCACCCAGAATTGTAGATGGTGTGGGGTGTAAATTTTATAAATAAATAAATGAATAATAGGTGAGGAATTTGTAAAGTACAAGTTTCCGTGCTATGGAAACTAGAACAGCCAAAAAATTTCCGTTCCGTCATTTTCCATATAATTTCTTTAAGAATGTTCATTTTATTCATTTTTGTTTGCCCTTTCTTCATCACAGGAGCAAAGTCATTGAATGTACTCTTGAAAGAGGATGCACTATGTAGAAAGAGGGTGTTCTCTTCTGAAAGAGTGCACACTATGCATACATGCACAGTTAGTAGCACATGCGTGAGAGTTCACACATGCACTATGGGCATCCTCTTTCCAAATAGTGCACAATCTCTCTCAAGACTGCACACTATTACTGGCAAATGATAAAACACAAATTTTCATTTGATAATGACATGCAATGACATGAGTTATGTCATTGAGGGGCCCTTTTACTAAGCTGCGTGTAGGTGCCTACGCATGCCGAACACGCACCAAATTGGAGTTACTGCCCGGTTACCGCGTGGCCCTTGCGGTAATTTCAATTTTGGTGCACGTCTGCTACGTAATGGACGTGCGCCAAGTGGCATTTGATGTGCGTAGGTCATTACTGCCCAGATTCTTTACCACTAGGTCAATGGCTGGTGGTAATGTCTCAGACCCAAATTATACCCACGGCAATTTTGATTTTGCTGCATGTCCATTTTCAGCAAAAAAAAAAAAAGGCCTTTTTTTTCCAGGCGTGCTAAAAAATGGATCGGCACATGCCCAAAACCCATGCCTATACTACTACAAGACATTTTTCAGTGCACCTTTGTAAAAGGACCCCTGAAATTTCCTATATCATTGCAAATGAATGCCTATTTATTTATTTATTTATTTATTTATTGCATTTGTATTCCACATTTTCCCACCTATTTGCAGGCTCAATGTGGCTTACATAGTTTTGTTAACATTGTCATTTCAGGATATCAGGTACAATTAGTAATGTGTAGTGATTAAGTAAGGGAAGAAAGGAGAAGGAAGGGAATGATTAGGGAAGTCATAGAAGGTGGGCGTTCATAATTGAGTGGGTTGGTGAGGTGGCTCAGAGAGGCTATAGGTTCTCATTGTAGACCTTGTTGATTTTCGAAAGTTAGTTGTTTCGATGATTGCTTTTAAGTCTGTAGGTAATGAATTCCATAACTGCGTGCTCATGTAAGAGAAGGTAGTGGCATGCATCAGCTTGTATTTAAGTCCTTTGCAGCTGGGGTAGTGCAGGTTGAGAAATTTGCGGGATGATCTTGTGGTGTTTGTGGGAGGTAGGTCCACAAGGTTTAGCATGTAGATTGGGGCGTCTGCGTGAATGATTTTGTGAACAATCGTGCAGATCTTGAACGCAATGCGTTCCTTAAGTGGGAGCCAGTGAAGTTTCTCTCTTAGGGGTTTTGCACTTTCATATTTAGTTTTTCCAAACATGAGTCTGGCGGCCGTATTCTGGGCGGTTTGGAGTTTTTTGATTGTCTGTTCTTTGCAACCGGCGTACAGTGCATTGCAGTAGTCCAGATGACTTATTACCATTGACTGTACCAGGGTACGGAAGATGTGTCTCAGGAAGAAAGGTTTTATTCTTTTGATTTTCCACATGGCGTAGAACATCTTTTTTGTCGTGTTTTTCACGTGGGTATCAAGAGTGCAATCTAGTTCTGGTTCCTGTTTTATAACAACACATAGATTTTCCTGTTGCCCTTATTAAAAAAAAAAAGGAAGACAGCTTTTTGGACTTCTCACATAAGTGTTCTAATAAAAATCAGGTCCAAAAAGTACAGTTTACAGCTTCCCTCTCTCTTTGGTTGGAGAAAAATCCTTTCCAAGAAACAGCCCTGAGCCAGGAAAATGTAAAGAGTTAAACAATATTACTTGTATGACTGTGTTAAATTGTTGAATAGTTATTTTGAAACAATTATTGTTAACAATGTTATGAAAATCAAAAAGAACTGGAACAGCTGTTGCCAGAGAGAAAGTGCTGTAATTAACTGGCAGTTAAAATTAACAGCAACCTAAACACATATTCTTTACCACAGACATTAAGGGTTCTTATGAGATTACAAGATATACACTATTTCATTTTAATGTTAAGACTCAAATCCTTATTCTAAGAATTTCTTAATAACTTCCTTTTTAAAATTGAATGTTAAAGGCAGGATGTCTCATTTCACTTAAACCTATAATATGCCTTTTGGATTGCAGGATGTTCTATGTGAGTGATTAGATCAATTTAATTTCTTCCTTGCTCTCTGTAAAGCTAATATGAACTTATAAGTGAAAATGTTACATATTTAATTCATCCCTGCTCTATTGCAAGCAAATCTGTAAAAATGAGAAGCCAGAGTTCTGAGTGTGTCAATAGGTTCCATGTCAGTTCTTCAAAGTTGTCTGAGTTAATCACTTCCCCCACCCCCACTCCAAGATAGTCTTCAATGAATCTGTGTCACTCAGCTCAAGCTGAGTACTATTTGCATATGACATCATAATGTCCAACTCATGTCATAGGCAGGGGACACTTTGGAATTGTAACATTAAGGGGCCCTGTTACTAAGCCAAGTAAGCATCTACGTGTGCCCAACGGGCGCAAAAATGGAGTTACCGCACGGCTACCACGTGGCTCTTGCGTTAATTTCATTTTTGGCGCACGCCTGAAATATATTTTTTTATTTCAGATGGGCACCAAGTGGCATTTGACACGTGTAGGTCATTACCGCTCGGTTACTGCATGAGTCTTTACCGTTAGGTCAATGGCTGGCGGTAAGGTCTCAGACCCAAAATGGACGCGCAACAATTGTCATTTTGCTGCACATCCATTTTCGGCAAAAATTTTTAAAAAGGCATTTTTTATAGGTGTGCTGAAAAATGATTCTGCACGTGTCCAAAACACGCATCTACACTACCGCAGGCCATTTTTCAGCGTGCCTTTGAAAAAGGACCCCTAAGAAGATAACACTTTTTTTTGTCTTATGACATAGAAGTCAAACATCCACTGTGTTTTTTCTAATTTCATAAGAATCCTTAATGCTTGGAGTAAAGAATATAGATTCACGTTGCCTTAATTGAAATGTAAACTGTACCTTCTAACTGCATCTTTTACTATGTAACACTAATTGTTCATACAGTTTATTAATAGTATTGAGTGTGTTGAGTGTGTATAATAATGTGTGTGTTTGTGTGTCAGTTTGTGAGGAACTCTCTTAATGATATCTATAAACCTCCATTACAGCTATAAAGACTCAAATTTAAAAGGTCAGTATGACTAAGATATATGGAACATAAAACTTTGTATCCCTAAATGACTCTGAACACCAGGAGAAAATATGTTTTATTTCTGTTCTTAAAGAAAAGGACCTGGTTTTACAGCAGGACTGTCTATGAGAGGTCTGAAAGGTTGCCTAATCCAGACCTGTTTCAACCCACACCTTCCAAAAGATATAACCAGGATGAAGTCGATCCAGAGGGTGGCTACAAAAATGGTCACTGGTCTTCATAAAGCATATAGAGACAGACTCATAGATCTCAATATGTACACTTTGGAAGAAAGACAAGAGCGAGGAACTATGATTAAGACATTTAAATACCTCCACATCATGAATGCAGAGGAGGTAGGTCTCTTTCGACTGAAAGGAGGTGGAATGAGAGGGCTTAAGATGAAGTTGAAGGGGGATAGACTCAAAAGGAAATACGGAAAGGGTGATAGATGCATGGAATGACCACCCAGTGAAGATGGTGGGAATGAGGACTATATCTGAATTCAAGAAAGCATGGGACAGGCATGTGGGATCTCTTAGGAGAAGGAAGAGATAGCGGATGATATGGATGGGCAGAATGGAAAGGCCGTATGGCCTTTATCTGCTGTCATTTTCAACGGGGCTGATATTCAACCCACATAAGTGCCGCGATCATGAATGACCCCAGATATTCAATGCTGGGCCATTTCCGGGTTTATTTTGGCTGCTAAAAAGTTAACTGGCTATGCCAATATCCAGCACTAACTGGTTAACTTTTTTGCAGTTGAAGATATGCCTGCTATTTAAGCGGCCTATTTTGACCATTCCAACATAGCCAGTTTGTCACTGAATATCCATGCCTATCCGGTTATGTCACATGATATAGCCAGTGTATATTCAGTGGGAGATAATCTGTTATCTCCTGCTGAATATCCAGTGCATTTTTTCTAGTGAAATAGGTGCCGGTACTCAAAATGCCAGGCCACCCTTCAGGGGTGGTGTGATCACTGGGGGACCCACCCCACAATAGCCAGGCCCCCTGAAACCTGTCACAGAATCTATGACAAGGCAGAATTGTTGTGTAGAACCTGAGCTCTTTCATTAAAACTTGAGGACCAAGGGTCAATTTTAACAGAAAATGGAAAAGGTGCCGGTACTCAGTACCCCCAAGTACCCCCTCAAAAAAAGCTCTGTGAATATCCCTGGTTAGGCAGTTAAATGCTATTTAACCAGCCAGGAGCTATTCCTGGATGGTTAAATAGTTTTGAATATCAGAAGCTATGTTTTTATAAAGGCAACCTAGGTGCCTAACAGGCTCATTCTCGAAAGAGATGGACGTCCAAAAAGTGACATAAATCGGCATTTGGACGTCCATCTCACAGAGACGTCCAAATCAGTATAATCGAAACTGCATTTTGGACGTCTTTCTCAGAAGTCCATCAGAAGGATGTTCAAATCTCAAGGGGGCGTATCGGAGGCGTGTTTAAGGCGGGACTTGGGCATTCCTAAGACTTGGACGACTTTGAGCCATAATGGAACAAAGGAAAGACATCCAGGACTAAAATTTTGACGTTTTTATTACAAATAAGGCACAAAAAGGTGCCTGAAATGACCAGATGACTGGGTTCAGTTCCAACTGCTGTTCTTTGTGACTCTGGGCAAGTCACATAATCCTCCAATATCCCAGGTACAAAATAAGTACCTGTGTATAATATGTAAACCATTTTGATTATAACCTCAAAAACTATATAAAATACCATCCCCTTTCCCTTTCCTTTCCCTGTTGCTCATGTGCTCATTCAGGCAGTGCTCCCCCCCCCCCCCCCTCCAGGTCAGTCCACCATCATGTAAAATTCTGGCATTTGCTGCCACTCCTTTTCCTCAACTGACAACAGATCCTTCACACTTTCCCCCTTCTTCACTCCTATTCCTTTCCAACAACCTCCCCCACAGGCAAAAAGGGACATGGTTATGGGCGTGGAAATGGGTGTTCCAAAATGTGCACATGATGTTATAGAATATGGCCCTCTGCGCTTAAATCTATGCACCTGGATTTATGCCATGTTTTTGTTGGTGTAAATGGAGGTGTGTAGTTTTAGGTGCTGGGATATCAATTAAGCATGTTCGATATACTGAACCTAAATCTAGGTACTGCTTATAAAAAATGCTTAGGCGGAAATGTTTTCTGTGCGTATTTTTTAGGCACCATATATAGAATCTGGCCCTAAGTGTAGTCCATTGTGGCACCTATTTCTTGGCACCCAATTATAGAATTGCCCTGGTTGTAAAGTCAGCACCTAAGTGATACCACTCCTTTCGGAATCTGTTGTTTATTAAAACGGTTGTTCTCCTGGGTCATGCTGGCTTTACAGTTTTATTTCCTGTCATCCTTCTGCATGTTTTATATTAGGCTCCACAAAAGTACCTGTGAAATTGTACATGGCATGACCAGAATGTCCCAAATATTGCCTAGTCACTCTTATGCTTGCAATCTAAGTCATATGGGTTAATGGCAGGAACTATAATAAAATGATTTTTAATATAACTTAAGGATTTATATAATCCAGTTAGTTATGAGGAAGGAGATATTGAACTGTAGATATAAACATAAGCTTGATACTGTTTTCCTACATGAAATGCATTTATCCTACCAATAATCATTAGAGTTCAAAACTAGTTAGAATGATAGGGTGTTTTCTCTAGCTTTCAAGAAAAACAAAATGGCTGCAGTTCTATAAAGTCATTCAATAACACATGCGGCCACATAAAGTAGAGTGAAGAAGTAGCCTAGTGGTTACAGGTGGCCATTTCAAATCCCACTGGTGCTCCTTGTGATCTTGGGCAAGTCACTTAGGGGATCTTTTACTAAAGCTTAGCTTGAGTTATCTGCAGCAGGACCTACAGGAATAAAATAGGCTCTGCTGCAGATAACTCAAGCTAAGCTTTAGTAAAAGACCCCTGAGGGTTGGTTGTTTTTTTTTGTTTTTTTTTTTACTAAAGCTTAGCTCGCATTATCTGTAGCAGGGTCTATTTTATTCCTATGGGTCCTGCTGCATTTAGCTTGAGCTAAGCTTTAGTAAAAGACTCCCCCTAAACCCTCTATTGCTTCAGGTACAACATTAGATTGTGAGCCCTCCAGAGAGAGAGAGAAATAACCAGTGTACCTGAATGTAACTCACCTTGAGCTACTACTGAAAAAGGTGTGAGCAAAGTCCAAATAAATAAATAAACACACACACACACATGACCTCTTATGGAATACCAACAGTATAAAAGAATATACCATGGCATCAAAGTGCACACCTTGCTGGTGGGCATTCACATAGGTGGAGTCCTTTAGATTGTAAGCTCCTTTGAGCAGGGACTGTCCTTCTTTGTTAAACTGTACAGCGCTGCGTAACCCTAGTAGCGCTTTAGAAATGTTAAGTAGTAGTAGTTTGGGCAAAGGCATATGCATAGACCATAAATGCCATGATTTACAAGCAAACTTGCAAAGTTTAGGCTCGGGCATTCAGACCAGCTCTAAGGCTGGTATAAATATCTGCGTCTACAATGTAAGTGCACATTAGGCTACTTATGCTATTTTCTTTACAGAATAATGCCTACTCATGGTGCCCTGTTATAATATTACATTGCATATAACCATACCACTTAGATAGTCAACTAATATAAATTAATTTTGTCATCCTCTGTTATGAACAGGAAAGGGGGGGGGGGGGGGAAGCAGTGAGATTAAAAGACTGACATATACTAAAGCTGCATCAAAGCAATAACACAGCTTACTATGGGATTTTTTTTTACTGTAATGCACATTGGATAATAATTCACTCTGAAGCATGCAAATGTATGCAAAACAGTTCATTACTATGCAAACTTGCATTAAACCTCACAACCTGTGTTATTCATGCAAAATTAGCAATACTTCAACAGGCAGTTCAATACTGGAAGTAATTTAAAGGTGCAAATCCCTTTAGAGTTGACAGTCCACTGGGACCCTGATCACCTTTCTCAACCATTAAGAATTCATATCTTCTGGGGCGCTAGCAAGCCATGGAGAAAATGGCATAATAGGAAAGGAGCTCCAGTGGGATCATATATAAAGTTTCCCTTTATTTACTGTTCAAAATCAAGAGCAGGTTCTACTTATTCCACTCGTGATGTCGTCTGGGAAAGGTAATAAGAGACCTAAATTTGATCCAGCATGGCCATCAAAGCAAAAAGCAGGTAAAGCTGATGAGAACTGTTCTCAAACCATCTTAGACAAAATCAAGTCCCTCAAATCCATACTCCCTGACACTAGAGATGATATTATAGAAATTAAAGATGATACAACAGTATATCTTCTTCTCATTTCCAGTATCCATGATGTATTGTAAGCCACATTGAGCCTGCAAAGAGGTGGGAAAATGTGGGATACAAATGCAATAAATAAATAAATTTAAAAGTGAACTCACTCAATTCAAAGCACACATGGAAACACTAGAACGCAATCAGTCACGGAGGAAAACATCAGTGACATGCAGCGCCATGTTAAAGACATGGCGATCCTGGAAAAAGAGCTTGAAGATGTGCATAATAAAGAGGGGAAAAACAGCTTCAGACTACTTGGGCTACCCGGGGGTACAGAGGGGAATAACCTCCTACCTTTCCTCCAGTCCTTCATACCATTACTTTTAGATATAAACTTTGACTTTCTATTCGAAATTGAATCAGCACGTCATACCCCATCACAGAGGAGTAATATAGACAAATATCCCATGTCAATATTAATAAACCTGCTCCAATATGCACAAACAATAGCAATAATGCAAAAAGCAAAGACACGTTCTCCACTCAAATGCAAAGGTTCTATCATTTTACAAATGCCTGACTTACATAAAAATACTGCTCATCCAAGAAAGCAACTACTTGCTTATAGACCATTTTTAAAGCAGATCAATGCCAGATTTGGCCTTCTTTACACAGCATGGATGTTCATCACTCATAACAACAGTACAAAAGACTTTATTGACTCTGACATGCTTGCAATTTTTTGGAAGAGATTCACCCAACTGCTATTGATCATACATAATCTATTCCTGGTACAGAAATTATTTTGCCTTTGACTTTCCTCTTAATACTTGTCGATACATTAATACTTGACAAAACATTCCACTTTAAAATCATCATCCATATTAATGTTTGTACTCTCACTACTTGCATAAATTTCATCTGTAAATTATTTTGCTCTACAACCATATTTTAGTTAGATTTGTCTGCATCTCTTAAAATTTACAGATTTTACTATGCCCTCTCTCAGATCATTTGCATAATGTATACTTGTGATGATTATTTCTGATAGAGGCCACTGTGAAGTTACTTCACTTATGAAAATGTTGTGTTTACTATGATAAGGCTTGAATTGTTTATTGCTGTTGTCACCAATAAAAGTTTATTAAAACTTACATGTTTGGGAAACTTGACTGTATATGCTCTCCAACTGTTCTTCAGTATTGTTGACTTGTACTTGTTGATTTGTAGTTTACTGCTCAGAGTTTTGTATCTGTATTGTCCAGAGCAGTAACGATAACATGAGTGCCCCATTAATCCTATATAACAACATTTTCTCCTGACCTTGTACTCCAACAAAAAACTCACTTATCAGCCAAATACTCAACCTCTACTCTGTGTTGAACCAAGCCTACATACGTAGTTCAACACAGGTGTAGTATCCAAATGGTATATGATATTGCAAACCCACAAATATGCAAGTCTCTTGGGTACAGAAGGAGTATGGGAACATGATCTAATTCTCAACTTGTCTGACATTCAGTGGAAAAGCATCTGGTTATCCATGTTTAAATCTCTACACTCAGCATCAACAACTCAATTCCTGTATTTTTTTCCTCCATAGAGCGATCTGGACACCTTATAAATTATCTAAATTCTGGCCAGAGGAAAATGACTAGTGTTGATCACGTCAACAAGAAATAGGAACTCTCATTCATTTATTGTTTCTTTGCCCACTTATACATGCAGGGGCTGAGGTATATAACTGTACACCGCCTTGAGTAAGTTCTTTGAAAAAGGTGGTAAATAAATCCTAATAAATAAATAAGTCATTGGCCCCTTTAAGATGCTCTCTGGGAGCATCAAACCATGCGTTAGCAGCCCAGTGCCCCTGGGGAAGAAAGAGATTGCCACTCAAAGCTGGTGTCATCTTTCCATAAATAAAGCACCTTGAAAGGTTAAAAGCAAGTTGTGTTATTCTTTCTGCATAATAATGAGGTGTCTTGCGTATATTTACATGCTTTGCAGCTCAATATTATTTAGCTCATGTTGTAGTAAAATAATGTGAATATTAACATAGGATTGTTGCCATTTAAAAAGCATTATTTGTTTAAAAAGGCATTCAAAAAATCCCTTAAAACAAGTTAGTAACTAGCTGCCTTAACTGGGAAATATGCAAATGTAGGAATTGCACAAGTAGAATGGGTGAATCCACCTCAATGGATTTTTCAGCCAGCTAAATGGTTAAAGAAAAAGCAAAGATTAAAAAATGTGAGCAGATACGTAACATGCACACTTTTATGTCCTCAAAACCACCCTGATCTTCCACTACAACAACCTATGAAGGCAGTTTGTTAGTTTGCAGGGACTGAGAAGTAGATACCTTATCGAAAATCTACTTGTTACAGCATATTTGGAATGGAATTAGTCACAATGGCAGGGACTTGTGTTACTGACCACTACACTGAGAACACATTATACAGCACCACAAAGTATATGGTACTTATGCCCCTGGCATGCATGGCTTTGTGCAGGCCCATTGTTTAAGGGTGGTTGCCATCTTGAAAGAGGCACATGCAATTCATCTCATTTAAAATGTGATGGCTCTTTATTTTCAAGTCTGTCTTTCATTGTTCTGAAGTGTTACTTAACAGTTTCAGTGCCACTGCTATGTAAAGGAGAGAGCGGAATTGCCAGCTGATCACTGTCTGCCTGGAAGGTATTCCTTAATTAAAAAAGAATTTGATATGAAATACCAAGCTTTGTTTTGAAAAGACTATATCTAAACAATGTCAGACAGCCTGTCAAAATTAATTACTGCCATGAAACCAAAGTACAGTGCATTTCATTCTGAAGAGCCTTCTAACCACTGTTTATACTAAATACACTAAGTACCCTTGTGATTTAACACCTGTTTTCATAGTAAATCTCGTTAATTGGATAACCAAACAATAATCTATGGAAAAGAAGTTTGCCTAAATTTTGATATGCCTTTCTGCATCTACTGGGAGCTCATTTTCAAAACAGAAAAACGTCCAAAAAGTGGCATAAATTTGCACGTGGATGTTTTTCTCACACAAAGTTCCAAATTGGTATTTTCAAAACCAATTTTTAGATGTTTTTCTATGAAGTCAATAGTGCATTCAAATCACAATGGGGCATGTCAGGGGTGTGTTAAGGGTCAGATCTGGGTGTTCCTAACACTTGGACATTTTTCAGCCATAATGGAACAAAACAAAAGTGTCCAGGACTAAAACTTAGACGTTTTGAGAATCAATAAGGCACAAAAGGGTGCCCTAAATGACTACATGACCACTGGAGGGAATCAGAGGTGACCTCCTAATATCCCCATTGGTCACTGACCCCCTCTTAACCCCCACAAATGTGAATACAATTATGATTTAGCAGCCTCTATGACAGCCTGAGTGCCGGGCAAGATGGTGGAGGCTATTATTAAGAATAAAATTGCAGAGCATATACAAAAACATGGACTGATGAGACAAAGTCAGCACGGATTTAGTGAAGGGAAGTCTTGCCTCACCAATCTAATGCATTTTTTTGAGGGGGTAAGCAAACATGTGGACAATGGGGAGCCGGTTGATATTGTATATCTGGATTTTCAGAAGGCGTTTGACAAAGTGCCGCACGAAAGACTCCTGAAGAAATTGCAGAGTCATGGAATCGGAGGTAGGGTATTATTATGGATTAAGAACTGGTTGAAAGATAGGAAGCAGAGAGTAGGATTGCGTGGCCAGTATTCTCAGTGGAGGAGGGTAGTTAGTGGGGTCCCGCAGGGGTCTGTGCTGGGTCCGTTGCTTTTTAATGTATTTATAAATGACCTAGAGATGGGAATAACTAGTGAGGTAATTAAATTCGCCGATGACACAAAATTATTCAGGGTCGTCAAGTCGCAGGAGGAATGTGAACGATTACAGGAGGACCTTGCGAGACTGGGAGAATGGGCGTGCAAGTGGCAGATGAAGTTCAATGTTGACAAGTGCAAAGTGATGCATGTGGGTAAGAGGAACCCGAATTATAGCTACGTCTTGCAAGGTTCCACGTTAGGAGTTACGGATCAAGAAAGGGATCTGGGTGTCGTCGTCGATGATACGCTGAAACCTTCTGCTCAGTGTGCTGCTGCGGCTAGGAAAGCGAATAGAATGTTGGGTGTTATTAGGAAGGGTATGGAGTCCAGGTGTGCGGATGTTATAATGCCGTTGTATCGCTCCATGGTGCGACCGCACCTGGAGTATTGTGTTCAGTACTGGTCTCCGTATCTCAAAAAAGATATAGTAGAATTGGAAAAGGTACAGCGAAGGGCGACGAAAATGATAGTGGGGATGGGACGACTTTCCTATGAAGAGAGGCTGAGAAGGCTAGGGCTTTTCAGCTTGGAGAAGAGACGGCTGAGGGGAGATATGATAGAAGTGTATAAAATAATGAGTGGAATGGATCGGGTGGATGTGAAGCGACTGTTCACGCTATCCAAAAATACTAGGACTAGAGGGCATGAGTTGAAGCTACAGTGTGGTAAATTTAAAACGAATCCGAGAAAATTTTTCTTCACCCAACGTGTAATTAGACTCTGGAATTCATTGCCGGAGAACGTGGTACGGGCGGTTAGCTTGACGGAGTTTAAAAAGGGGTTAGATAGATTCCTAAAGGACAAGTCCATAGACCGCTATTAAATGGACTTGGAAAAATTCCGCATTTTTAGGTATAACTTGTCTGGCATGTTTTTACGTTTGGGGAGCGTGCCAGGTGCCCTTGACCTGGATTGGCCACTGTCGGTGACAGGATGCTGGGCTAGATGGACCTTTGGTCTTTCCCAGTATGGCACTACTTATGTACTTATGTACTTATTAGAGCCAGGTCTATTAGAGAAGCATTCAGGTTCCTGGAGTAGTGTAGTGGTCAGTGCAGTGCAATGCACCATGGCGTGTGGGACTCTGGTCTCTATCTCCCTCTACCTGTCACATTTGTGGGGGAAACTGTGAGCCTTCTCAAACTAACCAGAAACCCACTGTACCCACATATTGTGTCCCTTTCATCCACAAAGGCTATTGTAGTGGTGTACAGGTGTGGGCAGTGGCTTTTGGGTGGGTTTTGGGGGGGCTCAGCAGACAAGATAAGGGAGCAACAGTGAGATGTGTACCTGGGAGCATGTTTTTGAAGTCCACTGCAGAGCCCCCTAGGGTGCTCCATTTATCTCCTGGGATGTTTGGGAGACCAGTCTACTAAAAATGCTGGCCCCTCCTACCTCCCAATGTCTTGACTTTCTAAGTTATTCACTTGGACATTTTTTTTTTTTTTTGCATAGGCCAAAAACCAAAACGTAGAAAGCACAAAACCTTGCTAGAAACAGTATTTTCAGAAACAAAAGATAGACATTTTTCTTTTTTTGAAAATGAACTTCTTTTCTATTCAGATTTTGGATGGTTTTTTGCTAAATGTCTAAAGTCGGACTTAGACGTCACATCGAAAATGCCCCTCTTTGTGTTCTAAACTACCTTTCACACTGTATTCTTTCATTTAAAATTTTACCAAGGGACAGTGTCTTTCAAAGAAAACAAAGGCTTGTAACCCATTTCCTACCCAGTTTTTTGGTGATGGCAGATTTGGAAGAGGGCCTGATATAGTGGATAATATTGTTTGTCAAGATTTGAAAAAGAGTATTTAAAAGATCATTTTCAAAACTTGTATTAGTAGAGTGGAAATCTCGCCAAATGGTAGTTGTGAATGAGTTACATGCTGTTTCCGAGACTGAGCAATAGGTATGTCCACACCAGAATGGATTGTTTCAAGGACAGCAAAAGTTCTCTCTAGTTTGTGATTTGTTATTCTGTGTCATATTGGTCATCCAAGGCTCAGCTAGCCCAAGGTCATGTTTCCGATAGTGCTTACAGGGTGGGGGGTAGTTTTAGAAAGACTAGTAAAAAAGGCTCGTTTCTGACACAAATGAAATGGGCGCTAACAAGGTTTTCCTCAGAGTGTGTATGTTTGAGAGAGAGAGTGTGTGTGAGTGACTGTGTGTGTGAGAGAGAGAGTGAATGTGCGAGTGTGTGTGTGTGTGTGTGTGACAAAGAGAGAGTGAGTCTGGGTGTGAGTGTGTCTGTGAGAGAGAGAGAGAGTGTGTGTATGTGAGAATGAGAGTGTGTGCGAGTGCGTATGTGAGACAGTGAGTGTGAGAGAGAGTGTGTTTCACACAGATACAGTGTGTGTGAGAGAGAGAGAGTGTGAGAGAGTATGTGTGCGATCCACAGACTCTCTGTGAGACCAAGAGATTGTATGAGACCGAGAGAGTGTGTGAGAGTGACTGTGTGACACATAGAAAGTGAATGTGATACAGTGTGAGACATAAAGTGTGTGAGAGACAGTGTGTGAGAGTGAGAGAGAGAAAGACACTGACTGTGTGAGAGAGAGAGAGAGAGTGTGTGTGTGAGAGAGTGTGTGTGTGACAGGGATACCTCCCCCCCTCCCTCTCTGGTCTGAGGACCCCCTCTCCCTCCCTCCCTCCCTCCCTCCTGCCGAGTACCAGGTTTGCCCCACCTCCCTCCCTCCATTCCAGGGTCCCCCCTCCCTCACAGTTCCAGGGTCCCCCTCCCTCCCTTCCTCCGAGTTTCAGGGTCCCTCCCTCCCTCATAGTTCCAGGATCCCTCCTCCCTCCCTTCCTCCCAGTTCCAGGGTTGTCGTCCCTCCCTTCCTCCCTTCCAGTTCCAAGCCCCCTCCCTCCGATGTTTAAAAGTCATCTTCACTTACCAAATCAGGGTTACAGCGGCGGGCAGCAGCGATAAAATGCGTGCAGGCTCGGCCCTTCTCTCTCTTTCTCAGCTGTGGTCCTGCCCTTGCAGAAACAGAAAATGAGGGCGGGACCACAGCTGAGAGAGAGAGAAGGGCCAAGCCTGCATGCGTTACCGTAGCTGCCGTAACCCTGACTTGGTAAGTGAAGGTGACTTTTAAATATCGGAGGGAGGGGGCCTGGAACTGGAAGGGAGGGAGGGAGGAAGGGAGGGACGATGACCCTGGAACTGGGAGGGAGGGGGACCCTGGAACTGTTAGGGAGGGAGGAGGTTGGGAGTGGGGACCCTGGAACTGGGAGGGAGGGACCCTGAAACTCTGCCTGGCAACTATGCTGCGTCCCCTTCCCTCTCAGTGTTCAGCCCTCGACGTCATATTGTTATGATGCGAGGTTGGGACAGTGAAACAGATGGTTACAGGCAGCACGAATGACGAACCCTTCAGTGCCATGGGGAGTCAGCTTCAGAACGTTGGAGTGGGAAATTATTATATAGGATATGCATGTATATCCATACGCATGTAAAATGCCACATAAAATTACCTCTGCATAAAAGTATGCATGGTTGCAAGAATGTATATAATTTTATGTGATTTGGGTGTAGGCATGTTTAGGGGTAGATTTTGAGTGAGATATGGGAGGAAATATGCTCCCTAGACTGTGTAAATGTTCACAGATTCATTTAGTTGTGATGTTTACAGTTTACACAGGGCAAAAGACACATGGAGGAGCATTTTCGAAAGGGACGTCCAAACAAGATGGACATCTATCTTTCGTTTCGAAAATACCGTCAGGGACATCCAAATCCTTAAATTTGGACATCCCTAGATTTGGTCGTCCCTAGACATGGACATTTCTGACTTTCAGCGATTTTTGAAACCAAAGACATCCATGTCAAAAACAGCCAAATGCAAGCCATTGGGTCGTGGGAGGAGTCAGCATTTCTAGTGCACTTGTCCCCCTGACATGCTAGGAGAAAAACTGGGCACCCTAGGGGGCACTGCAATGGACTTCATAAATTGCTCCCAGGAACATAGCTCCCTTACCTTGTGTGCTGAGCCCCCCAACCCCCCCCAAAACCCACTACCCACAACTGTACCCTACTACCATAGCCCTTATGGGTGAAGGGGGGCACCTATATATGGGTACAGTGGGTTTGTGGTGGGTTTTGGAGAGCTTGCTGTTTCCTCCACAAATGTAACAGGTAGAGGAGTACAGGCCTGGGTCCACCTGTCTGAAGTGCACTGCAGTACCCACTAAAACTGCTCCAGGGACCTGCATGCGCTGTCATCGACCTGAGTATGACATCTGAGGCTGGCATAGAGGCTGGCAATCAATATTTTTAAAGATGCCTTTTGAGGGTGGGAGGGGGCTAGTGACCACTAGGGGAGTAATGGGAGGTCATCCCCGAATCTCTCTGGTGCTCATCTGGTCATTTCAGGCACCTTTGTGTGCTTTAGTCGAAAGAAAAACAGGTCCGGGTGAAAACGTCCAAGTGTTTGTCAGGGACGTCCTTGTTATTTTTTGATTATGGGTCAAAGACGTCCAAGTGTTAGGCATGCCCAAGTCCTGCCTTTGCTATGCCTTCGACACGCCCCCTTGAACTTTGGCCGTCCTTGCAATGGAGTGCAGTTGGGGACGTCCTAAATCGGGTTTCGATTATATCGATTTGGACATCCTTGGGAGAAGGACGTCCATCTTCCAAATGGATGCTTCTAAAGTTAGGCATGACTCCCGGGTGTAAGTGCTATTCTATAAACTGCACCTAACTATAAGCATGGCTTATAGAATATTGCTTTTTCAGCATTGATTTTTTTAGGCAGCATATATAGAATCTAGCCCCTAGTGTTGAAGTTCCAGAATCTGCCTATGTGTATGCCTACTACTTTGCTATATTAATTGAAAGGCAATATAGCAAGCAGAAATAAATATAAACCTATTTGTAAATATGTGGTATGTAAGATACATGTGAATTTACAGAATAGCTTATATGGAATGTTGGCATTTACAAATGTTCAATAATAATAAAGAGGATGAAAGAGTTGAATATAACACTAATCCTGAAAATGCTCTCCCATATAATAAGCATAGAGTATTTTCCAAACTTCAAATACTGCTTGTGGAGTACGGAAAAACTTGAAAGGGAAAAAACCCACCGTACCCTCACCTCTACCCATTGCACACACTTATAGGGTGAAAAGGACTTTAACAGGGTAACCTCTTATCACAGACATTAAAAAAAACCTTTTCAAAAACATTATTAAAACTCCACTTGCATACAATTTCTGGATCAGTATTTAAGCATGACAAAAAACGAGAAAGAGTCTGATGACTTAATTTTCACAAAAATGAAGTGCTTATCCACTTTCATAAATCACAATGACTGTGGCCAGTGTTTCACTATAAAGCTGTCTCAAGGCATGACCAAACTTCAGCGTTTCCAAGCACAACTGTTTTCCTTGTGAAGATTTTTTTGTACTTCACGAGTAATATTTGAAGTTTGAAAAGTACTTTAGGCTGCTTATATGGGCGAATATTTTGAGGTTAATGTTGCCATTTTTATACATATGTGCACACATATACCATTATTCTAATGAAATACATGTGTAATCAGCACATTCCTGTTCACATTTACTTTATAAAATTACCCTGTAAATACCTCTTTCAAATGAACAGTTAAGCAGAGTCAGCACTCTGGAAGATTCTACTTACAGATTTTCATTATTAGAATGAAGCCAAAGTACCTATTCTAAATTATTCCATTCTACCATAGCAGCATAGAAGACAACTCAATATTAACTGTACAAAGAACGTGCCTAGCATTTAGCCAATCATCTATTTATCCCAACTGACTTTGTACCACCCGTCTTGTCCCCATCTATTTATCTGCACTTGGCTCCTCGGTTAAACGGCAAGCTGTGTTGTAGAAAAGCATTAACATCAAATCGATGTAATTTGAATGTTCTAATGGGTGCTTATTTCATTAGTATTTTATTGACATCATATTATATCTGCCTAGTATGCGGCAGCAGCCAAAACAGAAAACAGTATGTTAGGAATTATTAGGAAAGGGATGCAAAATAAGACCATGAGATCTTCCCAGGTATTTGTGACCTGGATTGGCCACTGTTGGAAACAGGATGCTGGGCTTGATGGACCTTTGGTCTTTCACAGTATGGCAATACCTATGTACTTATGTAGTTATAATGTCTCTGTATCACTCCATGCTGCAACCTCACCTTGAGTATTGCGTTCAATTCTGGTCACTGTATCTCAAAAATGATATAGCAGAATTTAGAAAAGGATCAAAGGAAAGCAACTGAAATGATAAAGGGGATGGAACTCCTCCCGTATAAGGAAAGGCTAAAGAGGTTAGGCTCTTCAGCTTCGAAAAGAGACATCTGAGGGGGAATGTGATTGAGGTCTTTAAAATCCTGAGTGGTGTAGAATACGTAGAAATGAATCGATTTTTCAAAGTACAAAGACCAGGGGGCACTCAATGAAATTACATGGAAATACATTTAACACCAATAGGAGAAAATATTTTTTCACTCAAAGAATAGTTAAGCTGTGGAACTTGCTGCCAGATGATGTGGTAACAGCAGTTAGCGTATTTGAGTTTAAAAAAAGGTTTAGACAAGTTCCTGGAGGAAAACATCTATAGTCTGTAATTGAGATGGACATGGGGGAAGCCACTGCTTGCCCCTGGATTGGTAGCATGGAATTTTGCTACTAATTTGAATTCTGCCAGGTACGTGTTACCTGGATTGGTCACCATTGGAAGCAAGATACTGGGCTAGACAGACCATTGGTCTGACCCAGAATGTTATTCTTATGTTCTTATATCTCTGTTATTTGAATTTCAGTGCAGTGAAATGTGTATATTTCTGATACTACTTTGTGGTAGTCCTATTATTAAGTTTTAATTTGCTGCTCTCAAGTTTACCTCATTTATTGTATTTATGTTTATATTTGACCATTTTTACTATTTTTTCACGGAGAGAGTAGTGGATGCTTGGAATGCCCTCCCGCGGGAGGTGGTGGAAACAAAAACGGTAACGGAATTTAGACATGCGTGGGATAAACATATAGGAATCCTGCTCAGAAGGAATGGATCCTAAGGAGCTTAGATGAGATTGGGTGGCAAAGCCGGTGGCGGGAGACGGAGATGGTGCTGGGCAGACTTATACGGTCTGTGCCAGAGCCGGTGGTGGGAGGCGGGACTGGTGGTTTGGAGGCGGAGATGGTGCTGGGCAGACTTATATGGTCTGTGCCAGAGCTGGTGGTGGGAGGCGGGACTGGTGGTTTGGAGGCGGGGATAGTGCTGGGCAGACTTATACGGTCTGTGCCAGAACCGGTGGTGGGAGGCGGGGCTGGTGGTTGGGAGGCGGGGATAGTGCTGGGCAGACTTATACGGTCTGTGCCCGGAAAACGACAGGTACAAATCAAGGTAAGGTATACACAAAAAGTAGCACATGTGAGTTTATCTTGTTGGGCAGACTGGATGGACCGTGCAGGTCTTTTTCTGCCGTCATCTACTATGTTACTATGTTATGTTGTTAATAAAACTGTAAGTTTTATGTTAAATTGTACCTGCTGTACTCTGCCTTGGGTGAATCTCTTCATAAAGGTAGTTAATAAACCCCTATAAATAAATAATAAATATATATTAAGCTTTGACAGCCCAATCACTGTCTGTAGGCTTTGTACCTGCAGGTGGTTAAATTTATGCATTGCTATTAATACTAATAATTTTCACCTGTCTATATATGAATCTTTATGTGTGAGACACATTATAATATAAGCTCCCACTGGGAGGTTCTATGATCTGTCCAAGGTTAGGTAGTAAGTTGTAGCAGTAACATATCAACTTGTGTCAACCTCTGTATCCTATTATTTTACTCACTCTACAGAACACTGCCATTTATCTTACAAGAAAAAAGAAAAGAAAAACAAATATAAGAGCCATTATAGCAGTATGATATCTTTAAGGATAGATATGACTCATTTATAAATTAAAAGAAATAAAAAGAAGATGGAACAGGTCAGTCCTAAATAATTTTGTAAACCGAAATGCAGACCTAAATTTCCTATAATGTCATAAAAGGATCTTCCCATAAATCTGAAAACAGCTGCAGATTAGGTATTTCTCCGTCAACAGTGTGTTTGACAGCACAGTTAAGGGAATAAACAGAAGCAGCGTTCTTTCAAGATGATTTGTTTTAAGAGCATTTCTATCAAATGTTGTTGAAACTTGCACTTCTCTCCACGATTGCTCTCTATTAAAGCACAGTGCCAGCTGTCAGGCTAATAATGGAACCCTTATTTGATTCCGTACATTTCATTCTGGAATAAGGGGACTTTCAAATAACTATAAACATACCATAGGTACAAGTAGTAGATAAACCAGTTCAGTAGAACACCTTTTATCCAAAGATTCATGTTCTGGAAACTCCCATTATCCAGAAGAAATCATAGTCCCTAGTCCATGAATGCATTTTCCAGTATAGCTTCAAAAATCTGGAATTTGTGCCGCTCAGAGACAACATAGGCCAGCACATTGGCCTCATTCTCTTCTTGCTCCCAAGGATCCTGATTTATCTAGACAAAAGTCCAGATGTGAAAATAAAGATGTGTGTGATATCCATTCATCAGCATGTGCTGCTCATCTTGCTCTTGTTTTTGCTACTTCATTGCCACTCAGGTGTGCCTCCCTAACTCAGCCAAAGGATCAAGGAGTCAAGGTTGTTTCCTGGACTCCTAATTTCAAGACCAGGCTCTTTGGTCTTCTACTATGTTTTTGGAAAAAGTATCCAGTACCTCATAGTAATGGTGCCACCTTGCTTATAAGTAAGCCACCATGCTGTATATATAGGGGCTCATTTTCAAAACACAAAAAAGTCCAAAAAAGGTCATAAGGTGGCAGAAAGACATTTTTCTCTCAAAAACATCCAAATTGAAGTTTTCAACACCTCAGTTTTAGACATTTTGCAACACAGCTCATCCAAACTTCAAAGAGACGCAATAGGGGCATGTTTTGGGTGGGACCTGGGCAGGACACAGGCGGCCCCTAAAGATAGACCTTTTTCTTCAATAATGAAACAAAATGAAAATGTCTAGGCCTAAAATTAAGATATTTTTTGACTAGACCTGTTTCAATCATAACTAAGTGACCAAAAGGTACCCTAAATGACCACTGGAAGGATTAAGGCATAACCCTCCTTACTCCCCCAGTGGTTGATGACCCCCCCCCCCAGCCCCCTAAGATGTGATAGTGATAGTAAATAGCAGGTTCCATGACAGCTTTACATATGATGGCTATTCCTATTACAGCAAAGCAGGTCCCAGGAGTAGCCTAGTGGTCAGTGCAGTGGACTGTAGAAAAGGGGACCCAGGCCCACATTGCATTCTAACTAATACACTTATGATGGAAAGTGTGAGCTCTCGAAAGTACACTAAATACCTACTGTACCTACATATAGATCAGTGTTTCCCAAGTTGGTCCTGGAGTACCCCCTTTCCAGTCAGGGTTTCAAGATATCCACAATATGTGCATGAAAGAGATTTGCATACAATGGAGACAGTGTATGCAAATCAATCTCATGCATATTCATTGTGGATATACTGAAAACCTGACTGGCAAGGAGGTACTCCACTGTACACCACTATAATAGCTCTCAAGCTTGCAGGTGTCACCTATATCAATGTTTCCCAAAACAGTCCTTGAGAGCTATTATAGTGGTGTACAGTGAGGTACAGTAGATATTTTTCTGCTCCTGGAGGACTCACCATACAATATGAGATGTATACCTGGGACCTTTTATGTGAAGTTCACTGCAGTGCCCTCATGGCTGCTGTATTCCTCTGCCGGGATGCCTGTGTGGTCAGCATGCCAAGAACCATGGTCCCCAGACATCCCAATGGCTGGTTTTGGGGCATTTTTCTCTTGGATGTTTTATTTTCCAAAATAGTCCCAAAAGAGAAACACAATGAGCAGAAAACATCTAACCAGAAACCAAAAAGATAGATGTTTTTCAGTTTCCAAAATGGCTATGTTGACCACTCAGTTTTGGGACATTTCTAGCAATACATCCAAAATTGGACTTAGACATTTTATTGAAAATGCCCCTCCACATATGTAAACCGCTTTTATTGTACTATAGAAAGGTGATACATCAAATCCTTTCCCCTATTCCCACCTTCCCCCCTCTTCACTTTCTGCTGAGAAATTTGTGGTTGAGGTTAGGGTTCTTCAGCTTGGAAAAGAGATGGCTGAGGGGAGATATGAATTATTTTTTTACTCTTTCAAAAAGTACAAAAATGAGGGGACACTCAATGAAGGTACATGGAAATACTTTTAAAATAAATAAGAAGAAATATTTTTCACTCAACGAATAGTTAAGCACTAGAACTCATTACAAGAGGATACGGTAAAAGCAGTTAGCATATCTGAGTTTAAAAAAGGGACAGGTTCCGGGAGGAAAAGTATATAGTCTCTTTTTGAGATATCCATGGGGAAGCCACTGTTTGCCCTGGGATTTGGTAGCATGGAATGTTGCTACTATTTGGGTTTCTACCAGATACTTGTGACCTGGATTGGCCACTATTGGAAACAGGAAACTAAACTAGATGGACCATTGGTATGACCCAGTATAGTTATAGTCATTCACTCTCACCAAGTGACCATTGACCCATCTAACAAGATAATTGTTTTGTTGTGATAAAATAAGTGATATGATTAAAGGTGCAGAAAGATTAGTAAAATGGCTATGGCTACTGTGCTATTTTTGAATTGCTAGCCCTAAAAAGTCTTCTGCTTCAGTAAGTGACAATGGAAGATTCCTCGTGCTATGGATGTGTATAGCAGTATACCATTGCACTAATCAATCACACATATCTTATATTGCAGCTACCACCCTTAAAGTCACACTATCCACCAGTTTGCAGTCCTCACACATGCACTATCTTAGTTTTGATGCAGACGTTTAGACTTTCCTCACATGCAGCCTCTCAAGTCTTTACTCAATAAGCAGTTTTTCTTTAAGCAGCCATTGTCTTTCTGTTTCTCTTCTTAGTTTACAGAGGAATACCCATTATCTTAAAAAAAAAATCCAGCATCCTGGCCACTGGAGCCTGGTCATTTCAGATAAAAATGTTTTACTGTATAAAAAAGTTCATAGTGTTCCTTGAAAATGTAAGTTTCTGTGCTACTGTGGAGAATATCTTTTCTGTAAGGAAAGGTACTGTGTATCCCGCCTGGCACTTAGTCTTTTCTAACTCTTTTTCCTTCCCCCACCCCTTCCCACCAAACACCTGATAGGGTATTGGGAACGTTTGAGCCAGGGAGATCCTTAAGAGCTCTTACCATATCTGTAAATGCCTATGATGCACTTATTTACATGATTCCAGCAGTTCCAGGACACAAGGAGGGGCATAATCGAACGGGGCACCCAAGTTTTTCTGAGGGCGTCCTCGCAGGATGTCTGGTGAAGGGGCTGGGAAACCCGTATTATTGAAACAAGATGGGTGTCCATCTTTTCTTTCGATAATACGGTCAGGGATGCCCAGATCTCAACATTTAGGTCGACCTTAGAGATGGTCGTCCTTAGAGATGGTCGTCCCCGGTTTTCAGCGATAATGGAAACCGAGGACGCCCATCTCATAAACGACCAAATGCAAGCCCTTTGGTCATGGGGGGAGCCAGCATTCGTAGTGCACTGGTCCCCCTCACATGCCAGGACACGAACCAGGCAACCTAGGGGGCACTGCAGTGAACTTCACAAATTGCTCCCAGGTGCATAGCTCCCTTACCTTGGGTGCTGAGCCCTCCAACCCCCCCCCCCAAAAAAAAAAAATCCCCACTTCCCACAACTGTACAATACTACCATAGCCCTTACGGGTGAAGGGGGCACCTACATGTGGGTACAGTGGGTTTCTGGTGGGTTTTGAAGGGCTCACATTTACCACCACAAGTGTAACGTGGGGGAGATGGGCCTGGGTCCGCCTGCCTGAAGTGCACTGCACCCACTAAGACTCCTCCAGGGACCGGCATACTGCTGTCAGGGAGCTGGGTATGACATTTCAGGCTGGCAAAAAATATTTTAAAAGTTTTTTTTTAGGGTGGGAGGGGTTTAGTGACCACTGGGGGAGTAAGGGGAGGTCATCCCTGATTCCCTCCGGTGGTCATATGGTCAGTTTGGGCACCTTTTTGAGGCTTGGTCGCAAGAAAAAATGGACCAAGTAAAGTCAGCCAAGTGCTCATCAGGGACGTCCTTCTTTTTTCCATTATTGGCCGAGCACGCCCATGTGTTAAGCATGCCCCAGTCCCGCCTTCGCTGTGCTTCTGGGAACTTTGGTCATCCCTGCAATGGAAAGCAGTTGAGGGCGCCCAAAATCGACTTTCGATTATGCCGATTTGGGAGACCATGGGAGAAGGACGCCTATCTCCCAATTTGTGTCGATAGATGGGCACTCTTTTTTTTCGAAAATAAGCCTGATAGGGATCCTTTTACAAAGGCACGTCAAAAAGCGGCCTGCAGTAGTGTGGGCTCATGTATTGGACTCGCACTGGACCATTTCTCCACCGTGTCTGGAAAAAAGGGAGTTTATTGGGGATGGGAAATGGACATGTGTCAAAATAAAAACCAGCGCTTGTCTATTTATGGCCTGAACCCTTAACGCTACCCATTGACTTAGCGGTAAGGGCTCATGTGTTACCCGTGCAGTAACCATCCACCACACACCAACTGACGATTACCTCCGGGAAAATGATAGAAAATAGAAAATTATTTTGTACAGCAGGTTTTCAGCACATTCCTAACTCAGAATTACCAACAGGTGCACGTGCTAACTGGGCGGTAATGCCTATTTGATGTGCACTGCACGTGGGTAGGCCCTTATGCACCTTTGTAAAATGATCCCTTTGTGCAAAGTCTAGATATATTAGAAAGGGAAGTCTCATATCATATCATCCCGGACTTGTCAAATGCATACGGCTTTACCCTATAAAATTATTGGCAGAAGTCTAATATTCATTCCATAAATTCACAGCCAGAATAGAAACATCAGGTTTGTCCACGGAAGCTAAAAATACCTCTAATTGAGAGAAATGTTACTCCTGGTTGTCTTCAAGTTGTTATGATTGTTTTCAAAAGAGATATGATATATTTTACTTAAACCTAAGAGATTAAACCCATGAAATAACAGCATACTCACAAAGATTGCTTGAAAAGACAATTTTAGAGAGAATGTTGCAAAGTCCCAAACAGATGCCGAGTTTTGACATTGTTAATTAAAGTCTTCAACTACTCAAATCAATGGTTCCTAGCTAAGCATATGTTATAAGAAGTCTAAAGCCTTCCATAAAGCTTTATTCAAGATGCACTGCCCCATCATTGTTCACACTATTTTCATTTTATTGTCATATGTCCGAACCTTTATTAGGGTTATCAATGCGTTTTCCTCCATTAATAAAGTGAGGGGTGAAGGTTAGGTGGAACACTGTTTTAGGGCTCTGGCCATTCCGTCAGAACATTTCAGTTTAAGCCTACCTTATACTGGGTAGTCATGAATACCTAGTGGGTATTTTCCCAAAGTTCTAGACCCACCTAACTTGGCAGTTTTAATCTTTGCATAGAACTACTGGACATTGATAGAGCTCTGTAATTCTCCACAACTATCACTACATAGGGCCTTATCTTGATTATTTCCTAAGTTCTCTAAACAAAGCAGAGTCAATTTGGCCTGACTGAAGTTTGGAAACTGGCCTCCCACATTCAACACACCCAAAAGTCATTTTTGTCGTGCACTTCTATTATAATGCTTCTGTCTCTTATCAAAGTATAAG
This sequence comes from Microcaecilia unicolor, assembly GCF_901765095.1. Lineage (NCBI taxonomy): Eukaryota > Metazoa > Chordata > Amphibia > Gymnophiona > Siphonopidae > Microcaecilia > Microcaecilia unicolor. The sequence continues at coordinate 284,215,986 of NC_044035.1, read as the reverse complement.
GGAAGAAAATAGCTAAAAGCAATTACATTACATTAAAAATGACAGTATATTTTACATATTATTATTATACATATAACTTTAACTGACACAATGACAAAGCAAATATGTTTCCTCATTAGATATTCCAGTGATAAAACGTGAATAGCCTATAAGAACAGATGGGTTTGGGGTCCCATGAGACTGTACAATGGCATGTTCACATCATCTAGGTAAAGAAGGGACCATGTAATAGCAATTAAAATGTTGCAGTGTTTTATGATAGTTACACTATGCATCTTATCATTATTTTATAACATTTCGACTGGCTTAAATATTACTGACATAGCCACCAGTAATGAAAGCCAACCTCATGTTAGGCAAAATCCCAATTGTCATTTATTTGCTCAAATCAATTACAAAAGTTTGTAAAGATGCTGACACAAAAGCAAGCCAATGTGTTAAACTGTCTCTCAAGTACTCCTTTGTGGAGCTCTCACCATGACTCTGGCTTGGCTCATTCTTGCTTTGCTGCTTAACAGGCAGAGCAAAGAGATTCACCAAGCCAATCCAAATACTATGGGAAGAAGGGAACCCATTTCCAAGATTTCTGCCTCCTGCTGTAACGTTGACGTCAAGAGCCAAAAGTGCCTGGATTGCTGTCTCTTTTATAGGCTGTGTCCTATAACAGAATGCATTCTATAGCAGGTGTGCGATCTGGCAGAAACCATCAAGGGAAAAGGACATGTACATGTAGTTAGGATATGCCACTTTCAATAATGATATAATTAAAGTAGAATTTTATACGATAATAACATGGAGCTAAAGTCATGGCAGAGGGTTATAGTTATAAGTCAATATTCATTCCCCTAGGTTAGTGTCTGCTTATGAAAAATAAATGATGGAAATATGGTAATTGCCTGACTTCTGTGGTTAGTAATAATTATTATGGAGTTGGTGGCAGCAACTTTAATCATTCAAATGCTGAAGCTGGCATTTAAATTATTACATACATTTTGGGCTGTTAGACTTGTAGTCAGCAGTGCAGAATGTATAGTAGTAAAGTCAGTGTTGCCATCACTATATACTTAATTTCAGCATACTAATTATCAGGCTGAAACTACAGCAAACATGTGGCTTATCTGGGTAGTGACTGAAAATCACTGTTGTCTGGAACATATTGTCACTGTGTTGTCGTTCTGCCCTCCTTCCACCCCCTTCACTATACAGACAGTGTCAGGCCAATTAAAAGGATTTTGGTCTGATAGTATCCATGCAGTGGCCTAAAATATAGATAGTGGACTAATTCATTCCTTGCCCAATTATGAACATATAAGGATGTTTGACTATTAGCCTATGTTTTCACCTTTGCTATTTGAGAGATCTGAAGGGTCTGATTTATTATGTTTTTCTCCATAGACCCAGAATGAGAGAAAAGCTTAGTGAATCAGGCCCCATTTATTTTATCTGTTTGACTCTGACAACAGAACAGGCAGTGTTATTCATTCACAAGCATGAAGGTTCTGTTCTTATATCCTGTTATATCTAGAGTCCTAAGTTGACATACTTACAATCTTGCGTAAATATCTATTAATTATTTTTGTTGAATGCAACATTAAAAGTTTCCTAAAAATACAGAACAAAAATTTGAAAGTAAAATAGATTTGACAAACTGTGGGGTCCTTTTACCATAGGAATATAATGGGCATCTTATTTAGTGTGTGCTAATCATTAATGCGTATGAAATCTGTTAGTGCACCTTAGTAAAAGGACCCTTATGTTAATGTGGTGTAATATAAATAATTTTTGAAAATTAAAAGCTGGAAAATAATAGGTTTGGTGGATGAAAGTCAAAAGGAAATGATTTATCAGTTATATATAATTTATTATTACCTTGGCAAGTATATCCTTTCTCTTCATAGCCAGTGTTGCATAAGCATTTCCCTATGGGCACTAGCCACTCCCCCTCTGTGCTGCAGTACATCCTGGGTGGATCTTCCTCTTTGGAGTGATTGACGCAAGAACCTCTTACTTCCACGAGAGACTGAGAGTCCATTGGTACTGTATCTGGGAACATCGCCAAATTCTTCACGGTGAAAGGACACTTTTTAAAGTACACGCGAACAGAAACTAAGGCAACACAAGCACCCACATCCTGAAAAGCCAAGTAAAAGCCTTTTTTGCTGACAGGTCCTACTTCTCTAACTTCTGTGTTGAGTTTTAAGATTCGATCCCCTAGGTCCATCTGAGTAAAACTTTCATCAGCAGCAATGGTATCAATCTTTGTAAACTGATGCTCTCTGAACTTGACCCCATGATCATCATCTGACTCCATGTAGTAGAGATTAAATGTTTCTTTGCAAGTGCCCATAACCAGAGGAATGCTATTACAGTCCCTCAAAGTAAACTTGAGCTCCACATAGATTTTCTGAGCTGAGTTACGTGGGATCCAATTTGTCCTTAGCCAGTTGTTCTGGCTCTGGTCCATGACATTGCATACTTGATATGTTCTGATTGGCGTGTAATGCTCATCAACTCCACTGATCTCTTCCCACTGAAAGAAAATAAACATTAATGATGATGTAATGGAAGTAACAATAATCAAAATTAGAGTAGCATTTGATAGCTTGAGCCCTTCCAAATAACAATCTGATAACTTTAACTACATGAAAGATCTGGACAAAAAACAAACTCAGACAGAGAGGGATCATAGGAATTCCAACACATCACTAATTACTCGATAATCTGTCTGCCTTCTGATTTATTGAATTGATTATATCCATTATGTTACACGTGTTCTTTATGTAACCAATTGTTTATCTAATCTTGATTGGCGCTTGTTATGATGTATTATTGTAAGCCACATTGAGTCTACAAATAGGTGGAAAAATGTGGGATACAAATGCAACAAATAAATAATAAACGGACAAGTCAAAACTTAGAAGCCACGTAAAAAAGATTGATCTTGACTGTTCACCATTCTTTACCTCAAAAGATGAATAAATGTACAGTCTAAAATAAAACTTTTGTTGGATAACTATACTTCTCTTCTTAATCTTTCACAATAAACAATGCAGAAGTAGAAAGAAAATATACCTTCATACTTTATACTACTGAGTTCATCAGAATAATGTCAAATCAGGGGTACCAACAAAAACATTTTCATGTAATTTGGTTTCTATTAAAAGAAAACAAAGTAATCGAGTTTCTCTCCTTTTGATCCAATCTATGCTTTATTTTATAAGAGATATGTGTTTACATTTTTCTGAGAGTTCTTATGGGCTATTGTGGTGTCAGATTATGGTCCCAGTATGCAGTACAGCTATGGTGTCACCACAGAGAACTGTAAATATTATTCAGTTATAGCATTTGGATTCTTATCATATATAATCTTCTGATTCATAGTTTGCCAAGTCAGCCCAGTGATAAAAAGTGGCTCCTGTCAGCCAATAACAATAAAGCCCATGTGAGAAAAGACTAGGTTGAGCAATATAACATGAAGAGCCAGTGAGATAATTTCAGCACTTGTAAATAGAGCAGAGGCAGGAAAAGAATATGAGGAAAAAAAGTCCCAAAGAAAAGGAGGAGAAATAACAAGAGAAATTAAAGAAACGAAAAGAAAAATGAAGATGGTTTTGACAGGTAACAATGGGATCATCAATATGATGATAGTAAAAGAGAAGGGAAGGGATGTAGACAATGGTATTTGGAAAGCAAAGAGCAAGATAATAAACCAAAAAATTAAGAATGGTTTTGATTCTATTTAAGGTGTTAATTTTAATTTACTTAAAAAATAATAAAGGAAACACAATGTAGACTTTTAAGAAAATCTGTCCTATATATTTTCCTCCTTCGATATCCTTTTTCTCCATGAGGATATAGGGCCTATTCAGATCTTCCCAGATATCAAGAATTTCTATTCTGCAATGATTGATTTTCTCAAAGATTTCAATAAATATAAAGAAGAAAATGTTGAGGTGGAGAAGTTTGAGCCAAATATAAAATGTGGTGACGTTTATTCCATTGCTAGTGCTATAATTCTACATCATCTTCCACCATGTGCTTCCAAACAGGCATATGAAATGCCCAAAAATTGCATCAGTAAACACTTCCTAATCTAGGTGACAACTGTTATTGAATTATTCTTCCAGAGACTGAATTACCTCTAATACTGTGCCTTTAAATCTATCCTATTGGTGCAGAATTCAGTTTGAAAAGTGTTCACAACAGAGAACATTTACAAAGAAATCAGGCAAGACTAGAAGACTGACCATGAGAGAGGTACTATTGAGACTGGTTGCAAATGGGATATGCACAATCATTCTAGCGAGACCTTCTTCTATGGCATCAAACAAATTTATTAGCATCTTCTTCCTTTATTTGACAAACTTATCCTCATTAATGTATAATTCCACAGAGAAATTGGAGAATCTTGACTGTGAGAAGTGCCCAGTACATGCACAACTTCTTCTAAGACTGAGATTTGCATAAACAATGTCAAAAAAGTTTTTCTTAAATCACAGAAGAATAGCAAGAATGATGTGCAAGCTTCAACACCAGCCTTGGAACAAATGTTTTGTGAAACTTTACATACATAACATTGTAAATCATGGCAAAAAAAAGATTATCTGGCCCAATCTACCCAATTACTCTGTCCGCACTGATTAGAATATTTGGAGGGGCATTTTCGATATGACGTCAAAATCCGACTGGACGTTTTGCTAAAAACGTACAAAAATCAAGCAGTGAACATGGCCATTTTCGAACCTTTAAAATGTCTATTTTTTTGTTTCAAAAATGGACATTTAGGTCACTTTTTGTGGCTTAGTCATTATTAAAATAGGTTTAAACCAAAACATCCAACCTTTAGCCCTGGACATTTTTGTTTTGTCCAAGAAAACAGGTAGACAGGTGGCTTCTCTCTTGAAAAGCAGCAGCAGCAGCAGCAATAACAGCATGATGTGCTGATTTACAAGAGAGAAGCTGTTTTAAGCCCAGTAGGTGAGATTATTTAAGCCCTCGCAAATAGAGCAGAGAGGGCAAAATTTGGCCATGTCAGGCTGACGATTACTTATATTTTTTCATATGGTGAATACATTTGCTTTTTATGGAATTTTTGTGGCAATTTGCTTTCTTTTTTGTTCTATGCTTGTTTTTGTTTGGTTCCATTATGATAGAAAAACATCCAAGTTTTAGGAACACCCAAATCCCACCCTTGACACCCTCCCCCCCCCCCCCAAAAAAAAAAACACTCCCTTGTGATTTGGATGTACTGCAGATGAACAGCATAGAAAAACGTCTAAAAAATGTGTTTCGAGAATAGCGATTTGGACATTTTTACAAGAAATACATCTACGTTATTCTCTTTTGAAAATGAGCCCTCTCAGGTACTTGGCCACTGTTGGAGACAGGGGGTTGGATTTATTTGACCTTTAATTTGACTCAGTATGATGCATCTTATGTTCTCTCAAATGCATTCATAAAGTATGACAACCTTATAAGATTTCTCCTTATCCAGAATAGTTTTATTGATTTGTACCTTTGATAGAGCTCTTTAGCTTGGAGAAAACCTATAATGAGAGGAGATATGATAGAATTTATAAAATCTTGAATGGGGCAGAATGAATTACAGGGGGTGGAGTTTCAAAATGGTGGCAGCTTGTTGAAGCACACTAGGAGGTCCTGCAGTTTTTTTGATTTTTTTTCCTTTTCCTTGCCTTAAGACTCCTAAATGCTATGGTAGGATTCCTGCCTACCCAGCTGCAGAACATCTGTGGGGTCAGCTTAGCAACCTTGAAAACATATCTTTTCAGAAAAGTTTTCAACATTGTATAATTTAGATCTGAAGACTTTGCTTTGCAATCCAGTCGTTGATTTTTTTTCTCCCACCCCTGAAATTGTTTTGTCATTTTGTTTGTCCATTTTCTCTCTGTTCTCTTCCTTCCTTTTGTCATAATTAGGGTTGATTATTTCCTACCCCTTGTTCCCCCTCTTTATAATCATAAAATTGTAACCTAGTTGGTTCCACTATTCTCTCTTTTTTGTATACTCTTTTTACTTGTATTATCTTCTATAAACCACTTAGATTTTGTGATTTGTGGCATATTAAATAAAGTTAAATCATGAACCTTGAATATCAAGCAATATGCCCAGCCTCTCCCATTGACTCCCTGGGCTATCCTTTGCTATGGCTACCATTGGTGAAGTACCGACACTGCTGGAAGGAGGAGGCAGCTCCAGTCCAAGTTCTCACTCATCTCTCATTCCCTCTTTGATGTCCCCAAAAGTAGTAGTGGTGGGGAAAGAAAAACAAACAGCGCTGAGAGAACTGGCTAATCCCTAAGGAGGTGATGCAGTCACTTAGTGGCTGGAAGTGGGAGGAGGTAGCTCAACATTGGAAATTGTGGTTGCTAACATGGAGAGTGTGACTCAAAAGTCCTCTGTTACCCCAGGTATGCTGCCATCAATGTCGGATGTGGAAGTCTCTTTGCAATTTGGCTGATGTTGGTTAAAATGGATTCCTTGATTTCCAAATGTTCTTTGGATTTATCTTTGATAATAAGAACTGTGGGTAACTATCTTAGAAGCAAGAAATTTTGGCAGTTGAAAAGAAGGTTGGATGCTGAGCATAAGCCTTTATGGTTCAGTTTTCTAGCTCTGTATTTTCACAGTCCTGTGAAGCTATAGTTTCTGGGCCCTCTAATTCCATGGATTCCTCTCCTGCCTCCCCAGAGTGACAGTGGTTTCAAAGTCCATGGGTTGTGGACGGCTCTTCTCTTCCTCCTAATGGGTAATTCCATTAAATCTGACTAGGTAACAAGGGTTTTTCCTGATCGCTCTTCTCTTCCCCTGGCTGCCTAGCAAACCCTTCCTCAAGGACTGAAGATGCCCCCTGTTGGCTACCAGCTTAACTGTAGCAGGTTTTCCTGTTTTGTCCCTTATCTTTAAGGGGGAATGGTGTTTTAGAGGACATTTAGGTGGTCACCCTGCAAAAGTCCACCCTACTCCTTGCTCACAATCTGTAGTTTTTTTTTAATTTATGTAAAGTCAGCCTTCTAAAATGACCCCCCCCCCCCAAACATTATGCTGTACACTTCTTCCTTCCAAAGAGAAAATGTACATGTGATGGTAAGATTATGCATGTCAAATATCTCAGCAAAATTTTAGCTCTTTTTCTCAGAAACCTTTGGAATAAAATGTAAAAACACAATGTGATTCAAGGAAATGCTCATCTCTCAACGTGTGAAACTAACAAATTAGCATTTAGAATATATTAAGGAAAGTGAGAACAGTGCTGCTTAGTAATTTGAGGAATCAGGGTTAATCAACTGAAGAAGATAACACCAGAAGGCGAGTGGGGAAGGGACTCTATCTATCCCACATGTGCATACTCCTTTAAAATGCCAACACGTTCACTGCAGGGATGTATCATGGGAACCATTTTCCTTATAGCCACTCACAGTAAGGCCGTTTTATGGGAAGAATTACTAATTTAGCCAACCCATTTGCTACATTTCAATATCATGAAAGTATTTAAAACATCAGGAAGTCATAATCGAACTCTGTTTTTGCAAAATGCTTATTACTATATAGGAGCAAAGCAATTTTCAAAGCCATTGATCAGGAGAAATAGGCATTCAACTAGATAAATTGGCCTGGCTGAAAACTCTACTTTTATTCCATCAAAAAATATGGACATGCTTTCACATCATGTGCATGTGCTCCCAAGGAGTCTTAAAAAGAGGTGTTCCCAAGAGTGTGTAGTTTCTATTGGAAATTAGCTAAAAGATACAAGCATGCTTATATTGAGGGGCATAATCGAACGCGAACGCCCATCTCCATGGGCATCTATGTCCGAAAACGGGTACGTGAAGAGGTGGGACAGACCGTATTATCGAAAAAGATTGGCGTCCATCTTTCGTTTTGAAAATACGGTTTGGACGGACCAAATATATAGTAACATAGTAGATGATGGCAGAAAAAGACCTGCACGGTCCATCCAGTCTGCCCAACAAGATAAACTCATATGTGCTACTTTTTGTGTATACCTTACCTTGATTTGTACCTGTCCTTTTCAGGGCACAGACCGTATAAGTCTGCCCAGCACTATCCCCGCTTCCCAACCACCAGCCCCGCCTCCCACCACCGGTTCTGGCACAGACCGTATAAGTCTGCCCAGCACTATCCCCGCCTCCCACCACCGGCTCTGGCACAGACCGTATAAGTCTGCCCAGCACCATCCCTGCCTCCCGCCACCGGCTTTGCCACCCAATCTCGGCTAAGCTCCTTAGGATCCATTCCTTCTGAACAGGATTCCTTTATGTTTATCCCATGCATGTTTGAATTTCGTTACCATTTTCATTTCCACCACCTCCCATGGGAGGGCATTCCAATCATCCACTGCTCTCTCTGTGAAAAAATACTTCCTGACATTTTTCTTGAGTCTGCCCCCCTTCAATCTCATTTCATGTCCTCTCGTTCTACCGCCTTCGCATCTCCGGAAAAGGTTAATTTGCGGATTAATACCTTTCAAATATTTGAACGTCTGTATCATATCACCCCTGTTTCTCCTTTCCTCCAGAGTATACATTTTCATGTCAGCAAGTCTCTCCTCATACGTCTTGTAACGCAAATCCCTTACCATTCTCGTAGCTTTTCTTTGCACCGCTTCAATTCTTTTTACATTCTTAGCAAGATACGGCCTCCGAAACTGAACACAATACTCTAGGTAGGGCCTCACCAACGATTTATACAGGGGCATCAACACCCCCTTTCTTCTGCTGGTCACACCTCTCTCTATACAGCCTAACAACCTTCTAGCTACGGCCACCGCCTTGTCACACTGTTTCGTTGCCTTCAAATTCTCAGATACTATCACCGCAAGATCCCTCTCCCCGTCGGTACCTATCAGACTCTCCCTGCCTAACACATACGTCTCCCGTGGATTTCTATTCCCTAAGTGCATCACTTTGCATTTCTTTGCATTGAAGTTTAATTGCCAAACCCTAGACCATTCTTCTACCCTCCGTAGGTCCTTTTTCATGTTTTCCACTCCCTCCGGGGTGTCCACTCTGTTACAGATCTTAGTATCATGGATTTGGTCCCTTCTGAGATGGGTGTTTTTTATTTTTTACGATAATGGAAACTAAAAACGCCCAGCTCAGAAATGTCCCAATCCAAGCCATTTGGTCGTGGGAGGGACAAATGTACAACACTACCATAGCTCTTAGGGGTGAAGGAGGCAACTACATGTGGCTACAGTGGGTTTTAGAGGCCTCCCATTTACCCCCACAAGTGTTATAGGTAGGGAGGGATGGGCCTGGGTCTGCCTGCCTGAAGTGCACTGCAGTACCCATTAAAAGTGCTCCAGGGACAAGACTTGTTGCTGGTGTATACCCTTGGCACAGCAGTTGACACCTGAAGACTAATCTCGCTGAAAACTTTCTTTATTTGAATAAGCACGTTTACTCACAGTTAACTGCAGATCAGAGGTTGTGCCCCACTGGCAATGAGTCTCACTGGTACTGAGATTAGCAGTAGGTCCGAGCTGGCAGAATGGTGTACAATGCCCTCTTTCAGCAACATTCAAGGTAAGAACTAAGTGCTGTAACGTGGCTAACACATGAAAGGGATCTAAAAGTGTCGTACACAAATGGCCACTACCTCATGGACTACCGGAAACAAAACAGGGCACACTCTGACCCAGTAAGCAGAGGGAAAAGCACCATGGGAGTAGAGCCTACCAACTACCAACATCGTGAGCATTTAACACAAGCTAGTGGAATCACGAAGCCCAATACCCTACACCCACCACAATACATTGCTGATGTGACTCTGCAGTGCCCTTAATAGAAAAGGTGTCACACTCACCCGAGACCCACATCAGAACCAGGGAAAGGCTGTCAGAGGATAGAACACATTCTGCTGTCATGGAGGTGGGTACGGCATTTGAGGCTGGCATACAGGCTGGGGAAAAAAGTTTGTAAAGTGGGTTTTTTTTGGTGGGGGAGGTTAGTGACCATTGGGGGAGTCAGGGGAGGTCATCCCCGATTCCCTTTGGTGGTCATCTGGTCAGTTGGGGCACTTTTTTGGGACTTGGACCTGAAAAAAAGGGTCCAAATAAAGTGGACCAAATTATCGTCAAAAACGCCCTTGTTTCTTTCTTTTTTTTTTTTTATTCAATTTAATCAAATTTATAAGATACATCTTGGTTGGAAAAGTATCATAGAAATAAAAATACAACAGAATAAATCATCTTTCAATTAGGTAAACAATGATACTCAAGTCCATAAATTGGGGATCCAAAATTCAGGAATTCAAGGGGAGCAAAAAAATAAGGAAAATAATAAGGCTAACACAGACTCTACTGAGAAGAGTTAATTATTCCATTAGCGCTTATCCTTTTTCACTGAGGCTATAAGAGCAGACATATGAATTGGTTCTGTAAATACATATTTCTTCTCATCAAGTCTCACTATGCACTTGCAGGGGTATCTTAAAAAAGGTACCCCCTAAGTGCAATATTTCAGGCTTAAGGAGCAAAAATTGTTTCCTCCGTCTACGTGTCTCCTTAGAGACATCAGGAAATAGCAAAATTTTATAACCTAAAAAGGGTTTATCTTTATTATGGAAAAATAGGCAGAAGATCCAATCTTTATCTGGCAAAAGTGCAACGTTGCTAATTCGGAGTCAGAAGTTTCAAGCAAAAGAAATACATCCAATGGACTTTCAAACTTTTGATCTGATTCTTTTCCTGGGACATAATAAGCCAAAGTAAACGGTGGTAAATTCTGCTCTGGTATGTTCAAAATATCTCGCAGATAGCGTTTTAACATATCAAGAGGAGCAACAGTCTTTATCATAGGAAAGTTAACAAATCTTAGATTATGATTTTTCATGTAATTGTCAAACATTTCCATTTTTTCTCTAAGATTTGTCAAATCATTTGTCATTAAGAGTTGAATCGTTTCCAATTTCACCATTCTTTGATCCATTTTTTCAGTTTTGTCATCCACAATTTTAATCTTTTCCTCTGTTTTTCGTAAGTCATTCTCTAATGTGTCTATTTTAGGTGCCATTTCATTAGTCTGTTTCAAAAACATTTGACCAAGGGTAGAAACTAAGTCCCATAGCTTGTCCAATGTGACCTCCCTTGGTTTAACTAGTAACTCCTTAGGTAATTCAAACCTTTCAGAAGCTTTCATCTGTTTGCTCTGCCCCTCGGCTCCTCTCTCCTCACTGCACGGCGGCGTCTCTCCCTTCTGAGATGGAAACGAGACCTCATCTTGAGGTTCTTCCGAGTCCACAATACCCTCGAAGGGAGACCCCGTCGGATCAACGAGAAAGGAGCTTGTGCCTACCGGCTGGGGGGGTAAAGTGCGCATGGCGGGGCTTAAGGTGACATCGAGGCCAGGAGAGCCCGATTCTTCCAAATTGCCGGATCTTCCTACTGACTGCATTCCGCTAGCATGAGAAACTCCTTGCGGTCTCCAAATACGGTCAAGTGGACCAGGTAAGGAGGGGATTGGCGGTGAGGTCCTAACCACTAACTTCCCTCGTCGTTTAGGCATCGTACTAACAATAGGATAGAGACTCGCAGCATCTCAGTAGAGTGCGGCCATCTTGGATCCCACTGCATGCTTTTGTTTCGATTATCAGCTAAAGACGCCCATCTCTCCTCGGCCGATAACCACACCCCAGTCCCACCTTCGCCACGCCTCCGACACGCCCCCGTGATCTTTGTTTGTTTGTCTCTCTGATGGACTGCAGTTGAGGACACCAAGAATCGGGTTTCGATTATACCGATTTGGGCATCCATGGGAAACGGACGCCCATCTTCCAATTTGGGTCGAAATATGGGCGTCTTTCTCTTTCGAAAATAAGCTGGTCTGTGGACTATCCAGACTTGCCCCCCAAACCAATAGTCCTGCAGAAGGAAGTGTAATTTCTGAAATCTAATCAACAAATGTGCATTAAGTTAGTTCAATAAAAACTTTTTAGTTGACTTTAAGGGGTGAATACATCAAGCAGCATTAGGGCCTTCATGCGAGCATTAGGGTGTTAACGTGTATTAAGGGAAATTAATGTGTGCTAAATGCTAAGAATCCCATTTAATACCTATGGGCTTCTTATCATTTAGAGCCTGTTAATTTCCCTACGTGAAGGCTCTAACGCTGCTTGATCAATTCCTCCCTAATTTCCATACATTCAAGCTAACACACTATCCCCTTAATTCTTAAAAAAATGACTAAAATTGTGTGTGCAGATTTCGGCACATACTCAATTTGTGCGCACAATTTAATTGAATAATGAGCTAATTAGCACCAATAAATGGCTTGTTAACCAATTATTGTCACTAATTAGAATTAATTTAACTATGCGCACATAAATTTAGGTGTGGGATCCTCATCGTGTGATTAATCGTGATTAAAAACTTGGAATACAATTAAATTCATTACTTACTCAGATTCCCCAAATCTACACAACCTTCAAGAGCTGCTTCTACTATTTGCGACAGATACGCTGCCTCTCTCCGTACACTGAGAAGGTAAATCTTATCCCAGTTGTGCATGCCCTGATAACATCAAAACTGGATTACTGCAATACACTGTACAATGGTCTGACTACAAAGGACCTGCACCAGCTCCAATTGATTCAGAATGCTGCAGAAAGACTCGTAGAAGGTTGCAAGCGACGTGACCACATCACACTATTTTTGCAAAAACTTCATTGGCTACCAGTACAATACAGAGCTAAATTTAAAACTCTGTGTCTGATCTTCAAGGTCCTTAAAGGAAATGGCCCTGAGTACCTGAAGATTAGGATAACCCTCTGTACACCACCAAGGACACTAAGGTCCTCTGAAGGACTATCACTAATCACACCCTCTCCAAAAGACATTTGACAATGTGATACCCGCAAGTGAACCTGCTCCAAAGTAGCCCCCACTTTCTGGAATGCACTGCCAGAAAGGCACTGCTTAATACAATACTATCTCTACTTCGGGAAGCAGGTGAAAGCTTTGTTCTTCAACCAGGCCTTTAATAGAAAAAGGAATTAACTTGTTATTCTCGCTCACACACACAAGGAGTAACACGGGCTGTACATACTGCAGCAGGACATGCTTATGCACTCTGACCCTAGCTGCGATAATATTTAACCATCCCTCTGACCTCATGTGCAACTTTCTTTAAATTAGTCACCTTACTTTCTAACTCTTCTTACTCTCTTACTTATCTATATGTTCCATCTTTGCTTATACCCTTCACTGTCAATTAAAATGTTCTATTACATATTGTGTTGACATTGTAAGTAGTATACTATGTTATATTATTTGAATATTTTTACTGCTGTAATTGCCTATTGTTCATGTTTGATTTATTCTTACTGTACACCGCCTTGAGTGAATTCCTTCAAAAATGCGGTAAATAAATCCTAATAAATAAACAAACAAATAAATAATGATTTAAATTTTTAATCTACCTGCAGCCACATTTTTAATTAGTTCTGTTAATTGTATTATGTTTCATTTTGAGTGTTTGGTTTTATTTACATTCTCATTTTATATTGGCCTCTGTTTACTAAGCCGCACTATAGGCATGCTAACTTTTTATATTCCTATGGTTGTCTCTAGCATTAGTGCAAGCTAATTTTTAGCGTGCACTAAAACGTTTGAGCGTCTACAGCGCGGATAAGTAAACAGAACCCATTGTTACTTGGGGATTTAATTCTTGCCTTGTCAGTACATTGAGGTGTAATCTAACTTTGCACCTGAGGCAATGTAAGGTTAAATGAGTTATTCAAGGTCATAAGGAGTTTCAGTGTATAGTTGCTAGTCATAGTTGCTTTAAAGCAGAGGCACAATGTTTTAATTAAAATTTTGAGGACAGAAAATATGTCCCTCACAAATTATAAAGCGGCATCATCTATGATTCAGTTATAGCACTGAACTTGGAATTCTTTAAGTGGGTTCAGATAAATTTTCATAGATATTCTTAAAATTGGTTCCTCAGATGCAAAGGATTTCACAAACATGTTCATCTTCTTGCAACTGCTTATTTAAAAAGGGAACAATAACATACAATTAGGTTAATAATGAAAAGGAATCTGCACTCTTGTTCTGCAACTCTAAAGATATAATATGAGGGTATGCACAGAAATTTCTAAGGGTGATTTGTGCAAGTGATAGCACCATCTGTATACGCAGGCAAACTTACACAAATAAAAAATGGAGGAGGAGAGCAGGAGCCAGGTGCAAAAAGCAATGGGGATCTCATCTCTTGCATTTTTGCATTTCCATATTTTCATACTGGTAGGGTATTTTTTTAATTACCATTTTAACATAAGAATTATTCTTCCAAACAAAAGCACACCATGTGGATTTTTCCAGACAAAAGCACACCAAATTGATGAGATGTTTTAATTTTTGGACCAACATATATCCTGTAGAGGCACTCTTTTATGGGCCTTTTGTGTGGGTGTAAAACCTCTGCAGCCAATCATACTACCCGTCTTCCCCAGTTACCTTTCCTCCATGTTCCCGCACCTCCTACTACTTCTCAAGCATTCCCATCTAACTCCTCCTTGCTATAATAAATGGGAGGGATAGGTGCCCACTCAGTCATGTTATGCACCTCCCACTCATTCATGTTATGTACATCCCGACTGAGACTGGGAGGTTATCAACATCTTTTTCTGATTCATTAAACCATTTCCCCATAATCACAGAACAAGTCCTTGTGAATCCAGCTATAAACAGAAAGAGTGATTCATTTTTGCAATGGTAAAGGAATAAAGAAAAAAAATGTAAGACAAATAAAGCTAGTTATAATTAGGTAAAAACAATAAGTTAAAAGACCTATCAGGAGGTTCCTCAGCTCGGCTGTATGATAAATATTTTATCAACTATATAGACAGATTCTAAACTGATCCTTTTTGAGCATATGCCTTAACCATTTTCCCTTAGAAAGTAACCAGGTAGTCAGCTCTCCAGCTGTCTTGGAAAAAGGCATATTATTTTATGGAGAACTGAGTCTCAAATCAACCATTTTACAAGCTGTGCTCTCATAATGGAGCTCATCTTCTACACAGTAAAATGTCTTCTGATTCATGAAAATGGGGTGATGGGGTGTTCTGATGTAAATATTTTAAGAAAATAATGATTGTGTACAGTGCATTACATATTTGTTAGGAACCATGTGTCAAATTCAATAAAGAGTTATCTGTGTTCAGTAAGGCTCACTATGTTTTACTTTGTGAAAATTCTTCGATAAAGAATAAGTCATTTGGAAATGCCTTTTCAGTACATTTTTTAGATTGTCATGTATACTTAACATTTTTTCTATTTGTATGTGATATGGGTATGTTTTTGTTCTTTTTTTATGTTTGAAATGTGATTTTATCTTCTTATTTTTCTGTAAAAGTATATAAAAGTATATACATAATTTTATCCTTATTTCTCAGTGCAAACATAGGGGTCCTTTTACTAAGCTATGCTAAAAAGTGGCCTGCAGTAGCCCCAGCGTGGGGGCTTTCCCACACACTGAGGTCACTTTTAGTGTGGCTGTAAAATGGACCAATTTTCCATTGTGTATATTAATGGCCATGTGAAAATTTTGACACTAAAAACAGAATCAGAAGCAGGCTTGACAAACAATGGGATTACCTAAAAGTGGGCCCTTTTACGAAGCTGCAGTATAAGGGGGCCTGTGCTGGCATCAGCGTATGTTTTTGACGCGTACCGAGACCCCCATTTACTGCAGTGGGTAAAAGGCAGGTCTTTGTTTTTTTTCAGGAAATGGCCACGCAGCAAGTGAAGCACTTGCTGCGTGGCCATTTTGGGGAGGGAGCACATACCACCACCCATTGAGGTGGCAGTAAGGGCTCCTGTGCTGTGACAGCGGTAACTGGGCAGTGCGCGGCACTGCCCATTTACCGCTGGAGACACACTAGTGCTACAAAAACAAAAATATTTTTGTAGCGCTGGATATTGCATGTGCTGGGGGTAGGAACTAAAAATAAGCACACTCTAAATGTTAGAGTCACCCATATATTTCTATGGGCATCGCTAGCGTTTAGCGTGGGCTAATGATTAGCAAACCCTAAAACCGCTAGCGTGCCTTTGTAAAAGGACCCCTAAGTGTGGTCACATAGAAGGTCTGGGACTCAGCAAGGATCCCAACAGCTTCTCTAGAATGCTTTCAATCTTATTAGGAGGACAGTTTGTAGCATGAGTATTTTGTTTTCTGATAACTTCTATTTCCCATGTAACTGCTACCAAAAAGGACCTCTTACAAGTACTATTTTGGAAAGAGAGCACACTCTTTCCTGATAATGTGTACATGTGCTCATTAATATGCATATGTGAGATGGTTTGCATATGTATGAACTATTGGGAAAGACTGTGCCCTCTTTGCAAATAGTGTGCCTTCTTTGTAGAGGTTGGTATATTGGGAGCCATTTTGGATTCACAAATTGCATATTGCTTCCCCTTCTGGGCTGAATGACTCAGTAGAATGGCAGATGCTACTTTGATTGATGCAGGTGGTCACATGATTTTTTCTCCATTGGCTCATTCAAATTGTTTATATATTTGGAAGGGTGCCATTATGTAATTTCAGTTATACTGCCCTGGAGTAATCAGAGAGAATGCAAATGTGTTTTCTCTAAAAGAAAAACATTTATTTAAGAAAAGGTTTTTGTGATAAGCAAGGGAAACGCACATCTATACATATTTATATTGTGTACTTGGGGTGCATGTGCATATCATATTTGCTAAAATTTATTTTTGTTTATTATTAGATGTTTTGAAAGGATTTTTGTCAGCATATAGCCATGCACTGATGCAGAACTTTGGTTTGAAATATGATTATGTCAGTTTTTTTGTTCAATTATATGAACTATACCCTACTTTCAAGGAAAAATGATTGCCAGACAAGTCCGTTATTATTATTTGTTTTAAAAGGCTCTTTGCGCAAAATAATGTTGGAGGATAAATGATGAAAGACTGCTTTTAACATGCATTTATACAAAAAATTGGGACTTATGATTCTAACAAGATAAAAGCAGTAAGTGAAAGTGTGGTATCAGCATGTGAAAATGCTGCATTCTCTGGGCATGATTTAGTGCCCTTTATATGATGGTCCTTTCACATAAGAATTATTATGATGAGGTGGTTTTTTTTTTTTGAGTAGCACATATTTTTCGGAACTTTATTACGGCTGGAGTGTTTAAGAGGTTTTGTGATATTTAAGCCTTCACTTTTTTTCAAATGAGAGATATACTTCTTTGTAAAGAGGGGACAATATTTGCACACTATTATCTGTAAATGAAAAAAGAAACACAAAGGGGACTTTTACTAAGCAGCACCAAAAGGTCACCTGCACTATCCCCAGCACAGCACTTTCCTGAGCGCTAAGGCCACAGGCTAATTTTCTATTTAGCACATAGCAATTACTATGTGAGCACTTACCGACACCTTTGTTTATTTATTTATTTATTGTGAACACTTATATCCCTCAAAATCCCACTGAGGCAGGCTCCATGTGGCTTACAACATTCAAGTAAAATAGTAACATAGTAATTCTAGAGCAACAGAGAATAAGGCAGAAGAGGGGAAGGGAGGGAAACAAAAGGATAAAGGGATGGGGAATTGCAGGAGGTCAAGCAGCAGAGGAGCATGATCGATCACATAGGTAGGTTTTTAGGGACTTCTTGAACAGGCTGTGATCGGATAGCTCTCTTAACGATAGTGGTAATGCGCTCCAATAACGGGGACTCATAAAGCTAAAAGAGGAGGCAAAAAGTAGCTTGTATCTCAAGTTTCTGCAGTTAGGAAAGTGTAGATTGAGATAGGTGCGGGGTGACCTCACGGAATTTCGTGGAGGAAGGTCAATCAGGCTATACATATAAGCAGGAGCGTCCCCGTAAACTATCTTGTGCGTAAGAGCACAGAGTTTACATTCAATACGTTCTTTAATCGGGAGCCATTGGAGCTTTTCACAAAGGGGTTTTGCTGCTACAAACCGCTCATGCATGAACCACATATTATTTGGTTAGCATGTGGCAATGTAGCTGCGCTAACCAGCACAGTACATGCCTACTCTCCAGCCCTAGACCTGCCCCAGTGCTAAAAAATAAAACTGCAACACGCACATGCAGAAACTGCCACAGGATGCCCGAACGTGCCCTGCGGTAATGCATTTTAACCTGCAGTAAGCACACTACAGTGCTTATCGCAGCTTAGTAAAAGGGCCCTTAAGTGTTTTGTATTTTCTTTTCATTTTCATTTATTAATGACAAGAAATGACATGGGATTTATTGTTGACATGCCCAATGTCACTGTAAACGACAGCCTATCCCTAATGTGTAATAGTCATCAATGCAGCATAACTTGGTGTAAACATTTACAGCTATGCAACAGAATAATAAAATGGTAAAGATATATGTTGGCTAACGTACCCTTTTACAATGGCGTGCCAAAAAGTAACCTGTGGTAGTGCGGATGCGTGTATTAGACACGTGTTGGACCATTTCTCCACTGCGTCTGGAAAAAAGGAGGGGTTTGGGCTGGGAAATGGACGTGCAGCAAAATGAAAACCAGTGCGCTTCTATTTATAGCCTGAGACCTTAACACCACTCATTGACTTAGCGGTAAAGGCTCACGTGTTACCTGCACTGTAACTGTCCAGCGGGCACCAACTGCCGATTACCAATGGGAACACCCCTGCGGTAGAAAATAGAAAATTATTTTCTACTGTGGGCTGACAGCGCACGCCAAACTCAGAATTACCACCAGGTGCATGAGCTAGCCGGGCAGTAATGCTGAATTGACACACACTGCATGCGTGTAAGCCCTTATGCGCCTTTGTGAGAGGGCCCATAAGTCTTTTGTAACCAAAGTAAAACATCTTCCCGAGAAGCAGTGAACAAGTTGCTGCTTGTCAGTGAGATATAGCAGAGGACTGTGGTAAGAAATTAGAAATATGGAATCATGGAATTTTATGGTTTCTCGAAATGACTCAAGTTCCTTCCATTATCATTAGAATCTTGTAGCAATTGTATTTGCATGTAGCTTTATTTTTTATCATAAGCACAGTATTTCTACAAAGGGCAATCAATACATTTTGATTTGGGTCAGTCTCCCAGTGTCATGTCCTACCAATGAGATGGCTCAACTAATTTCATTTCTTGAATGACAATTTTCAAAGGAAGAATTGTAATCCAAATAAATTATAAATAAATAAATAAATAAATAAGCAAGCAAGCACCCACCTGTAGTATCTGAACAATGCAATTACTCTGACATGAAAGTGTAGCATGTTCTCCTCTCTTCTTCCTCTTAAACCCTCCCCTCCTCTGCTTATTTTAAATTCTGGCTAAACTTGTCTAGAAGAAAAATATGCCTTTTTTGTAGAACTGGATGAAAATCTTGGTGTTTTCATCTGTCATACAAACATGACTGTTTTGAAGGACTCAAGTGTAAATCTAAGTTTAGAAAAATCATTAAAAAATATAAAGCCAAGAAAGGAAAAAGCCACCAGCAATCTTTGTGGAAATTCATCTAACAGAAAGAAAGTAATATGGGTAAAGAGAGGAGGGAAAGGAACAGCTTCAACAATTATTCCCCAAATTCAATAAATGGTGCTAAAAATTGCGTGTGCAAATTTGGCCACACACCCAATTTGTGCATAAAATTTATGAAAAACAAGTTAATTTGAGCTGATAATTGGACCTTAACAATCAATTATCGATACTAATTGGCATTAATTAAATTTTAGGCATAGAAATTTATGCAGCCAGATCTGCATGTACAAATAATGCTCAGATCCAAAAAGGGGGCATAGCCATATAAGGATCATGGGCGGATCAGGGGTATTCCCACAATTTATGTACACTGTTATAGAATAAAGGAGATCTGTGCCTAATTTTGGCATGTGGATTTACATCAGGATTTTGTTGGTGTAAATGGTCACGCCTAAATGTAGTCACGGTTCCCGCTGCTAAGTGCTAGTCTACAAATGGCACCTAACTTTGAGCACCATTTATAAAATAGTGCTAAGCACTAATTTTTTCACCACCAATTTTTTTTAGGCACCATTTATTGAATTTAGTCCTATGTGTTTTGTTGATCAAAAACACCCCAGCATCATACAGTTACTGATGGATAGAAATATATATCAGTAACAGTGGTGTAGTTAGGTGGGGCGCAAGAGGAGCGAGTGCTCCCCCAAATGGACTTCTAATGTTGCCAGCACCTATTTTTCATGCAGTCTGTAGTGTCTACGCAGTCTTCATGTGCATGCACCTATGCAGTTCGCTCTCCAATCTTCCCAACGTCACAACCTGGTTATGCTTCTGATCAGTGACTGTGTGGATCCTGTCTATTCTGGATGGAGGTCATTTTGGGGGTAATTTTATAATGTTTTTTTCTGCTTAGAAAGTCTGTTTTGCAAATGAAAAGGGCTTTTTATAAAATTGTGAGGAGGTATATGCATGAGTAAGTATGCACAACAGTGAGACACTGAATACTTATACACGTGCCCCTAGATTCTATATATGGGGCTTTGAGCTGTGTGTGTGCAATTTGGATGTGCGTCCAATTTGCTGAGCAACTTAATTGAATAACAAGTCAATCAATATTAATAATTAGGCAATAACAAGCAATTAGCACTAATTGGCAATAATTAGAATTTACGCAGGCATCATTTTAGGCATATTCTATGAAGAGATACGTATAAGTTCTAACGTATGGATCTGAAAAGGGGGCATGGTCATGAGAGGAGAGTGGGTGGGTCAAAGCATTCCTAATTATGCATGTTGTTATAGAATTAATGGGACCTATGCCTTATTTACACATGGGGATTTATATCAGATCAAATCAGGGTTCAGTGCGGCTTACATTCTAGGTGAGACAAAAGCCAATAATGTTAGTGTGAGGTATGAGAACAATTAGAGACCACTGATGTTATTCATGAGACCAAAAACATTATAGGAAAGGATCATGGATGATACTAGGAGGTAGAAGTCAATGGATTGTTATGAAGCAGTTTATGGGAAGAGAAAGGTTTTTAGCCTCTTCCTGAAGCTAAGGTAGCTGTTTTCTGTTCTGATGGCAATAATTGGAGAGTTCCATATTTTAAGTCCAAGCACAGGGAGTAGAGAGCTGTCTTTTGAATTGTCTTTTGAAATGATGATGCTAGCATCAGTTGTTCTTTCATTCTGTTAGGCTAGACCAAATGTAGCAAAGCGGTCTTAGCAGTTCAGAGGTGAAACCCTGTAAGATTTGAAAAACTAAAAAAGCAGCTTTGAACCTCAGTCTTTCTGCTATGGGAAGCCAGTGCAGTTTGTTAAGATGAGTTGAAACACTAGTATAACTATTCAATCTGTATATTAGCCTAGCATCTGTACTCTGTATGATTTGCAGTTTTTTTTCTGATTTTGACAATTAATACCAAGAAATAGAAGGATTTATTTCTCAGCAAATTTAAAGCATGTAAAATAATGCTTTTGATTAGTAGGGGCCTGCCTCCTGTGCATCTATGCCATGGAGTAGCCTAATGGTTAGAGCAGCAGGTTGAGAAACAGGGAAGGCCAGATCAGATCTCACTGTGACTCCTTGTGATCTTGAGCAAGTCACTAAACATGGTCTGAAATACAAACATTACAGAAAAAAGAGGCAATAACCAATTGCAAAACAAATATAGAGAACAAAATGAGCAGCATGGAAGCTCAAAAGGGCTAAAATATACATACATACATAAATAAATAAATAAATAAATAAATAAATAAATAAATAAATAAATAAATAAATAAAAGGTGGTTCCAAGTACATATATTTTGACTCCAAAATCACTTGGGCACATTGCTATAAGCTGGGAAATCTGCTTTTCAGTTTTGTTGCAATATCATTAAGGGCTATTTTTCTCTGTTAAATGATATATTCCAAAAGGTGGATATATTATCTGACTCATTATTAATGTAATATCCACCTCTGATGCAGGCACTATGGATGTCGAGAGAGAGAGAGATATACTTGGAATCATCATTTTATTGACGTTTAAAAAAACTTTGAGCATTTTGTGTTCAGATACAGTGCGACTTCGTAAACAGGGGGGAATGTGTTAAACTATGAATTAACACATGTAAAGTTGATTAGCATGTGCTCAAAAGTTCTAAAATATATAAACCCTGAAAACTGAGAAAAGAGTCCAAGCAAACAAAAAAAAAACCTGATTTTTTTTTTTTGCTCTGTGTATATCTTTAGTATTTGGTGAATGGAAAGTAATATTGTTTAAAAGGTTTAATGCTAAATGTAGCAAATTACCATCCACAGGTTTACTGAATATCTAAATTGAATAAGTAACTCTATTCTGCAGCTCACATAAATATATGAAAGAAAATTCACATATGAATTCCATGGGGCAAAAATCACTACTATACGGTTTTAATAAGCTGATGTATTTATTGTATTATGCAGTGTAAATTACAGAATGTTAAGCCAAGCGCACTGGAAAGGCAGTCCATTTATCCTGTTAATATGGCAGAATGCATAATAAATCAGATCCTAATTTTAGTGAGAAAGGCTTGTTAGACATCTCAGATCACATCAGCACCCTTGTGCTTCGCAAGCAGGTACATAGCTGATCTCTTTCTGAAAGGAACCATTTTCTGCTGTCCATCTGTCTGTCTGTTTCTCACTTTCATGTCTTGTTCTCAGCAACCTACTCAGAATAGGGAACTGTACTGCTTCTTGTGGACACACGTCTACATCGGCTCTCCAATTGACAGCAATTTGAATCAGGTGACCAAGGCAAAGATTAAATTGGAGTACAAGAGGGAACAGCAATGAACTATGTGTCAAAAGACTCTTCTCTTGTGTGTAGAAGTTAATGGAGTTCATTAACAGCAGGTAAAAGGAGGTGATAGTGCCGTTGTATAAGTCTCTGGTGAGGCCTCACTTGGAGTACTGCGTGCAGTTCTGGAGACCGCACCTACGGAAAGATATAAACAGGATGGAGTCGGTCCAGAGGGCGGCTACAAAATTAGTAAGCGGTCTTGAATGCAAAAATCATAGGGACAGGCTTAAGAACCTCAACATGTATACGCTGGGAGAGAGGAGACATGATAGAAACGTTTAAATATCTCAAGGGCATTTTTTGTACAGGAAGAGAGCCTTTTTCAAATGAAGGAGAGCTCTGGAATGAGGGGGCATATGACAAAGTTAAGAGGAAATAGGCTTAGGAGTAACCTAAGGAAGTATTATTTCACGGAAAGGGTGGTGGAGGTGTGGAACGGCCTCTCGGTGGAGGTGGTGGAGTCGAGGACTGTTCCAGAATTTAAAAAGGCATGGGATAAGCATGTGGGATCGCTTAGGAACAGAAAGAATTAGGGGTTACAGAGGATGGGCAGACTGGATGGGTCATATAGCCTTTATCTGCCGTCAGGTTTCTATGTTTCTATTGAGGACATTTAAGCCCATTTTATGTAGCAGCCAGTGTGCAGCATGGAGTACAGGTCACCAGACAGTTGGATGCCATCTGGCTGTCTATTACTGCCACTACTTATCATTTCTAAAGTGCTACTAGACATATGCAGCATTGTACAGATACAAATAAGGGTCAGCTTAAAGTAGGTGCCTTTTTAAACTGTTATAAATTCTGTCCAAGGTCCATCAAGCAAAGTATCATGTTTCCAACAGTCCCCAATCCAAGTCACAAGTAATTTAGGATCCCAAAAAGTAGCAACATTCCATGCTACTTACCCCCAGGGATCAGCAGTGGCTTTCCTCAGGTCTACCATAATGACAGTCTGTTGACTTTTTCTCCTGGAACTTGCTCAAACCTTTTAAAACTCAACAAAATAACTGCTTTTACTACATACTCTGGCTACAAGTTCCAAAGTATAAGTAAGGAAGTGAAAAAATATTTTCTTCTGCTTGATTTAAATATACTATTTTGGAACTTCACACCCTCTCCTCTAGCCTTTGAATTTTCTGAAAGAGTAAACCATCAATTTGTGCTTATCCATTTCACTCCACTCAGGATTTTATAGACTTCTTCTGTGTCTTCCCTCAAACATTTTTTTCTCTAAGCTTAAGAGCCCTCCTAATCACTTTATATTTTCTGTATAAGAAAGTCATTCAATGCCCTTTTTCAGTTTGGTCACTGTGGTAATGTGAGTGAGTGTGGGCTGTGGAGCCACGTAAAACAAGCCACATGCACTCAGCAAATTATGGTGCAAACAAATAATATTTACTAAAGGTGTCTGGTAAGGGATCCTGTTCACTTCACAGGAAGCGAGGAAACAATACTCAAAGCTAATTCTGTAAACAACAATGCACATAAATTCTAAGTCACTTAGTTCAAAAGGGGATGTGGCCATAGGCATGGAATGGGTGGGTCATGGGCATTTCTAAAGTCTATGCACATTGTTATAGAATTCACACAGACAGTCCACGTGTAATGTAGGTGTCGACATTGAAACCAAGTTTTACTTGGCGTAACTGCCCGCAACTAAATTTAGTCACACCAAAATGTAGGTGTATTTTATAAAGTGTATCTAAATTTAGGAATAATTTATAGAATACACCTAGGTGTATTTTCAATTTTTTAGGTGTGATATATAGAATCTAGTCCATTTTTCACAATGATGCCTAGGTCTTTTTCCTGAGTGATCATTCCTAACATGGAACCTAGCAGCATGTGGATATAATTTGGGATACTCTTCTCTATATCCATCACCTAGCACTTGTCCGCATTGAATTTTATCTGCCATTTGGATGCCCTTTCTCCTGGTTTCAGAAGGGCCTCCTGCAATTTCTCACACTTTGCATGCATTTTACAACTTTGAATAATTTGATGTCATCTGGCTCATCAAATTTGGAATCTAGTCAAGACAAACATACATGACCAACAGGAGTCCGTGAGAAATAGATTTATAGAGGTTAATAATTAAAACCAGTCTCAAAAAGTGAGTTTTTCAGACTGGATATGTATAGGGTCAGAAAAGGAACATAATGCACTGACTCAGAAATTTCTGGAAAACAGTGCAGCAAGATGGCAGCAGTACTGTGTCAACAGTGCCTCTCTATCCCCGTGTGTAATAGCAAGCAGCAAGACCAAGGTCACATAATGGCAGACAATGTTTCTAGAGCTGCTATGTGAATGCAGGCTGCACTTATAGTGTAACTCTATTCTATTAATTCTACTATCCTTTACAAAGGCTCATTGATAGAAGAAAACAAAAAGCCACCAGCAGTGATTTTAACACTTCCTCACTGTAGCTTATGATTATCTAAAGTTTCAGGTAGGGTTGACAGGAGCTGATTCGCATTTATATTGCTGCATTCTCTAGGAAGAAACAGAAGCATATTTGACTGATACAGGAAAAGTCTATATCATGCATCGGCATCGGCAGTTAATGAAGAATGTTAACAACCAAACATTGTCTTGTTAACAATCAATTATTGGCACTAATTAGGTTTAATTTAAATATACATGTGCAAATTAAGGTGTAGGATCTGCACCTAAATTTAATGCATGAGTTTAAAAAGGGGGCATGGAAATGGGAGAGTCATGGACAGAATGGGGCATTCCTAATCAGTGGCGTAGCAAGGGGGGGCGGGAGGGGCGGTCCGCCCCGGGTGTCAGCTCAGGGGGGGTGCTCCCTGCCAGCCCCCCCTCGGCGCATCGACACCCCCCAACCAGCTCCCACACCCTACCTTTAAAAAGAATGTCGGAATCCGAGGTGAGGCGCAGCCCCTCACGCCTGCCCTGCACGTAAAAGAAATGTGGACCATCGGGCCTTCTCTCGCTCTATCTGTCCCGCACTCCGCTGATGCAACTTCCTATTTCTGCAATTGCGGGACAGACAGAGCGAGAGAAGGCCCAACGGTCCACATTTCTTTTACGTGCAGGGCAGGCGCGAGGGGCTGCGCCTCGCCTCAGATTCCGACATTCTTTTTAAAGGTAGGGTGCGGGAGCTGGTCGGGGGGATGTCATTGTGCTGCACCCGGGGGGGGGGGGGGTGCAACGGCGAACCGCCTCGCCCCGGGTGGCAGCCCCCCCTGCTACGCCACTGTTCCTAATATTTACATGTGTTGTTATAGAATGAGGGGAATACTCATCTAATTAAGGCATGCACATTTGCACCACATTTTAGTTCATACAAATGGCCTCACCTAGAGTTAGCCACGATTCTCAGGCATAAGCGCTATTCTATAAACTGCTCCTAACTTTTAAGCACACTTTTTAGAATAAAGCTTTTTTTGGGGGGGGGGGGGGGGGGTGATGATTTTTTTTTTCATCATATATAGAATTCATCCTTATGTGTGTTACTAATTTACCCAGTTTTTGTACTGAAAAATGTATAAAATAAAATGAAAAAAGCAAATAAAGGGACTGTGTCTGGTCAAGGAGCTCTGTGTTATTAGTTATAGCATTCCTGCACTGAGTTTCTTGCAGTTGAGTTGACTCTTTCTCATCAGTAAGCCAAAATTAAAAATAGAACTAAAGGAACTTTATGACAAACACAGCCAACATTTACCATGAGGCTTGAGGACTCAGACTGAGACCCCGCCTGCAGGATACATTGCGCCAGGATCATTCTGTAGTGCAAAATGTGCAAACAGCATCGTATCAAACTTTCCATTCAATGCAGCTACTCTGGCCTATAATAAACCCCTGGCTATAAAAAACCTGTCTACCCAAAGTAACTCCTGAACAAATTATTTATTTCAGCTGTTTAAATCTGAGTTACCCTGATTTGTTAATAGCAAACATTCTTTGGCTCCTCATCGGGTTATTATAAAGAGAGACCAGTATATATCCCAAAGACTACTTCATAACAATCCATTGACTTCTACCTCCTAGTATCATCCATTATTCTTTTCTATAATGTTTTTGGTCTCATGTATTACACCAATGGACTCTAATTGTTCTCATGCCTCACACCAACATTATTGGCTTTTGTCTCTCCTAGAATGTAAACCGCACTGAACCCTGGAAAGGGGATATTGGCAGTATACAAGAATTGATTTGATTTGTATATTGAAGATATCCCAACTATGTAGGATACCATCAAAGCTCTCCCTGCCAGGCAAGATATTTTAGACGATGACAAGTCTGGGGCTTCCTTCCTCCTCACACTGACATATTTTGTTACTTTTGTTTCTTCCTTTTGCACTGTATTATTAAAGTGTTTATATTTCCTAGAGAAAACTAGTTTAGCCCAAGGGAGTACCTGAGATCCAGACTATGCATTTTTCAGCATGGAGAGGCTGGTAGGCTGGTTTACATTTATGAATATGTGATTGCTGCATTGGTACGATAAGCAGGTTTTATGCTGTTTATCCCAGAAATATTTTCCCCAAGTCCAATTTAATAATGGTCTATTGACGTTTCCTTTAGGAAGCCGTCCAAACCTTTTCTAAACTCTGCTAAGTTAAACGCCTTTACCACATTTTCTGGCAACAAATTCCAGAGTTGAATTACACATTGAGTAAAGAAAGATTTTCTCCGATTCATTTTAAATTTACTACTTTGTAGCTTCATTGCATGCCCCCTAGTCCTAGTATTTTTGGAAAGCGTAAACAGATGCTTCACATCTACCCGTTCCACTCCACTCATTAATTTATAGACCTCTATCATAACCCCCCTTAGCTGTCTTTTCTCCAAGCTAAAGAGCCCCAGCCACTTTAGCTTGGATCATTTCTTCCCTTTTGGCTTCAGCAAACCTGATTTCTTCCCATCCCCCCCTCTGATGTTCTGTTGGTTTTTTCTGTTTCCAACACTTGGTCTAGGTCTTTACAGAGGGCCATATGGTAATGTTCTGTAATACAATCGTTGTCTGAATGAAATGAGTCTACATTGTGCTGCACATTCAGATTCATAGTGAAGACATTGGAAAATGTTCCACACCTTTCCAAATGTCACTCACTTCACAGGAACAATCATCTGAGCAGTTAGTCCAGAGCTGCTGACTAGCTTCCATCTTCCCATAGCTCTGGGGAAACTGCCTGCTATTTTTCGGATGTTAGTATTTGTAGTGACATCCTGAAATTCAGCCCTCTAGTCCAATATCTGTAGTGTAATAATACAGAAGATGATAGGGCAAAAAGACTAACTGGCCTATCCATTCTGCCCAAGTATTCCTGTCCAGCCTGCCAAAGATCTATCCCAGCTTTCAGTCACAGAACATCACTACCTGCAGGATGTCATGCCTTATTCAAGACAGTTTTCATTGTCTTCTATCTCTGTAGTGCATTCTGAAAGGATAGGCTGGTGGTTAGAACAGGGGACTGAAATCCAGGGTCCTTGTGATGCCGAGCAATTCCCTTCACCCTCCATTGTTTAAAATACAAGCACAAAGCTTAGATGTATTAATGTGCATGTGCACTAACACATTATTTACCACAGGTTCTATCTTGTACAATGGGACTTAAGACCTAATGAAACATGTTGATGGCATTAGCCCACAATATTGCAGTTGTACACTTTATTAAGCCTAGTCTTTAGACTGTAAATCCTCTGGGGACAGAAAAAATACCTATTGTATTAGAATGCTATTCACCTTAAGCTACCAATGACAGGTCTGAGCTACATTCAATTTTAAAAAATTCCTAGGTAATTAACGTCCATTTGACCAAACAGAGGTATAAATTGGCCTTAGTGTGCACTTATGTGGGTCATATTCCTGCAAACTAAAGCCATTTTTACCACTGGTATAAAATGGCCAAAATTCCAATTTTGGTATTAATGGCACATGTTAATTTGGTTTGGACGTGTTACTACGGCCACGCTTGTTGTACGGATTCTTGTCACTGCTCCGAAAGAGAAGGAACTGCATGCCCTTCGTGATTTGTTTTCTCTTGGAGTATAAACCATTCAAGTACTTAATATATTGTTGGAAGACTCCTGAAGAAGGTGCTACGGCGCCGAAACACGACTGTGTTGAGTCAACCTGTTATAATAAATATTACATTTTATTCCAATATACGTCTCCCCTATTGATTGGAAAGAGCCTATCTTCCTCCACTCTCTCCCTTTTTTCCCTATTTTTTCGTGGGGATTAAGTGCACCTCCACACTCCGTGTGGCTTTCTTTTTTTGCACATGTTAATTTTGCCATTAGCACGTGGCCATTAAAACAGATTAGTGTGTGAGCTCTTACTGCCACCCATTATGTAGGTGGTTAGGGCTCACACGCTAAGCATGTGCTAATCAGTTAGGGTGCGACCATGTAGATTCTACATATGGCACCTAAAAAATCAGCGTACTGAAATCAGTGCTGACTAAGCATATTCTATAATCGGCACCTAGGTTTAGGCGCTGATTATAAAAAATGCTTTGTTGATATTTCAGCGCCTAAATCTGCACGCATCCATTTACACTGACTAAAACATGGCGTAAATCCCAGCACATAGATTTATGTGTACTGGGCCATATTCTATAACTAGGCACCTAAATTTCAGATAGCCCATGAAATGCCCATTTCCCCGACCATAGTTATGCCCTTTTTTGCCTGCGCACATTAGAAATTCCACGCATATTACAGAATACACTTAGCGAGTTGTGCGCCTAAATTCTAATCAGTGCCAATTAATGCTCATTATTGCTTAAGTGCTGCTATCCACACTCTTTAGATTGTTAAGCCAACTAAATTATGCATGGCATTATAGAAGCCACACCGATTTAGGCACCTAAATCTAAGTGCACTATATAGAATCAAGGGGTTAGTATGGAACATGCCCTCTCTCTGTATGTGAATAGTGTGTGTAAATGGCAAAGTTACCATGGGACGCCTCAGCGCACCCCACGGTACGTCATTTTTTGCTGCAATAAGCATACGGTAGTGCTTGCCTCAGCTTTGTAAAAGGGCCCTAAGTATCTAAGATACCTTATTAGTTCAGATCCAGCACCACACCCTTTCCAAATTTCCAATTTTATTACAGTTTTGCAATTGGATGCCTTTAGGGCAGCTTACAAACTGAAAAAAAGGAAAAGACAGAAAATCAAGTAGAGGGGGACAGGACATGCCTCATCGTACTGCCATATGGAGGACCCCACTGTCAGGTCTCCCACATACTATATGGGCTGGCACTAGGAATATTCTAAGCTATAGAGTGTGCTTTTAAATAGAAAAACTTTCATGACTATGAAAGTCCTTTCATCAGGCAATATCTAAATTTATTTATTTATTGCATTTGTACCCCACATTTTCCCACCTATTTGCAGGCTCAATGTAGCTTACATAGAACCGTCAAAGGTGTTTGCCCAGTCTGTGGGTAACAAATACAAAGTTGTATAGTGATCGAATGAGGTATAAGTGGAGGGTCAGAATGGATGAAGATTGTGTGAAATATGAAAGTGAAATATGTTGAAATAGTAAAACTCAATGCAGTGCTGTTCTAACACCCGTTTCTTTTTAACTTAGCAGAACAGTTGAACTGCTTCAGGAAACATTTGCCTGGTGTGATATTTTGAAGTTGCCTGTAAATGTGTTGTGGAAAACAAAAAAATAAAGGTAATAAGCAATGACCCAAACAGATAACATTTCCACTTTAAAATATAAGGTTATCCTTTTACTTGTCTTATTTAATTTTCTTAAGTTAAAAATTCTATATAATAATAATAGCCTCCACAGGCTGGGCATTCCTGGCCAACTAATGTCCAGCTGACTAATCCTATAGGATTCCTAAGTGATGCTTTTGCTTCCTGGCCTGGCTGGAGCCAACTACAATATAGAGACAGTGTTCAAACTCAGAGGAGAAGCAAGTCTCAGCCATCAATAAAGAGTGAAACCTCATAGCCAGACTTAATATTCATGCCAGTCAGGCTGCAAAGACAAACCATGGCCTGTGACCCTGGTTAATGACTCCTAACCAAGAACTCTCACACTAGTAGTATGGCTGAGGTAAAATGGGTTATGTAAAAATAGAGAAAAATCCCCAGTTATTTGTGAATGATGTCTCTTGGATCCATAGCCCAATAGAAGATGGCTCTAAGTGAGCTGGAAGCTCAAAATGGACCAACTGCCCTATGCCCCTAATTCTATATAGTGTGCCACAAGTTAGGCATCAATTTGATGTGTAGCTTTTGGCACTCAAATGACAGTTAAGCGCCAAAATGGGGGTAAATAGCAGATATATGTGTGAATGCACTTAGGTGATATTCTATAAGTTAGTGCCTTGGTAGCGTTGTTAGTTTGAGGTAGAAATCAGCTGTCGGTAAATGCCAAGAGGCCCATAGGAATATAATGGGCATCTCGGTGTTTACTGCCAGTTGATTTCTACCATGAGCAAAAAACGCTACTGTGGCTTAGTAAAAGACCCCCTTAGTGCGTAACTGCAAGGGGCTTGCACATGGGCGGGGCACCGGTGGGTCGCACGTCTACACACAAAACTTATAGAATATTGTAAATTGCGTGCATAAGTGCCAACATTTAGGTGCTAATATTTACATCTGCCTTTCATATGGTGAAAGTGATTCCACCTAAGTGGGAAGTTATCAAGGTGTGTTAAAAGGTGATCTGTTACCATGCTTTGAAATACCGTGATTCAGCAGCCTGTATCCTGTGTTAAAAGAATAATACTGCTGGTGAATCACCTCACAGGCAGTGTTATTCCAGCAGCATGATGTTCCCGGGCTGGCAGAGGAACCCCCTTCACCTTCCGGACCCAGACCCCCCATGTACCATATGTGACCTCTAGTGGTAGTCCGCAAGACCACTGCTAAGGATACTATTTTGATGACAGAGCTGGCCTGGGCAGGAACAACTAGGCATCACTCCTGCCCGAAGACTCCTGGATCACCAGTGATCTAAATAGTAGGACCTTTCAGGGATCTGAAGCCTTTGGGGTATGGGGACTCTGACTGGAGGGGATTGGGGGGTATGGAGCCTTTGAGGGAATGGGTGGGGATCTGAAGCCTTTTGGGGAGTGGGGGTTCTGGAGCCTTTGTGGGGTATTGAGGGGCTTCAGTTAGGGAAGGAGTTACTCTGTTGGCCCAGGAGAATTAGGGTTATTTTACTGTGACTTATGGACCATAATTTGCATCTCATTATTATATAACCTGCACCGACTGAAATATCACCATGGTAAAATAAGTCAAGCTGTGTTAGGGCCCTTTAAGTTGCACTAAGCGGCAAATAATACAACTTAAAGCCCTTACATAGCTTGATAACTTCTCCCTTAAATGTTAGCGTGCAAATGCCAACATATTCTCTATACTATAACAGAATCTGGGTGCCCAGATGCCATTATAGAATGCTATCTTAGTGCACAAATTTTTGATGCCTAGATTTTAGTGCCCTTATAGAATTGTTATCTCCATAGGTATATGTTAAATACAAGTGACCAGCATATAGCCTGCCCATTGGTCACTATTGTTAAATTGTCCCCTAGATGATTAAAGAACAAAAACCAAAACATTTTAAATCAGATATGAAAAGCAGGCCAGGAGAATTTCTACAGCTTGGTTCATTGACAAATCACATAGCAAATGCTGATGTAAAATGGCTCTACCCACTGTTTCCAATAATTTTATTTCTTTGTCATTATTCAGAGATAGAATTTTCTTAAGGCATTCCTTTAAGTTTTAGGATCTTCAAGGATCTTCTAGGTTCATATTCAACTGCAGGTACAAGAGAGGATCTCCTTGAAGAGCTGACTGAAATATCGTATTTCAAATGCTTTTGTCAAACAAAAAGGGGGAGGGAGACAGGAAACGAGTAAAGCCAAGCTCAATCTTCTACAAGTCTTTGGAAGCCAGTTAGATGAAGATCCTGCTAGCCACATTTTCCATCTAGTCTCTAATTATGGGACGAACACTGCTCATATTGCTCATCAGAAATGTAACATCTATCCATAAATACAGGTTTAATGTTATACCACTTGATATTACTTATTGTAACCCTCAATGAAAAAGGATGAGCCCAGCACTTGCTGCACAGTGAATCCTCTAGAGGAATGCATTGAGAGTTCATAGAGCTGCCTAGAAGTACAGTGGAGAACTATGAACCCTAGACACCCAAACTCCAGGTTCCAGGTTTCACCATCTCATCTATCCTTTATCCTTGTGAAGCAGGCATCTTGTGACCATGTAAAACATATTGTATATAACATGGTGTTTGCTCATATTGCCAAAAACAAAAATAAAATTCACACCACCATTAAAGTGTAAAGTGTAACACAATAACAGCAAAAGCCATGCCCCCTAATTTTTAAAATATTACTAAAACCAATTATAGTAATTAAAATGGTCTGATTCAGTAATTTCAAAGGACCATCATTTTCAGAGCTAGACCTTCTGCATCCTAGAATAACACTTTAAAAAAAAAGAAAATCACATAACTTGCTGAATCAAATTGACCATCCTTTTGTTTTGGTCTATATTTTGACCAATGTTCTGCCTCAATTAATATTGTGTGGTGTCTTCTTTCTACCATTAATGCTGCCTCCAGTAATGTTGGTCCATTTAAATGACCTCATCATTGGACATAAGAGATTTTTTTTTTTTAAAGAAGGATGCAAATGGTGTTGCTATTATTACTTTTTTAAAAAAGTAATTTTACTATTATAATCATTTCATTTTAAAAGGTTATAAAAAAAGTGTGGCTCCAGATAGGGCCTACACATTCCAAAGCGAATATTAAAACACATCTTTTCAAAAAGGTATTGAAATGATGATCAAATTGATTTTGCTGTATGGTTGAATGTTATTGTATTAATTCTAGATTATATTGATAGATTTGTTTTATGCTCTTCTGTTTTATCTTGTTACTATAAAATTATTGTACCTCGCCTTGAGTTGATAAGGAAATGTGGGTTGTAAATAAAATTTTTCCTTCATAAAATTCACAGATTCACACAATTTCCAGCAGCAGTTCCAACTATCCACATTGGAGGAAATATTTTGGGCCCTATATTCAGCTGGCGGTGGTCAGCATCTTGCTGACTGCCACTTGCATTAGCCCTGAAACTTCAATGCTGGGCCATGTCTAGGCTCCGGGATTATATTTCTGGGTATCTGGAGGTGGCGAAAACAGCCAGTTAAGTGAGATATTCAGCACTTAACTGGGTATGGCGAACCACATAAAGATAGGACTGCATTTTATGTGGTTATCTTAGTTGTTTAAGTGCTAAAAATTGTCCACAATGAATATGCATGAGAGAGGTTTGCATATAATGGCGGCAGTGCATGCAGATCAAGTTCAAGCATATTCATTGTGGATATCCTGAAAACCTGACTGACAAGGGCTACTCCAGGACCGGACTTGAGAAACACTGCTATAAATGGTGCCCAATTTGGAGTGCCATTTATAGAATAGCGCTCGCATTCATTTTCTTCCATACCCAAATTTGTGCATCATTTACTGAATTTAGGGGTCCTTTTACTAAGGTGCGCTGAAACATGGCTTGCGGTAGTGTAGGCAAGGGTTTTGGGCGAGAGCCAATCCATTTTTCAGCGCACCTGTAAAAAAGGCCTTTTTTTATGAAAGGCAAAATCAAAATTGCCAAGCGTCCATTTTGGGTCCAGCCCAGGGGCGTATCTGGAATCCGGCGGTAGGGGGGGCCAGAGCCAGAGAGGGGAGGCACATTTTTGCCTCCCCCCCCCCCGCCGCCGCCGCCGCCGCCTCTCTCCACCCCCTCCCCGCCGTCAACCCTCCCCCGCTGCTTACTTTTGCTGGCGGGGTCCGACCCGCAATCTCCATATTTCGGCTTCCTCCGTGGCCATGTGCTTCCAGGAAGTAACGCTGCAGCGCTGATTCGTTGAATCTAGTTCGGCGTCTGACGTGCTGGGACGTCAGACGCCGAACTAGATTCAACGAATCAGCGCTGCAGCGTTACTTCCTGGAAGCACATGGCCACGGAGGAAGCCGAAATATGAAGATTGCGGGTCGGACCCCGCCAGCAAAAGTAAGCAGCGGGGGAGGGTTGACGGCGGGGAGGGGGGCCAGGGCGAAATCTGCGGGGGCCCAGGCCCCTGTGGCCCCACGCAGATACGCCCCTGGTCCATCCATTGACCTAGTGGTACAGACTCACACTGTAACTGGGTGGTAATGACCTATGCACGCCAAATGCCTCTTGGTGCGCGTCCGTTATGCGCACCCGAAAATAAAAAATATTTTCCAGACAAGCACCAAAAATGAAATTACCACAACAGCCACACGGTAGTCAGGCGGTAACTCCATATTGGCGCACATTGGGCGTGCGTAGATGCTTAAGCAGCTTAGTAAAAAGACACCGCAGTCCTTTCTGATTAATCCTGAACAGGTGATTTAAATGGCCAGGAGTCTCTACTGGCTGTTGAAATCATTTTGAATATTGGACTCTTTGTTTGATCTCCTTCTAGTGTTCCCTGATGCAGCTGTGTATTGGGCGAAATGTGGCCACGTCAGGCTTAACAGTTGATTCCTTCAATAAATGATTTGAACCTTGTTTCTTTCTAAACGTGTGATCTGCTACTTTGATACAGGACAGAGAGGGGGTAACTATGTTGAAAAAGCTAAAGATAGTTAACCTTGAGTGTGTGGCTTCACTTCCTGCATTTAATAAGCAACCCCCCCCCCCCCCCCCCCGTCTTTTTCATCTGCAATATTTGTACAAGACTTTCTGTTCTGAACCAAATTAAACCATCTAAGCAAATGGGCATCCTATGAGCTGTTCCCCTGCCTCCCACTTTCCTCCAACAATCAAAGAAAGAAATCCTTTATTATACCTCAGTTTTGCAGTTTTTAGGAGTAGTCTTCACATAGCTCTGCAGAGCTGGAAGGATTTCACAGTCCAAGCACTCCCAGGTCCTAATTAGTTGAGGTTAGGAAAGGTTGAGTTGCATACAAGCCCCACGAAATAAGCAAGATGTAAAAGTTTCCATAATTGCAAATCTAATCACAAAAATACCATCCCTGCCAAACTTATCTGCTTCTTATCAAGATCTGGGTTTGGTGCAAGGAGCATTCAATTCATTCATCATTGTCACTGCACGAAGCTCTAATTATTTCAAATTGTTTCCTCAGGCAGAGGTCTAGGACAAACGCATGACAGACAAAAATAGCAGCTATGAATAATTATGCATAATTTACCCTGAGGCCTGGGCCAGCCTATCATTAAAACTTTTACTTGCCATGCTTGATTCATGCTAATTGCAGACTTTAAATTAATACAAGGTTTTTTCCAACCTTTACCCGCTTTTCTTGGGTCTTAGTCTTCTTTTAGTCCCTCTAATGAATTTAATGAACATGCTATTGAAATTTGCATCTTTCAGGCTAGGTCACTAAGGAATTAAACCTAGGGTCAGCCTGGTAGCTCAGCAGCAGAGCTGCCCCCTTTCATACAGAGAGACCTGGGCTTCACTCCTTGACTCCTGGCTCAGAAAAAACAATTGAACAATTAAGTGATGTATTTCTTCCATTAAGAAGCATTATTTAAGGTGAATTCAAAGTGCCCTTATTGGGTCATTGCATGCCTTCCTAAGAAGCGTAAAACAGAAAAACATAAGTATGAATGAGCACCGTTTCTTTATTTATTGAGACCTTATAAGATTTTATCTGGAGCTTTATAGTAATCCAGAAATATTTTGGTGATAGAGGCTTTTTCTCTATTTTTCTAATCACTGTCATAGGTTTTTCAGGTTGCAAGTCCACAGGAAAGACTACAAAATCCCTGCAGAATCACCACGGGAGACAAAAGCTGGAATGTGGCAGGAGCCAGAGTGTCAGAGTCAGCAGAAGTGCCGGCAGCAACAGAGGTGGTCCACCTCCTCCTCCTCCTCATTGTCCCTCTTCCCCACAGTAGTACCATCTTGTGAGAAGGAGGACAGCAGCAGTGCATGTGTGAAACCATTAGTAACCGTTTGATTTCTTAGTGTGCCTTTAAAAAATTTAGTGCACGCTAAATTGATTTCATACCCACTAACTGATACCTGCTTAAATAAAGTGATACCTACTTTATTCAAGGCATATAAAATCAATTAATGCATGCAAATCAATCCAGCATGCACCAAAAAGTCCCTATTAAAAGTAATATGTGAAACTAACGTAAAACAATCACAAAAACTTCAAGAAAAAAATGAAAAATCAACAAAACTTTTCTTCCCCGAGAACATCACTATCTTCTTCTCCTCTGCTGCTGGGCCTGTGGAGGACAATTCTACAAAGGGGTGACTAAATGCTGGAGATATCCATGTAACTTATATATTTTAAAAGTTATCCCTCAAATTTTGTAAAATCACTTAAAATTGCACACGCAAATTTTGGCATGCACAATATAATTGAATAATGAGCCTAACAATCAATTCAGTGCTAATTGGCATTAATTAAATTTACCAGCAAACATTTTACATGCAGATCCAAACAGGGGGGTACAGCCATGGGAGGATCAGGGGTAGATCAGGGGCGTTCCCACAATTTATGCCCATAGTTATAGAATAAAGGGGGTCCATGCCTAATTTAGATACGGGCATTTACACCAAAATGTCCTCACCTATAACCATGCCCCTTTTGAACTGTGCACATTAGAATTTAGGCACAGTTCATTACAGAATCTGCTTAGCGAGTTGTATGTGTAAATTCTAATCATTGCCAATTAATTCTCATTATTGCTTGTTAGGTGCTGTTATCAATGCTGATTAGATTGTTAAGCCAATTAGTTTATACATGCTGTTATGTTTCAGTGCAGAATGCTAGGCGTGCTATATAGAATCCAGGGGTGGCATCTAAAGTTGCATGTGCAAATCAACGCACATAGACGATTTGCACATGCAACTTGATTAATGAGTCAATCAGCACAATAATTGTCTGCTAGCAACCAATTATTAGTGTTAATTGGCATTAATTTGAAGTTAAGTGCAGAACTCCTATAATGCGTAATTTGAACACGATGTTTTGGGGGGTGTTCGAGGGGGTTTCACAGAATTTACATCCATTGTTATAGAATAGACTGGCGTAATTGCCAGTGCCTAAAGTTAGGCATCATTTATGTGCTTACTGCTATTCTATAAAGGATGCAGATCTTTTATAGAATAGCGCTCAGTGCTTACAATTTTCAGCTCCAATTTTTCAGCCACATTTATAAAATCTATTCCACGAAAGAGAAGGACGTCCATCTTTCGACATAAATCAGAAGATGGACGTCCTCCCAGGGACATCCAAAGTTCAAGGGGGCGTGTCAGAAGCGTAGTGAAGGGGGGACTTGGGCGTGCCTAACACTTGGACGTCTTTGACACATAATCGAAAAAAACAAGGACGTCCCTGACGAACACTTGAAAGTTTTCACCCAGTCGTGTTTTTATTACGAATAAGGCACAAAAAGGTACCCAAAATGACCAACGGAAAAAATCGGGGATGACCTCCCGTTACTTCCCCGGTGGTCACTAACCCCCTTCCACCCTCAAAAAAATCTTTAAAAATATGTTGTGCCAGCTTCTATGCCAGCCTCACATGTCATACTCAGGTCCATGACAGTGCATACAGGTCCCTGGAGCAGTTTTAGTGGGTACTGCAGTGCACTTCAGACAGGCGGACCCAGGCCCGTACCCCCCTCCCTACCTGTTACATTTGTGGAGGAAACAGCGAGTCCTCCAAAACCCACCAGAAACCCTCTTTACCCACATCTAGGTGCTGCCCTTCACCCGTAAGGGCTACGGTAGTGGTGTACAGTTGGAGGTAGTGGTTTTGTTTTGGGGGGGGGGGGGTCAGCACACAAGATAAGGGAGCTGTGTACCTGGGAGCATTTTATGAAGTCCACTGCAGTGCCCCATAGGGTGCCCAGTTGCTATCCTGGCATGTCAGGGGGACCAGTGTACTACAAATGCTGGCTCCTCCCACACCCAAATGGTATGGGAGGAGTCAGCATACCCATGACTTACCCATACCCCTCCCATGTGAATGCCTTCTTTGCAGTTATGTGCTGGAACACTTTAGGCACTCAATCATAGACTAGTGCCTTTGTGGGGCTCATTTTCAAAGCACTAAATCTTACAAAGTTCCATATGTTACTATGGAGTTGCATCTAAAAATCAGCGCTGATAATGTGTCATGCTTAGTCCGATTCTATAAAGGGTATGCATGGTATTCTATAAAGGGTGTGCAAGGGTAGCACTAAGTGGGACCTAACTGTAGGCAACTGCAATTAGGCCTGCTATAAGCAGACCTAGATACTGGCGCCTAAGTTAGGCGCACTTAGGAGTGATTCTGTATCAACATGCATAAAATCTGGGAACACCCCCATGGAATGCCCCTAATCACATTCCCAAATTGTTATGCGTGATAGGATTTAGGAACAATCCATTATAGAATTGTATATGCGCCTAAATCCTAATTATTGCTAATTAGTGCTGATGATTATCACCCAATTATCAGTGCTGATTAGCTTGTTCAATTAAGTTGTGTATACTCTTTAGAATAACGCTAAATATGTCTTTAATTGGTGCCCATTCTTCAGGTGCAATATATAAAATTTGGCCCTATGTAACTTTGTAAGTCTAAGTGCTTTGAAAATATACCTCTTAGTCACTTAATTTCCATTTCACCCCTGTTTTGGTGCCTAACTACCATTAACTTCCATTTGAGTGCCAAAGGTTGGTCCCAAATTCTATATATGGAACTCAAAGTTGCACACTGAAACTTGTGTGCAGATCGATCTGGCACCTTTCATTAACTTCATGCCAAATTAACCTGCACTGAGTGCTATTTTACAAATGGTGCACGACTCAATCCGCTCTATAAAGA
The DNA here is from genome assembly GCF_901765095.1 of Microcaecilia unicolor. Classification (NCBI taxonomy): domain Eukaryota; kingdom Metazoa; phylum Chordata; class Amphibia; order Gymnophiona; family Siphonopidae; genus Microcaecilia; species Microcaecilia unicolor. Next base: position 284,176,285 of record NC_044035.1, on the reverse strand, counting down.
ATGGCATTCGGCACCTAATTTTTTTTTTTAGCTGAATTTTAAGAGCCATACATAGAATTCCCTTCTTGATGCCTAATTGGCATCTACATTTTGGTGTAATATATGGAATAAGGTAGAATTAAGGGGAGATTCTGGCATAACTGTAGTCATGTAAATTTCTCAGGGGCACATGAAACTTCTAATATTCTGTAAGTTATCCCTCAAATCCTATAAAAATTGTGTGCACCAATTTGGGCATGTGAAAAATTTGCACGTGCAATTTAATTACATAAAAAGCCAATTAGCTCCAATAATTGGCTTTTTATCAAGCAATTATGTGTGACCCAAAAAATGGGGCACGGAAATGGGAGGTTCATAGGCATTTTGGGGTGGATCAGTAATTACAGAATATGGGGGCTCCACATAAACCTAGGCGTGGGCATTTGCATCACGCTTTCATTGGTGCAAACAGCAGCACCTAAATTTACATATGACCCCTGGGTATAAGACCATGACCTCCCATTTCCACACCCCCTTTTTGAACTTGTGTGTAAAATTTAGGCACGGGATTTATGCATGTATATTCCAATTAAATCTAATTAGTACTTGCTAAGAAGCCAATTATCAATGCTGATTAGCTTGTTATTCAATTAAATTGCATGCACAAATTGGACATATGCCCCAAGTTGTGCGCCCAATTTTTAGCAACTTTTATAGAATTAGAGGGATAGCTCATAGAGTTGAGTTTGTGCATTTGTGTCCTTATAATCCAATATCATAATTCTCAAATAATTACAGGTAGTATGATTCTACTGGTTTTGCGCTTTTTCATTTTCTTTCATGTCTCACAGACAGTCTCCATATAATAACCTGCTCAGCAGTTCCTCTGAGGCTCTGCCTTTAAATAAGCTGTCAATCGCTTAAACATGACTCTATTTAGGGGATGCAATTTTGCTTCCTTTACATGTTGCTTAATATCAACTCAACCTCACGAGAAGCAAATATGCAGCTGTGGTGCTGAAGGTCTTGGCACCTATAATTACTGTTTTTTCAGCCTTATTGAGTCCTATATCCTACATATCCAGAAACAGGAAACAGCTTACCTAGTATGAGAAATTACTGTAGGTAGAAAATTTCCTTCAAAAGATCATGGTGTCATTTATAGTTAATGAGTTTCAGGCTGTACCAGTAAATGGCAACTATTAGAATCCAAAGACATCTAAATATATCAGTTGTCTAGCCCTCAGAATCTTGGAGAATTCAGACCTGGCTAGTACAACACTAGTTTAGTCAAGTCTATCTATAAGTATATAAAACTGGAAACCATCATACTAACATAGATGAAAAATTATAGGTAGACTTCTGTAGATGTACAGGGAATAAAGTATTCATTTTGACTTTTTTGTTAAATTATTTTGTTTCTGTTTTATTTAACACATAGAAATGTGTTCAGCGTGGGCTATAACTATTTAACATGCACTAACTATTTAACATGCACTAAAATGGTGTTAGCATTAGGGATGGGCTGTCATTTGTAATGACATTGTAATGCCATTGTAATTGTAACAACATATCCTATGTCACTGCATGTTGCTACCAAATGAAAATGAGCAGAAAAAAAACAAATAGACCAACTGAAACCTGGTGTGAAAGTGCATGACTAATTTAGGCATAGATCGGCATAGTCTGTAAAATTGCGTGCAAATTTTAGGATTGCCCACGACCCACCCATGCCCCTCCCATGGCTACACCCCCTTTTGAGATCCACACGGTCCAATTTATGCACATTGCTTTATAGAATACACTTAACGAGCTATGCATGTAAATCCTAATTAGCGCCAATTAGTACTGATAATTGCTTGTTAGCTTCCAGTTATCAGTCTTGACTTGCTTGTTACTCAATTAAGTTCCATGCACAAATCGGCTACGCATGCCGATTTGCACTTGGAACTCTAGTAGCCATATATAGAATCCAGGGGATTATGTTTTTTTTTTAATTCACTGATGACAGTGTGCACTTTTTGGAAATAGCACATACTTTGTGGAAATTGTGTGCACTCTTTTCTAATAGTGGAACCAACATACATTTGTGAATCACTGTGGAAACACAAACTGGGGAAAACAGTGCACCCTCTTCCCACATAGTGCACACTATATTCATAGCACACACTATTATCAGACATGAGCAAAACAACAAAATGGCCAAACAAAAACAAAGAAAATGAAAATTCCCATAAATGAAACAGGAAATGACATGTAACTAAAATTATCAGATTGCCCATCCCTACTTAGCATGCACTAAAATCACTGAATATAATCTAAATAATATTTATGTATTTATTTACTACATTTATATCCCACCTTTATCCAAGGCGGGTAACAATAGGCACATACATAGTCTTAGATGATAGTTACGTACATGGTCCTAGACACGTAACAATTGCTAAGCATATGATGATGAAAGATAGTAAAATGGCTGTAACACCAAAATAAAGTCAAACAGATAAGTCCTCGTGTAGCCAAAATGGCTTTTACAAATAGAGGGGCCCTTTTACTAAGCCACATAGACACGTACACGTGTACTACATGCGTCAATTCTGAACTACCGCCTGTCTACCGCATGGCCCTGGCAGTCATTTCATTTTTGATGCCCATCTGCTACGTGCGCCGTAAAATATTTTTTATTTTCCAGCGCACGGTGCTAACCAGGCAGTGATCAGCATTATACGCACATAGACCATTCCAGCCCAGTTAAATCTTGAGACCTTACTGCTAGGTCAATGGGTGGTGGTAAGGTCTCAGGCACAAAATGGACGTGTGCCAATTTTCATTTTACCGCACATCCATTTTGGGCCAAAAAAGGCCTTTTTTTGCAGGTGCACTAAAAAATGGACCTGCGTGTGTCCAATACATGCGTTTTTCAGTGCACCTTAGTAAAAGGACCCCATAGCCTGCCCTAACCATTTTAGTATATATTAAACAAAATGAAACAAATAATGGCTCAGCCCTAGAGTTCTAAAATCTTGCAGAATCTTGTAGGTGGCCAGGCACAACTCCACAGTTTTATATGAATGTTTTAAGAAAATGATCACCACTGCCCACAATTCCAACAATCAACATTTAGCAGAACTAACTCCATTTATTAAAACAGATTTTCTGATGACATCAGGATAACTTCTGGCTTAGATAAATGTGCTATGGTGACATTCCTAGGAGGAAAATTGAGTAAAACTGAAAACATCTCAATGACCGATGATTGTGCCATCAATGAACTTGAATAGGAAGGGGTATACAAATATCTAGGAGCAAAGGAAGTAGCAATAATCCAGCATAAAGTACTAGAGAAAAGACCAGCAAAGAGTACTACAGAAAATTAAAATTAATACTGAAAAGTGTTTTGACATTTATTATTTAGATTTATTATTTATTTAGACATTAAAGAATAAGATACAAACCAACAATCAACTTGTGATTCCGTACTCTCATATAGCTTTGGAGTTGTGGACTGGCCTCTTAAATGTCTTGAAAAATTGGATGTATGAACAAGAAAGCTCCTCTATGCTCACAACATAGTCTATAAGAATCAGTGTCTTCCCAGACTGTAGATTCCTAGAGCTGAAGGAGGAATGGGCCTCATTGAAATAGGTTATACATAGAACTACCATCATAGACCTTCAGGCCTATTTAACAGCATGAGGAGATCCAAGCATACAAAAAGTGCTGAAGAATGAGAGCAATACTAAAGACACCACCCGTCAAGTCTTACAAGTGACCTTAGTTGTAATGGATCCTCTGATGGCTCGTGAGCAATACACAATTTTGTGCTCCACTGAGACCATTTCCTCATCGGTCCAAAGGTTATTTAGAACAATTTTTTCAATATTGTTTCTTCTTTCTTTTATCACCCACTCTGCAATAAATATAATCCAATATTCTTGTATTTGTTTTTACTTATTTGATTGTTGTAACTTATCATAATAATAATAATAATGATGAAATAGGCCACCTCTCCCGACATGAATTCATGTTTCATTATGCCTACATCAGCATCAAGGTACCAGTAAATCAAAGCTCTCTCCGTGGCCCATATTCATGAATATGGGCAAGGAGAAAGCTTTGATATGCTAGTACCTTGATCCTCATGTAGGCATAATGAAGCATGAATTCATGTTTGGAGATTATGGGTGAGATGGTTTACAGCGAGCATAGAAAACAGCGGTAAGAAAGAGCTGGAAATGGTAAGTCATCTTGTGACTGGCTGTGAAATGTTGATGGCAGAACAAGGTCTCATTCCTTGAAATCTCTAAGGGGGTCTTTTACTAAGGCTTACTAGTATTTTTAGGTGCACACTAAACGCTAGAGATGCCCGTAGGAATATATTGGCGTTTCTAGTGTTTAGTGCAATTTAAAAACGCTAGCATGCCTTAGTAAAAGACCTCCTAAGAGAATTGTGGAAAGTGAAGAGGTTATGATCACTTGGGACATCCCTATCCCCACAGATAAAAAGCTGGATGCAAGAAAACTAGATACAGTGGTAAAAGAGAAAAACATCAAACTAGCGTTAATTATAGAGGTATAAGTCCTGGGTGACACTGGCTTGATTTAAAAGAATTTCCAAACACAACTGGATGTTGCCTATATATGTTACAAACTCCACAGAGAAGCTCTCTTTGGCACAATGGAAGTTTTACAGTGAGTGTTAATAGTAAAATTGAGAGATTGAGATCGTACATCACATATCCTGGCTTAGGAGTGAGGTTCTTTCCTGTCATAGAATGCACAAAGCTAATCCGTTTGCAGAAACTGACCACCAATTCATTCTTATTCATTGGAAACTCTGTAAACATTGCAATATTACTATACCAGAAAAGCATTAGGATCATCACCCCCAAAAATTGTGGAAAACAAAGAGGTTATAATAACCTGGGGCATCTCCATGCTGACCAATAAAAAGTTGGATGCAAGAAAGCTAGACATAGTGGTAAAAGAGGAAAACACCAGAATGGCATTAGTCATAGAGGTGTCACTTCCAAGCAATAACTCTGTGAATTGTGTGGAGAAAGAGAAGATCCTCAAGTACCAAGAAATGTTGGCGGAGACCAAGAAAATGTGGCAGAATGATACAGAAATATTTCCCATCATTTTGGGTGCCACTGGCTGAATCAAGAAGAATTTCCCAGCACACTTGTATGGACTGCTTATACGTTATACATCTTATGAACTCCAGAGGGAAGCTCTCTGGCATGATGCAAGTACTACAGCGAGCATTACATTTGAGAGACTGAAATCATACTCCACATGCCCTGGCTTAGGAGTGAGGATCATTTCTGTCATGGTATATGCCAAACTAATCTATTTGAAGGAACTGTACCCAAGAGAATTAAGAGTTTATGAAAGCATGGGACATTCCCATCCTGACCAATAAAAAGTTGGATGCAAGGAAGCCGTATATAGTGGTAAGAGAAAAACATGCTTTCTATGGCATTGACCATAGTGGTGTCAGGCCCAAATGATTACTCTGTGAATCGTGTGGAGAAAGAGAAGATCCTTCAAGAAATGCAGTTTGAGACCAAGAAAATGTGGCAGGTGAAATATTTCCCAAAGGCTCAATTAAAAACAATTTTCAAGCGTATTGAATGGGTTGCCCATACATATTACATCTTATGTACTAAAGAAGAAAACTCTTTGGCATGATGCAAGTACTACAACAAGCTTTAGCAGTAAGTTTGAGAGACTGAGATCATACTCCATATACCCAGGCTTAGGAGTGAGGTTCATTACTGTCATGGTATGTGAACTCATTTGGAGACATTGCCCCCAAGACTACCGCTGAAGCTGCAGCATTTTAGTGGCCTCTGACAGACAAGTATCAACTCACAGCTTAGAAGTTTCAGTATTTTAAAATGTAAACATAATATGTGAATATTACCCATGGGGACTCTGATTCCTGCTTTTGATGATCACTGAGTAAGGAAGATTGCATTCATATAGTTTTTTAAATGTCATTTTAATCAGCATGAGACAAATTTTCAGCTGACTGTTGTATTTACATTAATTAAGCCTCAACATTGAAGTATCAGCTTTTGGAGGTAGTGACTGAATCAAAGACTTGATCTTAAAGACTGTCATTATACCAGGAATTGTTGTGGGCAGGGGGGAATTCATCCTTTTACTTGGCTCCTCAAAAACATTAGTGGGAAGGTCGGCGCTAAAGATGAGGATTTCTTCAGCAAACATAGAGCCCAAGGTGGATGAAGTCATTTTTTCATCGTGACATATCCCTTCTCCCTCATCCTTTCCAATATTCAAGACCTATTTCTAAAATGTCAAATGCTGACCAAACACATTAATGAGATATCTCTCATTTCTGACAGAGTACATGCTCTGAAAAGAGAGGAATCCAACTTCAGCATCATAGGCGCCCGGTATAAGAGGCTTGGACAGGCTAAGCCTCCCCTGCTGTGCTCTGAGGGGTTTAAATTGTTGATTTACCTCCATCCTCACAGCAGGAGCTGCAGTGAAAGCCCTCTAGCCTTGTCCAGTTGTAGAAATTGGTTTATGGTTTGTTTACCTTACTGCTGGGAGAGCGGGGGATGGGGGAGTTGGCTGGAGGTGTCCTGGGTTGCCAGGGAGATATTTAAGGAGGATGACTTCCTGACCTGCACTGAGGACAGACAGCAGCAGAATCATACTGGGCCAGCATGATCAGAAAAAGTCACCAAACAAAGGTAGAAAAGATCATTTTATTTTCATTAGTGTTTGGAATATGTCCACTTTGAGAATCAGGTGCTCAACATTAAAAGTTTATATTTATTTATTTACTTATTTATGGCATTTTATCCCACATTAAACATGAGTTAGGGTGTTTTGTGGCTCTACATGAGAATTGTGATGATATGATCCCTTGTTTCATATTGTTGATGGTCTGCATTTTCCATATGGGTTGTATATTGGTGTATTAGGTTCTGCCCAGTGTAATATTTATGGTACAGTAAGGTTCTGAGTGTGTTTTTGCACAAAGTTGTGCATAGTGTTTTGCAGTTGAGCGATTGTGCTTAGAATATGCTTTGAGCAACCACTTTATTCTTTGACATATGATACATATCTAATATCTAAATTTAATAAAAGGTATTAATTGTGATTATTTTATTTTTATTTATTTTTTCTGTGTGTTATCAGACAATTATGGATATAAGCTCCACCCCTGGCTCCACCCCCTAACCCCACCCCCTTTAGCCTCCACAAACAGTTGGGCCACCGACTGCCTATGTTCAGCATCACTTCTTTGTCTGGACAGTTTGAATCCACACCCCCAGATCTCCCAAATAATCTTCATTTGTATAAATGAACCTTCCACCAACTTATTCTCTAACTCCCAAATTCTGTATACGGTACCTATAGTTGTGTGCATTAAATTAGGCATTTACCCAATTTACAATGAGTCAATCAGCACTGATAATTGGGTGCTAACTGTTGGAATGTAATTGTATTTTACATGCATTGCCTGTCACCTATTATTTCTCTGTGATTACTCTGTGACCTCTGATGTGAATTACTTAGAGAGGTCACACTGCTATGCAACTTCCTGTGGGGGATAGATGCAGCACATGCAGCACATGGAGCACATGGAGCTCATGATCTCTCCTAACCTGAGAGGATCTATGGTGGTGTGAGCATCCATTACCATCTAAGCACATGGAAGGAGCTGATAATACAAATGTATAGTAATATGTATATATAAGCCTGTCTGATTATAATCTAACTACAAACTGTGAGTAAACAGATGTTTTGTTACTTCAACTTTAAAGTGACTCAGCAGTGAATTATTCAGGGGTGAATGAGAGAGAGATGAAGAAAGAAATTAACATTTCTAAAGCTGAAGCTGTGTGTACTAAAATCTGCTAATTATTTACTACAAATAATCCAACAAAAGGGTTATGGGCCCAGGGTCCAGGAATTGAAAAAGAAGAGAAATATTACCAGGCAGAAAAAAAGGCCACATTTTTCTCTTAAGTTTTAAAGGAAAGATTCAGTCTGTCTCTCTCTCCCCCCACACAGCAGACAGAAGGCTAAGAAAATGGCTGAGGGAAGAAATTCACCATTGTTCTATTCTCTCAAGGTGCCTAAATTAACTGAGTTTAATTATCAGCAGTGGGAATTAAGATTCATATGTCTCCTTCGAGCAAAAGGATTAAATATATGCTTAGACCAAGACAGAACAGCTGAAAATATGGCTGAATGGGACAATGCAAACTATTATGTGAAGTGCATGCTTTTGGAAGCTCTCTCAGAGAAACAAGCCATATTAGTGGAGGGAAAAGATACACCAAAGGACATTTTATATAAACTGAGAACTATGTATGCAACTACATATGCAAAGCAGCAACCAATTTGGTTGGCAGAGTTGAATGAAACCAAATTAAGGGATAAAAGTAAATGTAATGATCACATTATGCATCTTATGTCTTCATTTCAAAAGTTAGAACTTTCTGGAATTCCCATGTGTGATGCATTGAAAAGAGCATTTCTTTTTACCTCACTATCAAAGAAGTTTGATGTTTTTAGGTCTGTAAATGAGGCCATTGAAGGGCAATCTTTTGAACAGACAACATCAAAACTAAGGCAGGAATGCATAATAAATGATTCTGAGGAGATGTGTTCTCAAAGTCAGTCAGAGAGAAATGAAACAAATTTCTTGGCAAAGAACAGAGGAAGGCGGAGCTATGGGAAAACTCCACCCAAGGGCAAGCTGATTTGCTACTCATGTGGAAAGGAGGGACATGTATCTAAATGGTGTAAGGAAACACAAAACACTCCCTCTAGCTCACCTAAGCCAATGGAACTAAAGAATTTTCAAACCAGGAAATGTATGAAGGACAAAGATAAACACAAGGGCTTTCTAATGGCAGAAAAATCTTTGACTATGGTAAATAATAATTCAAATGAAAGTACTTGGATTTTGGATTCAGGGAGCACATGCCATTTAACCAATTGTAAGAATTTCTTTCAGGAAATGCGTCCAGAGGAAGGTATTCTTAAAACTGCAAACGCAGGGACTGCTAAGATCCAAGCAAAAGGTATTGGATTCTTAAAATGCAAAGTGTCTAATGAAGTTAAAGAAATTCCTGTAAGTGATGTCTTGTATATTCCCCAAGCAGTTTGCAATATGCTTAGTGTATCTACTTTAGATAAGAAGGGATTTGTGATTCATTTTGAAAACAGTAAGTGCACAATCTCTAAAAATGATGAAGTGTATGCTGAAGCTTTTATGCATAATGATGTTTATAAACTGAGCATTTCAGGTGAAGCCTCACATATGGCGCAAGTAAGGAAGAATGATGGTAAATGTAGTCTGGAAATCTGGCATCGCCGCCTGGGACATCGTGATTCTAAGGTGATCCAGGATCTTTACAGTAAGCAACTAGCCACTGGCATTCAGATAAGTGCAAATGCTGGTAAAATGGAGAAATGCATAGACTGTGTTACTCAAAAAGGTGTAAGACCCTCATTTCCTGCATACACAGGAAATAGGAGTAATAAAGTGCTGGACTTAATACACAGTGACTTATGTGGACCGTTTAATATCCCATCATTGGGAAATAACAGATTTGTGCTAATATTCTTGGATGATTTCTCTAGATATTGTGTGGCCTATTTGCTGAAAGAAAAAAGTCAAGTCACAGACATGCTGAAGAAATACGTAGCCATGGTGAGCAACAAATTTGAAAGAAAACCAAAGGTTCTTCAGACCGACAATGGTGGTGAGTTCACTTCACAAAGCATGCGCACATTTCTAGAACAAGAAGGCATTCAACATATCACAACAGTAGCTTATACACCAGAGCAAAATTCTGTTGCAGAGAGAAAATTTAGGTCAATTGTGGAAATGACCAGATGTATGCTGTCAGATAGCAATCTCCCTAAAAGACTATGGGGGGAAGCCATTCTCACAGCAGTGTACCTACAAAACAGAATGCCAACTAAAGGCGCTGAGCGCACACCACATGAGACATGGCATGGTAGGAAGCCAAACCTGTCACACATAAGAACATTTGGAAGTACAGCATATGCTCATATACCAAAGCAAAGAAGGCATAAGCTGGATTCCACAACAGAAAGGGGCATTTTAGTTGGCTATGCTCCAGGACACAAAGGATATAGAATTTTGAATCTGAAAACTGGCATTGTTGGCATAAGACATGTTACATGTTTTGATGAAAACAAAAGGGTTGATAAAGGCTGGATTATCCCAGATGAGCCTTATCATCCAGAATATGAAACTAGAACCATAATAGACATGCCAGTGTATATAAATGCCATACCAAGGCAGATGTCTGAAAGCAACTCATCTGTATCTAACGAGGAACAGGCAGAGGAAGCAGACACAGAAAGGATCATTGAAGAAGACAGTACAGTTGGAGAAGGGGAATCAATTGGAGAAGGACTCTCAGATTTAGAGGATGCGGAAAGGTCAGACCAACCTGTTGTCAGACGCTCATCCAGGGAAAACAAAGGTGTTCCACCCCCAAGACTGTCTTACCTAACAAAGTCAGCAGAAGCTCAAGAGCCCTTAACATGGGATGAGATTGAGAAAATGCCAGCAGAAGAAGCTGCTGAATGGCATAAAGCTGCACAAGAAGAAATTGATGCATTGGATAAAAATAATACTTGGATTCTTACAAAATTACCTCCTGGCAAGAAAGCTATAGGATGCAAATGGGTATTCAAGTTAAAAAGGAATGCACAAGGAAAAGTGGAAAGGTATAAAGCCAGATTAGTGGCAAAGGGATATCTTCAAAAATATGGAGAAGATTTTGATGAAGTGTTTGCACCTGTAGTGAAACACACGACAATAAGAACACTTCTGAGCATTGCAGTCTCAAAAGGCATGCAAGTCAACCACATTGATGTGAAAACAGCATTTCTTCACGGAGATATAACTGAAGACTTGTACATGGAACAGCCAACAGGTTTCATAAATACAAAACAAAGACAGCTAGTGTGTAAATTAAACAAAGGTCTTTATGGATTAAAGCAAAGTGCAAAATGTTGGAATGATAAATTGCATGAAATATTGACAAATTTAGGATTTAAGCAAGGTGAAGCAGATAAATGTTTGTACACTAGGTGCACAAATGGACAATATGCATACATTTTAGCTTTTGTTGATGATCTGCTCATTGCAAGCAAAAGTGAGCAAGAGTACAAGGACATTGTAAAGTGTTTAAATCTCAATGTTGAGATAAAAGAACTTGGTAATGTGTCATACTATCTTGGTATAGAAATTGAGAAACAAAATGATGGTTCTTATCTTCTAAGCCAGAAGCAGAAAATAAATGAGCTTATTGAAAGTTTAGGTATGCAAGATGCCCAAGTTGTAAGCAATCCCATGATCACTGATTTTCTGAAGGATGAAACAGTAAGAGAACCTTTACCAGATAACATCCAATATAGATCAGCCATAGGTAAGCTTTTATATCTAGCTACCACATACAGGGCTGATATAGCAAATGCAGTAGGAATTTTGAGCAGAAGAGTCAGCTCACCTACCAAATCAGATTGGACTGCAGTTAAAAGGATGGTAAGGTATTTAAAGGGTACCATTGATTGTAAATTAAAGATTTCAGCCAATAGTAATCCAAAACTAATATGTTACTGTGATTCAGATTGGGCAGGGGATCATTCTAATTATAAATCCACAAGTGGATATGTGTTTATGTATGGAAATGTACAAATTTCATGGGCCAGTCATAAACAAAGTATTGTGAGTCTGTCTTCTACAGAAGCTGAATATGTGGCTGTATCGGAAGCGTGCAGAGAACTGATGTGGATTGAAAAACTTTTGCTGGATTTCGGAATAGCTGAACAGAGACCAATCCAGATAATGGAAGATAATCAGAGCTGCATCCGACTGTCACAGAATGACAAGGTTCAGTCACGCACCAAGCACATCGCAACGAAATACCACAACGTGCGAGAGTTGGCAAAAGAAGGGGTCATCAGTCTACACTATTGTCACACCAGTGAGATGACAGCTGACATCATGACCAAACCGTTACCCAGAGAACATTTTGTGAATCTGCGTATAAAGCTTGGACTTTGTATGAATAAATAATTGCATGACAGTTATGCATGAGAAGGGGTTTGTTGGAATGTAATTGTATTTTACATGCATTGCCTGTCACCTATTATTTCTCTGTGATTACTCTGTGACCTCTGATGTGAATTACTTAGAGAGGTCACACTGCTATGCAACTTCCTGTGGGGGATAGATGCAGCACATGCAGCACATGGAGCACATGGAGCTCATGATCTCTCCTAACCTGAGAGGATCTATGGTGGTGTGAGCATCCATTACCATCTAAGCACATGGAAGGAGCTGATAATACAAATGTATAGTAATATGTATATATAAGCCTGTCTGATTATAATCTAACTACAAACTGTGAGTAAACAGATGTTTTGTTACTTCAACTTTAAAGTGACTCAGCAGTGAATTATTCAGGGGTGAATGAGAGAGAGATGAAGAAAGAAATTAACATTTCTAAAGCTGAAGCTGTGTGTACTAAAATCTGCTAATTATTTACTACAAATAATCCAACACTAACAACCAATTATCAGCATTAATAGAGGTTAATTAGAAGTTAGGCACACATCAGATATGTGCCTATGATGTTATATGCATATCCAACATTTGCCTAACTTCAATCGCACAGAACTGTATGGGAGCATGGTTAGGGACGTTCTGGGGTGTTCCCAGGCTTAGTGTGCATACATCTAGAATCATGCCTAAATGTAGGCACCTGCATTTAGGCCTGCTCATATCAGACCTAATTCTAGATACCTACATTTAGGCACAGTTTTGCGCTAAGTGTGATTCTATAAAGGACTCATACCCCTTATAGAATTGCACTGTGTTTTTTTTCAGCACTGGTTTTGTAGATGCCATACATAGAATTTGACTCTAAGAGCTTGTTAAATAATATTAACAAGTGTGGGGCTAAAAGATCTGAAAAAGTCTGACAGAATTAAGAGGGGGAATCTATGTGGTTAGGGGACTTCTGGAGAGATAAGAACTTTATGAAGTCCTAGATTTCCTACAGCAAGATACTAGCTTCTAATGTATCTTGCTGTAATAGGGACACTACCAGGAGTCAAAATGTCTGTAAAAATTATTCTAACTGAGAATGCTCTAATTTCACTTTAAAAGCTTATAGTTCTGTATAGAACTCTCAAAATGCTTGGCAATATCTGGTTTGTGTCCGCAGTTGCTCTTGCAGAGTGGACACAACGTTAACCCAGTGGCGTAGCCAGAAAGCAATTTTTGGGTGGGCCAACAAGTCAGATGGGTGGGCACCAGGGTTGCCAACTTTTTTGAAATTGAAAAACTTCCCACCTGATACCCCACCCCATGCTCCAGCTCTACTCCACTCCCAATAACTTCAATAAGGGTAGCAGTGCAGGCTTCAGGGGGAAGTACAAGAGATTGCACTCTTCCGCCTCCATTGAGCCTCGGGTCCCTAACACACATACTTAGCCTGTATAGCAAGACCAAACACTTTTCAACATATCTTTCCAGTTACACGCTATAGAAATGATCCCAGAAAGTATAGTCTAGTATTAAAGGCAAATAAATTCTGCATCCACAGAACCCCTTGTCCCTCCCCCAATGGGTACAGAGCAGAGTTAGGACATTTCCCCATAAAACTCACCATAATCTCAACAGCCGTCATATAGTAAATTAAACAATCTTTAAAACAAAATGTCACTCATAACCTAATGCAAATCTACAATGCCAGCACTAACTTCCAAAAGAAGGATCCTATCTATGAAAAAGGCATTGCCCTACATATTACAGTGGGGCCGTAAAATATCAATACATCTATTAGGAAAACTAAACAAACCAAACTTACTACAGAAGGCTACATAGAAAATTCATGCTAACAGAATACCTCGATCACACACACGGAATAAAAATGCCAAATTTAGAATAATTGACTAAAATGTATCAACATAAATATAACCAAAACCCCCAAAAGCCAAAACTTGGATGTAATACAATACCAGAGATACAGAAAGAAATGTATTTCCTCCTGTGCAAAATATAAACATAGTACGTGCCAGGGATGGTGTTGGAGTGCAACTAGAGCAATTGCTCTTGGTCCCCTGGTGGCCTGGCCAGAGAGAGCCACAAGCATGATGGAAGCTGAAGACAGTGCAGTCTGGTGATGGGCTTTGGGGTTCCCTCCCAAATTTATGGCCTGGGCTGCAGCCATGTCTAACACCAGCTCTGGCAAGATGTACATTCCAAATGTGACACATTTTAATCACAAAATTGAAAAAAAAAGATTTTTTTCTACCTTTTGATGTCTGGTTATTTTATTTTTCAAATCAGCTTGGTTCTTGTCTCTGGTTTCTGCTTTCTTCTGTCTTAATTCACTTACCAGGGTCTCCTGTCTATTTGTCATTTCTTCTCTCTCCATGTCCACCATCCATCTCCCATCTCTGTGTCCCTATAGTTCCTTGTCCAGTATCTCCAGTATGTTCAAATTCCTGCATCCATCACCACCCTTCTATCCCCTACCCCTGTGTCCAGCATCACCCCTTGTGTCCCTATGCTCTCACATGCCCAGTATCTCCCTTTTGAGTTCCTGTTGTCCCCTATGTCTAGTATCTCTCCCCTGTGACCATATACCCCTCCCTCCAAGTGTCCAGCACAGCCTCTCTATTCTCACATTCCCCCCCCCTCTCTGTCAGGCATTACCCCTCTGTGTTTATATGTTATTCCAATACAGCATCTCACGTCTGTTTCTGTATCTCCCCTTTCTTCCTCACTCACACCAATGTCTCTCTCTGCTCTCCGATCCCACATATCCAGCTAATCTGCTTCTCTCTTCCAGCTTTTGGCTCTTTCTCCCACTGTGGGTTAAACAATTTGTCTCCCTCTTCCTTCATCCCCTTGATCTGCCATCTCTCTCCCTTCCCTCTAATCTCTCCTCCTGGTACAGCACCTCTCTCCCTTCCCTCAAGCCTCCCCTGCAGGCCTTCCCTCCAGCCTCTAGCCCCCTCCCCACAGGTCCAGCACCTCGCTCCCTTCCTTCCAGCCTGCCCCCCTTGCAGGTCTAACAACTCTCTTCCTTTCCTCCAGCCCCCAGCCTCTCTCCCTTGCAGGTCCAGCACCTCTCATCCTTCCCTCCATCTTCCTCCCCCCTTTCAGATCCAGCATATCTCTCCCTTGCATCCAGCCAGCCAGCCACCCCCCATTGCAGGTCCAGAACTTCCCTTCCTTCCAGCTAGCCACCACCCCCCTTTGCAAATCCAAAACTCTCTCCCTACCCTCCAAGCAGCAACCTCTCCCCTTGCAGGTCCCAAACCTCTCTCCCTTCCCTTCAGCCAGCCATCTCCCCCCTTTTGTAGGTCCAGAATCTCTCTCCCTTTTCTCCAGCCAACCCCCCCCCCCCACACTTTTGAAGGTCCAGAACCTCTCTCCAATCCCTTCCCTATGGCCTCAAGCCCCCCCCCACCTCCCACCCCCACGCAGGTGAAGCCACTGTCTCCCAGCCTGTCCCTCTCCCACCCTACAGGTACAGCCACTCACTCCGTTTTCCTCCCTCACTATCGCTGATCACAGATGAAGAGACCTGCTCCAGAGCCTTCCCTGCCACGATCAGCTCTCTTCAGCGCAACTTCCTGTTTCCCAGAGGGCAGATCGTGGCAGAGGGAAGGCTCTGGAGTGCTCAGCGAATCACTGCTGGCCCCGCCCTTAATTTAAACGGATGCTTACGGCAGGGGTGAGGGAGGGGAAAGAGAAAAGAAGACTCAAGTGAAGCTGCGGTTGCGATCACGGTTGCAGTTTTGATCCATTATTTTTGGGTGGGCCTTGGGTAGAAATGGGTGGGCCTGGGCCCACCCAGGCCCACCCGTGGCTACGCCCCTGCGTTAACCAGGTTCCTAGAATGCTTTCCTTTAAAATATTTAACTAATTAACCCATTTTATTACCTGTATCACAATATCTTGCTTTTTGAGAAAATATTTGTGCTTATACTGTATGTATCAGGTCAATATGATATTTTCCTCATATTTTAATTGATGTAACATCAACATTATCCAGTCAATATCCAACCCACAGTGGTTTGTGTTTTTAAACACTGACTACTGAATGCAGAATTTGCCCTGGATAAACAATGCTGGGCCATGTCTAGGCACCAGCAAATGAATATCCAGGGCTAATTTCTGCTATGGAAGCCACTGGAACTTAAACCTGCCACAATTATGATCCCACCTCCTACCCCCCCCCCCCCCCCCCCCCCAGAATATCAGGAAAATTCCCTTCTGATTCTCTTCCTTCTAACCCCTGGAATAGCATGAATCTGCTCCCTTCCAATCCCTCCTCCCTCTGGTCCCCACTCCCTTACCTCCTGATGAAAATTAAAAACTGAGCCTCAGACCCCCACCGACCCACCCACCTTTGTATGTCCTCTTCCAGTTCTCTCTCTGGTGGTCTGGGAAAGTTCATATGGGCAGAAGCAATACCTACTCATTCCTGCCCATTGCAGGTCCAGCCTCAAAATGTCCCCCACAACTTCAAGTGACAGTCTTGTGGTACTTGTGAGTACAGAAGACTGCCTCTGGGGTTGCAGTGGCCATTTTGATGTTAGATCCACAATGGGCAGAGACCCTATTAGACCACTAAGGAGATTGAAAGTATGACCAAGGGCCTACGGTGGTGGGGAAGGTAGGGGGCTCATGCCTGGCCTTGAGTTTTTCTTCAAAGGAAGAGGGAGAGAGTTAGGATTGGGAGGACCCAGAAGCCCCGATGCCACTACTCAGAAGTTAACTGGGTACCAGCCAATATTCATATCAGCACTCAGTTAGTTCCATGGCTAAAGTTAAGGCAGCCCTTTTGCTGTCCTAAGTTTACCCATTTACTTAACTGGTTCACATTGTGAATATTGCTACTAATTGATTAACTACCAGCTCCTCTCAGGCTCCACCCACAGACCACCCTGGCACTAATCACACAGTGCAGGTGGGTCTATGGTGATATTCAGTGGCACTGCCTGGTTAAGTGCCACTAGATATCACTAGTAATGTCGCCAGAAGTGATTTAACTGGGCAGAAGCCTCTCCTGCCCATTTAAGTTGTTTTGAACATCAGGCAGTATGTTACTGTCTCTCTTTCTGATATATTGAAATTCCAGATTCTTTATTTCAATATCAAAGGCAGTTATTTCTATTTTATTTTGCTTACACTTCCCAGCTGTACATGTTATAATAGCTCCTCCTAATGTAGCTTTGAATGCATCCCACCAAACTGAGGTCTCTGTTTTCTCTGGGTCATTCTCTTTAAAAATTATAATGGGGATGGGATGACTTCCCTATGAGGAAAGGCTAAAGTGGCTAGGGCTCTTCAGCTTGGAGAATAGATTGCTGAGGGGTGATATGATAGAGGTCTATAAAATAATGAGTGGAGTGGAATGGGCAGACGTGAATCGCTTGTTTACTCTTTCCAAAAATACTAGGACTAGGGGGCACGCTATAAAGTTACAAAGTAGTAAATTTAAAACAAATCAGAGAAAATATTTCTCCACTCAACGTGTAATTAAACTCTGGAATTTGTTGCCAGAGAATGTAGTAAAAGTGGGTAGCTTAGCTAGGTTTAAAAAAATGTTTGGATGGCTTCCTAAAGGAAAAGTCCATAGACCATTATTAAAATGGACTTGGGGAAAATCCACTGCTTATTTCTAGAATAAGCAGCATAAAATGTATTGCACTGTTTGGATCGTGCCAGGTACTTGTGACCTGGATTGGCCACTGTTGGAAACAGGATGCTGGGCTTGATGGACCTTCGGTCTGTCCCAGTATGGCAACACGTATGTACTTAAATAAAATTCACAGGTCCATCTAATGGTATCTTGAAACACTTGGATCTGCCAGTAAGCTACAGTTAAACTTCCATCTGAAAGACTGTGAATCAACATTAAAGCCATTTGTAATTATTTAAATTGCAGCATGATCCAACACCACTACATTTTTAATATCTGAATGAGTAACATTTGTAAAAGACTACTGAAAACTGACCTGTTCAAGAAGGCCTACCACAGCGATCCATCCTAACTACAAATAATTGGACTTTACATGAACTAGACAAAACTGAACTCTTCACACTTGACTGTTTAACCTCATTGCTATTAATGAAAGATACGCAATACGCACTACCACTTTATTTCTTATGTTGAAAATGATCTCTCTATAGTCGACGACCTAACTTATGTTACAATTCACTCTATCACTCAGAAAGCTCTGTGCAATACCATAATGCATTCTTCTCTACCATGTACTGTATGTATGCACCTTAATGCAATACTATTTGTAATTCTGTACCCAGAAATGGCGATCGCCATCACGGCATAATGTAAGCCACATTGAGCCTGCAAATTGGTGGGAAAATGTGGGATACAAATGCTACAAATAAATAAATAAATAAAGGGGATTTGGGCAGAATAAGAAAAAAAATCAATCCAAGAGTACGAACTATGTGAAATCTTTATCCACTGGGTGTTATAATTGCCAAGGGTTACATAAACCATGTTTCTCTGTTAAAATCTTCAGTACTGTCCAAGAGCTGTATATTTGGATTGTCTGTTGAATGGCATATTGAAATCCTTACCTAGAAATAGGGATGCTACCAGCTTCTGTCACTAATATTGGGCAGTTCTCCAAACAATAATGGTGAGTCTGTCATTGCAGCCTATACATTAAAAAGAACAATCTGAGAGTCTCTTTATATAGAGAGATGAAGGAGCAGGCTGAGAACTAGGAAAGGCTGGTTCAAACCCATCATAAGTCATTGTGATCGTGAATAAATCAATTAACTCTCCATTTCCTCAGTTACAAACTTACCCCCCCCCCCCCCTTTTTACAAAGATGCGCTAGCGGCTGCCATGCAGCAATGCTGACACAGACCATTCACTTTGAATGAGCTGTGTCCGCATTACCACACTAGCAGCCGCTAGTGCGGCTTTGTAAAGGGGGGGGGGGGGAGAGGTTAGATTTTGAGCCCTCCAGGGACAGAAAAATACCTACTGCACCTGAATGTACACCACTTCAGTAGCTTACAGGCAGTATATACGAAATTAAAATAAATAAAAACTAACTTGGCCCACAGTCCTTGGATATCTGAAGATTGTGTCACTATTTCTGCTAGGATGCCAAACCAAACTGACACAGCATCTCCATTGCTTTTCTCACAAACTGGGAATGAAGATCTTTAAGCAGTTATTGCTAAATGCCCATGATTCCTTCTATCCTAAATGTGGTGTTGGTAAGAAAACTATTTCCAGGAAGAACTGTTTTCAGATAATGCACAATTTTCTTCTTCTTAAAAGGATTATTTCAACTTTTCACGTTCAATGAAAATTATTTCCAGTTTTTGTTGTCATAAAAACAATGGGCCCAATGTTCCCAAATAATTAAACTGGCTAAGAGAGGCTCCTGTCCACTTACATTACACTGAGTGGGCTGGGAGGGGGGGGGGAGGGAGATAGTCAGTAGCACTTAATCTGGAAGTGCCACTAAATATCCCCTCTGACTGTCAATGGCACTGTCCAAGCAGTGGCATGGTGGTCTAGGGGCGGAGTCTGGGCAGAGCTGAGAGCTATCTGGGCAGTGGTGATATTACAGTGCTGGTGCTCACATTGCTAACCAGCTAAGTAGCAAACTTAAATAACAGTACAATCCAGGGGCGGCCCAAGACAAGATGACACCTGAGGCAGAGCTAAGATGCCGCCCCCTCCCCTGGGCTGACATGCCACCCCTCTGAACCGAGATACAGCTCCTCCTCCCCTCTGGGCTGAGATGCCACCCCCTTCCTTCCACCACCCCATTTACGGCATTTACCTTTTTTCTTTTGTCACGTACCCAAAGCCGGCAGCAGCAGTAAAGGTAAGAGGCGGTTGCTGGTGGCAGGGCAGCGTATGGGAATGCATAACTCAATTTCTAGTTCTATGACCTGTCTAAAATGACACAGTATATCTTGTAAGCTACCTCTTCTCTTAAATATGTTTTTCATCTCCTGAACATCATCTCCTTCTATGAAGGCAGTTAATATCCAGAAGGCAGATTCATAGCATCTCTGAAAATAACAAACCAACTTGCTATCATAGCACCTGTCCTAACTAAATCTGTGCCTAAAGCATCTATTTCAATTTGTACATTTCAAGGACATATCAAAAGTAATGTCATGTGAGGGGGTTTATAGAACACTGCCCCTCACCCTTAAGAAAAGTCCCTTTCTAACCAGCCTGGGCCCCAGGATGAAGTGTGCCCCCCCCCCCCCCCCTTATCTTTTGATCTGTTTATGTTATTTTGTAAACCACCTTAAGCCTGATGTGGATAGGTGGGCATATAAGTCTAATGAGTGAAGTGAAATAAAATGAATAAATAAATACGGGGTCCTTTTATCAAGCTGCAGGAAAAGTTGGTCATAGTGCATTCTTATGTGGATTTTTCCTGCTTGCTAAGGCCATTTCTCCTGCAGCTAGAAAATGGTAGATTTTCTTTTTCTCAATTAACGGCCATGCACTAACGTTGCCATTAGTGCACGGCCATGAACAAAAATTAGCACATAAGCACTCACCCCCACCTATTTTGGAGGCAGTTAGGGCTCAGGCGCTAATCCTGCTCTAATCAATTAGTATGCAATAATGAAGATGTGCTAAAAGATTAGGAGCCTTGCTTACTAAGGTGCTCTAGTGTTTTTAGCGCGCCTACACTTAGCACATGCGCTATCCATGTAGGCGCCTATTGGGATATTGTAGGCGTGTTCATGATTAACGCACGTACATGGTTAATATGCGTTAACAATATTAATGCGCCTATAATGCTGCTTAGTAAACAGGACCCTAGGGCAGAAACATCCACTCACTGCCTCCCCCACATGCCCACTCCACACGCCCCCTCCACAGAAAAAATTTTAAAAAATTCTTAAATGTCAAACTTACCACGGGACACCTGGGCGCATCCTGCAGTAAACCATGTAGGTGCATGTTAATGCATTAAACAGCTTAGTAAAAGGGCCCTAAGTAAATAACCTTGAATGAATTATCTGTATCACGTTGCTGCTCAGATTCTGGAAGTGACAGATTAATTCATTTGGAATTAAAAATGTCTATGCATTATTAAAAGAACTATACTGTGATGACTTCCAGACTGAAATTAAAATAGAACATGTGTGAACATGTGATAAGATTGATTTTTTTGTGCATGGGGTGTTTGGAGAGGGAATCTAATGACAGCAGATGTTGTGGTACTTTCAATAGCTGCTCTGAAATTCCCACTGCTCCCAGTGTTGACCTTCCTTTTCAAAATAGGATGGATTTTCATTGCACATTACTATCTTAAAAATTTGTTTTTAAATAAAAAACATAGTAAAACATCCTCATTTTTTGTACAGAGCTACTTTTCTGTCAGTGTTATTTCCCCTAGAACTGTTTTATGTTCTTTGAGTCTTGTATGTTGTCTAAATCCAATTTTGGACGTTTTACGGAAAACATCCAAAAATCCAGTAGTGAACAGCCATTTTCAAACCAGAAAAATGTCCTATATTTTGTTTGAAAATGGCCATTTGCTAGATGTTTTTCTGCTCCGTGGGGCTGATATTTAAATCTATTTAAGTGGGAAGGAGACTAAGTGGGGATATTCAGTGGCACTTAACTGTAGAGTGCTGCTGAATATCCTACAGACCGCCCAAACAAAAAGTGGGCAGGTCAGGGGTGGTGCTGGAGGTGGCACTGGGGAGGAGCCTGAGGTTATGCAAGTGCCAGCATTATTCAGTGCTGGCACCTGCATAGCAATGCAGCTTAATTTAGTACTGCTCAAAATTATGTCCTAATTAAAGCTGTTTAGCTATGTGGGTGCCAGCACTAAATATTGGGCCAACACCCGTATAACATTTTTTTTAAACAAGAGCCCCCAAGTCTCTTCCCAACCCCTCTTTTCCTCCCTCCCTTACTCCAAGGCAAGAACCTCCCAAGAAGACCCCTCCCATCTTCCATAGCTGCAAGGGGCAGGAGTGAGGGAGCTGTGCTCCTATCCCCAGCGACCCCACTTGATTACCAGGGATACAAGGAAACCCAGGAGAAGGGCCTGGCTGGTGGCAGGGGGGTCTTCTGGGAGGGGGATCTTGCTGTGGGCTGGGGGAGGAAAAGAGGGGACATTGTCAGTAGGGATGGGAGAGGGTTTAGGGGCTCTTACAAAAAAAGGTTATGCGGGCTCCGTCCTGATATTCAGCCAGGGCCGCATATCTCTTATGTGGGTCCCGGCTGAATATAGGCTGAGCATATAACTTCCAGTGCCAGCCCGCCCAAAATTATCTTCTGATATTCAGTGTCAGTACCCAGACATAGCCTGACACTGGATATTGGGGCATAATTTAGCCAGTGACGATCAGCATTTTATTAAAAAATGCTGACCGCCACTAGCTGAATATTGGGGGAAGTGTGTCTTTTAGGACCATTTTTGAAAAAAAAAAAAATAGTGCAAGAGAAAAATGCACGAAATAAGTCATTTGGATGTATGGGGGTCAGCATTCTTAGTAGACTGGTCACACAGACATCCCAGCAGAGCAGTTGGGTACCCTAGGGGGAACTGCAGTGAACATCACATAAAAGGTCCCAGGTACTCATCTCACCATTACTCCCTTATATTGTATGGTGAACCCTCTAAAACCTACCAAAAACCTACTGTACCCAACTGTAGAGCACTACAATAGCCCTTATGTCTGCAGGTGTCACCTATATGTAGGTACAACAGATTTTTGGTGAGTTTTGGAGGGCTCACAGTTTCCACCACAGGTGTACCAGTTAAAATGGGATATGGGCCTGGGTCCCCTTCTCTACAGTGCACTGCACCGACCACTAGGCTACTCCAGGGACCTTATGTTTTCTCTAAAAGGACTGGCCCTAACATCTGAAGCTATCATAGAGGCTGGTATGTACTGTTTCTTTTACATCTTTGGGGACAGGAGGGGGTCAGTGCCACTGGGGGAGTAAGGGGGTCATGACTTAATCCCTCCAGGGGTCATCTGATCATTTAGGGCACCTTTTGGTGACTTAGTCATGACTGAAACAGGTCTAGACCAAAATGTCTAACTTTTAGCCCTGGATGTTTTTGCTTTGTTCCATTATGGCAGCAAAATGTCCCAAGTTTTGGGAATGATCAAATACCACCTCTAACACACCCCCTTGTTATTTGCAGAGAAAAACATCTGAAATCTGAGTTTTAATGCCACTTTATGCCATTTTTGAGACTTTTTCTCTTTTGAAAATTAGCCTCATATTTTGTTTCATCTTAATCAGTAACTCTTAATTTTGGATTTACCCTAATTTTTTAAAGGAAAAAGGTTCTAATGAGAGAAGTCCCAACTCTGATAAATGTAAATCAGACTGCACGCCCTAAGTGCTGCAATAGGGACAGGGATGGGGGCGGGGAACTAAAATATTAATGGAGCTACAATGGCTCCATTGGATAGGGGCTGTTGAATCATGCACAGTTAGGGAAGATATGCATGGCTGATATTGAACAAAAATTTATTTGTGATGAATACATTGGAGAAATTGTCCATGAACCATTCATCCGTGTGGAACTGTGAATCTTGCAGCCCTGCCAAGGTCAATGAAACCTTGGGTGGCTGGTGGAGCAAGGGCCGATCAAGCCTGTTAATTCTCCCCATAGAATCAGCTTTAATTTATATAGTGTATGCAGCAGCTTTGTTTTCTTTTCTTTTCTGGGAGGGGGAGGAAATAAATTAGATTGTTATTATTTTAGACATATATTCATGAATGTCACTAAAAAAGATTAAAAAAAACTCCATACATCCAAAAATGAAAACATTCTTCTATGTTTAGAAAAAGGTATTAGAAAATACCCCAAGTTTTTATGATTGCATTTTGGACATCAGTTATATCAACCCTTTAAGGCTTTGATTTATAAAGCCAAGGTAAAACGAAGCATTGTTGTGCTTTTTTACTACATAAAAACATTTACTACTCACCTTTGGTGCCTTTGTTAATGAATCCTGTAGGGTTGTTTTTTTTTTTTTGTTTTGCCTTGCTGTAGCCAGAAATATTGTACATTTCTGACTGCAGCATTTCTAAGCTATATTTTGAAATGCTGGGGCACCAGGTTAAAAAAAAAAAAGCTCTTTCCCATCCATTTTCGAATAAGGCTCTTCCCTGGAAACACTCCGCCCCAAAAAAACAGGCTGGCAAGCTGTCTGCAAGTTCCAAAAGGAATAAAGACATATAGCGGCAGACATGATAGAAAACAGGAGACTTTGAGGCTCATTTTCAAAGCATGTAGACTTAAAGGTTATATAGGTTACTATCCAGCTCATTTTCAAAAGAGAAAAATGTCTAAGATGTGGCATAAAGCAGCATTTGGACATTTTGCTTGCCAAAACGTTCAAATTTCTATTTTTGAAACCTATTTTTCAGACATCTATCTACACATTTCATCTGCAGTGTTTCTAAATCATAAGGGGGCATGTCGGGGGCTTTGGGGTAGGATTAGGGCATTCCTAACACTGGCATACATTTTTCTGCCATAATGAAACAAAACAAAAATATCCAGGAATAAAACTAAGGCATTTTGAGCTAGTCATGTTTTAATAACCACTAAGCCATAAAAAATATTCCCTAAATGACCCCCCTTACTCCCTCAGTGGTCATTGACCTCCTCCCTCCCCCCCAAAATGTGACGGAAACAGTACATACCAGCCTCTATGACAGCATCAGGTGTTATGGCCAGTCCTATTAAAGCAGCAAGCACGTCCCTGGAGTTACAGGCCTATAATCCACTCTAACTGTTACACTTGTGGTGAAAAGTGTCAGCCCTCAAAAGCCACAAAAAACTATTATACTCACATATAGGTGACACTTGCAGCCATAAGGGCTATTGTAATGGTGTATAGCTGAGTACAGTAATTTTTTTGGCGGGTTTTTGGAGTCTTGACATTTTCCACAGGGGTAAGGGTGAGATGTGTACCTGGAACCTTTTATGTGAAGTCCACTGCAGTGCCCCCTAGGGTGGCCCACTGCTCTGCTGTGATGTCTGTGTGGCCAGTCTACTAAGAATGCTGGCTGCTCCTACATCCTAATGGCTTGATTTTGAGCGTTTTTCATTTGGATTTTTTTTTTTTGAAAATGCATAAATACAAATATCATAAAAATGCAGGATTCAAAAAATGTGCAAAGTAACATAACACGCTAACAAACATTAAACAAAAGCAAATTACATACCCTTATGATATAAGCAATTTACATCACCAAAGGCAATGCTCCAGAAACATGATAAAGGTGGTGCAATAGTTGTTATGGATGCAGACAAATGCGTTGTTGAAATTTTGAGACAGGTCAATCATTCAACATTTTATATGACACTCAAACAACATCCCACTCCTACCATTAGAAATGAGATTCATGTCACTTCCGGATATTGTAAGAACTCATGGATTTTTAACAAACAAAGAGATAGACTTTCTTACTGTAACCAATCCCACGACACCCACCATTTATGTGCTTCCAAAAATACACAAATCACTTGCATCCCCACCAGGAAGACCTATCATATCAGCAATAGGCTCAAAATTAGAACCGTTGTCGGTTTTTATAGATCATTTTCTCAAACCATTTGTGCCACATATCCATTCCTTCATTAAAGGTTCCACAGATGTCTTTAATATTTTGGACCAGAATACATTCGATATTGAATCGTTGTACACCTATGTTCCACAGCAGGAGGTATTGGAAATTTTTACACACTAAGAATTTCTTCCAAGTTTGTTTTATAATTAGCAACACTTGCACTCATGAAGAACCTCTTTTGTTTCCAAGGTATTTATTATCAACAGACAAAAAGCACAGTTATAGGGGGCCACTATGGTCCCGTCTATAGCAAATTTATATGTTGCTAGATTTGAGAAATTGTTCCTTTCCAAGCATAAATTCAAGGAACAGGTTGTATTGTGGAAATGATACATTGGCGACATTTTACTTATTTGGCAAGGTAGCGAAACAGAGCTGAGGGAGTTTCACATCTGGTTGAATGGCTTGGATAAAAATTTGGGTTTTTTAAAATGGATTTTAGTAGTGTTTCTGTATCATTTTTAAATATTAAAATGATATACATTGGAAGGAAATTCACTACAGATATGTTTAGAAAACCTACATATGTGAATGAATTCCTGGACTATAAAAGATGTTCTGACTTTGACATATTTGAAAGTAGGTCTGCTGAAAAGAAGGAGAGGTTTATTGCAAAAGCGGGCTCATTTTTGAAAGAGAAGGATGCCCATCTTTTGACAGAAATCGGAAGATGGATGTCCCTCTCCCAGGATCGTCCAAATCGGTATAATCGAAAGCCGATTTTGGATGTCCCCAACTGCTTTCCGTCGCAGGGATGGCCAAAGTTCAAGGGGGCGTGTTGGAGGCATAGCGAAGGCGGGACTTGGGCATGCCTAACACATGGACGTCTTCGACCCATAATGGAAAAAAAGGGCGTCCCTGACAAGCACTTGGACGACTTTACCTAGTCATGTTTTTCTTACGACCAAGGCACAAAAAGGTGCCTGAAATGACCAGATGACCACCGGAAACAATCGGGGATGACCTCCCCTTACTCCCCCAGTGGTCACTAACCCCCTCCCACCCTCAAAAAATATCTTTAAAAATATTTTTTGACAGCCTCTATGCCAGCCTCAGATGTCATATGCAGGTCTGTAAAAGACAGCAGTATGCAGGTCCCTGGAGCAATTTTAGTGGGTGCAGTGTACTTCAGGCAGGCGGACCCAAGCCCATACCCCCCTACCTGTTACATTTGTGGAGGAAACAGCGAGCCCTCCAAAACCCGCCAGAGACCCACTGTACCCACATCTAGGTGCCCCCCCTTCACTTGTAAGGGCTATGGTAGTGGTGTATAGTTGTGGGTAGTGGGTTTTGGGGGGCTCAGCACACAAGGTAAGGGAGCTATGTACCTGGGAGCAATTTATGAAGTCCACTGCAGTGCCCCCTAGGGTGCCCGGTTGGTGTCCTAGCATGTCAGGGAAACTAGTGCACTGCAAATGCTGGCTCCTCCCACGACCCAAGGGCTTGCATTTGGTCGTTTCTGAGATGGACATCCTTGGTTTCCATTTTCGCCGAAAATCAGAAACAACCAAGTCTAGGGACGACCTAAATTTCAAGATTTGGACGTCCCTAACCGTATTATCGAAACGAAAGATGGACGTCCATCTTGTTTTGATAATATGGGTTTCCCCGCCCCTCCACCGGGACGTTTTGTGAGGACGTCCTCAACAAAACTTGGATGTCCCTTTTGATTAGGCCCCTCAACGTTACCCAAGAAGCATTGATGCTTATTTTGAAAAGGACAAAAGTATAGACAGAAGGATATTATTTATGCCAGGCACCCAGAAGAAGGAGGAGAGTGTTGTATTCACCCTCCCCGTCACACATCCATCCAATAACATCACAAAGATTCTTAGGAAGCCCTGGCACATTATACAACACATGGATCATTTCAGCGATAAAAGACTGATTGTGGCCAATAAAAGAGGACACAATTTAAGAGACCACCTGGTTTCCTTAGCACTACCAGTGAGCAATGAAGACATAAGGAAACTACCATGCAGACATTATAGATGTTCAGGTCTGTTGTGTTTACATTAAGAAATGTAAGGGTCTTTTTACTAAGGCACGCTGAAAATGGTTTGGGGTAATCTAGGCGCAGGTTTTGGGCATGCACTGATCCATTTTTCAGTGTACCTGTAAGAAAGGCCTTTTTTTGCCGAAAGTGGATGTGCGGCAAAA
Organism: Microcaecilia unicolor; assembly: GCF_901765095.1. Lineage (NCBI taxonomy): Eukaryota > Metazoa > Chordata > Amphibia > Gymnophiona > Siphonopidae > Microcaecilia > Microcaecilia unicolor. Next base: position 284,148,443 of record NC_044035.1, on the reverse strand, counting down.
TCAAAAGTGCCGCGCGTCCATTTTAGGTCTGAGACCTTACCGCCAGCCTTTGACCTAATGGTAAAGAATCTGGATGGTAATGAGCTACACACCCCCAAATACCACTTGGCATGCATCCATTATGTGTGCCTGAAAATAAAAAATATTTTTCAGATGCGCGTATCTGATGCACGCCAGAAATGAAATTAGTTGGGCAGTAACTCCATTTTGGCACGCGTTGGGAGCGCGTAGACACTTATGTGGCTTAGTAAAAGGGCCCCTCAAATCTTTGTTGAAAGCATGCCTATTTAATCCGGTCTATACTGGTGACTGAGGGGGCACATAGGGTTCTGGTAGTTGGGGGAGACAGTAAACTGATGTTATTTGTTATAATGTGTTAATTTGTTAAAGTTTCTTTATGAATGTGTGTATGATCTTTCCTATCAGTTTTTTGTAGTTCTTTTCCTTCACTTTTATGATGGTCTGCTTGACAGTTAAGGCAGTATATCAAGTCACAAATAAATAAATAAATGTAAATTTTTTATGGACCTATGGTCTGGTGAAGTGTTTGAACTGAGACAGTTCTCAAACTGTAAAAGTGCTGGCATTATCTATGCAGGCATTTGCCCATATGGACTTGTTTATATTGGCAAGACCATAAGACAGATTAATAAAAGACTGATTGAGCATAAAAGTACAATTAAATGCAGAGCATCAGAGAAACCTCTGGTGCAGCACTCACTGTCTTTGAATCATGCTTTTGAGGATTACAAGTTCCTGGTTCTAAGCCCAAATTAAATTGAAGAGGGGGCAATCTGGATGCCGTTCCACTTAAGCTTGAACAAAGGATGATTTTCACATTCCATACTGTGCGCCCAAAGGGTCTAAATCAAGAACTGGATTTGTCTGTATTTATCTAATACCCACTGTGTCCAGTTGTGAAAATATGATATTTCTAGCTTCACTTTTGATGTTGCTGCTTGCTAGGAAGAGTTCATAAACCTCGTAAAGTGTACTTTTTGAAATTTTTGTTTTTGACTTTGCACCATTTCACTTGATTGTGTATGTTTAGTGTGTAATGTAATAGGACTGCTGATGAAACACAGCCCATATTGGGTCCACCTCCAATCAAGTTTCTGTATTTTATTCTACAACTGAAAATGAGCACTCACCAATACAAGAACTTGCCACCAATCATCCTGGTTAGTCTGCTTGATCGTTCTCACTGGTTTTTGTTTTCCACTAATTTCTGCTGACACCTCTATAAATGATGCTATAAAATCAGCACCAGAAAAATATTGGCGCTAAACCCTACTCTATCAAGGGCTCTGGGATGAGCACCCTCTATAGAATAGTGCTTAGAGCTGATTCCTGCACCCAAAGTTGCTAGCTGAAACCTGGTGTAAAGGCCAGTGCCAAACTCATTGCATTTGCGTTTTGAAATGGCAATATTCCATAACACCATATTCAACTTTTCAGAACATCTCTCCCCTTCCCTTGGCCATACCTCCTTCTGAGTTACAAGCCAGGGAATTTAGGCCCCCAGACTTATAGATTAGTTCATATGCAGATGTGCACACAAATCCCAATTATTGCCTCCCCCTTCCCAATTCAATATATGGTGCCCCAAATTGGGCACAAATCCAAGATATGTGCCCAATGAAATTGGCTAAGGAGATAATTATTGGCACAAATTTAGAATTGGTTGCGCCCATATCCTATAGGGAGTCCTTTTACAAAGGTGTTCTAGCATTTTTCACGCTTGCGTTAAAACGTGTGCGTTAAACGTTAGAGATGCCCATATATTCCTGTGGGTGTCTCTAGCATTTAGTGTATGCTAATGATTAGCACACGCTAAAAAGACTAGCGCATCTTTGTAAAAGACCCCCATAGTGCGTAACCCAAAGGGGGTGTTGGTGGGTGGATCATGGGCATTCCTAAAATTTGCATGCAATGTTATAGAATATCAAGGACGTGTACCCAAATTGTGCGATGGGAATTACACCTGGTTTTTCATCGGATGTAACTCATGGCATTCAATTTGGATGCCAAAAACAGCACTCAATGCTATTCTATAATGGGCGCTCATCTTTAAGTGCTCGTTATAGAATAGTGTTATGCACCGATGTTTTTCAGCACTGATTTTTGAGCACCATTTGAATCTAGCCTCAATTAATTGCTAGTTAATGACTTGTTAAGCAATTTATTTGTGCACACGACTTCGCTCCATGCCAAACTTTTGGTGCCTGAATTTGAGTGCCATATATAGAATACAGGGGTTATAGACTTCAAATTATTATCAAAGTTACTTTTGAAAGATAAGTTTATTGTACAGTCTGCCTGTAGCACAGTGATTTGTCTTTATGACAGCTTTTCATTCGAACTCTGATCGGACATTTTAGCAAAGCCAAAAAAAAAAGATGATTTCATGGTCTGAACATGAGAGCAGCGCTCCAGGCTAAATAAGCTGTATTTCTAGGACACTATTTGTCTTCTCCGTAGACGCTATACAACTTTTCCTTCAGTGGTTCTCTTGCCTTTGGGATTTCATGATGTCTATAATCTCAGTCGAACCAATCGAATCTCCCCCAAAGTCATTCTGGATTCGGTTGGTTGTGGCAGTCCTGTTCTGATATAAAATCTTTCTTTGTGACAAACAAATCTATCAACTTCTACTCTGTTATAAAGAGGCATCACTGTGCATGTGAAAACAATGGCTGATATCAGTAATCAATGATAACACCCAACACTAGCATTAAAACTCTACAACATTTACAACATTATTCTTCAGTGTTCCATCAGAAACAAGTGGTCAGAATTCTGAGACTACACAGCTTCTTCTTACCCTGTAAAAAAAAGTTGTTTCATAACTGTTTTTAGTAGCATGTTTATGGTACTGTATATAATTAGGTAGTTTGGCCTCTGCATCCTGACCACGTGCTTAAGTGGGCACTCTCTCCATTAAGAGGAGGTTCCATAACATGGCTGAGCTTCCCCATCACTTTTCCTCCCTTTCTAGTAGTTTATAATCATATAGTGAAAGGAGGGGGGGAGTAGGTCTAGATTCAGGGTCAGAAGGTAGAGAGAGAAGCTTTGAAGGAATTATCTAGGTACTTTGTAGAAAAAGTTGAAAACCTAAGGTCAGCTTTACTGTATTCAGGATTTGATTTTTCTAACGGAACATAAGACATTGGTGAGAGATATGGTAATGACATTGTTGACTGTGTCTGGTGTTTAGTAAAGTACAGGTGAGTGAAATTCACTCCAAGATAAAAAAAAAAAGGCTGGCAGGCAAATTCTGCCTGCTAGATCATTGCCCTTCGTATCTGTTAAGAAAAATTCCTGAAGAGTCAGTTCAATGGTTAACTTTGATAAATAATATGCTTAGTGAGGGTCGTTTCCCTTTAAAATCAGGAGATATTATGTTAATGCCAATTCCAAAATCTGCAGGTGCTGATTTGTTTGTAGTGTCTAATTTTCATCCTGTGGCTAGTATACTATGGATAACCAAATTAATAGAATCTTTGGTGGCATCTCAAGTAATGTCTTTATTGGATCTGTTTCAAAGCTTGTGCAGCTCACAATACAGATTCAGGCCAATGCATAGTACTGAATCTTTGCTTATAACATTAGTCACTAAGGTTAGGCAGATATTAAGCCACAGTGTTTCATCAATGTTGTTGCAATTTGACGTATTTAGTGCTTTTGACACTGTAGATCATACATTTTTGTTAAATAAATATGAGCTTTGTTTTTCAGGAGCTGCTGGATACAGAGCTAGCTGTCAGCACTACAGTAAGGCAAATTATATTTAATGTGTTACTTTGGTATAGTATTTATATATCTTTTGGCAAGAATATTTAGATCAAGTGAGCATTTGGTATTGACTCCTGAGGCAGGCCTTGTGGCCGAAACATGGCTCGTGTTGAGTCACTGATACCTAGATGAACCCCTGATACCTACAATAAATTGTTGCACTGCACCATTTGCTTTGGGACAATTTTGTCACCTTTGCTGTTTGTGTTTTTGTTTGTATGTATGCAAAGGTCAGTTCTTTTTTTTTGTTTTATTTACTTTTATCCTGGCGGCATTGCTATCTGGGAGTTCCACTGCGGGTAATTTAATTAAAGATTGCATAGAGTAAACACATCTATGGGCATCCCAAAATCTGCTAAAAACTTAATACTGTTAAAACTAAATTGTTATACTTCAAGACTTCCTCGGTGAATATTCCTGAAAGAATTATACTTAAGACAAGGGAATGCTTGGGATTTGAAACATCTTCCAGGGTTTTTGAATTTATATTAGAACCATGAATGCCAGATTAAACGTTACGATAGCTAAGGGCAATAAGGTCCTTTTTTTCCCCGAACAGTTTATAGTCTTGGTCCAAGCAATTATTTAGGCCCAGGTTCATTATTGTTTTGCCCTATATGTGGGCATTCATCAGACATTTCAAGCTAGGTTGCAATTTTTACAGAATTGTGCTGCTAAACTGATCTTTGGTTGTAAGAAATTCAATCATGCCACTCCACTACTGGTTACCCATAAGAGCTTGAATAGATTTTAAGGTGGCTTGTTTGACATTTAAAATTATACATGTTGTTGCCCCTTGGATCATGTCACTTTGATGATCTATTCATCTAATTGTTGATCAACTCAATCAAGTTATCTTTTAAATTTTGGTTTCCTAGTTGTTCATAAGATCCGTTTTAAATGCTATCATGATAGTTCTTGTAGGGGGTCTTTTAATAAAGCATAGCTTGAGTTATCTGCGCAGGGCCCATTTTATTCCTATGAGCCCTGCTGCAGATAACTCGAGCTAAGCTTTAGTAAAAGACCCCCTTAATTATTTTGCTACTAAATTATGGAATTCTATCCCAATTCAAATTTGGAGTATAGGTACATATTTAAATTTTAGGAAAGCTTTAAAAACTTATTTGTTTGTTAAATATTTCTGATTTATATGATCTTGTGACTGTACTTGAATGTTGTGTTACCTGCTTAGATTTTATTTGGATATGTGGGCTATAAATGTTGGGAATGTAGTGGAAACTTGGTGACAGGAGGACGGCTGATTGGTGCACTAGATGGGATGACACACCAATCAGGAACTGGAAAGCTTGGTGTGGGAGCTGATTTTGGTGGGCTGAATGTTACATTTATTTGGGGAGCCAGGGCAGTAAGGCGCTGTCAACCCTCCCTCCCTCCCAGTGGTTATAGTGAGTTGATAAGGTTTGGGGGGCTGAGGTTAGGGTGGGATTAGTTTGTCGAGGCAGAAAGGTTCTGACCACCACTTTGAACTTTTTTGGGGGTATTTTTGTGTATTTCTCAAACTTGGCAGGTTTGGGGAGGAAGTAATGGGATCATCTGTGATACCACCATGAGCTCTTGGGTGACAAGAACAGGGTTTGGTGTTACCACAACCCCTGCCATTTTGAATTTGCGTATGTTACGTTCAGTTAGTTCATTAGCAAATAACTTGTAAAATTCTTAACTTTTATATATTGTTATAATGTTATATGCTTGGAAGTTGAACATGGTTCCTTGGGTTTTGGCTGGGTATGTTGGGTAGATTAATAAGGGGTTTTAATCGGAAGATAATAAAGCTGCAGCCGGCTGTTTGCCACAATTTGAGTCTTTATTTTGATTGCTATAAGGGAGAATGGAGAATGCAAATTCCTATGTTATGTTGCAATTTGGAGACACAACTGCTAAAGAACACCATGGTTTTTCACCTTTTGCAGTTTGATTGTTTAATCATATTCCCATGGATTTATTTTATTGGTTATTGCGAAATGTGGACAATACAGTACACAAATAAATCAAATGCCCATAACAAAGTGCTCATACAAATACAAAGGTGACATAAAAATAATCAAGGACAAAAAACTGATTCTGGACATTTTTCAATCTAGTGAAATACATGATATCACTGTCTGTGTTGTACTAGACTGAAAAATGTCCAGAAGCAGTGCATTGCTGTTTTAAGTTAGATTTACAGTAGCTGAATCATGGGACTTGATAATGTATTCTCAGTCACATTTTCAAATGATTTTGCAAGGCATTTTTTGTTAATAAAACTGTACAAAGAACAGACCCTTTTTTCACCCCTAGACTCTGTCAAAAATCAATTTTCAGTTGTCTGAAGATGAGTTGAGGGACCTATCTTTAGTCATCCAGGCACAGGTCAATCTCTGGATCATAAATTAGGCAACAGCACATAGTGTCAGTAAAGCATTCCAGGCCCTTATATGTAGTCAGCAAAGGTTGAGAGGACATCCAGCCACCCTCCCTGGAGCTGCCCGCAGGTGCTCCTAGAGAAGTCTGAGATTTTCCAGCCCTAATAATCCTGCTTATTGTAGATTCTGGTATAGACCAGCTGGCTATACTATGCACCACATCAACTGATCTTCAAAAGAAATTTAACACCTAATACCTGCCAAATTTGTTGCTATTTAGAAATAAAGGGGCCAATATTCAGAGCGCAGGAGTTAGCCTGAGTAATTTCCATGGTCAGTGCTAAACCTGGTTTCAATGCTGGCCATTTCCAGTGACCAGCATTCAATATCTGGTTTATTTTTGGCCAATTTGAATATAACCAGCTAAGTTAATATTCAAACCGGACAAAGGTATCCCATGTATTCACGTGGTTAAATATAGCTGCTAATATGGGGCTGAAAATTGGTGGATAGCCGGTTATATAACCAGCTAGCCGCTATCCGCTAACCAGCAATATTCATCCTGAGATAGCCAGCTATCCCCCTCTGAATATCGCCGGATAACCGGTTATGAGGCATTTAACCAGCCAGATGCCAATCTTGGCTGGTTAAATATTTTGAATATCAGGGAGAAAGGATTTAGCCATACTCATGTGCCATAATTAAACTGAAGTATTCTCCAGAATACAGCAGCAACATTTCTAGTAGATAAGTGAGTAACAGATCATCAAGCTCCATTGGTTACCAGATTTTTTTAGAGCAATGTTTAAATATCTTATGGTGGGATTCTACATTATTTTGGTTATAAGGTTGGCTAATTATCAACTGAACAGAACTTTGTGATCATCCAAGCAGGTTTTGTTGCAGCTCACCAGCCCTTTGGAAGTTTGGTTAATTAGAATCAAAAAGAGGGCCTTTTATGCAGCACCATTGCTTCGGACCTTTTTAGCATTGGAATACTGATCTGAAGCCAATTTAGTTAGTTAGTTAGTTAGTTAGCTAGTTAGTTATTAGGATTTATTTACCACCTTTTTGAAGGAATTCACTCAAGATGGTGTACAGCAAGAATAAGTGAATCACAAGCAATAGAAAATTACAGCAGTAAAAATATTCAAATAACAATGCAAAGTATGGCACAGTATACTACTTACAATATCAACATAACATGTAATAAAACAATTATCTTTCTTTAACACACACAAAAATTAAGCTTGGTTGTTTCACATTTCCAGAAAGTTGATGGAGTACAAGGAGCCAAAAAAAGAAAAAAAAAAGTGGCAGAAATGGACTATGAAGAAAGCTGTGGTAGAATGATCTAGGTGGATTTTTTTTGTGTACCTATATGTTTCTGTTATTATTAAATTACTTAATACTTTTATTGTAAACTGCTTTGGTTTTAAGAGAAGGGCATCAAATGCCACTTACAGCTAGGTGGCTCCTTAAACAATTAGTCCTTTAATATAGTAGCATAGAAAATGATGACAAATGAAGACCTGTGTGCTCCATACAGTCTGGCCATCAATTTGGCTGCAGCATAGCTTAATCATTTATGAATTCAATGCACAAAACAAAGTGCCACTACAGTGCATTCCACTTAAGTGCATGTCAAATAAGCACACACTCCACTTATCTGCAATGGAAACTTACAGTCTCAAATTTTTCCCTTCATTTTAATATAAACTTACTCCGACTTGGGACACCAGCGATAAATGAATACTGTGGTTGTGCAATTCCTTGATCAACTCTTTTAACAACATTACTCCATTTAGATGCACCCTCCCTCATTCATTCCCGGCCACATGAATTTCCAATGTTGCATGAGCCAATACAGCTGCGCATCACAATCTGTCAGCCAATGAAGGAGAGAGAGGGGAGAGGCAGGACCGCCCCTCCAATGTCTTTTGCTCCTAGCTTCATGATGTACAATTTCTGTGTGGAGATTGAGGTGGGAAATTGAGGCAGGAAAGTCCTTTGGTCACAACTTACACTACTATCACTAACAACATTTTGACACATGGGTGCCATTATAAAATTAGTGATTGGCATGTAGCATTAGTGCACCAAAATTGTGGCATCCAGTTATAGAGTTGCCTTCATAATGTGCACTGAATTAATGAGCTGCCTGGCACAATAAACAGCCTGCCCAGGTCTCACCCATCCCATGTTAAGCACTTACCCCCAGATTCTATATAGCGCACCTAGAGATCCGTACTGAAATTGGCGCAGATTCTATAATAGTGCACGTAACTTAACAAGCTAATGAGCGCTGATAACAACACTTAACAAGCAATAATGAGCACTAATTAGCACTGATTTGAATTTATGTACACAACTCACTAAGCGTATTCTGTAATGAATTGCACCGAAATTCTAACGTGTGCAGGCAAACGGGGCATGGTTATGGGCAGGGAAATGGGTGTTTAGTGGGCGTTATGAAATTTACATGCGTAGTTATAGAGTATGGCTTGCTTTGCATAAACCTACACGCCAGGATTTATGCCACATTTTTGTTAGTGTAAATGGATGCGCGTAGTTTTAGGTGCTGAAATATCAACTAAGCTTAGTCTATAATTGGCACCTACATTCTAAAATATGCTTAGTCGGCATTGATTTCAGCACCAATTTTTTAGGTGCTGTATGTAGAATCTCCCCCTTAATGGGGATTCAGTAAATGGAGCCCAAAATTAGGCATCGGGAAAATCCACACCAAGCACCAATTCTATAAAGGTCACTTAGTACTAAGCAACCTTTATAGAATAGCACTTAATATGGATTCCTGGTGTAAATGCTGGCACATAACCAATGACAGTTGGGCATGTAAATGACCCTATTCTATAACAGTGTGCCTAAAGTTTGGGAATGCCCCTGACCCATCCATGCCACTCCCGAAAATTAGGCGGTGAAATCTCGCTATTATGTGGGATTCTGCCTTGTGACCAGGATTGGCCACTGTTGGAAGTAGGATACGGGGCTAGTTGGACCATTGGCCTGCCCCAGTATGGTTATTCCTATGTTCTTATATATTAGGGATGTGAAGTCAATAAAACCTGAATTTTGGGGGATTTTTTTCATTGATGTCAGCAGCATTCACAATTCTTATTCTTATGTATTACAAATTATGTAAGAATAGCACTCATTAATAATGAAGAGAATACCTGAAACCAAACATTTCCTAAAGAGAAAAAATTGAAGTGAAATGAAAAATGGAATGAAAAGAACAATTTTCCAATGCACAAACCTAATCTTTAACTGCTAAATCCATTTAGTCATTCAGTGCCACTCACTGAGGTTTTCTTTACTGTAGCGCATAGGTCAAGAAGCCACATTAATTCTGGAGAAAACTGAAGTCTTTGTAGATTGTGATAGATTTATAAAGAAAGAATGAAAAAATGTTTTGAAGGCAGAACCTGTGTGGCCTTGAAATCTCACGTACTGCTACAACATCTTTCTAGCTAGTCCTTTGAAAAGTATCACTGCTTGTACATTCCTTTTGGGTTTTACACTTTTAAATTATGCTTGTTGCTGGAAAATGTGTTAAAGGCAGTTAAGATAGCAGAGTTTTAAATGGTTTGTAGAAGGTCCTTTAGTTAAAGTTACTACTACTATTACTTATAATTTCTATAGTGCTACTAGACATACGCAACGCTGTACACTTGAGTATGTTCATAAACCATTATTAAAGTAGGCTGGGGAAAAGTGATTGCTTATCTCTGCCAGAGATGCCAAGTTCCCCAGTTCCAGGCTGAAGATTTTGAGACAGTTTTGATTTTGAACTTACATCCCAAAGCAGTGTGGGAATTGTAGTGCCTGCCCACTGAAATCAGTGCTACAAGTCCCATATTGCATGGGGATAGGGAGGGTCAGAAATCCAGGACTGCCCCACAAGCTCCAGCCTGGAACTGGATAACTCTGGCGGTAAACAGCATGTAATCTATCAACTTTTTGCGATCCTACCAGGATGTATTACTTTGATTGGCTATTGTTGAAAATAGGAAAATGGACTTAATGGACCTTTTGTCTGAACCAGGATGGTACATCTTATGTTGCTATGTTACATTTTTACTGTTAGTTTCCCCATCCACTACTGGTATTCTTCCCCCTGCCCCTGAACCTTAGCTCATAACACTCATCAGAAATAGAAATGTTGATTATGAACAAGGCAATCTGTGCTCAACAGTGGCAATTAATCAAAAGCAATGAGGCAAAAGATGCAGAAATGACATTCAGTGTCCCAAGGAAGAAAGTGGGAGTACAGAATTTAAAAGATGTGGGGCATTTTAAAATGACTTTATTACATTATTTCTAAAGTCTCCATGATATTGTATGTATTAATCTCCAAATGATTGCTAGTGAAGGCAACACCAAAACTAGATGGTCTTAACCACTGTAAAAAAAAATATTAAACATTAAATAACTTCTCATCGTCTTTCCCACAAATGTTTTGCATTTTTGCTGATGGACTGTGAAAAATAAAAATCAAACCCACAAGGTAAATGGTCTTGCTTTAAAGTAAGAAGGACAAATCCCTGGAAATTTGGGAAGTATGCAGTGCTTGCACTAGCATAAAATCTTTGTTCACTTATGGAATGGTAGTAGAAATTCACAGTTCTCAAAACCACTGGAAAATGATCCCCAAACCTGCAGCAATCTATTTTACAAATGGAAAAGTGATTGATAATGAAGCTGATGAAACAGGACAGCCCTTCTGTAACCCTGCATGTACAGTATACTAGTTGCAGAGCTTTTCTGGAATGTCCCCTCACTGAGGACTTACCACACATAATCTAAAACAGAGCTACTGTGAAATAAAGATAGGGATAAATAGGAAGAGAGCTTCAGACTAGGAAAAAATGCAAGTCCTTCCATCAATTTGCAATTGAAAGCCAAATCAGAAAACTGCTGCATAAGGAAAATTATATGTGATCACACAGCTACAGTAACTGAATCCAATGTATCGCCCAATGGGGGAATATAGGTCTGACTATAAGAAATGTAGGCAAGGCCCTTGAATGGTCTTTTTAGACATGTTGGTTTTAGATTCTGGGATAGGCAAATGGTATTGATACAGAAGAGACCTTTGATTATTTTTACTCTAATTCAGCTTATACAAGCACAGTTTGCCTTATATATTTCAAAAACTAATTGTGAATTTGGTTGTAAGAAGCCATTGGGTCAATTAGTTCACTTTTCTTGAAGCTGCCAACACTTGATTGAATATACCTTTAATTCTATTCTCCTGGATTCAAGCAGGGAAAGTTCTCTGTGGGACAGATATCTGTACCTTTTACCAAAACACTAAACAAATGAAAGCAACTTGGAATTTCATCTAAGTGAAATTCCAAGGCACTTTCACAGCAGTTCTATAATTTGGCACCTCAGTTTAGGAACTCCAATGTCATCTGCTTAGCAGCAATTTTCTTATGGCATCTTGGAACCAAGATTCCATTATAGAATACTAGCCTATGTCGGCAATGGTGTACCCATTTAATGTGAGCAAGTGCAAAATGATGCATGTGGGAAAGAGGAACCCGAATTATTGCTACGTAATACAAGGTTCCACTTTAGGAGTCACCAACCAGGAAAGGGATCTAGGCGTCGTCATTGATGATACAATGAAACCCTCTGCTCAGTGTACGGAGGTGGCTAAGAAAATAAATAGAATGTTAGGTATTATTAGAAAATGAATGGAAAACAAAAATGAGGAGACCGCACCTCGACTATTGTGTTCAATTCTGATCGCCGCATCTCAAAAAAGATATAGTGGAATTAGAAAAGGTACAGAGAAGAGCGACAAAAATGATAAAGGGGATGGGAAGATTTCCCTATGAGGAAAGGCTAAAGTGGCTAGGGCTCTTCAGCTTGGAGAAAAGATGGCTGAGGGGAGATATGTTCAATTATCTCCCATTGAATATTCACGGTTAGGGGCTGATATGCTATTTAACCAGTCAACTTTGAATATCAGGGGTATGGTATTTAGTTGCTACATTGTAGAATATCCCCCAGTGCACATAGGTGCCTATCAATTAATGGTGCTTTAATGTGCTTACATGGCATGTACTTTTATCGCCAGCTTATAGAATCACTCCATTCAAGATCACAGAGTAAATAGCAAAGCAGGGCTTGGGTGAAGCACAAGGACAAACTTATTCAGGTCCAATTATGAGACAACGGAAATGTGAAAATGCACCCCACTTCTCCTCACTTAACTACTGTAGTCAGTGGTGACATACTTCCAGAGTAATGTTACCACCAGAATGACCACGTGTAGCACTTTTTCATCTCTTATTTGCATTGCTGGAAATATAACTTAGCACTTAACCTCCCTTTCTGCACTGCCATAAGAAAGAATCAAGCTTAAATGGCTGCAGCTGTCCTTAATACACCAAACGCAATGAACGTAAGTAAACCTGAGTGACATTGCCGAAGGGTTACAAGGTAAAGTTTGCCCTTTTGCGGATGACACCAAGATTTGCAACAGAGTGGACACCCCGTAGGGAGTGGAAAACATGAAAAAAGGATCTGTGGAAGCTAGAAGAATGGTCTAACGTTTGGCAATTAAAATTCAATGCGAAGAAATGCAAAGTGATGCATTTAGGGAGTAGAAATCCAAGGGAGACGTATGTGTTAGGCGGGGAGAGTCTGATAGGTATGGACGGGGAGAGGGATCTTGGGGTGATAGTATCTGAGGACCTGAAGGCGACAAAACAGTGACAAGGCGGTGGCCGTAGCTAGAAGATTGCTAGGCTGTATAGAGAGAGGTGTGACCAGCAGAAGAAAAGAGGTTTTAATACCCCTGTATAAGACGTTGGTGAGGCCCCACCTGGAGTATTGTGTTCAGTTTCGGAGGCCGTATCTTGCGAAGGATGTAAAACAAATGGAAGCGGTGCAAAGAAAAGCTACGAGAATGGTATGGGATTTGCGTTACAAGACGTATGAGGAGAGACTTGTTGACCTGAACATGTATACCCTGGAGGAAAGGAGAAACAGAGGTGATATGATACAGACGTTCAAATATTTGAAAGGTATTAATCCGCAAACAAACCTTTTCTGGAGATGCGAAGGCGGTAGAACGAGAGGACATGAAATGAGATTGAAGGGGGGCAGACTCAAGAAAAATGTCAGGAACTATTTCTTCACGGAGAGAGTGGTGGATGCTTTGAATGCCCTCCCGCGGAAGGTGGTGGAAATGAAAACGGTAACGGAATTCAAACATGTGTGGGATAAACATAAAGGAATCCTGTTCAGAAGGAATGGATCCTCAGGAGCTTAGCCGAGATTGGGTGGCAGAGCCAGTGGTGGGAGGCAGGGTTGGTGGTTGGGAGGCGGAGATAGTGCTAGGCAGACTTATACGGTCTGTGCCAGGGCTGGTGGTTGGGAGGCGGGGAAAATGCTGGGCAGACTTATACGGTCTGTGCCAGAGCTGGTGGTGGGAGGCGGGGCTGATGATTGGGAGGCGGGGATACTGCTGGGCAGACTTGTACAGTCTGTGCTCTGAAGAGGACAGGTACAAATCAAGGTAGGGTATACACAAAAAGTAACACATATGGGTTTATCTTGTTGGGCAGACTGGGTGGACCGTGCAGGTCTTTTTCTGCCATCATCTACTATGTTACTATGTTAAGTATAGGGGCCCTTTTACCAAGTGACAGTAAAAGGTGGCCTGCGGTGGGAGCGGCATATGGGATTGCCATGCGCCGAGACCACTTTTTACCGCAGTGGGTAAAAAGGTTGCTTTTCAAAAGAGGAAGTAAATGGCCATGTGCTACTTGGAAAATTGGCATACAGCCATTTACTGCTGGGGTCCTTACCGCCTCCTATTTAGGAGGTGGTGAGGGCTCCGCTGATAATTACCGTCAGGCATACCTTCTCCCCGGTGCTAGAAAATAAAACCTATTTTCTAGCACCAGAAATGGGATGTGGCAGACTTGGAACTACCTCCAAACTCCTGGACGAGCCCAGATGTAGGGCTGATTTGCTGCGTGCTACACCGGTGTTTGCCCTACTGCCGGGTAGTAAAAGGGTCCCATAGAAGGAAAGCTGAAAAAATTCTGTTATATTCTAAACCAGATGCAGTATGTATATACCTGAATAGATGAAAAGAATTGAAACATTTCTGGTTAGAATAAACAAAGCAATGGAAAATCACAACACACAACACACAATGCAAAGGACTTCTTCCTTTTTATCTAATTTGCCTTTCATCCCACAAAGGAAACTGTAAGCTTGAGTTCATAATAGTCTCCACAGCCGAAGTTGACATCCAGTTGTCAAAACATGCAGTTCACATATAAGACACAGCTTGAATCCATAGAAGAAGAAGAAACGAAACATGTAAGTACATAAAGAAATGCTTTTATGTCCAACAGCAGTCAGGTATGAATCAACCTTTTCTTTGTACATTCTTACTGTGGTGGGTGGGAGAGGGGGAAACACTGGGAAGATATAAGTAATGCAGAAAAAGCAAACCCTTTCCAGAAATTGTAACAGAAAAGATCACGGGGTGATGCTGGGAGGGATTAGACTCAGAAGGAACAGTAGTCTGAGAATTATAATATGTATTGTGTTGGCACCCCCAATCATTTTGAAATGTTGGCACCTATGTGCATTCCCCAATATCTTAGACTGGATATGGACTTTAAGAAGTTTAAAACTGGTCTACCTCTTGGTTATACCCAGGGCCGGTCTTAAAGCGAGGCGACCGAGGCGGCCGCATAGGGCCTCGCGCTCAGGGGGGCCACACGCAGCACGCCTCAGGTCGCCCCACCCTGACCGCCCGAGCTCCAGTCCTCCCTCCCTCCCAACGGTGCGCGACAGCGGCGTGGTGGGGGCGGTCCGCCCCAGATGTCAGCGGGTGGTGGGGGGGGTGCTCCGAGTCCGTTCCCGCTGCTCCCACCCTGTCCTGCCTTGAAAAAAACAATTTGGAAGCGCCGGAGTGACAGGCAGCGCCTCGCGTCTGCCCTGCTACTAAAAATCTCTTAGACATCGTTCGGGCCTTCCCACATTGAGTCCCGCCCTCCTCTGAGGTAACTTTCAATTACCGCGAGGGCGGGCAGGACTCAATGTGGGAAGGCCCGAACGACGTCAAAGAGATTTTTAGTAGCAGGGCAGACGCGAGGAGCTGCCTGTCACTCCAGCGCTTCCAAATTGTTTTTTTCAGAAGGCAGTGAGGGTGGTGGGTCAGTGGCAGGAGAACGGAGCTGGTAGGTAGGCGGGTCGGGGGGGAGGGACTCAGATGGGAGAAGGGTGTGGGGTGGGGGTTCTCAGGTGGGGGAAGGGTGGGGAGGGGGTTCCCATGGAAGGAGACTGAGGTGGGGAGGGGGTTCACGGATGGGAGATGGGGGTGGGGAGAGGGTTCTTGGATGGTTGAAGGGGACGGGTGGGGAGGGGACTGGGATTCTTGGATGGGAGAAGGGGACTGGGGAGGGGGTTCTCGGATGGGAGAAGGGGATGGGTGGGGTCCGTGGAGAGGGGACTGGGGTTCTTGGATGGGAGAAGGGGACTGAGGTGGGGAGGGGGTTCACGGATGGGAGAAGGGGGTGGGGAGGGGGTTCTTGGATGGTTGAAGGGGACGGGTGGGGAGGGGACTGGGGTTCTTGGATGGGAGAAGGGGACTGGGGAGGGGGTTCTCAGATGGGAGAAGGGGACTGGCACTGGGGTCTGAGAAGGGGCCATATGGGAAAATGGGGGCCATGCCTGGGGCTGGTGGGAAAATGGGGCATTCGTGGGTCAGGTGGGAGAATGGTTCTGAAAAGGGGGGCCCTAATACAAGGCATGTGGATGAAGGGGGCTGGAACTGGGGGTTGAAAAGGAGGGTAGGTGGGATAAGTGGGCTAGTACTGGGACTGGAGGCTGAAAAGGGGCAGGGGCTGAAACTGGGGACTGGGGGCTGAAAAGGGAACAGGGAGGGAGAAGTGGCTGGGGGGCTGAAGCTCGGGACTGGTGGGAGAAAAGGGCTGGGGCTGAAATGGGGGACTGGTGGGATAGTGGGTCTGGAACTGGGGGCTGAAAAAAAAGGGGCGGAGAGAGGGGCAGATCCTGGATGGGGAGCGAGAGGGAGGGCAAACCCTGGATGGATGGATGGGAGAGGGAGGGCAAATTGTGGATTGAAGGGGCAGAGAGAAAGGGCAGACAGTGGATGGAAGGGATAGAAAGGGCAGACAGTGAATGGATGGGGGAGGGAGAGAGGGCAGACAGGGGCAGATGGTGGATAGATCATGGAAGGGGCAGAGATAGAGGGCAGATGTGGATGGAAGGAGCAGGGAGAGAGGGCAGGCATTGGATGGAGGGGACAGCAGAGAGGGCAGACACTGGATGGCAGAGAGAGACCGAAGACAGATGCTGGATGGAAGGAAGACAGTGAAAAGAAGATGAGGAAAGCAGAAACCAGAGACAACAAACTGTAAATAAAATATATATTTTTATTTTTTTGCTCTAGGATAAAGTAGTTTTGTAGATGTGTTAATAAATGTTTATAACAGAACATGTAAACAAGGTAATCTTTTTATTGGACTAATTTTAATACATTTTGGCTAACTTTCAGAGACCAAAACCCCCTTCCTCAGTTCAGGATAGGATACTGTAACAGTACTATACTATATTGACCTGAGGAAGGATGTTTTGGCCTCTGAAAACTAAATCTATTAGTCCAATAAAATGGTATTATTTTATGTTCTATATTTGTTTTATTTCTATGTGTTAATTTGTAAAGTGGTGATTGGTATTTGTTAGTATTTTTTTTTTTCAAATTTACATCTGCTGTCTTTATATTTTGCACAGTACTAGGGGACATTTTCTGTTTCTGTGGTGTTGCATTGTATGCAGCGTCTGACATATTGGGGGTTCAGTTTAATTTTTGTCTAAATAGAAAGTTTAAATATTACTATTTATTCTATAGTGGATTAGGGTATATCTGTGTTTGTGAAAAAGACATGGCTCTTTCAGTTGGCATTGACTGTGCAGGATCGACGATCTGTACTATTCTGTCTGGTTTCATTTTACAATAGGTGAATTGATGTTCTAGTGCTCACTGTAGTGTTTTAAGATGTTTTCCTTTTCTTTGTGTGATTCATAGAAATGACTGCTTATGGTGTGGTAGAATTGCTCTATAGGTCCTGAGTGTTTTGTATTCTCGGCATACCTAGTACTGGATTTTGGAGGGGGGGGGGTTAAAAAATGACCGGGAGGGAGGGAGGGGTGGAGCCTTGGAGCTGGGAGCCCTAGGGGGGGGGAGCTCTGGAGCTGGGGGCCTTGGAGCTCGGAGGGAGCGGCCCGGGAGCTCGGAGGGAGGGGTGGCCGGCCCTGGAGCTAGGGTGGGGGTGGAGCTAGGATGGGGGTGGAACTAGGATGGGGGTGGAGCTAGGTGGGGTGGAGTTACGATGGGGGCAGCGCTAGGGTGGGGCCCCATCAAATTGGTCTGCATAGGGCCCCGCACTTGCTAAGACCGGCCCTGGTTATACCCATGTCGTGTTATATTTTCTGCTTTTGGTGCCAATAAAGATATTTTCAAACAAAACTGGTCTAATGACCTGCAGGAGGCGGTCAGCATTTTTAGGTCTCCCACTGGCTGTATTCCTGTCTATTCAATGAACAGCCCACATCAGGCACCAGCACTGAATATTTGGTTTTAGGTTGGCTGCTAAAGATTATGTGGATAAGGGCAATATTCAGCATTTGACCACATAAGCTGAACCGCATAAAGATGGACCAGTTTAAGTGGTTATCTTATGTGGTCAAGGGCTAAATATCAGGACTTGACCGCAGAAGTGCCAACTCCGCCCCCAGAACGCCTGGCTTTGGTGCAGGAGCTAACCGTTCAATTCAGCGGCAGTAACTGGTTAAGTTCTGTTGGATATTGGCAGTTAGCTACACACAACCGATTTAATCAGGCAGGAGCCTTTCCTGCACCTTTAATCACTTGAATTTCACATGGCTATTATTTTTCTTTGGCCTTTTCATAAATGGAATGCAATGCAATTTTTCTCTTTCTTGCACTAACAGATTTACTGCTGAGAAGCCCATAGGAATAAAATGGACTTCTTAGCATTTAGCATGAACTAATCATTAGCATGCACTAAGGGCCTCTTTTACAAAGCCCTTATCTACCTATAAAAGAAGGGTGCAGCCCCAGGGGAAGGGTTGGAGGACCCAGGTAGGCAGGGAAGAGGAAGAGGAAGGGTTGAACAAAGAGGAGAAGAGCTCCAGCTGATGGATATGGACAGGCCAGATTCAAGCAGTGAAGGGAGACTTGAAGAGATGGATGTAACAGATTTACATTAGGCGTGGATGCTGTTCAAAAATGCCATCCTGGAAGCCCAGGCCAAATATATTCCATCTATTAAAAAAGGAGGAAGGAAGACCAAACCACAGCCAACGTGGTTAAAAAGTGAGGTGAAGGAAACTATTAGAGCTAGAAGCAGGGCTTTTTTTGAGGGAGTACTTGGGGGTACTGAGTACCTGCACCTTTTCCATTGCCTGCTATAATTGACCCATGGACCCCAAGTTTTAATGATAGAGCTCAGGTTTAACACACCAATTCTGTCTTGTAATAGATTCTGTGACTGGTTGCAGGGGGCCTGGCTATTATGGGGTGGGTCCCTCAGTGATCATCCCACTCCTGAAGGGTGGCCTAGCATTTGAGTACCGGCACCTTTTTTGCTAGAAAAAACACACTGGCTAGAAGAAAATCCTTCAGAAAATGGAAGAAGGATCTGACTGAACATATTAGGAAACTACATAAAGATTGGCAAATCAAATGCAAAGTGCTGATAAGGAAGGCAAAGAGACTTTGAAAAGAAGATTGCATAGGAGGCAAAAAATGCATAGTAAAAACGTTTTTAGGTCTATTAAAAGCAAGAAGCTGGCAAAAGAATTGCTTGTACCGCTAGATGTCCGAGGAGTAAAAGGAGCACTCAGGGAAGACAAGGCCATAGCGTAATAATTAAATGAATTCTTTGCTTCGGTCTTCACTGAGGAAGATGTAGGAGAGATACCGGTGCCAGAAATCGTATTCAATGCTGACGAATCAGAGAAACTGAATCAAATTTCTGTAAACCTGGAAGATGTGATGGAGCAATTTGACAAACTGAAGAGTAGCAAATCGTCAGGACCGGATGGTATACATCCCAGAGTATTGATAGAATTGAAAAATGCACTTGCAGAACTATTGGTAGTAATATGAAATTTATCTTTAAAATCAAGCATGGTACCAGAAGATTGGAGGGTGGCCAATGTAACGCTGGTTCCAGAGGTGATCGGGGAAATTACAGACCTGTGAGCCTGATGTTGGTGCCAGGCAAATTGGTAGAGACTATTATAAAGAACAAAATTACAAAGTATATTCTAAAGCATGGATTAATGAGACAGCCAAAATGGATTTAGTGAAGGGAAATCTTGCCTCACCAATTGACTATTTTTCTTTGAAGGGGTGAACGAGCATGTGGATAAAGGTGAGCCAGTCGATATTGTGTATCTGAATTTTCCAAAGCCATTTGACAAAGTACCTCATGAAAGACTCCAGAGGAAATTGGAAAGTCATGGGATTTTTTTTCCTGTAATTTTGGGCAAAAAAAGAAAACATAAAATGACATAGAAAATGTTGCTGACATTTCCTGCATCATTTTAAATGAATGTACATTGATAATATATATGAAATTAATTTATATTTACCAAGTCTCCAGTATAAACAAGTTTATGGATGGTTATGCTTTATGGATATCCTGAAAACCCAACTGGTTGTGGGTTCCCTGGGACAGGGTTGGGAAGGTCTGGGGTATGCAAAAATCAATGAAGCCTTTTAATAACACATCACATTTGCCTTTATTCCAACCACAGATTCCAATAGGCACAGTAAACCTACAGGTGAGATTAGAGAAAAACACATGAGGACTTCAGATGCGGTCCTGAATTTAGGCACAGATCACATAGGCAGCTGCCTTGGGTGCCAAATGTTGAAAGCTGTATCCAAGCAAAAAAGGAGCCTTCCCCCACTTAATTTATGGCAATCCACTAATGGTACTTCAAAAAGACAACAGGATGGCAGTCTGGCTCAACACCTCCCCTCCCCCTGCTTTCCAGTCTCCAGGAGGCCTACTTGATTTTTCTGAAATCCAGTAGAAGACACACACCCTCAACCTATGCATGCTAAAATCTTGAATCCAGCCCTGTTGAGATTGCAACTTCCCAGTGTTTTGCAGTGACTGAATGCATTATCCACCTCATCTGTTATCACACTGATTTGTTTTATCCCTTTGACATCTGTGAATTACAATTAGGGCCTAGGTCATCAAGGACATTTTTCTTAGACACAGAATGAAAGAAAAGATTTAATGAATCAGATCCTTAATGATAACCTAAGATGCACTTAATCAGTATGCCAGAAATACAATCTGTTCATTTTATCTGGGCTTTTGATTGCACCTGTAACATCAGACAGTATCGCTAGTGAAACAGAGACAGAGAACAGAGAAGCCAGAGAGAAGCAGGTAAAGGCTTTTTCTGCCAATGAGGTAAAATAAATGCAAAATTGATTTTTTTTTTCATATTCTTTCCCTTCTAAAATGTCAAATTTTACCTTTTCCTTCTTTTCCTGTCTCGGTTACAGCGAGCTCAGCATTTCTTGTGCCAACCTGCTGGCTCCCAGATATCCTGTGTGGTTCTAAATAGCAGTTAATATGTTTACAATATGGCTTTAACAGCAGGGATTATCTGGCACTGTACTTTGGATGAGGGTTTCACACACATGCCGACCTTTCTGTCTGGTGAATATTCTCTGCACAGAGGAGACTTACACACCTTTACAGCCTGGAATAGATTTCAATCAGAAGAGTGAACCAGGAACAGATGCTCCAAAAGGGGCTTGCACTGTAAAATATTTTCTTTCACTTTGATTTTGTTTCATGTTTTTTTTTTTTGTATTTCTTTCATTTTAAGAAGTGTTTTACTTTGTGTGTTCTCTTCCTTTTTTAATGTGCACTATTCTTAAACAGCATGCATTAATCAAACTGTCTGCACTACTTAAGAATCATGTGCTCTATATAGCAATATCTCATATATAACGAGCAGTCAATAGAAATAGAATAAAACATAGAAAAGAAAATAAGATGATACCTTTTTTATTGGACTAACAATACATTTTTTGATCAGCTTTCAAAGGTAGCCCTTCTTCATCAGAGAAAGCCCTGTTTTCCTTCAACTACCTTAACAACAAGAATGTGCTTTGGCTCAGTAAAGCAAAAGTCCTCATACATTCCAGTAGTATGGGGAAGAGATAACCCTACTGCCTAGAGGATACAGGTTCAAGAGTAAAATATCTAACTATGTCTACATAACTATCTGCCTATCACCACCTCATTACTCCCATCACTACCAGATCACTAGGCCTAGTGAAAAAAAGGTGAGACAATAAAAAAGTTCCTATGATTCATGATGTTAGCAGTGAATACCACCTAAATATTTCCCCCCCCCCCCCCGAGATATCCAGTTAACTCCCGCTGAATATTGCCAGTTAGCATTTAGTGGATAACCAGTTATATCGCATGATATAATTGGCTATCCACTAATATTCAGCTAATTGACAGCTAAGTTTGGCAGCCAAATTAGGCCACCAAAATAGCAGGAATATCTTTGGCTGGTTTAAACTTAACCGGCCAGTGCTGAATATCGGTTTAGAAACATAGAAACATGACGGCAGATAAGGGCCGAATGGCCCATCCAGTCTGCCTTTCCGGGGTAACCACTAGTTCCTCCTTTTCCTAAGGGATCCCACGTGTCTGTCCCAAGCTTTCTTGAATTCTGACACAGTGTTCAACTCTACAACTTCCACCAGGAGGCCATTCCACACATCCAGCACCCTTTCTTGTGCAGAGAGACAACGTCCGCCTTTCTCCAGTCTTCCGGGACCACACCGGACTCTAGGGAAGCACTGAAGAGGTCAGACAGCGGAGCCGCTAGGACATCTCATAGTTCCTTGAGTAACCTCAGATGTATCCCATCAGGCCCCATCACTTTGTCTACTTTTACTTTAGCTAGCTCCTCACAAACACGGTCTTCTGAGAATCAGTCCATCCCTTTTAGTGTTTATTTTCTGCGGTCCTACCCCTGGCCTTTCATCTGTGAACACAGAACAGAAGTAATTGTTAAGCAGTTCAGCTTTATCCTTATTGGATTCTACATATTGCTCCCCCCAGCTTTGATCCTCATAATGCTATTATGGCACTTCCTCCTGTCACTTACATATCTGAAAAATGTCTTGTCCCCCAATTTTACCATATCAGCTATCTTTTTCTCTATTTGCTTCTTGGGTTCCTTGACAGCTTTTCCAGCTTCTCTTAGTTTTTCTAGGTATTTTTGTCTGTCTTCTTCTTTCTGAGTTGTCTTGTATCGTACGAAGGCTATCCTTTTTTTCCCTTATCTTTTCAGCAACTACATGTGTGAGCTAGAGCGGTCTTCTTTTTCTCTTACTTTTATGTAATTTTCTAACATAAAGGTTTGTTGCCTTTAAAATGGGTCCTTTCAGTTTTGCCCACTGCTGATCTACTTACTTCAGCTGTTCCCATTCAACTAACTCTTCCTTGAGAAATTCTTCCACCTTGGCAAAGTTAGTTCTTTTAAAATCTAGGATCTTCAATCAAGCTCTTTCCTCCTTTGTCTTAATATTGAACCACACCATTCAGTGATCACTAGATGCCAAATGATCTCCCATCATAACATCAGAAACATTGTCCCCATTTGTATGCACCAGGTCTAGAATAGCTCCATCCTGCATCGGTTCTGTCACCCATTGCTGAAACAATTCTTCCTGTAGAGAATCCAAGATCTCTTTGCTTCTAGATGACCTCGCAGCAGGGACGCTCCAATTGATGTCTGGCATATTAAAATCACCCATCAGTAGTAATCTCCCTTTCCTAACTATCTTGTGGATGTCTTCAATTAAGTCTCCATCCACTTCTTCTGACTGAGAAGGTGACCTGTATATTATAACAATGTAAATATATTTTCCTTTTCCTCTTGCCAGTTTAACCCACAGGGTTTATTCCTTACCCTGTACGTCTTGCAGTTCTGTCACTTTAATATTATTCTTAAGATATAACGCCACTCCTCCCCCCCCCCCCCCCTTTGTTCCTAGATTATAGCCAGGTATAGCTATATCCCAGTCATGGTTCTCTGTGAGCCATGTCTCCATGACCGCCACTAAATCCAAGTCGGCTTCTATTATTGCAGTCTCTAGATCTGAGAGGAACATAGTAACATAGTAGATGATGGCAGAAAAAGACCTGCATGGTCCATCCAGTCTGCCCAACAAGATAACTCATATGTGCTACTTTTTGTGTATACCCTACTTTGATTTGTACCTGTGCTCTTCAGGGCACAGACCGTATAAGTCTGCCCAGCACTATCCCCGCCTCCCAACCACCAGCCCCGCCTCCCAACCACCGGCTCTGGTACAGACCGTATAATGCCACCAAGAAGGTGGAGGTACGCTAGCATCCTATGCACGGAAACGCACACAGCAGGGAGTAGGAAAGGAAGGATCCTCCAAGAAACCGGGGAAGACGTATATTGTAAATCAAACCTTTATTCCAAGTTACACATTGAAAAACTCGACTTGACACAGCTGTGTTTCGGCGCTAAAAAGTGCTGGAGCAATCAACACATAATGGCAGAGACATCGGATAAAATACCTATATCCGGTATTATGTAACAACAATATATCACAGATAATAGAATATACAAAATCAGCTGTACACTATAAGACTCCTGAGGAAGGTGCATTTTAGCACCGAAACACAGCTGTGTTGAGTCGAGTTTTTCACTGTTTAACTTGGAATAAAGGTTTGATTTACAATATACGTCTTCCCCGGTTTCTTGGAGGATCCTTCCCTTCCTACTCCCTGCTGTATGAGTCTCTAGATCTGGACATTTGTTTCCCATACTGCGGGCATTAGCTACAAGGCTCTCCAGATGTTGCTTTTTTCCCCACTTTCTATAAGGGTATTTGATGGCTCGCCTTCCTGAGGCTTATCAATGACTATGGGGCTTTTCTCACCCATCCCCAGCAAATTTAGTTTAAAGCTCTCTTTGATTGGCTGAGCTAATTGTGGGCGGGAAGGGAAATAGTTTGTTAAATTTTTTAAAAAAACAGCAGACTTGGGAGCTAGAATACTGTGTGTGTAACGGAGTCCATTGATTGGCTGAACTAATTGTAGGTAAGAAGGGAACATTTTGTGAGAAATAGTTGATAGTGTTGGCAGGCTAATTTTTTAGACAAGATTCACTGCGGGTGGGGCTAAGGAAGGGCAGTTTGGGAGAATTTTGGAGTGGTTATTTGAAATTTCTACCCTGCCCACCCAGGGGAATTTTTGGGATAGAAGGTGGAAGTGGGAGTAGAAAAGTTTGTGAATACTGAGTTGATGTTTGAGTTTTCAGGTATACTGTTAAGCTTTGTGGGAGTGAGTGGTGGTCGGGGGTGGTCACAGCTGCAAGGAAGGTAGAGAAATTCACAAGCAGCCCTATTTAAAGGAGACATAATAAGTAAAGATTTTATTTGGGTGTGATCTGCTTGTGTGTGAGACCGTCATAAGTGGAGGTGAGGTCTAGATGACACCACAGGTCTCACTGGATCAGACATGGGTTTGGAATATTTGTACATGTATGGATTAAGCATGGGAGACAAGGTTGTCACTGACTAGCTGCATAAAAAAGGTTCATAATTACAAGTGGAGTTCATTTAAGAAGTTGATTTGGAATAAAGCTGTGATCAAGTTTTGTCCAATTTGAAACATATTGTCTTGCGTGATTATTTTATGAGTCAGAATGAAAGCAATGCAAGTGACAATGTAATGTGGGATGTTAACACGCAGCAAGCCCAAAACTAACATCATGAAGGGGTGTTCCCACTATTTTTATTGCAGGCTGTGTGCTAACATTGGGATTAATTGCTGCCAGTTAACACGACTTCCTCCTGGATTCTATATAGGTCACTAATATTTGGGCACCTAAATTTGAGCACAGATCCAAGATCCATGTGCAAACTAATTTGTTAACGAGCTGTTAATTTTAGACATTAATTGACACTAATTTGGATGTACATATAGATCTGCCTACATGCTATTCTATAATGCTGCGCACCCAAAGTGTATCACATGCAGCCCAAAAGGGGTGTGGCCATGGGAGGGGCATAAACAGGTCAGGGGAATTCCAAAACTTTAGGTGCAGTGTTATAGATACTGGGATTATGCACCCAACTTGCATGCAAGGATTTACACCCAGAGCCCTTTTATCCTCACAAAGATTGACTGATTTTCAAAAAGGATACTCATGAAAATGGTTTTGAAAATTATACTCTTATTTTCGAATAGCTGCATATAAAATCTCATCAAGAAATAAGATTGATTAAGAAGTTGATCCTCAGAGTGCCAACAATATTCCAGCACTGCCCCCTTGATTCAACTTAAATTTTGTATTTATTTATTCAAAAAAATTGTAATCTGCTTAATCTACAATTCTTGGAGGAGAACAAGGAAAAACATACATGATAAAATCACATGGGGCCCTTATACTAAGCTGTGGTAAAAAGCGACCTTAGTGCACACTTATGTGGATCTTTCACACATGCTAAGGCCATTTTTACTGCAGAAATAAAA
Organism: Microcaecilia unicolor; assembly: GCF_901765095.1. Taxonomy (NCBI): domain Eukaryota; kingdom Metazoa; phylum Chordata; class Amphibia; order Gymnophiona; family Siphonopidae; genus Microcaecilia; species Microcaecilia unicolor. The sequence continues at coordinate 284,122,603 of NC_044035.1, read as the reverse complement.
TGGCCAATTTTCCATTATTTGAATTAATGACCATATGCTAATGTTGCCATTAGCACGCAGCCATTAAAAAAAATAGTACGTGAGCACTTACCGACACCCCTTTTGTAAGTGATAAAGGCTCATGCGCTAATCCCAAGAATCAATAAGGCAGCCAGTCCGCAAACTCCAATATGGAGACAGACAGAGCAGATCAGTAGTGGATACAAGCAAATCTTTAGCAATGTGCTAATTCTGCACTAATCAGTTAGCACACGGTAATCAAGATGCACTAACTGATTAGTACAGAAACACTCACTCTCTGCTAGACTTGCTCTCTCCACGAAAAAAAGGAAATATATATTTTACAACTGGGTTTGCACGCACAGTTTGGGATCTTATCGCAGGACACCTGAGCACATCCCGCGGCAAACCTTTCTAAACTGTGATAAACATGCACTAATGCTTACCACAGCTTAGTAAAAGGACCCCATCAAAACATTAAAGGCAGCTTAAATAATGAGTCAAACATCTGACAAATCAAAAATCTGTTGCCATATTTCATTCAATTATCACCAAAGCACGTTGGAATAGAACAGTTTAGCAAGGCTTTGAACAGTCTTCAAAGCCTTGATAAACGTCTCCAAATTCCTCATTTATCTTACAAAAGGAGGCAATTCATTCCAAAGTTTAGGACAAACAATGTGAAAAAATAATATAGAAGATCTATAATGAACCAGTCAAAAAGGAGGCACACCCAGTAAACATGAGGAAACAGATCATAAAGACCTCGATAGTTGCTGCAAATATAAACGTAAAGAAATAACCAGAGATACACTATTAGTCAATACCTTAAAAACCAACAGAAGAACTGTATACAGAATTCTGTATTTGACTGGTAGCCAGTGATTGTACTCCCTTGAATATGAATGCTCCTCTCTGTCAACTGGTCTGAAAGGTGTGACATTCGTGAACTTAACATTAGATTTATTGGACAGCAACTCATTCTGCACATTTTCAGGGCTGCGTTTGAAAGCTTTACACCAAGTAATACCACATTATGATCTCATCCCAAACTAAGCTGCTACAGCATCTGCTCATAGTAATTCTATTAATCATTTCTAGTGTTTTCAGCCCAGAAAAAGAAAACGTATTAAAACCTTATCAACAAAGTGTGAATCAGCTATTCGGAAGGTCTACTGCAACATAAGACATCAACAACTTGTCTAGAAAATTTACTGTGCACTGCTCGATGAACATATTCACTGACATACGGCAGCTTAGACACTTTTCATTCCACTGCCAATTGCTTTGCCTTTTTCTGATTCTGATGATAGAAACATAGATGGTTGAGTCATAGAAAGATTTGTGGAACAGCAGAACAGAAACCTGTGCCAATGAGACTGTGTCCTTAGTAACCCAAATGCAGAACACGGTAACTGAAAAGTGATGAGTTGGCACTTTTCTAATAGACTCTCCCTCCATGTATTTACATTCACTCAGGATGGATTTTTCCTGGTAAAGATCTTGCATTTATCTCTCCTTTCAAGACTCAGAATGAGACAATTTTGAGTTTCTTGGAACAAGTTGATCATAGTTCTCTTTTTTTTTTTTTTACAGTATATAGATAGAAAGATATTTTCTCTCTCTCTCTCTCTCTCTCTCTTCTACACACATACTTGTGACAACTGAGTCATTTTACAACTTTACATCTATCTTGAAACCACACACCACACTCTTGCCTCCTCTTCCCTCACCTCTTCTTGAGAACATAATGAATCACTGTGTATATTGCATATATGTGGCTTGTTTTTCTCATCACAAACCAAGAGAAACTGACACAAAGATGACAGGTATATCACAGTTGATATAAAACAGCCATGGTGGGATAAGGGATAGAATTACCATGTATTTTAAGATAAATATTATAAGAATGAAAAGCGCTTTGAAGGGACTTAAAATAGAGCTTTGCTGAGATCACCAGTTTGAATGAAAAGGAGGAACACTCAATACAAGATCCCCATTACTTATTAGCTCTTAAGTCATTGTAAATAAACTTTTGAGGTATGGTTTATTCTGTCTTCCATTGCAGCTGCCTGGGTCTTTGATACTGCTTCATATTTATTTATTTATTTATTTCACATTTTTTTATATACCGCTAACAAGTTAACAAAATTAATTGAAGCGGTATACAATTATAATCACCCTACTCCTCCACATCCACCCCCAAACCCTTACAAAAATATTAAAGACCATTTATTTTCCACCCACCAACCCCCTTTCCTACCTGTACAAAGCAGCAGAGCCTGAAGTATTAGGATATGCCTTCACACTAAACAATAAGGTTATTTCCCCTATCTGTCCACAATATTGACCCTCTTTAAACACCCATCCCCCAGTTGGATCCAGGTAGGGAGCATAAATCCAATGGTCCCTCTAAGACATTATATAGTTCCTTGCAAAACACAATTAGAAATGACAGAGTTACAGACTGAAACTCCCCCTCCCTATCAGGGACCTACCCATCATGCTAACGGCCCCTTTTACAAAGTGGTGGTAAGGCCAACACGGGCTTTCCGCTTGTTAAAAAGGAAGTACCACCGGGCTACCACAGCAGCCCGGCGGTAGTTCCCACCCACAGCACGCCATCATATCTCGGTGTGCACCCAGTGGCGTCGGTGTGCACCCAGTGGTAATCAGGCAGTGCTACACACTGCCCGGTTACTGCCGGGTTAGCGCGGAAGCCCTTACCGCCACCTCAATGGGTGGCAATACGGGCTCCCCCCAAAATAGCTGCGCGGCAAGTACTTCACTTGCCACATGGCCATTTCCTCAAAAAAGAAAGACCTACATTTTACCTGCTGTGGTAAAAGGGGGCCTCGACGCACATCAAAAACACATGTCGATGCCAGCACAGGCCCCCTTTTGCCGCAGCTTGGTAAAAGTGGCCCTTAATTTGTAATTCATTTTGAGCTTGGATTTAGAAAAACAAGAAATTTAAATCTAAAATCTAAATACAGATCCAATCCAGTTCATATATATAGCTAATAAATTACTATCAACATTATTTGAAAGTTAGCATTCCTCATTTTCCAGCCCAAAGTAGTCAATTTACAGTAGCGCAGAACATATTAAGGGAAACCTTTAGTAAGTTGCGGTAAAAAGTGGTCTTAGCGTGTGCTTACATGTGTCATTCCACACATGCTAAAAAGCCATTTTTACCGTGCGGGTAAAATGGCCAATTTTTCCATTTCCAGCATTAATGACCATGTGCTATTTTTCCCATATAGCACATGGCAATTAGTGCATGAGCATTTAACTACACCTATTTTGTAGGTGGTAAGGGCTCATGCACTATTCACATGCTAATTGATTAGCATGCGGCAATGCAGCTGCACTATCTGAATAAACCAGAACACACCTATTCTCCACCCCGTACCCGCCCCTAGCACTAAAACAAAACATTTATTTTTTAGTGCGTTGGAAGCGTGCTCATGTGTAAAAATTACCATGGGATGCCTGAGCGAGCTCCATAGTATGCACGTTTTTGCTTCAGTAAGCATGCACTACTGTTTACTGCAGCTTAGTAAAAAGGCCCCTGAGGTAGGTATTTGTGCTTCACGCAATTATTATAGATACACTGTAGGACTTCCACAGTTCTTCTGCAGAATACCAACTGCCAGAAGCGAATTGGTCCTCAGAGCATCATCTGTTTGACACATACTTTGGAAAATTAATGCAGACTTTTAAGGTAAAGTAGGGGACATTATTTGCTATATAGGGGCAGTTGTTTTGCACAGCTGCTGAAGAATTGATTATGTGTGAGGTCTCCTTCCCACTAAACCCTCCAGACTTTCAGACCAAACTTCCTTTCTATGGCTCTATAATCTGCAGAGAGAGGCAGTCTAGAGATATATCATAAACAGATTTACAACAACTTTGCCTTTGAAGCTCTGAAGAGATCCGCCTACTCCATGGTGTTCTGTGAAGGGGAAACAATGGTTAAGCAGCAAGTTTGTCTGTCATGGTACTTTCCCTTTCACAGTTCAGTGAACTCACCCCATGTGATGGGTAAGAGATCCAGCCCAGTTCCCCTTGAATTGCTTTTGAATCCAGCAGGTTAACTACAAAAGAAGACACAAAGTAAAAAGATGTCAGTTCCCTCTCTCTTTGTACTGTTAACCATAATTCCTGCCTCCTGAAAGATGTGTTTATTTGGTGGCTGGAAGGAGTTCATTTGTTCAGGTGTTCTGATACAGCGGGTCATGAAAGAGGCATCTAAAACTGGCCATCCCATTTAGGCTGATCCAGCATGTCAACTGAGAAGGCCACAGCTTTACAAACAAACACTAAACAGCATGCCTCAGCTATAGATCTCGGCCCAAATAAGGGGGTCTTTTACTAAAGATGTGAGCACCACCAGGAAACATAATTGCTTTACAAGAAAGTACCATAGTACACCTATGAATTTCCATGGAATGTGGCAGTTCTTTACTGGTCTGTGTTGTGTATGACAACAACCAAGAAACTCATCTGCAGATTTGATCATATTTATTCACCTGCACATACACTGGGGCTTCATCAATAGTTCCACTTTCTCAGGCATCGTTTATCCCATCCTCATGATACTCAACTCCATGTATAAATATAGTGATCCATTTACTAAGATGCACTATGAAATGGGCTTATCACGTTTTAATGCAGGACTTTCCTGCATGCTAAGACCATTCCTAGCATGTCCCTAAAATAGGGCTTTTCTTTTTTTCTTTTTCTTCAATTTAGGAAGAGCTCATTAGCCAGTTAACATGCGCTAATGAGAACACACTAGCTGGTCGGCGCTTCCGTACTCATTCTCCACTCATGATGCACCCCCCCCCCCTCTATAATTTAATTTTTGAAAAATAGCTAATGCACACTTAGAATGTTCAAACAGGCAAAATACTGGAAAATGCTTTATTGCGTTTTGCGGTAGCCTGTTTTTCATGCACTTAGGGACTCTTTTACTAAGGTGCGGTAGGCCTACCGTGGACCTACTGTGTGCTAAAAGAGCACTACCACAGGAAGTGCTGAGGAGCCCCATCATAGTGTTCTGCTTAGCCCATGCTAATCCTGTGCTGGAAAATATTTTTTTTATTTTCCAGCGCGAGAGGCGTGTCTGAGGGTGGAGAGTAGGCATGACTGCTGTAATCGGGAGTAGCACAGGAGTAGCATGAGAACCCTAAATAAGTGGCAGTAATGGCTCCCGACGGTAATGGCCACATGCTACTGGGGAAATTAGTGCATGGCCATTATATAATAAAAAAAAAACCCATATGCGGCCATTTTACTGTCACACTAAAAGTGGCTGCAACATGTGAGAAACCCATATGCTGACAGTAGCACCGGCCACTTTTTAGCATGACTTAGTAAAATGACCCCTAAGCACGTAATAGGGCATAACCCCCTTTAGTGAAAGATCCCTTTAATTCCTGACTCTGCTGAAGAAATCAGACCTAGAAATCCATGTATACAAGGAAAAGAGTCTCCCCTGAACTTCATCTGCCTGTTCTTAGAAAATGAAAGTACAGTACTTATTTATTTGAGACATTTATATCCCACATTATTCCAAACAAGTTCGGGTTCAATGTGGCAAATAGGAAACATTAACAATAACACAATACAAGTAATTTGAGCATGCAAAGTATATAATCAGTAAACATTGCCTCCATACAGTAACCAAGAGAAGGTACCTAACATACACAGGAACTAACAAGCACTAGTACAGGTGAGGGATTGATTAAATAGAAATGTCTTCAGCAAGCTTATGAAATAATAGGTATCAGTGACATACTTACCAGCTTATAATTGAAAAAGAAAAACGCCTATATCGCGACCCAAATCGGGAGATAGACGTTTATCTCACAAAAACGAATAAAGCGGTATAATCGAAAGCCGAATTTGGACGTTTTCAACTGCACTCCGTCGCGGATGCGGACAAAGTTGATGGGGGCGTGTCAAAGGCATGGTGAAGGCGGAACTGGGGCGAGGTTATCGGCCGATCAGAGATAGGCGCCTTTCGCCGATAATGGAAAATAAATATGCGTTTTTAGCGAGAATTTAGGGCACTTTTCCTGGACCCTGTTTTTCCACGAATAAGGCCCCAAAAGTGCCCTAAATGACCAGATGACCACTGGAGGGAGTCGGGGATGACCTCCCCTGACTTCCCCCAGTGGTCACAAACCCCCTCCCACCACAAAAATATGCCGTTTCACAACTTTTTATGTTCACCCTCAAATGTCATACCCACCTCCCTGGCAGCAGTATGCAGGTCACTGGAGCAGTTATTAGGGGGTGCAGTGGACATCAGGCAGGTAGACCCAGGCCCATCCCCCCCACCTGTTACACTTGTGCTGGTAAATGGGAGCCCTCCATACCGCCCCCCAAACCCACTGTACCCACATGTAGGTGCCCCCCTTCACCCCTTAGGGCTATAGTAATGGTGTAGACTTGTGGGTGGTGGGTTTTGTGGGGGATTTCGGGGGCTCAACACCCAAGGGAAGGGTGCTATGCACCTGGGAGCTCTTTTACCTTTTTATTTGTTTTTGTAAAAGTGCCCCCTAGGGTGCCCAGTTGGTGTCCTGGCATGTGAGGGGGACCAGTGCACTATGAATCCTGGCCCCTCCCACGAACAAATGCCTTGGATTTATTCGTTTTTGAGCTGGGCGCTTTCATTTTCCATTATCGCTGAAAAACAAAAACGCCCAGCTCACAAATTGTCGAATAAAACATGGACGTCTATTTTTTCCCAAAATACGGTTCGGTCCGCCCCTTCACGGACCCGTTCTCGGAGATAAACGCCCATGGAGATAGACGTTTTCGTTCGATTATGCCCCTTTTAGTGAGTGTGGCAGAGAATTCCACAACTTTGAAGCTTGTTAGGTAAAGCCTACAGTGTGAATAGATTTATAATAGATAATGAAGCATGAGATAGTCCCTAGATGTAGGAAAAGCATTTCTTGAAGGAAGATCTATCAGGTTTTGCATGCAACTAGGCAATAGGCCATACAATATTTAGTAATCAAGTACACAAAACTTAAAGGTAATCCAAGAATTTATTGGAAGCCAATGCAATTTAACCAGGAGAGGAATTGCCTTATAATAGTGGGGAGTTCACACACAAGACGGGCAATCTATGCTGATTGTAATTTCTTGACTAAGAAGTACTTCAAACCTGAGTAAACAGCATTGCAATAATCAAATTTGGAGAGAACTAATGTTTGGACCAAAGATCGAAAGATTGAGGGGTCCTTTTACTAAAGTGCATGTATTTTGGGCCAAAAATGGACATGTGGCAAAATAAAAATTGGATCACGTCCATTTTGGTCCTGAGAACTACTGCCACCCATTGACTTAGCAGTAAGGTCTCATGCATTAACCAGGTGGTAATCGTCAGCATGCGTACACTGCTGATTACCGCTCGGTTAGCGCCACGCAATAGAAAATAAAAAATATTTTCAGACACACGTATCGGACATGCATAAAAATGGAATTACCATCCGGGGCTCATGGTAGCCGGGCAGTAGTTCCAAATTGATGCATGTTGGATGCACGTAGGCACCTATGCGCCTTAGTAAAACGGCCCCTGAATTTGAAAGAAAGTGTTCTATCGCTTCAATCTCCACAATATATTGAAGACACTGTAAACCACCTTAGAAACCTGAGGTTCAAATGATAGATACTGGTCAATAGTTACTGTATACCTAGGATTTTCATAGTGGTAACTATCGGGTAAATTATATTATGAAGTTCTTAATGACCACAGGGTGATAGGGATTAGAATCAGGAATTTGGTTTTGTGTTTGTTAAACTTAAGTTTGAATTTAGCAGTCCAGGATTCCATCAGATCCAAGCCAGAATTGACAGTAGGAAAGATCTCTGATAAATTCTCGAAAAATTGAATATAAATGGTAATATCATCAGCAAATATGAAGGCCTTAAGACCTCTGGATTCCAGTGAACTACCTAGTGGAGCCATCATAAAATTGAACAGGATAAGGGAAAGGGGGGAGCCCTGAGGAACAGCACAAACCGAGGACCAGGATGGAGACAAAAGATCAACCTGCTTTACTTGATAGTGTCTGCATTTTAGAAATCCACTGAACCACTGCAAGACTGTACCACAAATACCAAAATGATCCATCAAGCTTAGTAAAATGTAATAATCAACTGTATCAAAAGCACTAAACATGTCAAACTGCAAAATTAAAACTTTCCTACCTAGGCTCAGTTCTTTCCTGAAGTTGGCTATCAAGGTGGTTAATACAGTCTCTGTACTATATGAAGGTCTGAACCCAGATTGAGAGCTATGTAGAATGGAATGTGAGTGAAGGTAATCCGTGAGTTGAGATTACGCCAAACCTTCCATCACCTTTACTAACAATGGTATGGAGGCCACTAGTCTATAATTGGAAACTTCACTCCGGTTTATTCACATTTTCTAAGGAGATATTGAAAGCATGGAGCAACTACATAACTGTTTCAATTCTAAATATGACATAAATACAACATATTACCCCGTCTAAACTAATCTAAACCTAGAAGGTGATGCTTTTTAACATGCCTGAGATTTGAGATCATAAAGAGAACTTTTCGAAAACAAAATGCAAACTGCTGAGTTGAATGTTATATGGATTTATTTACATTTAAAAATGCAATAAAAAGTCAAATAACATAGCTAGAACTGATTAGCAATTCCCTAAGTTGCAAGCATATTTGTTAACAGTCATATGGCAGTGCAAATCAATAAGCAGTCAGTAGACTAACAGGGAATCATTGCCAAAGCATGCAGAGCTGCATAAATCAAAGAAAAACATGATACAGCGGTCTTATTTCATTACTAAATATCAACATGAGTGACAGTACTCTCATTAGGAAGCTGCCCAGACAGCAAGGATTTATTTAGCTTTTAGATAGAAAGGACGAAAGAAAGATTTTCAATCTCAGCAGTTGCATGGTCTGTGACTGAATTTGTTCACAACTCAAGAAGGAGATTCCCTTTCAGACTCTCCCAAATGTAAGTTATTAGCCTTATCAGTATCCCTAATGGTGATATATGGAATTCTGGCTGAGGGCTGGCTCAAGGATCCTAAGCTGACTTTTGCTTTTTTACCCTATCTTGGGGCCCATATTGTGGTATGAAAGTCACAGATGTCAGGGGCCATATCACAAAAATGCCCCCACTGTGGAAGGTACCTTATCTGTCTGATCATTTTCTTTTTTCAACTGGCTTGGGGGAATATACGTTCATTTGAAAAAGTGTCATTAATAGTGTGCACTCTTTCATAAGAATGTACCCTCTTTCAAAAGAGTACACACTTATCACAAAGAGTGTACACTTTTGGAAGGATGCAAATTCTGTTTTCTAGTAGTGCATATATACCTCTGGGGAAACCACAACCAGTCAGGTTTTCAGGATATCTGCAATGAATACTCTTGATATTGATTTGCAAGCTTCCACTGCATGCAAATTTCTCCCATGCACATTCAGTGTAGATATGCAGAAAACTTGACTAGCTGGGGTTCCCCCTGGAGAGATTTGGGAACCACTGGTAGACGCAAATAGTATGTGCATTCACAAACTATCAAAAAAGACTATCCTCTTTCAGAAAGAGTACAAACTCTTCCAAAAGTAGACATACACTACACATGCACTTTGAAAGTGGTCACATTCTTTACAGAAGAGGGTGCACTACCAATGATATTGCTCCCTTAATGAAAACAATTGAAGAAAAAGTCCAAAAAATGACTTGGAAATGTCGCAGAATTAATATTTTTGGTCTGCACACCTTTATTGACTTATTACTAGTTTCACTTTACCACTTTCTCTTGGATGGTTTTCACATGTCCTTTTCCAAAATTTCATTTCCATTTTCTGTTTCTTCACTCTCCCTATCTTCTACCCTTCCTCCTCTATATCTACCCCTGATATTGATCCTTTATTTCATCCTTTATTTTACCTTTTTTCTGTCAAGTCTCTCATGTGCTTTTTTTTTATCTAACTAAAACTAGATTTCATTTCTCCTCACTCTAATCTTGTCTCCTAATTTTCATCTTTTATTTACTTACTAGCTTTCCATTTCCTGTCCTTACTTCCCTAGCCCTCCCATTCTCTATCTATGACTCATTTCTTTCCTGGCCTCAATTCCTCCATCTTTTACCCAATTTCTAGTCCCCATTTCCACCCAATGCACTTTTCTTCTCCTCACCATCATTTACCTTCCTTTGCCTCTCATCCCTTCACTAGCCCCAGCTCCTTCTCTGTCACTCATTCCTACTGTATCTGAATGTAACTCACCTTGAGCTACAACTGAAAAAGGGATGAACTAAATCCCAAATTGCTTCCCTTCTCGTCCTCCCTTTTTCTTCCCTTTCTACCGCCAGTTTATTTCTTAAGTCTAGGCTCCTGTTTCACCCTTTCCATATTTTCATTTTACCTTTTATATGCCTCCCAAATGATGCTTTAATAGTTTTTTCTTTTTAATGAATTCTACATAAATCCCCAGAAAAATAAAATTCAATATGAGGATTCCCTATCTAAATTTCCCATAATTAATTTTCTTTTGGCTGCTCACTCAGATTTCTTAGTCATTATATGTCTCCATCACATAAACCACACATACGTTTCTAATCTCAAATCACTCAGGCTGAGTAGTTTCAAAAAATGATAAAATTCACTTTCACTCCCTCATACATTCTTTCATTCAGCTGTTCGCCATGTATAAAAGGTGATTCTCCGATTGGGAGTTTCTCTCTTATTAAACGGTGGCACTCTCATGACAGAAGATTCCTTTGGCTAGTATAGCCACCAGTGTTTTGGAGCACTACTCTAGCTCCTTTTGTGCCACTATTCATAAAGAGATATTTTCTCAAATTTTCTTTTTTTTGAGACCACATTAGGGGCCCTTTTACAAAGCTGTGGCAAAAACTGACCTTGGTGCACTCTCATGTGGGGTTTTTATCCGCACAATAAGGCCACTTTTTGCTGTGGCCAAAAAATGGCCATTTTTCCATTTTCAAATTAATGGCTGTGTGCTAATGTTGCCATTAGCATGCGACTATTAACAAAAATTAGCACATGAGTCCTTACCGCCGCTTATTTTGTAATGGTAAGGGTTCATGCGCTAAGCCTACGCTAATCTATTGATTATTTCTAAATGATTTGATTCAAAAGAGCGACCAAAATGATAAAGGGCATGGAACTCCTCTTGCACGAGTAAAGACTAAGATGGATGAGGGAAGATACGATTGAGGTGTACAAAATCCTGAGTGGTGTAGAACGAGTAGAAGTAAATTGATTTTTTACTCATTCCAAAAGTACAAAGACTTCGGGACACTCAAGGAAGTTACTTGGAAATACTTTTAAAACAAATAGGAGGAAATATTTTTTCACTCAACAAATAAACAGGATACTGGGAAAGATGTACCACTGGTCTGACCTAGTATGGCTACTCTTATGTTCTTATGGCCCCATTATTTATTTATTATGAGGCCCTTTTACTAAGCTGTGCTAGTAAATGGGATAGAAGTGCCCCAATGTGGGCTTTCCCGTGCACTGAGCCCATTTCTAGCATGGTCATAAAATAGGCCTTTTTCCATTTGTTGACTTGTTTGAATGTTAGCATTAGCACACAGCTGTTTAACAAAATTAATGCAGGAGCACTTTCTGCCTTCTATTTAGGAGGTGCTAAGGGCTCCCACGTTAAGAATGTGAATACAGTTAATGCACCAGTAATGTCAGCGTGCAAGCTGAACAGTTCTTCCATAGTAACATAGTAAATGATGGCAGATAAAGACCTGTACGGTCCATCCAGTCTGCCCAACAAGATAAATTCATTTTACATGGTATGTGACACTTTATATGTATACCCGAGTTTGATTTGTCCTTGCAATTCACAGGGCACAGACCGTAGAAGTCTGCCCAGCACTGTTTTTGTACTAAAAGTTCTGAAGCTAACATCAAAAACACTTAAAATTTACAATCTAGCCCATATATATCTATTCAGTTACGATCAGGGCATAGACCATAGAAGCCTGCCCAGCACTGGTTTTGCTTCCCAATTACCGGTGTTGCCACCCAATCTCTGCTAAGATTCCTTGGATCCATTCCTTCTAAACAGGATTCCATGCCCATTCTCCAGCCCTGACATGCTCCCTCCAAATACATAAATTAATAAATAAATACTGTAAATTTAGCACTTGCAAATGGCAAAACTATTGCCGAACACTTTAGCACCTCCTGCTTTAAGTGTGTGTGTTAGCACTTAGTGCATCTTAGTAGAAAGGCCCCTTAATTTCTTATGTAAGTACATAAGTACATAAGCATCGCCATGCTGGGACAGACCAAGGGTCCATCGAGCCCAGCATCCTGTCATCGACAGTGGCCAAAAGAACAAGCAATTTGTCCCGCCTATCCTAGAAATACTGTATTCCCTCGTCCATTCAATAACATTCTATGGGTTTTTCCTCCAGGAAGCCGTCCAACCCTTTTTGAAGTCCGCTAAGTTAACCGCCTTAACCACCTTTCCCGGCAGCAAATTCCACCTGTGAGTCCAAAAGCTATCTACCTTTTACAAAGGCATGCTAGCATTTTTAGCACATGCTAAAAATAAGCATGCACTAAACGCTAGAGACGCCCATATATTCCTGTGGGCATCTCTAACGTTTAACATGCTCTCAAAACACTACCATGCCTTTGTAAAAGACCCCCAAAGTGCTTTCAGATACAGTAGACATTCTTCTGTCCCTGGAGGGTTCTCAATCTAAAGGCTCTTTTTAATAAAGTTTAGCATGCACTAATGGACATTAGCATTTGCTATGTACTACGCGGTCCATAGGTATAAAATAGTATGAGTAGCATTTATCACACGCTAATATTGGTTAGTGTCACTAAGCTTTAGTAAAAGGTCACTAACACCCTAATGCTATAAAAGTCACCAAAAATTGTGCATGCACAATTTGCGTGCACAATTAAATTGAATAACAAGCCAATTAGCACCAATAACTGGCTTTTTGACAAGCAATTATTGGCACTAATTAAAGTTAATAGAACTTTACTTGCATAAACTTAGGCATGGGATCTGCACCTAAATGTACACATGATTTGAAAGAGGGGGTGTGGAAATGAGTGGGTCATGGGAGGAATGGGGACATTCCTAAAATTTACACGCGTTGTTACAGAATAACTGGGATGCATGGCAAATGTAGGCATGTATATTTGCACCACATTTAAGTTGGTGCAAATGTCCACACTTATAGTTAGGCGTGATTCCTGGATTTAAGCACTATTTTATAAACTGCACCTAACTTTTTGCGCAGCTTATAGAATAGCACTTTTTTTGGGTGCAGATTTTTTTATGCCGTATATAGAATCTAGTCCTAAGTAACTTGCTCAAAATCACAAGGAGATGTAGTGGGATTTGAACCAGGTCTCCCCTAACTCTCAGTGTACTGTTTGAACTATTAGGCTATTCTGCTATTCCATTACTGTTATTTCTGGCACCAAATTCTGCATTTCATTAAATACTGGGTTTGTTGTAGCTCTGCCTCTGATTGGTTCCTGGACCAGCTGCTCTATGAATCAGCCATTTATTTCATCTAGAAACCTAATATCCCTAACATGTCCTGATCTGACATTTACCCACCCAGGCAATACCCACCCTTTTTTTCCCAGGAAATGGAAGAAATATGTTTTCAGTGCATTAAGCAATGCATTTGTAAAACCAAACTACTTCAAAGAACAGCCATAATTCAAAAGAAACAGTGATGAGGTCAATAGCTGTATACAGCAGTGAAAACAAAATTCTAAATATCATAAGAAAATGGAAAACAATTTAGTGTGGGCATATATAAGGGTAATTACTGAACTGTGGTAAAATTCACCCCATGAATCATTAACTTGTTACCTCAGTACTGCAGGTTACTGACTTATGATGTAAATTGTATTTTATGTTTCTGCAGCTGGGAATATCACATGTTCCTGGGCATAAAAACAGAAACACAGTGGGTCCAAAGCCAGGCTGGTGATGTTGCAGCCTCCCCTTACCCCAATCAACCTCCAATCTAAACCTGACCTCTACCAATATGAACCCTCCTAGCCCTGGACCCCATCAACACCTACTACTACTACTTAACATTTCTAGAGCGCTACTAGGGTTACGCAGCGCTGTACAATTTAACAAAGAGAGACAGTCCCTGCTCAAAGAGCTTACAATCTAATAGACAAGTGAACGGTCGGTCCGATAGGGCAGTCAAATTGGGGCATTCTGGATTCACTGAACGGTAAGGGTTAGGTGCCGAACGCAGCATTGAAGAGGTGGGCTTTAAGCAAAGACTTGAAGATGGGCAGGGAGGGGCTTGGCGTAAGGGTTCAGGAAGGTTGTTCCAAGCATAGGGTGAGGCGAGGCAGAATGAGCGGAGCCTGGAGTTGGCGGTGGTGGAGAAGGGTACTGAGAGGAGGGATTTATCCTGTGAACAGAGGTTACGGGCGGGAACGTAAGGGGAGATGAGGGTAGAGAGGTAGTGAGGGGCAGCAGACTGAGTGCATTTGTAGGTAAGAAGGAGAAGCTTGAATTGAATGCGGTATCTGATCGGAAGCCAGTGAAGTGACCTGAGGAGAGGGGTGATATGAGTATATCGGTTCTGGCGGAATATGAGACGTGCAGCAGAGTTCTGAACAGACTGAAAGGGGGGATAGATGGCTAGTGGGAGGCCGGTGAGGAGTAAGTTGCAGTAGTCCAGGCGAGAGGTAATGAGAGCGTGGACGAGAGTTCGGGTGGTGTGTTCAGAGAGGAAAGGGCGAATTTTGCTGATGTTAAGAGGAAGAAGCACAGGTCTTGGCTATCTGCTGTATATGCGCAGAGAAGGAGAGAGAGGAGTCAAAGATGACTCCGAGGTTGCGGGCAGATGAGACGCGGAGGATGAGGGTGTTATCAACTGAGATAGAAAGTGGAGGAAGAGGAGAAGCGGGTTTTGGTGGAAAGACGATAAGCTCGGTCTTGGACATGTTCAGTTTCAGGTGGCAGTTGGACATCCAGGCAGCAATGTCGGATAAGCAGGCCGATACCTTTGCCTGGGTCTCCGCGGTGATGTCTGGTGTGGAGAGATACAGTTGGGTGTCATCAGCATAGAGATGATACTGGAAACCATGAGATGAGATCAGGGAGCCCAGGGAAGAGGTGTAGATTGAGAAGAGAAGGGGTCCAAGGACCGATCCCTGGGGAACACCACAGATAAGGGGATGGGGGTGGAGGAAGATCCATGAGAGTGAACTTTGATGTGCGGTGGGAGAGATAGGAGGAGAACCAGGAGAGGACAGAGCCCTGGAACCCAAATGAGGGACAGTGTGGCAAGAAGTAAGTCATGATTGACAGTGTCAAAAGCGGCGGATAGATCCAGGAGGATGAGGATGGAGTAGTGGCCTCTGGATTTGGCAAGGAACAGGTCATTGCAGACTTTAGAAGTGCTGTTTCTGTCGAGTGAAGAGGGCGAAAACCGGATTGAAGCGGATCAAGGATGGCATGAGAGGAGAGAAAATCAAGGCAGCGGCTGTGGACTGCGCGCTCAAGTGTCTTGGAGAGGAAGGGTAGGAGGGAGATGGGGCGGTAGTTGGAGGGACAGGTAGGGTCTAGTGATGGTTTTTTGAGGAGTGGCGTGACTACAGCATGCTTGAGGTGTCGGGGACAGTTGCAGTGGAGAGAGAGAGGTTGAGGATAGACAGATGGAGGGGGTGATAGTAGGAGAGATGGTGTTAAGTAAGTTGGTGGGGATGGGATCAGAGGACAAGTGGTGCATTTTGAGGAGGAAAGAAGGCGGGCGGTTTCCTCCTCGGAGATATCAGGAAAGGAGGAGAAGGAGGTCTGGGTTGGGTGGTTGAGGGAGAGGGTTGAAGGGTGAAGAGGAGGAGGTGGCTTGGTAGTGAACTCAAGGTTGATCTTTTGCACCTTGTCGCGGAAGTAGTCAGCCAGTGATTGAGGAGAGAGTGACGGGGGGGTGGAGCGGAGGGCACTTTGAGGAGGGAGTTAAGGGTGGCGAAGAGACGACGAGGGTTAGAGCTGAGAGAATTAGTCCAATTGGGTGTAATAGTCCTGTTTGGCAAGGAATAGTGAGGACTGGAAGGAGGATAGCATGAATTTGTAGTGAAGGAAATCTGAATGGGTGCGAGATTTCCTCCAGAGGCGTTCAGCAGATCGGGCGCAGGAGCGAAGGTAACGGATGCAAGGGGTCAGCCAGGGCTGGGGATTAGTACGCCTTGTGGGACGGGAGGTGGATGGTGCAAGGGTGTCCAGAGCAGAGGAGAGAGTGGCATTGTAAGCGGAGACAGCCTCGTCAACAGACTCAGAGGACATGACGGAGGGGAGGAGATTAGAAATACTAGATGATAAGGTGGGAGGGTCATAGTCTGGAGATTCCTGGAAGTAGTGGTTAATGTTGGGCGGGCTGAGGGGGAGGGGTGAAGAAGTGTGAAGGTGATCAGGTGATGATCAGAGACAGGAAGAGCTGAGGTGTGGAATTGGAGGGTGAGCCGGAAGAGGAGAGGACGAGGTCAGGCAATGGCCATCACGGTGAGTAGGGGTGGTGGAACATAGCTGGAGGTTGAAGGAGGAGGTTAGAGTGAGGAACTGAGAAGCGTGAGAGTTGGACAGGTCATCAACGTGTATGTTGAAGTCTCCGAGAATGAGGGATGGAGATGAGGGTTCAGAAAAAACAGAAAGCCAGGCATCGCAGTCGGTGATGAAGGAAGGGAGGGATTTATCAGGGGGGCGGTAAATGACTGCCACTCTGAGGTGGCAACGGGTAGAATAGACGGATGGAGTGGACTTCAAAGGATGAGAAGCAGTGAGACTGTGGTAGGAGGAGGGTTGGAAGCTACAGGAGGGCGAGAGTAGTAACCCGACGCCTCCTCCACGGCCAACTAGGCGGGGAGTATGGGAGAAGAGATAGCCTCCATGGCATAGAGCCGCAACTGAGGCAGAGTCATCAGGGGAGAGCCAGGTTTCAGTTAGGGCAAGCAGGTGAAGGGATGAGAGATTGAAGAGATCGTGGGTGAAGGGAAGTTTGTTGCAGACCGAGTGGGCATTCCACAGTGCACATGAGAAGGGGAGGGAAGAGGGGGGGGGGAGGGGAATAGATATGAGATTGGAGACATCCCGGAAACGTTTGCATGGATAGGACGAGGACAGGTGGGGGGGACCTGGATTGGGATTGATGTCTCCTGCGGATAGCAGGAGGAGGAGCAGAGAGTGCGGAGGAGGGTGGGGGAGGTAGGGCGACGAAGGCGACGAAGACGACGAAGACGGGATGCGCTTAGGGAATGGGGATGGGTTAATGGCAGGAAGGAAGTGTTGAAGGTTGAGAGCTAGGAAGGAGGAGGGGGACAGGAGAGATGGTGAGGTGGTGAGGGACGGGGGTGAGTAGGGTTATTGCAGTAGTGAGCAAGATGGAGAGGACATGGGTGGGCAGTGAGTTCCAGTGGTAGACAGCGGTAGGGGAGTGGGAAAAAGATTAGGAAGGGACAGGGCAAGGAAGAGAATGTGTAAACAAACCTACCGCCGGGATAGTGTGGGCGCACAGCGGTAGTTCCAAAGTTGGCACACGCATTTCCAGTGGTACTCGGCAGCGCACGCACATTGCTGCACACTGTCGGATTACGCACAAGTAGTGCTTGAGCCCTTCTCACCTTCTAGTAGGTGGCAGTAAGGGCTCAGGCAGTAAATAGCCATGCACTAATTTTAATATAAATGCCATTTACTGCCCATTTTAAAAAGATCTTTTCCCACCTCAGTAAAAAATGGCCCAGCGCATGCCAATTTCACGCACCAATGCTAGCGCAGGACACTTTTTACCACAGCTTAGTAAAAAGGGCCCCTTAGAATTACCAAGTTCGATAGTTTACCATGTAACATTGCAAGTCTAAGTGTTTTGAAATGAGCACTGTTAGCAATTGTTCCTCATAGGCAGCAGTAGGTGGAGAAACTGTAACACTAACCAGTGATTTTGTCATTTTGTTATTTTTTGATTGATTTGATATACCATTATTTAGTCAAATCAGCCTGACAGCTTGCAAAATCACCTAATATAGCATATCAAAACAACCTCAACAGACAAATCTAAATGCAAAATTGCAAAAGAGAAATAGCACTCCAGCAGAAAGAATCATATAAACCTCATCCAAATAATAAAATAATAAAATAAGTTCTTCTCACACCAGGACCTGAGATTGTAAATGCCTACTGAACCATCTACAAACACCAGCAGAAAAAGCCAAGTTTAATGCCAACTTCAAAAATGAAAAAGACATGAAGAGTGTACCAGAATAGACCAGTAACAATTCTTAGTTTATCTGGGTTAAAAAAGGTTTTGAACAAGTTCCTGGAGGGAAAGTCCATAGCCACTGCTTGCCCTGGGATTGGTAGCATGGAATGTTGCTACTGTTTTGAGTTTCTGTCAGGTACCTTGTGAACTGGATTGGCCATTGTTGGAAGCAGGATACTGGGTTAGATGGACCATGGTCTGACCCAGTATGGCTATTCTTAAGTTCTTAATTTTTCCCAATGTTATATATATTATGCAGGCTGTGATTCTATAAGTCTTTCCCATTTATACTGAAAAGAATTCTTAGGTATTCTTTTGGCATAAATGGTCTGATGATTAATCCAAGTAGAAGCCAACAGAGCAGAACACACCCATGCAATACTAAAAAGGAACTTGCATCCAGAGTTATGGATGCCACCGCTGGGCAAATACTGGAAAATGACTGAATCAGACCAGTAAAAGATAATCTTGAGCTTGCAAAACTGTCAAAATTTGCCACCATCAAGTGTCATTTAATGTAATTCAGAATAAAAGTATGACAAGTCTACCATATAATACATAGCCTGTCATTTAAACTGCTGCCACCTGCACCATATTCCCCTAGTCAAGGATATTGGGCCCCTTTTACAAAGTGGCAGAAAGCCCAACGTGGGCTTACTGGTTGCTAAAAAGGAAGTACCTCCGAGCTACCCCAGTGGTCTGGTAGTAGTTCCCCACCCAGTGTGCCGTCATATCCGGCGCTACAAAAATATATTTATTTTTGTAGTGTCGTTGTGTACCAAGTGGTAATCAGGCAGTGCTACACGCTGCCAGGTTACCACTGGGTTAGCACGGGAATCCTTACCATCACCTCAATGGGTGGCGGTAAGGGGTCCCCCTAAAATGGCCATGCTACAATTATTAAATTAAGTTGTGCTGGGCAATCAATTTTACATGCTAAGCATAAGGGATTTTTTACCAAGCTACGGGAAAAAGGGCCCTATGGTAGTGGTGGGGGCTGTTTTTCCCATGCGCCAGGGCCATTTTTACTGCAGCAGGTAAAAGCTCCCCTCCCCCATAAAAATGGCCACGCTGTAAGATAACTTACCATGTGGCCATGCGGCGGGAAGCACTTACCGCCAATCATTGAGGTGGCAGTAAGGGCTCTTGCGGTAACCTGGTGGTAACCAGATAGCACGCAGTGATGACCAATTACCACCAGGTTACTGCCCTGCAAATGGTGCACGTCTGACCTGGAACTACCGCCAATGGCCATGTTGGGCCAGCGGTAGTCCTAGAATAGCGGTAGTCCCACGTTGGGCTTACCGCCGCTTCATAAAAGTTTGGCATTCCATTTTATAGCATTAGGGGATGGTGGGGAAAGCAGAATAAAGGGGGTGCTTGAAGTAAGAAGGGTAAAGTACAGTATTGCAACATGAAATGAACAGGCAGCTTCAGGAATGAGCTTAAGTCTGTGAAATGTGGCAAAAGCATTCAACAGTTGCACTAATGCAGAATTAATAACAGCACATTCATACTTAAGGTAGTATGTGATTTTAAATAGTATAGAGTAGACAAGTATTGATGGAGAACAAACTGAAAGATGAAGGTAAAATGCATCATGTTAAGTAGGCTCTGCTTTTTGCGATTTCTACTAAAATTGATGCCCATCAGTACTGTCAGTTTGAACAGCGTCAATAAGTTAGAATAGCTTTGTTGACCTCTTTCAATGTCTGCAACTTTTTCCAGTGAATTACAGCTATTGATTGTATACTCTGTGGCAACATACTGCTCATGTTGTCCATGATTAAAATGTGTTTTCCTCACAGACCCATTACTGTATTGCTACTTCAAAATCAAGTGGGTAACCTTCATAGTGCAAAAGCAACATTACAGAGTGCAAGCATCAACTTTGAAACTCATGTAAGTGAACCATCAAGTCCAAGAACTTTTGCCAAATCATGGTATCTATTTCTGAGCATGGCTTATTTTAACAAGCAAAGCTAAACGTCAGGACAGATCTTCATATTGTAAGTCGCCCATAGAAAATGTGTTAGTCATCACCATGCACAGACACCAAGGCAGATAACTTACATTTCATATAACCATCTACATGATTTTCTCCATAGATACAGAATGGAAAAACATAACAACTCAGCATGTAGAGTTTCTCAATTGAGTTAATAATCTAAAAGCAGGATATATCCACCCAGCAGCCATCTTTTGAAAGCAAGAAGGGGTCACATTTTTAGGGGCCAGCAACCCTCTTTAGGAAGGAAAGAAGGATCAAATCCTCAGTGGCCAGAAGCCTTCTTTACTAAGGAAGGAGGAGTCACAGCTTTAAGAGTTAGCAGCCCTCTCTAAAAAGGAAAGAGAAGCTATATCATCAGACGCCAGCAGCCTTTTTTAGGAAAGAAAGGGGGTGCATATATTCAGGGGCCAATAGCTCTCTTTAGGCAGGAATGACAGGTCATATCTTCAGGGGCCAGTAGCCTTCTTTAGAAAGGAAGGCGGAGTTACATCTTTAAGGGTTAGCAACCCTCTCTGAAAAGGAAAGAGAAGCCATATCATCAGAGGCCAATAGCCTTTTCTAGGAAGGAAAGAGGGGCCATATATTCAGGGGCCAGCAGCCCTTTTTAGGCAGGGAAAATGGGCCATATCTTCAGGACACTAAACAAACAGCGGAATGCACAGCAATCTCAACTAATGATATTTGATATAATGGGAGAAAAGACCTCATATGGCCAGCATAATAGCTGTAGTGCCAACTGACTATTCAGTTAATATAAATGTTGCCTTGCTTCAATTATAGGCCATAAAACTCCCAATTTACTCTTTTTGTAATTTTTATAATGTGCAAATAATGTGCAAAATAATGCTCTCAACTTGTGCAAAATAAATTTGAATAAATCTTCATAGGTGGCAATACTAAATTCTTTGAACAACATAAAGCAGCACTTATCTTAAGTCTTTGATCCCTACGGGGAAAAGATCTATCTATGGGTGAGATATATTGATGTGGGGTTTTTTGGTTGAGATGGGAAGAGAATTGAATAAGTTTGTCCAATGACTTTACACCTGTAATACACACATCCAATTTACTTATACTTTTTCTAACAAGTCTGTACATTTTTTGGATGTCCAAGTAAACCTATCGCGGACACAGTTTGTCACTACAAAACAATCTACTGACTGTAACACAATGCTCCAGTATGATAATTGTCATCCTGTGAAAGTCAAAGATACTCTTCCCTATTCACAATTTTTGTGATATAAGCATATCTGTTCGGATTATTTGGATTTCAAGCTACAATAAAAGGTGGTTTTGAAGATCTGTCTAAAAGAGGTTACCCACATGGTGCTTTGAAAAAAGCATAAAAACGCGCCAAATATTGTAACCAGAATTTACTGTTACGATCACGTGATCCAGTTGTTTATGATAATACTGTATGCGCCTATGTGTTACAGTTTTCGACAGGCAAGGAAGTGGTGGTGAATGTCATCAAGTGGAATTGGGATATTATGGCCACTCATTCAGCTTTTCGGGATCAGCAGTTGCAACACATGCAATATGATATTGGAAACTTCCTTATTTATTAATCCTTATGATGGCAAACAATATGTCTTGAGGGGCAGCATGATTTGCAAGACTGACCATTGGGCTCATTTTCAAAAGAGGATGCCCATCTTTCGACACAAATCGGAAGTTGGGCATCCTTCTCACAGGGTCGTCCAAATCGGTATAATCGAAAGCCGATTTTGGACGTCCCCAATTGATTTCCGTTGCAGGGACAGCCAAAGTTCAAGGGGGCATATAGGAGGCATAGCGAAGGCGGGACTTGGGCATGCCTAACACATGGACGTCCTCAACCCATAATGGAAAAAAAAAGGGCGTCCCTGACAAGCACTTGAACAAGTTTACCTGGTCATGTTTTTCTTACGACCAAGGCACAAAAAGGTGGCCGAAATGACCAGATCACCACCGAAGAGAATTTGGGATGATCTCCCCTTACTCCCCCAGTGGTCACTAACCCCCTCCCACCCTCATGAAACATCTTTAACAATATTTTGCCAACCTCAGATGTCATACTCAGGTCCATCACAGCAGTATGCAGGTACCTGGAGCAGTTTTAATGGGTGCAGTGCACTTCAGGCAGACAGACCCAGGCCCATACCCCTCCCTACCTGTTACATTTGTGGATGAAACAGCGAGCCCTCCAAAACCCACCAGAAACCCATTGTACCCACATCTAGGTGCCCCCCTTCACCCATAAGGGCTATGATAGTGGTGTATAGTTGTGGGTAGTGGGGTTTTGGGGGGGTTGGGGGCTCATCAGACAAGGTAGGGGAGCTATGTTCCTGGGAGAATTTTATGAAGTCCACTGCAGTGCCCCTAGGGTGCCCAGTTGGTGTCCTGGCATGTCAGGGTGACCAGTGCACTACAAATGCTGGTTCCTCCCATGACCAAAGGGCTTGCATTTGGTCGTTTCTGAGATGGGCATCCTTGGTTTCCATTATCGCCGAAAATCAGAAACGTCCAAGTCTAGGAACGACCATCTCTAAGGACGACCAAAATTTCAAGATTTGGGCATCCCTGACCGTATTATCGAAAGATGGACGTACATCTTGTTTCAATAATATGGTTTTCCCCCGCCCCTCCATCGGGACGTTTTGCGAGGACGTCCTCAACAAAACTTGGGTGTTCCTTTCGATTATGCCCCTCCATGTGGTCTATGCTCTTAAATGCAGATGTAACAATTTAAACATAGGTAAAACCATTTGCAATATACTTCTCTGAATTATTGAACAGAAATAAGTTGGGCATCCCCCTTGTATCACATTGCTCTACCTCAGGCTATTCTTTTGATGAGTTTGTTTGTTTGTTTGTTTGTTTGTTTTATGATTGAACATGTGACCATCAGTGAAAGAGGAGGAGACCTTGCTTTAAAACTACTGCAGTGGGAACAATGATGGATCCACTTTATGTTCTTTGGAACCCTTTGGATTAAATTAAAGTATAGTAGACTGTTTTTCTTTCAACTTTTCCTTTAAACTTTTTACAGATCATCATTAAAAAAAAAAGTAGGATTTCTTTAGGTCATTTTTGGATTGGGCAGCGGTGAGCTTGTTTTTTGTTTGGTGATTGAACTTCAGCATCATTTAAGTTCCGCCACCATTTTGCTAGATTCATTCACAATGATTGCTAAACACTTTTGTGACAGTATGATTGCCAGCTTTCTTCACCCTGTGCGGCTCATATATATTTCATTTTACAGAGTCTTGGATTGTGTGAATGGTGCCGAATAATTATGTCAGCGGTCTTCATTCTCCCCTGAAGAAACCCTTCAGTGAAACGGAGATCCCCGTAGGGATCTAAGATTTGGGATAAGTGCTGCTTTATGTTGTTGAAAGAATTTAGTACGGCCATCTAAGAAGATTTATTCAAGATTGTGACTTTGTGATTTTGCACAAGTTGGGAGAGGTTATTTTGCACATTATCCCCCTGATCCTATATAGCACACTTACAGATCTGCACTGAAATCCAGGTGTATTCTATAACAGCGTGCATAACTTAATTCGTTAACAAGCTAATCAGCATTGATAACAGCACTTAACAAGCAATAATAAGCACTAATTTGTAATAATTAGAATTTACGCACACAACTCACTAAGCGTGTTCTGTAATGAACTGTGCCTCAATTCTAATTTGTGCAGTTCAAAAGGGACGTGGCTATGGGTGGGGAAATTTACACACATAGTTATAGAATATGGCCCAGTGCGCGTAAGTTTATGTGCAGGAATTTACCCCACATTTTTGTTGGTGTAAATGGAAGCCCATAGTTTTAGGCGCTGGGATATCAACTAAGTGTATTCTACATACCGCGCCTAAATCTAGGCACTGCTTCTAGAATACGCTTAGGCGGAAATGTTTATCGCATGGATTTTTTAGGCGCCTTATATAGAATCTGGCCCTATTTGCACATCATAAAAATTACAAAAGAGTAATTGGGAGGTTTTATAACCTATGATTGAAGCAAGGCAACAGTTCTATTAAACTGAATAGCCAGTTGCACTGCAGCTATTATGGAGGCCATATGAGGTCTTTTCTTTAGGAAGGAAGGGGGCCATATATTTAGGGGCCAGCAGATTGATTTAGGAAGGAGGGCTTAGCATTTTTAGCACTATGGAAATATAAGTATACAACAAAGGCCAGTTTGTGGTCTGCTATATTTTTTCTTCAGATAAAAACACATTTCCCAGAGTTTTAAAGCTGTGACACATACACAGTGCAATAGTTTAATACTATGAAAGCACTACAGAATGCAGGTTAAGAATAAATCCAAAACAAGGAATGGCAGACAAACTTCTAAGATCTATTGGGGGTTCTGACAGATAAGAAATGCCCAAAACAGTTCTAAACCTGGGTTTCCTCATCCTTGCCAATGTGTTTGAAATAAAACCTTATTCTCTGGATAACCACAATAAATATGCATGGGATATCTTTACATACATCGGGCCATTACTACTAGTACTACTACTACTATTTATCATTTCTATAGTGCAACTAGCCATTGCAGTGCTGTATACAGTAAGACACAGTCCCTGCTCGAAAAAGGTTATAGCCTATTCAAGACAGAAAAACAGGACAAAAAAGAGATTAGGGAATTTCATTTATTAGGGCAGGACTGGACAACCTTGGTCCTCAAAGGCCACAACCCAGTAAGGTTTTCATGATTTCCTCAATGAATATGCATGAGATCTGTTTGCATGCTTTGCCTTAATTGTATGCAAATAGATCTCATACATATTCATTGGGAAAACATGAACCCTATGCATTAGAGGAACGATTAAAATATCGTAAGTATTAAACAGGGTACATACGGGGTTACGAGTTAATTGTAGCCTCAAAAAGGAGGGCTTTTAACCTGGATTTGAATAGATCCAGAGATGGAACATGATGCATCAACTTGGGGAATCTATTCCAGGTGCAACCACAAAGCAAGATGGAAGGAATGGAGTCCGGAGTTGGTGATGGAGTAGGGCACAGTTGAGAGTGACTTACCTGATGAACAGAATTTCCATGGAGGGGAATAGGAAGAGATAAGAGAGTCTAAACATCTGGATATTCTGAAAACCAAGATTTTTATATGAGGCAGCATGGCCAGGCTGATAAATACTGATATACTAGTTGACTGACTGCTTGTTTGGGAAGATATAAGAGCACTGAGCAGGTCTGTTTCTTTAACTCCCACATATGAGCATTTGGAGCTAGCTGTTAGGTCTAAGATACCTAAATGCTAGAAGTTTTGTAGAAAATAATTTGACACCCAGGTCAAATTATATCCCTATGAAAAAGAAGTCACTGAAAGTGTTCTCGCTAACAAACCCATTATTGGGAGGAATCTGCTGAGTAAGATTATATGGCAGATAACTGCTGAATAGATTATAGGACAGGACACTGCTGTGGACAATAACCATTAGATCAGATGAATGTACCTTTAGAGGGTTCTTTGTATTGTTTTAAAAAGTTTGCAGTGGGGCAACGATTTCACATTAGTCCATAATATCCAATACCAAAACCTGATAGAATATGTAGGGTACAGCACCCTCATTGCAATGCTATCTGGTTACTTCTATTGCTATTCAGCCTGTGCGTGATCATACATGGATTTATGATCTTGACAGACTGCCATGAGGCCTCTGTGTTTGGTATTACTCATCTGATTTTGTGCAGAGTACGCATCATAGCAAATGTCATTCCAAATCTTGGGATGAAGTGTTAGAAAGCTTGAGGCAACAGGTGCCTCAAAACTATGACATCATGGTTGTAAAGTTAGGCAGGAGGCACAATTAAAATGCGCAGGTCTGTACACATGATACCAGTCTTCGCTCTTCCAGAACCTAATCCAGACTGTGCTGTTCAGCTGGATTTGTGCATGTGTGAGGCATTCTCAGAGAACACAGCTGGATCCGGCCGCTTCCCCCCTCCACCACCCCCAAGCAAGGCTGGAGTTCAACCCTCATTTTTGGAAGTCAAAATCTTCCATATATTCAAGTCTGGATAAAATCCCATGTGTTGGAAGTTAAATGATTACTTTTAAATTTTTATTAAAAGGGTTACTTTGACATGGTGTACTGTTGGAGGGTATTAAAATGAAAAACATTATACTGGCATTGGATTGAAACTGTGCCTGAGAAGAGAGGCCTTCAGTATTCAGTGCTCCATGATATCTGCCTGCTTTCTGTAAAGATTACAGCACCATCTGGAGATATCATTTCTGGGGTTTTGCTTACATTATTACTCGTATTATTATAAATGAGACATGGGGCCTTCCAAACTACAAACGTCCTAAGAATAACTGGTCTCACCATCTGCCTGAGAACCACCAGTCTCACCATCTCCCTGAGTTGGCAGCCTCACTCTCCCTGTAAGTCATCAGCCTCACCATTTCCCTGAACTACTTGCCTCACCCTGTTCCAGTGAACCACTGACTTTACTGTCTTCATGATTCTCTGGCCACACCCAATTCCTGAGAGTTATCGGACTTACTGCTTCGCTGAGCACCACCGATCTACTATCTCCTAGAAAATAATGGGTCTCACCATTTCCCTGATTTCCACTGGCCTCATCACTGAATAACCAGCCTCACTTTCTCACTGACATTCATAGATCCTCTATGAATTATAAAGACCTAACCAAGCTCTTACAATAACCTAGAGTTCTAAAATATTCAATTTACAGTACTATCAATGAAGAGAAATTATTATTCCTATTAGTATGGACATTAATAACAATGATATTAGATTCATTTTTCCCCATTTTCTTTCTGCATGCTTTAATATTTATAACTTGTTCTTAACTCCTTTCTATACTGGTCAAAGACAATTGAGAGTGGTAGAAAATCTATCTTTTTTGCTAGAAAATAAAATCATGAAATTATTTACCCCCCATTTTACAAAGCTGTGCTAGCAGTTGCCAGTGCAGTAATGCCAACACAGCCATTGAAAGTGGGCTCACGGCTTTGTAAAAGGGAAGGGTATATTAATTATCTTTTCAAAAAGGAGAATGAATGACTTGGAAGTCTATGTAAATTGTACTACAATTTAAACAGAAAATCCTGTCACCTCTCATAATAAAGTTAAAAGATCAATAAATAAAATAAAAAGCACACAATTTAAAAAAAAAAACTCTATAAGCACATTGCTGGTGTCTGTGACATTCTGGTCTTCACATAGACAAACTGATAGGAAAAGCTTGAAAGCCAAATTGCTTTTTAAATGGTTTAAATGCACAAATAAAAGTTAATTAATTAAGGACTTCTTACAAGTGTGTGTGTGTGTATGTGGTGTGTGTGTGTATATATATTATATATATATATATATATATATATAATATAAGAATAGTCATAGATTTAAAACAAATCTCATTCACTTTGGGGCAGGTTATAACCTGCCCCAAAGTGATGAGATTTGTTTTCAATCTATGACTATTCTTAAACCTGAGATGCCTGAATTTTTTTTTTACTTGAAAATACATTTAACCTATTTTTAGTTTCCAGAGGTCAAACTACCTGGTTTCGTTTATAAACATTATTTCTTTCTGGGATGGAAATATGGGAATGCTGAAATGAACCCTGCTCCTGCTTGTCTGCTTTAGTATGGTTATTAAATCCAAGTCGGTTTTGATAGGCTAAATGTTTTGTGTTTTTTATTCTTCATTGGGTAAAGTATGAAGCAGGAGCAGTAAACCCTAAGAGGCAACAAATTAAAATAAATCTTCTCCCACTTCTACCACAGTTTTAATTGGGATTTGGAAATATCCAGAGACTCTATGTTTATTATAGTTTATAGAAGTCTTTGAAAGCTGAAACTTTAATTTACATCCAGCTTTGAAACAGCTTTTCTCTAACATACGGCCTGGTAGCTTCTATCCTGCACAGTTACCATAATAAACACACGGCTTATGCCCAGATTATGCAGGTTTACAGTTTGAATTTAAACATGCATATTTCGATTTGTATCACTTTTTTCTGCAGTTTGCTCCACAGTTATGAAGGGCTTTCTTCACCGTCCTTTGCTCAGAAACTTGTCTGCTCAAGATTTGGTGTTGTCTTTGAAAGCTTGTGCCCACAGTTCCAGGCAGACTTAAAAAATAACGTTTCAAATTTCCTGCTCTGTGCAGAATCCTAATAACCTTGCTTCAAGTTTTAATGGGAAAAAATTGTTTGCTAAAATGTTTAACTTACACTATTAATATTAATATTTTCCTAGGTCTGTGTGATTTTTTAGGTTTTTTTGTTAGTTGTTTGAAAGCTTTCCTATTTTAATATTCTATCTTTATAGGATTTTATTGAACCGAGTTTAACAACAGCCTTAAAGATTCCTTTCTGAACAAGTAGATAAAAAGTGAGCCGCCTTCTAGAAAGTTCAAATAAATAGGTTCATTTTACGTGATTATTTTTTTTGAAAGAGTTCAATAAACTTCTATGTAAAGGAGACTGGGGGTCGTGAGGGATGGGATAGGCAAAGACAATTACACTGGAGACCCAATCTAACCTGCTTCATAAACCATTTGTCTCCTTGGCCCTACTTTATGGCATTAGAAGTAAAAGTTGTGGCACTTTGCGGATCTCATTTCTTTTGCCATCTCCTTCTTCTCCCCACCTCTTTGAATCTGCTTCAGATATTAGTTTCTTGTCAGAGGCTGCTTCCCACTGTCATAGCCAGTAACTAAGGGGCCCTTTCACTAAGCCATGGTGGGGCTACCGCATGCGCAGCACTCACCAAATCAACCCTATCGCTAGGGTCGCACGGGACTCTGGCGGTAATTCCAAAGTTGGTGTGCACAGTTTCCCACGGTGGGGAAGTTCCCAGCGGTAATTGGCAGCACAGCCACATTGCCACATTCTGCCTGATTACCTCACGAGTAACGCGTGAGCCCTTACCACCTTCTAAATAGGTGACGGTAAGGGCTCGGGCAGTAACTAGTCATGCACTAATTTTAATATTAGTGCACGGCCATTTACTGCCTCATTTTTAAAAAGGCCTTTTTCCTGCCACAGTGAAAATGGCCCAGCGTGTGCCAATTTCACATGCTAAAACTAGCGCGGGCCACTTTTTACCACTGCTTAGTAAAATGGCCCCTGCGTTTTCACAGGCACAGAACTAAAACAGGGAAAAATACTCTTAAGAGTTTTCTTGTTTAATGGATTTCTCTGTTTTTAGGGACTACATTTATATTATTGAACAGAAAATGGATTCACATTTTGTATTGTCTTTTTGATCAGGCACACTGGAAATATTCATTTTTTTTAAATACTATTGTTCTGTTAGCTATTTGAAATACATTCTTTGTATTCCTAACACAATCAAGTGAGGAAAAAGCATCCTTTTAAATTAACAGTAAAGGGGGGTCTTTTACATTCTGAACATTAAAGGGTTCAATGTACCTCAATTAGAAGAGCAATTCCCTTCTCCTTTCCTCAACAAGCTTTAATCACTTTTAACTTGAAAAATGAGTGAGTTAATACCACAAGACAGAATGCAAATAATATTGCAGAACTGAAAAGAACAGAAGCCTGAGGAATTGCTATTCTTGAATAAACATCTTTTAGGTGGCTGACATCTCAGTTTGGTTGCATTTCTGAATTGTTTTCTATGAGCTGAAGGAATGAGGACCTTGGCGTGCTAGTACATTGGGAAGTTCAGCTCCAGGGACTTGCTCTCGGAGCTGGTCAACTGTTCCTGCATTTAGTGACAGCTTGCAGTGACCCTCACTGGCGGCAGAATCCTGATCACCTGCAGATGTGTTTGCAAAGCTTTTGGCAAATGAAAGAGGGTCCCTAAGTATTCTCCTGGAAGGTTAAATATTTAGGGCTGTTGAAGGACTTTGCTGTTATTTTCTGCCTCTGGGGAAATCTCACAATGAAGAACAATTTTAGAAAATAAATAGCTTAATAAGTTTGTTAATTCTAGTGTTAATTGTGAACACTTAACTGTCATCACCGCAATGACCTAAATTGTTACCAATCTATAGCCTAGAGTTATTTTCTCATTGTGCTTGTCTGTAATTACTCATAAAATGCTCTGGTTCAGGATGCTATGGAAACACTGGAAATAATTATTTCATAAGTAACAAATTTTATTTCATGCACAAAACTTTTAACAATATTTTCTCCTTACATTCTCAATATTTAGTGTCAAATCAAAATAGATATACACTATAAGAACATAATAAGATAATAGATGAAGGTACATAAAGACAAACATGGCCCACCTAGTTCACCTATTAAGCTTGTTTGGATAGTGTATACTGATTTTTGCAAAGTACTTTCCCTTGCCTTTGGTTTTCTTTTTTTTTTTGTGGGGGTGGGTGGGAGTTGTACTTGTGGGGCAGTGCAAGCTACTTTCCCCATGCCTTTTGTTTTGGGACTGTATCTGTTGCACAGTGCAGGTTACTTTTGCAATTATTTCTTAGGATAAGTGCAGTGATAGATTTACATTTTGCCACCCCAAGGCACTGTTGATGCTGCTGCTACCTCCCTCCTTCCAGAGAAGGTCATATATGACCTGATGTGTGAGAAAATGGGCATGTTCTCATGATCGAGCTCCTGTGTTGCAGCGTCTGCTCCACAGTGAAAACTGCAGAGATGATGGAAGGGCCGACATTAAGGGGAACTCCCCTAGCCCCATGGAGACTGTCTGGGCTATGGAATTCCACTCTCCTCAATGAAGACCATGCCTGCATTATTTAACAGGGCAACCAGCTGATGCTGTGCCGTGGTTTAAATACTCCACAATATTCTGTGCCCAGGAACTTTTCTGTCCTAGATTTACACAAGCATAGCAGTCCTGTATAGAAACTGGCATCTGAAAAGATGAGCATATGGAGAGAGGAGAGGATGAAAAGAAGGGAGACAGCGACACACATGCACACACAAACATTTACTTCTATGAATGAAACAGGTATACATATGGAAAAGTGCGGCACAAAATACAGTATTTGTTTTCTCATGGCAGTTCACGTCACATTAATGCATTGTGGACTAAATTCTATAAATGCCACCAAACAATTGGCACTGAAATATTTAAACACTGAGCACTATTCTATAAAGGATCCACATCCTTTATAGAACAGCGCTAAGCGCGTAAACTGCACCTAACTTTAGGTGCTGGCACCTAAGTTAGGTGCCAATCGAGTCTGTTATGTAACAATGAATGTAAATTCTGGGAACACCCCTGGAATGCCCCCCAAAATGCCCTTGTCCATGTCCTCTTGAAATTACGTGTGATAGGAGGTCCATGCATTTCATTATAGAGTAACACTGTAGATGATGGCAGAAACAGATCACGTACCCCTTTCACTCTTTCAGTTATTCCTGCCCTCACTGCTATGGATATATCCTGAATTGCATCTATAAAGCATGACCACTTTTGAGATACCTCCCATTATCTAGGACAATTTTTGTTATTTTCCTCATTCCAGTCACCTTAGGCAGATGAGCATATGGAGGGAGATTTTATAGCAGAACACCTAATTTAAGAGAGCAACTAGGTGCCCATTATATCTTTATAAAATATTAACCTAAGTGGCAGAAATTGGGCCTACATAGCAGACATGAACAGTTAACTCTTCTGGAGAGCAGATGTCTGTGTTTATATTACTTAAGTATGCACATATATTGGTGTATTTAATAATCTACATTCGTACTTGCAAACTCCAGGTCCATACAAGCCTACTGGCAAAGTACACACCGTCATGTCAACACATGTAGTTGTACACTGATCGGAATTTAATAATAGGTTGTAAGCTCTTTGAGCAGGGACTGTCTTCTTCTATGTTTGTACAGCGCTGCGTACGCCTTGTAGCGCTATAGAAGTGCTAAATAGTAGTAGTAGTAGTAATAGGTCATTTACCTACATATGTGACCACATACCACGAAAATAACTTTATAGAATTAGCAAAACAAAACACAGAAGAACAAAACTCCACAGGTAGCGCAAAGCACAGCACCACAGCGGAAATAGCAAGAACAGGTGTGATTGGTGCCAAATGTTTTTATTCAATTCCAGATGATTCGACACAAACCATGTTTTGGCGACAAACAAGTTTAAGGGAGAAACTTGCTATGAGATTGTGTGAGCAGTGTAGTTTAGCAGTGCATATTGTGTGCTGTACTTTTGATTCTGGGTTGCATTGATGTGTCTGTGAGTATTGGATGCCATTTGGCAAAATGTGCTTCTTGAAATTTTCAGACTCCTAAGGCAGGCTTTGTAGCTGAAACACGGCCTGTGTCGAGTCATCTGGAAGTTGAATCAAAACAATTTTGGCACCAGTCACATCCTGTTCTTGGTATCTCTGCTGTGTTGTTGTTGTGCTTTGTAGAATTAGTTCCATAAGGTCTCACATTTAGGGGCACTTTAACTAAAAGGCATTAGGCCTTTACCCCTGGATTCTATATCGTGCACTTAGATTTAGGCATCAAAATCAGTGCGGATTCTATAACACCGCACATAACTTAATTGGCTTAACAACACTTAACAAGCAATAATAAGCATTAATTGGCACCGATTAGAATTTAGGTGCACAACTCTCTAAGCGTATTCTGTAACGATGTGCGTGGAACTTCTAATGTGCGGAAGCAGAAAGGGATGTGATTATGGGCAGGGAAATGGGCATTTTATAGGCATTCCAAAATTTAGGCGCCTAGTTATAGAATATGGTCCAGTGTACCTAAATCTATATGCTGAAATTTACACCATGTCTTCGCTGGCATAAATGGATGTGCGCACGTATCAGCGCTGAAATATCAACTAAGCATATTCTATAATTGGTGCCTAAATCTAGGTGCCGATTATAGAATACGCTTAGAAGGCAATGATTTCAGTGCTGATTTTTTAGGCACCATATATAGGCTAGTGCATACAGACTACCACAGAAACACATAAAAAGCATTTTGTAGTATTTTGCCTGTGTGCGTGCACTAACCTACACATTATTGATTTTTCAAAAATATTTTTCAGAGGTGGTGTATACCGGGCATTGAGTGGGCATTCCTGTATTAGCTGGCTAGTGTGTTATGATTAGCGCATGATAACTGGATAATGCAGAGTTAATGCCAGAACACTTAGCACCTCCCACGTAAATTGTTTGCAGGTACCATGCACTAATGGAAACATTAGCGCACAATCTGCAAAAGAAAAAAAGAAAAAGCCCTAAAAAAGTGCCACATAAAATCTGATCTTAGTGTGTGTGAAACTCTCATGTTAAAATGCTCTAAACTCAGATTTTACCATTCTTTACTAAGAGGGTCCCTTACGGCCTTGTTTACAAAGGCACGCTAGCATTTTTAGCGTGCGTTGTGTAGACACCCATAGGAATATTATGGGCATCTACACGGTTAGCATGCACTAAAGATGCTAGCATGCCTTTGTAAACAGGGCCCTTAGTTTGCTCCTGCACCCCTCCTTTCCTCCTTTCCTCCTCTAAACAGCAGCTGATACCATTGTAGGCATTGCTTGAGCAACTGGCCTTCTATGTCCCCTGTATAGCATGACAAACAGTCCTTGCTGCTTCTATAATTCTGTCATTGCAGCCTAGTCAAAATAAATATACTAGTGTAGCTGTTGTTCAAATATTGGTTTTCTAGGTCCTGTGCACAACTTGCCTTACAGGCCTGGCTTGAGCACCTGCCTTTCTCCTATAACTTCTCGTTTTTGTTGTGCTTGATTCCTGCCAGGCAGATCCAGCTAGGTAGTTGCCTGCACTTCTCCTATGACTTCTAATGTCATATTAACCATTTGCCATCTATTTTGGCAACCCCAAAACTAATTGTTGAATTTTTCACAGGACACTTTAACTACTTAAACATGGGCCACTAGCACATGCATCCACTTTCTCTTCACTTGTGCAACGAAAGAGCCTCTATACTTATCCCACACCAGCTTAAAATTCATTATTGCTTTAGCCAAAATTCTAGAAATATTTTACTGTTTATTGCAACTAACCAGAATAAAAATAAAACAGATACCAGTCCCATGGCGTATCATGTAGAGTTCAAGAAGTTAAAGTAAAATCAGGTAATTAAATAATATTATTTTCAATAACTGATGCTATGGCTGCTTTACAGTTCCTTGCATCCTCTGGGAGCACAAGATATTATAAACCCCACGAGCTGAATTATAAAGTAAGAAAGGTCTTCCCTTATAGAAGCTAGCAAGAAAACTGGAGCTGTACTGAAAAACATACAGTGAGATCTGGTAAGAGTGTTTAGATTTCACATACTTTCATAGGGATATAGGATAAGTACGGCGGCTGTTTATGCTCCTATGTTAAGCTTTACCTTACGAGCTACTGATTTTTTTTTTTTAAGTCTCAGTGATCAGTTTTTTATGGACAGTGTTTCTTTATAAAACACCTCTTTTATAACATGTGTTGCTTATAACAAGTGCAGTTCTTATCCCAGCACTCAAATTGTGCCATGAGAAAGGTAACTGCATTATATGGAAGTCTAGTGATTGTGATGTTCTTGACTAAAGTGATGAGGTTGCCATATTACTCCATTTGAATGTGCAGAGATGAAAATCTGCAAAATATCTAAGGTGATATATTTTTGCTGGATTAATTTATTACGTTTCTTGACTAGCTTTCAGGAATTATTTAGGTCAAAACCAAAGGACTGTTGTGTGTTCACTTATATATTCAGGCAACATCATATTTTGTCTTGATTGTACCAGTTTGTTTATATATATATATATATATATATATATATATATATATATATATATATATATATATATATATATATATATATATATATATATATAATATGTAAACCACTTGGGTTGTACCATAGAAAGGTGGTATATCAAATTCATCACTTATACCCATACCCATATTGAAAGGAGCATAAAGCTTGAAAGTTTATTAGGAAATGTGTTAGGTAGGCAATGAAAAGCTATCACATTATACACTTTCTGGTTGACCTTTATTTTTGTGCTTATATAGAAATCTATGGTGAACTAACATATTATTTTTATTTTTTCCAGTATTAAAATCACACTATTTTGGATGTAACTAGAACTGAAATCTTGGTTTTTTTTTTGAGGGGGGGGGGACAAAGATTAAAATGGTTGAACCCTAGGCACTGAGCAACCCATTTCCTCTGCCTCCCCTCAGCATCTGCCACGTGCTTTCCCTTTCTTCTTCTGCCCCCCCCCCCCCACACAAATTCAAATTAAAAAGTATTGAACGTGGCAGGGATCCCCCAGCTCAAAGACATCCGGAGCCTCAGTCTGTTGGAAAGGGACAAAGTAAATCGTCACTTAGTTGATTCAGGTCCTGGAATTCTCCATCTGGTGGAGCTTGGAGATCCCCACCAGCTACTCCAATAGTGCAACCGACTGCTAGGGGGGGGGGCAGCTGAGAGAAAAGTAGGGGGGGGCTAGACATACCCATGCCCACTGGTAGTCTTGGAAACTATAAGCCCACAAAAGTTTGTTCTATCTGTTTCCCTAATAAACATATGGAATATTTTTAAGTCTATTGAGTTAGTTTTTAACAGGAGCATGCAGTGAACCTATTTTTTTTTATTTTTTTAAACATCAGCTACAATGTTTAAAAAAATAAATATAATCAGCATCACTCTATGAATAGACAGCAGTGTGGCCATCTCTACTGAATATATATAAATGATGACAAAACTCAGCCACTCTAGTGAAGCAGTTTGTACTGACTTAGTGCAGGCTTAAATTAAACTCCACAGTGGCCTTAGCCACCTAGTACCACTGTGGCTAGTGTTGCTGAAAATCCATCCGTAAGGGGATTTATACATTTGCTGGTGGCTGCTAAATGTGTAAATCCTTTGAAATATTCACCTGCATATTGTTAGTCACATATTCTGCATGCTGACTTGGTTGATCTGCCGATATCCATAGCCACTCCTTATTGTTCTATGGGTCATGCTGACTTGGCCAAAAGCTTAAAAACGTATGACAGATGGACTATAAATTGTTTCAACTACTAGCTAGCATGCACTAAACTGGGTCCTTCCTCTTTCAAATGCTAACACATTAATTATCTAATCTCATCTGCCTCAGCTCCTTCTGATTGCTTCATTCAGAAAGGAAATAATAAACATTTTCAGAGGACAGGCACATCAAGCAGTGGGATGAACTGCTCGCTCATGCCCACTCATACTAGCAAACTGATCTCAGGCTCAGGAAATGAACAAAATCTTTCATTTCTTTTCTGCCTGTGAGGAGTCCCATGGAAATGAATGAATTTGATACCATATTCTTTTGCAAATGTCTGCAGTATAAGTTGGTAAGAAGTTTGAAGCTATGCATTGTCCATCATGCTGGTTATAATTTGTAGTTTTCTATCCTGGCAAAAAAAAAAAGTCATTTTGTGTTGATTTTTAAGGGGTTAGAAGAAAGTTCCTTTTTGCACAGTCAAAATATTATTGAAGCAATTTCAGTTGTCAGTAAAAGCTTACACAAATTTGCTGATAAGCTTCTTAATGACCCAGGTCAAGTGTTAACTGGTGCAGGCTCTAAAAAAAGTGAAATGAAGGTTTCTGGTGCCCACAAGCAAATAGTGTAACTGCAGAAAAGGATTAAAAATGCAATTAAATTACAAATGGAGAAATCCATTCAGCCTAGTGATCAGCATGAGCTGCTGAAGAAACGAGTTAATGCCCTCCACAAAAGTCCCAGAGCAGCACAGAAATCTGAACTGAAAATGCAGAAGATTTCTGGGGCAGCACTTCCAGAAATCAATTCCGTTTTCCTGCTGCCTTTTGTAAGTAGTAAAATGTGTGAATTAAGCCGGCCTAGATTTTCAGCCTGTGTCTCCCAGTGCTCATCAGGAACTTCTGCAAAAGCTCCAGTCTCTTCCATGTATTCTGTCCCCTAAGAAAGTGGAACACATGCACACTGGGACATTTCACTGTCTCACAGAGCTCTCCCTGGCCTCTATAAATACCAGTTTTGCATTGACTGGTGGTATATGGAAATGGAAACGTCCTCACATCAGCAAATCAGAAACAACCCATTCATTTGGATCATTTTTTCCTATCATATTAATATATATATAATTCACATACAACTGAATAAAACATTTCATTTTAAAATATAAAAAAATCATGCTCACATGCAGTCACTTCCTTGCAGAATAGCAGATTTCTAGCAAGAGAATTTCTAGTTTTCATTGCCTTCTTCATTAATAATGTATTAAATAATAACGTCATAATTATATCAATGATGAGTTTTGTCAATTATTTGTTTTATTGCATTGCGTGATTTAAATTTGTTTTGTGATTTGTAATTCGCCTAGAATGGTGAGATTGTGCAGGATAATTTCTTTAAAATAAATTAATTAAGGAGAGAGAGAGAGAGAGAGAGAGAGAGAGAGATGTCTCTTTTTTCCTAATTATGCAAACCTAATCTATATCTATTTCTCCACCTATATAGACTAGAGGTAATTTCCTAGTGGTACAAATAACTAAGTAAGAGGGAGAGAAAAACCAGAATGCTAGCTCTCTCCCGGGCTCTCACACTCATTCCACAGACACAGAGCAAACAGGGCTGAGTGGACCACGATAGCGTCTCCCTGGCACAATAGCTGGGAATCATCCAACAGAAAGGCAGAGGCTTTTACCAAGCACTTGACGGAAAGTTAATGGTCTCGTCCCGTATGCTTATTTCACCTTCTCTGAGCATGTTCTCTTTTGTCTAATGTCACTTTGCTGAAGGCACCATTGCAGGGGTTCTGCATTTTCTGTTTTGAAAGGTAGAAATTTGTTAATAAATCTTTCATTTTACTTTAAACTTCCACACGTTCGAAATTCAAAGGCTACTAGCATTGGGAGATGTTTCAGATTAAAACTTCTTGCATAGTCCTGTACTACGGCCCGATTTCGATATTCCTCTACCAGGGATACTGAAGAAAGATAATCTCCAGCCTTTGGTCACAAAGATTATTTTAAAGGATTTTTCTCTGTTTTTGTTTTTATGATTCGTGTTCCATGTTTTTTTTTTTAATTGATGCCCTGAAATTGTTACAGTAAATTATTATAGATTTCAGAAGCGGTAAACTAGTAGTTTGAGCAATGGACCAAGAATCAGGGAAAACGGAGATCAGCCTGTCTTTGCACTGAATACTGTCCGTGACCTTGTCAAGTAAGCTTATCTTCCTTAGCCTCAGTACGTTCTTAGCTCATAAGCTCTTTGGGGAAGGAACCTCATTTACTAATAATGTAAGCTGCCCTAAGCCTTATTTGGAAGCTAAACATTTTATATTATTATGTTAAGCTACTGTTCAAATATTTAAAAAAAAAAGAAGAAGGAGCCAGAGCAACATTTCTTAGTTTCTGTTTGTCAGGTTTAGATTTTGGCAATCAGTCAATGGAGAGATAGACCACTTTTGACAGTCTCCCATTGTAATCATTTCTTGCTGCTGATAACCAGTATTTAAAGGCATGGGTCGATTGTGAAAAATAAGCTGGAGGAGCATTAATCTATGGAGAAAGCTGTCAGGAACTCAAACCCTTTTAAATCATGGGCAGGATGGGATTATGTAGATAGGAGCTTCATTGAGCAGCTGAATGGAGGAGAATGTTTAATTAAATCTATCTAGAAATAAAACTAGAAGGTCAGAACAAAGAAAGAAGGAAAAAGAATCAGTCAGGTATCTTGCAAAAACAGTGAATTTTGGAGGGGAGAGATTCTCTTGTTGACTGTTGGGTCGGTTGTAATGGATCCTAGAAAGTGAACCTCAACATTTCTAGGGCTGCAAAAAGTCAGCACCCGTTTCTGGGGATAATTGCAAATTTTCTGTTCTGTACATCAGGAATGAATTGGAGGACTCTTCCCTGCATAATCTAATTTAAAATTGTATCTAGCATTATACAGTTATATAACTCTAAAATGTCACGAGTGTATGAGGCATTGGTGTTGGGTAGATATTTTATTTTAAAAATGGATTATAAAAGTATACTATAGCAAAAGAAGAAAAAAAAAGCTCATATGATCACCAAAATGTCATTTATAGAAGTACAGACGTACTAGTAAGAAGAGGTAGTAAGGATCCTTGTACTGAAGAGTTTACCATACCCTCTTTACCCTAATGCTCTTAGGCAAGAGAGTGACCCTGCTCTGAAGCTTCGCCAACGCTTACCACTAGCACGGAAAATCTACTATCTGGTATCACGCTTTTTGTCTTATTTAAGAAAGGAAATAAGAATAATGAAATATATCCTCCGTTGTTTAAGTAGATCATATTTTTCGAGTGGATTGTTATTAAAAAGAAGTTATTTTTTTTTTTTTAGAAATACTTTTCAGCACCACGCAATAAATGCCCGGCCTATTTCATGGAGAAAGTTTAAAGCTGCATCTTTTCACACATGTCCTTAGGGTAAAAATAGAGTAGTTTTGTGTCTTTGGTTTATTAAAAAAAAAAAAAAAAACTAGATGCACTGCCTTCTTCAGCTTTTGCCTGATACAGCAGGTTTCTGATTCTTGTTTCCTCTAGGCAAGCTTCTCACTTTCTCTGTGTACCAAACCCAATTAACATAATCATCTGTGCACCTACATCTGTACAAACACATTCTAGATACGACAGCTGTGGGTTTTGTTGTACAGCTTGTTAAGGGTAGATATGAACAGTCCCTCCAACCACAGGTCCCTTGTTCAGATTAGAACTGTCTGGGTCCAATTGATCCTTAGTTACCGCCAAGCGCAGGTTTGTACGTGTACTGGGATAGTTCCGGGTTCTACGTACGGGGTAGTTCTGGCAATCCGCATGGTCACCTCGACAACAGGAACAGTTTTACTTCATTTATCCAAAACAGGCATCGAGTACAAATAATCCTCGGCCTTATCCAAACTAAGATGAAGAAAAAAAATGAAGGGATTTCAGCAGGTTAAAAAAAAGGGGGAAGAGAAGAAAATCATGAAAACCTGCCCTCAGCCTTGAAAACAGAGTCAATCCCAACTCTGACCTGGAGCAGAACAGTAGTCTAGGGTTCAAATCCCAGCTCTTTCACTGATGCTCCTTGTGACCTTGGGCAAGTCATTTGACCCTCCATTGCCTCAGATACAATTTAGATCATAAGCTCTTCAAGACAGGGTCCCACCGACTGTACCAGCCACTATAGTACAGATTTGAAAAAGGCAAGCAACTAAATTGATCTCTGTTTCATTAAAGGAGAATTATCAACATTAATTAATCTTCCCACTGACTCTTTCAATTAAAGTAATTCAACTACTTGCCGCCGTCAAGCCAGGTCGGTTGCAAGGGAAATGTCTCCCTCTGTGCAGTTGCTGGAAGGAATTCACTAGGTCCGGGGTTTTGTTAATGAGCTGAACATAAAGGAAGAGAGGCGCTAGATAATGAATCACCGGTAATAATACAGAAATATGCACACCCCGAGTCAAGCAATGGCTTTGCTTTCTCATTGACTTTGACACATTTCTAGATTTCCCAGCAGAAGTTCTCCTCTCAATATTTCATAGCACGCAATGTCATTATGCTAATGGATTTTGACACGGTGTTTACCTGCCTCACTCAGTAAACATACATCCGCATGCATATTATCTTTTCCCCCGAACCGGTGAATGCAGTAGAGCCGCTGGAATAATTGCTGTTTCTTCACCTCCTA
Organism: Microcaecilia unicolor; assembly: GCF_901765095.1. Classification (NCBI taxonomy): domain Eukaryota; kingdom Metazoa; phylum Chordata; class Amphibia; order Gymnophiona; family Siphonopidae; genus Microcaecilia; species Microcaecilia unicolor. The sequence goes on along the minus strand of NC_044035.1, from coordinate 284,081,639 downwards.
GATTAAGACTATCACACTCTGCTACTCACATCACCTCCTGCAATGCACACACTGCACTCAGAACTCCGGCTGTCTAAGGCCAACCGCCACAATGCTGGGGGAAAAAAATTATTCCCACCACCACCACCCCATCGCAGTTCAAGGATGATTCCTTTTAGACTTTTCCTACAGTACTGCATCCTGCCAATAATTTACCAAATCAGCACAGACAGAAAAAGAGAAAGAAAACTTTGCAAGCTGGGTCTCAGGACTCTCTGATGTCTCAGAGACAACGTGAGCTGTCAGATTCCCAGAGCAGCGAAAGAGAGAGAGAGAGGAGGAAAAAAATCACTTCGGCTGTACCAGATTTGCTGCTGGAAAGCGCCCGCCCTCACTCCCGTTGCCTTTGTATAACTAAAACAACTTTTTATCATCTCAGCAGATAATCTCATTGTGAACCACTTTAAAGAATGGGCATCATGTGTATACCCTGTATCAGAGGCCCCCCTCCACTGCTTGCTGCCTGAGCTATGCAGCAGCTCCCCCCCCCCCCCCCCCCGAGTCTTACCTTGGTTGGTAGGATGGAGAATCAGATCCCCCCAGCAGCTGAGAGCAGAGAGGAGGAGGAGGAAGCGGAAGATGCAGGAGGGGAGCTGACAGTCCATGTTGCTGGAGCAGAGGGCAGTGAGAGACACATATCTCCATGAAGCTTGCCAGTGATGTGAGCGGCAGAGCTGCAGATTGCTGCACAAGTTAGCAAGCTCCCCTCACAAGCTGATGTCAAGTTTGACACAGGAGATAAGGAGGAGTCTTTTGCCTGCCTGCAACTCTAGCTCTGGTTTTCCCCGGGTCCTAGTGTTGCTGTGAAAGAAGGCACCAGCCACAAGCAGTTTCCAGTAGGGTTTTTAACAAAGAACTGGCACTTAAGTTAGGAACTTATGAAAATAAATTCAAATGCTCAGACCAAATGATTATTTTTTGCACTGGATTATACGTCTAGCTTCTATCCCTGGGTGTTTATAAAATGTAAAATAGGCATGTATTTTCCAGCTAAACAGGTGTCATTTGGGGGCATGAAGAGTTGGCGTTTTTTGGTGTTTTTCAGTGGTTTGCAATGTGGACACTATTCTGGGTACCTTTTTCCACTGATAGCAAATGCACACACTAGTGAAGCTGAGAAGCTGTCAGCACAGAGATTTTACACTCAAGACAGAAAAGGGGACATGGTTTTTTTTTTTCCGGTATGTAATCACTTTTGTTGCATCAGGGTTGTCTTATTGGTGTTTATCAGTTAAAACCTCAAATCAGAAGCCCCATTGATATAGATAGATAGATAGATAGATAGATAGATCACAATTCTAGTAGCACAATAGATATTCTAAATAGTTTTAACCATATTAGAGATAATTCTATAAAGAGCTAAAATTTGTGCACTGATTATGCACGTCAATGATTAGAATAATGACATATATATGCCAAATTTCCACCTAAGCACTATTCTATAAGGGGTCCTTTAACTAAGTTACAGTAAGCACTAACACGGGTGAAGGGTAGGCATATTCTGTGCTAATTGGTTAATACAGCTGCATTGCCGCTTTCTAACCAATTAGCATGTGCTTAGTACATGAGCCCTTACCACTTACATAATGGGTAGCAGTAGGGGCTCACACGCTAATGGGAAAATTAGTGTGTGACCATTAATTTAAAACATAGAAAAGCGGCCATTTTACCCATGCGGGAAAAAATGGCCTTAGCGCAAAGGAATGACCGCATGAGGACACGCTAAGGCCACTTATTACTACAGTTTGGTAAAGGGACCCCTAAATAAACACTCTTCTTACATAGGGGGCCATTTTACAAAGCAGCGGTAATCCCACTGCAAGCTTACCGCACGCCAATCTGGAATTACTGCCAGGCTACCCCAGGAGCCCAGTGGTAGTTCCCACCCCAAGCACGCACCATTTCTGGTGCTACAATATATGTCCTGTTCTTGTAGAACCGGAACTTCACCGGCGGCAAACGGGCAGATCCGTGTGCTGCCCAGTTACTGCCAGGTTAGCACGGGAGCCCTTACCACCATCTCCATGGATGGTGTTAAGGGCTCCCCACTAAAATGGTTACCACATGCATAGGAGCCGACTCTGTGGGTGCTTGAGCAGCCCCAATATTGAGACATTCCTTTTATGTGTCCACTGGGCTTAGCACCCCCAATAATTCTGAAAAGTTGGCTTCTATGCCCACATGGCCATTTCTTTTTTCCCAAAAATAGCCTTTTAGCTACTGCAGTAAAAAGGGGCCTCAGCACACATCAAAAACATACGCTAATGTTAGCGTAGGCCCCCTTCTCCCGCAGCTTGGTAAAAGGACCCCATAGTATGTATTTGACAGATGAGAGGACACATAGGTGGAGTCTTGGTGGAACATAGGCAGGACTCAAACATATTGAACATGTATATCCAGCATTTAGGTGTGAGCACTTAACACCAGCTCTATGGCTCGCATAAGCACTTACGTCTAACTACAAAATAATGAGTGGAGTTGAACGGGTTGATGTGATGTGAAGCGTCTTTTTACGCTTTCCAAAAATACTAGGACTAGGGGGCATGCGATGAAGCTACAATGTAGTAAATTTAAAACAAATCGGAGAAAATCTTTCTTCACTCAAAGTGTAATTAAACTCTGGAATTCGATGCCAGAGAATGTGGTAAAGGCGGTTAGCTTAGCGGAGTTTTAAAAAGGTTTGGCTGGCTTCCTAAAAGAAAAGTCCATAGATCAGTATTAAATGGACTTGGAGAAAATCCACTATTTCTGGGGTAAGCAGTATAAAATGTTTTGTACTTTTTTGGGATCTTGCCAGGTATTTGTGATCTGGATTGGCTACTGTTGGAAACAGGATGCTGGGCTTCATGGACCTTTGGTCTTTCTCAGAATGGCAATACTTATGTACTTATGTACATGCACTTGTATATACTCAGTTACGCTAATATTCTTAAAGGAATGTAGACACTAACTTTCATTTATAGAACAGACACTACAAAGGTGCTCTCTGGGTACCTAAATATAGGTGCACCCTTATAGGATTACCCTAGATTTCTCTGATGTAGATGGGTGGGAAACAGAAATCTAAGAACCTAAGCTAAAAACTGTTCTCATACTAATCCAGGACATGTTTTCCTTTCGGTCACCAAAATAAAAATGATATTCCTACCATTACACCCATGGGATACAAACTACATTCAAATAATTTGATTTTCCACAGCAGAGAAGACCAGAATGGTTCTCAAGAACCGTTTTAGGGTCATCATAATTCAGCAATGTCTCGAGTGTTTAAAAACTCATTTATAAACTGTAGTGGAATCAATTACTGACTCCTATCAGAAGACTAGTCTGATCTCTACCTTACCATCTTATTTAAACAAATAATTCAGAGACGGAGGGTGTGTATGTATAGATAAAAATGTACAAACATCTTTCAATCACAACAAAGGTATATATGCTTTAAAAAATGGGCCTTATAGACTTAAGGCACTGCAGTGATGTGAAGACCCTATATTACCATTCATAAACAATTACAGGGCATTCACACTCAAAAGTCAGGTGGTTCAATTCCCACTGCAGCTCCTTGTGATCTTGGGCATGCCACTTGACCCTCCATTGCCTAAGGTTCAAACGACTGTGAGACCTCCGGGGTCAGGGAAATACCAACTGCACCTGTGAGCTAACATCCTATTGGTCAGGAATCGGTTGATGTTTGCAACCACAAAGAGTCCCCAAACTGGCTGGTGTTGAAGTCCCAATTCGAAATGATACAAAACTATTGGGATTTGCAATTGATTTTGGACTAACAATGAAGCAACAAATTAATAGCATCTTATAGAAGGCATTTTTTAAGCTTAAATGCTTTGTCTAATTAAGCCTTTACTAGAAACAAAGCATTTTGAAATGGTAGTTCAATCCATGAGATTATCCTGCATTGACTATTGCAACATTATTTACCTGGGTCTTCCAGGTAAACAATTAAAAAGATTGCAAATTGTGCAGAATGCTGTGCTAAATTGATTTTAGGGGGTAAGTGGTTTGAGAATGCCACTCTATTTTTGGTCCAGCTTCACTGGCTCCAATTTAGACAGAGCTGAATTTAAACTTCTAATATTTTTGTTCACAGTATTACATGGCTAAGAGGGGCATAATCGAACGAAAACATCTATCTCCATGGGCGTTTATCTCCAAGAACGGATCCGTGAAGGGGCGGACCGAACCGTATTTTGGCAAAAAATAGACGTCCATGTTTTATTCAACAATTTGTGAGCTGGGCGTTTTTGTTTTTCAGCGATAATGGAAAATGAAAGCGCCCAGCTCAAAAACTAATAAATCCAAGGAATTTGTTCGTGGGAGGGGCCAGGATTCGTGGTGCACTGGTCCCCCTCACATGCCAGGACACCAACCGGGCACCCTAGGGGGCACTTTTACAAAAACAAAAGAAAAGGTAAAAGAGCTCCCAGGTGCATAGCACCCTTCCCTTGTGTGTTGAGCCCCCCAAATCCCCCTCAAAACCCACTGCCCACAAGTCTACACTATTATTATAGCCCTAAGGGGTGAAGGGGGGCACCTACATGTGGGTACAGTGGGTTTGGGGGGGTTGGACGACTAAGCATTAAGCAGCACAATTGTAACAGGTAGGGGGGGATGGGCCTGGGTCCACCTGCCTGAAGTCCACTGCACCCCCTAACAACTGCTCCAGGGACCTGCATACTGCTGCCAGGAAGGTGGGTATGACATTTGAGGGTGAAAATAAAAAGTTGTGAAACATCATTTTTTTGTGGTGGGAGGGGGTTAGTGACCACTGGGGGAGTCAGGGGAGGTCATCCCCGATTCCCTACGATGGTCATCTGGTCATTTAGAGCACTTTTTTGGGACCTGTTCGTGTGAAAAAAGGGTCCAACAAAAGTGTCCTAAATTTTCGCTAAAAACGCCTTTATTTTTTCGATTATCGCCCTAACGCGTACATCTCTCCTCGGCCGATAACCACGCCCCAGTTCCACCTTCGCCACACCTCTGACACGCCCCCATCAACTTTGTCCGCATCTGCGACGGAGTGCAGTTGAAAACGTCCAAAATCGGCTTTCTATTATACCGATTTAATCGTTTTTGTGAGATAAACGTCTATCTCCCGATTTGGGTCGAAATCTAGGCGTTTTTCTCTTTTGATTATAAGGTGGTAAGTCTCCTGGTATTTAAAGGAATATATTACATTATATCGCCCTGTTAACAAATTAGGAAATTAGACTGGTACAACCAACATTAAAACTGTATCATTTACAAGCAATAGTAATAGAAATATGGGGATCTTTTACTAAAGTGTTCTAAGATTTGCACTTACTATGCATTCAAAGCAAAAATTGACATGTAGTAACTGCAAAGCCTCTGTGGTAAATGCAGGGGGACATGTTCTGCATTTACACATGGAGTAAATGCTTACCTGAAGTGGCAGCGCTCTCAACCTATCTGCCACTGCAGGTAACATGGTGGTGGCTCATTTGGCCCTGAGCTATGGAATTCTTTGCCTTGACATCAGAAGCAGTTCTAATTATTTAAGATTTAGAAGGTTATTACAAAGTTGTTTATTTCAGAATTTTTGGGGTTGAAGTTGAAACTAAGTTTCTGATTGCTTGACTGATTTTTTTTTTTTTGTTGGAGCTTAAACTAAGTTTCTGATTTCTAAGCTTGTTGTTATCTACTAACTGATTCATATACATCTCCTTCTGAAGTAAAACTATTGCAGAAAAAAGAAAACAGCATAGAAACTGACCCTAACCCTACCCCCCCCCCACACACACACACAAAAAAAAAAAAAAAATTATAAACAGAGCAAGCTGCAGCAGTAATAACTCATAAGCAAATCAAGATTAGAAACAAACTTGATGACAGATAAAGGCCAAATGACTCTTCTAGCCTGCCCTTCCACACCATCCACTATCTCCTCCTCTCCTTAAGAAATCCCATTTTCTTGTCCTGTGCTTTTTTAAATTTGGATATAGTCTTTGTCTCCACCACCTCCATTGGGAGTCTGTTCCACATATCCACCACCTTTTCTGTAAACAGCTATTTCCTTAGATGACTCCTGAGTCTAAAAACTTTTAACTTCATCCTATGCCCTCTCATTCCAGAGTGTTCTTTCAATTGAAATAGACTCACCTCCTGTACATTAATGCCAGAGAGATATTTAAATGTCTCTATCATATCCCCTCTTTCCCGTCTTTCATCCAGATTAACACACTGGGAAACTATGGGGGTCCTTTACTAAGGTGTGCTCACGTTTTTAGCGGGCGCGCTAAATGTTAGATATGCCCATAGAAATGCATTGGCATCTCTAACGTTTAGCGCACCCACAATTTTAGCATGCGCTAAAATCGTGAGCGCGCCTTACTAAAGACCCCCCCAAAAGTTTAGGACTGACCCTCTCAGCAGAAGCATAGAAAGGTTTTGTCATGAGAGGGAGCGGACCTTTTGTAAAATAGGCGCCGGTCCAAGGCTGAAGAGGCAATCCACATAGGCGCCATTTCAATCACGATCCATTTGAGGGAGCAACTGCTCTCCTAGCACCCACCCCTCCCAGCTACACCTCTACCTCTCAGATATGCAATTCAACTCCCAAGAAAGATGTTTGCCCTAATACTCAGCTGCTGACAGAAAGAGGAGTGGAGTGGACCACGGCCCACGGAAAATGATTTATTTTCCTCTACACTCCTGTGCATTGTCCTCTGGTCAGCAGGAGTTAGTATGGGATGCTTTTTATTTGCCACTTCCACCTCTGCTGGATTTCCTCTACAGTCTGAACTACAGGAGGCCCTGTTTGAATGTGTTTTGTAATGTATTTAATGATGAGGGAAGGAGGGGCAATGTTCCTGTTCACCTAGGGCTACAAAAGGGTTAATCCTGCCCTGCTCATGAGCCTGAGTGTTTTCACAATTTACTCATTTCTCAGCTTCCTATCATGACTAGATAGTACTGTACAAATGGGCTCACTCCAGTCAGCTAAAGAGCTGATTTCCTACCAGAACTGGTACAAATCTATATGGTAATAATGTTATTTGAAAATTGAAAGGGAAATATAACATTTTCCTTTGGTAGAAGGTCAGTTTTTTAAGTGCAAAACAATATACCCATTGTATGATATGAACTCCTAGTTTACGAGGGCTACATGCAGGTCAGGCTTTTAGGATATCTTTAATGAATATGCATTAGAGGGATTTGCAATAGAGAGGAGCCATATACCATCCTCCTTCTGGGATGGCTACAATGGTGCTGCCTGTTTTTATACAGTATAAGTCAGAGGTCCCTAGAGCATGTTTTCCATGATCTGGGTATCGGTGTGAACTGTAATGTGTGCTTAAGGCTCAGCCTTTGTAGAGATGCCAAAGGTGGCCCATCCCAAAAATAGAAACATGACGGCAGATAAAGGCCATATGACCCATCCAGTCTGCCCACCCTCTGTAACCCCTAATTCTTCCTGTTTCTAAGCAATCCCACATGCTTATCCCATGCCTCTTTAAATTCTGGAACAGTCCTCAACTCCACCACCTCCACCGGGAGGCCATTCCATGCCTCCACCACCCTTTCTGTGAAATAATACTTCCTTAGGTTACTCCTAAGCCTATTCCCTCTCAACTTTGTCGTATGCCCCCTCATTCCATTGAAGCCATCCCAGAAGGAGGATACTATAACCAAATAGTATACAGCTCCTCTCTATTGCTGGAGATTTAACCACTGCTATGCTGGAGATTGAAGGCCAATGCCTGAGGTTTTTCTTATGGGCCCTAGCCATGTCTAAAACCAGTTCTGGCAGATGCACATTCCAAAAAACTGACATATTCTAATCAAATAAATAGAAAATAGCTTTTTTTTCTCTACCTTTGTTTGGTCATTTTATTTTTCTAATGGTGTTGGTCCCAGTCTCTGCTTTCTGCTTTCCTCTGTCTTCTCTTAACTATGTTGCCAGAATCTCCTTCCCATTTGGCACTTCTTTTCTCTCCATGTCCACCACCCTCTGCATCCTTTATCTGTTCTATCCAGCAACTCTCCATTATGTCCCTTTCTTTATCCTCCTCCCATGTTCCTCATCTACCTTCTCAGTGTCTCTGTCTCTGTCCCCATCTCTCCTCCCCATGTTCAGCACTGCACCTCTGTGTCCCTGTCCCTAGGCTCCCTCTATGCCCAGCATCTTTTCTCTGTGTCCCTGTCTCATTCCTTATTCAGTATATCCCCTTATTTCCTCCCCTCCAATGACACCCCCCACCCTTGTAGTCCAGCATCTCTCTCTCTCTCTCTCTCTCCTCTGTTGGTCGAGCATCTCTCACTTGGTTTGTTTCTCTTTTTTCCTTCACTCTCCACTACCACTTCCCCCACAAAAGGTTTGGGATCTCTTCCCCTCTACAATCTGATCTCTCACTCTCTTCCCTCCACTCCCCCCCCCCCCCCAAAGTCCAACATCTTCCCCCCTTTCTTCCCCTTCACCATTTGGTCTGGTATCTCCCCCTCCCCCCATCCCCATAGAACTGGCATCTCTCTCTCCCTTTCTCCTTCCTCAATAATGGGTCTGTATTTTCTTCCTCTCTCCTCCCCTCCCCTATTTTGCAGGTTTGGCAATACTCCTTCTTCCTCTCTCCCTCCACCACTGGTCTGGCATCTATTCCCCGTCCCAGTCCTCAGAAACCAGCAAGTCCCGGGCAGTACTAAAGATGTGCTGATGTTTCCGGCTGCTGGTCCTTCTCTCTGCTTGGGCCCGCGTACAGGAAGTTGCATAAAAAAAGGCAGGACCAAGCAGAGAGAAGGACTGGCAGCTTGAAGCATCAGTATATCTTTAGCTCTGCCTGTGACTCACTGTTTTTTGAGGACCGGTGGACAGGGAAGACGAGATGCCACTGTAGTTGGAGGGGAGGGGAGGAAGTGGGAGAGAACTTCTGACCCCTCATGATGGAAGGGAAGGAGAGTAAGTTGCCACATCATGTGGGCAGCCAGGAGCCAATGCGAGAGATCAAACCTTTTAAGTAGGTGAGCTAGAGAAGGAGCCAAAATGTGTGTGTCACATGCCGAATACTTGTGACTTCGTATGTCTGCCTTTGGGCCTATTTAATTATATACAGTGTGAGGCCAACTTTGAATTTGTGTCCAGTGTGAAGTGGATATGAAAGACAGAGGTTTTACCCACCCCTCTTCCTGCTATTTGATTAAGAAGTAGAGCAGCAACTTTATCCTCAAGCTGAAGGGAAAAAGGAGAGATAAGCCCCCCTCAAGAGCAGGATTAGTGGAGGAGGTACTGTGAACAAAATTATTCCTATTGGAAAGAATCTGTGTGGAAGTGAATACCAGAAAGGAGAGACTGTGTGTTTGATTCAGGAAGAAACAGGCTTTTCCTGGTACATGGGAAACCCTTTACCCTGAAGACTAATCATTATTGAAAGGGATAATGGACACAGAAAAAGAAAGAGTGTGGAGTACTATTGCCTCAGGACAGAAAGACTTCCTCAAAATAGCAATTGTTTTGAACTTATCTTCAGTAAAGAGAGTTGAAATATCCCATATCTGTCTCTAAGTGATTATTTGAAGGGTACTCTAGGCCAGGGCCTTGAAGGGAGATCCTTTCTCTTCAGAAAGAACCTGCTCCCTTAAATAAGAGTGTGCTTGACTTACAAAGAGGGGGAAGGACTGAGAGAAGTAAATATTCCACCAGACCCTGGAGTGTGAATCTATTGATGGATCACCCTTCAACCAGGACATACAAATTCCTCTCATGCATATTTATTAGGGATATCCTGAAAACCTGACCTGGGGAACTAGGAGGGAAAAACTACTGCAATAAACAATAATGATAAACTTGAAAGAGGGCATGATTTGACATGGCAAAATGGCTCCTTCAAGGACTGACAACTTTTCAACAACTCTATCTATGTATTATTTTCTGCAGGATTGCTACTGGTGGAAAAACTCCTAAGATATACCAGAAAAATCTACCACATTTTAGGTTTAACAGTTCTTTTTCTATGTTGGCCCAGTATCATGCAATGAATGTTTGCTTGACTTATGGAAATGATCCCCTCAAGTCCATTAGATGAGTGTCTGATAACTAGGCATGTTTGCAAATGCTTCAGTGTAATTACTATGATACAATACTACATATAATGATGTGATACTATATTCCTTGAAATACTGTATGTTCCATGTACCTTGCTACCCTCCAGGGCCCAGTCATCACCGATAATTAATTAAACAGACCAGTCAATCAGTAAATACCTGAGGGAAAATAACATCTGAAAAAATAAATGTAGACTGAGAACTCTGGCTCCTTGTGATACTGTGTGGAGATTTCAGTTAGATTTTGCACCTTTTTTGTACGTGTTGGTCTGATTTTGGTTCCCAAAGCATCAAGTTCCAAGTGTACACATACCGCTGGAATTCTGATTTATTCTAATTAAGAATGCAGGGCTACACATACAGTCCAGTATGGAGATTCACTTATTGTTGGTTAATAAGTCCAGGAGCACAATACATTCTCTAAAAATGCTAAAGCTCTGGAAACCTCATTCACTCACTTGTGTTTATTGTAAGAAAGTTCTGGAATGCAACTATGCCAGGGTGTTTCTATCAATGGAAAAAGAATCTTCCAAATTCTGTAATTGCACTTCAGGCTATAAACTGCATTCAGATTCTAGTGATAAACCCGAAGGACTCAGAGCTGCTGCCAACCCTAAAAAAAGGCATACGCTATTAAGGTAATTAAGATTGGAGGGGGTGGGGGTGGGAGGGCAACAATTTTCACAAATATTTCTAAATAGTTACTTTTCTAGATTACTTTGAAAATTGTTCCTTTCAGAGAGATTGAAAGTAGGTTTGGGCTTTCTCAATACACATATTTAAGCTAGATTTTAAAAAGGTGCTGGGACAAAGTGGGTTATGTTAGTATTCTAAACAGTTCTGTATGTAACACCAATGTAAATTTCAGCCTTAGGTTATGGAATTGCCCTAACTATGTAGAGATGTACTCAACTGCAAAATTATTACCCATTTGTCTAAGATTTTACACAGGTGAAATGAAACAAAATTAGAATTCCATATAATAAGGAATCTTTCACAAATCAAAATGGCAAAAATATGTGTGCATAGAAAAAGCCAAGCCATAGTAAAGCCTCCTGGCCTCGTACTACTCATCCATGGGAGAAACTCTATAAATGCAAACCACATCTATTTAAAGATAGCTACCAGTTTTCTAAGTCACCCCTTTTATTGAGCTGCTTTAGGCGCTAATACACACCTAATGCAGCAAAAATGGCCTTATGCAGGATGCACTAAAGCATTCTACATTAGTTTTGTCATGCACAACTGCACAGTAATAATTACTGTGCAGTTGTGCATGACAAAACTAATGTAGGTGGCATGTCAAGGGCGGATAGTGGGTGCTCCTGAGCTAACCTGCAAGTGCATCTACATTACTACTTGCTAACCGGTTAGCACACAGTTAACACAGGAGTCCTTACCACCTTCTTAGTAGGTGGCAGTAAATGTTCCTGTGGAAAGTTTTTTAAATGGCAGTCTGTTAATGGCAACATTGGTGTATAGCCACTAACAGAAACAAAAGCACGGCACGCTGAGGCCAATTCTTACTGCAGCAATCATAGAGGGGATCAGATTGGAGGGTGGGGTGCACTATCAGGCTTATTTTCGAAAGAGAAGGGCGCCCATCTTTCGACACAAATCGCAAGATGGGCGTCCTTCTCCCAGGGTCGCCCAAATCGGCATAATCGAAAGCCGATTTTTTGCCATCCTCAACTGCCTTCTGTTGCGGGGATGACCAAAGTTCACGGGGGCATGTCGGAAGCATAGCAAAGGTGGGACTGGGGCATGCCTAACACATGGGCATCCTCGACCGATAATGGAAAAAAGAAGGACGTCCCTGGCGAGCACTTGGGTGACTTTACTTGGTCCATTTTTTGTTATGACCAAGCCTCAAAAAGGTGCCCGAACTGACAGGATGACCACTGGAGAGAATCGGGGATGACACCCCCAGTGGTCACCAACCCCCTCCTACCGTAAAAAAAACATTTTAAATATTTTTTGCCAGCCTCTATGCCAGCCTCAAATGTCATACCCAACTCCATCACAGCTGTATGCAGGTCCCTGGAGCAGTTTTAGTGGGTGCAATGCACTTCAGGCAGGCGGACCCAGGCCCACCCCCCCCCCCCTACCTGTTACACTTGTGGTGGTAAATGTGAGCCCTTCAAAACCCACTAGAAACCCACTGTACCCACATCTAGGTGCCCCTCTTCACCCCTTAGGGCTATGGTAGTGGTGTATAGTTGTGGGGAGTGGGTTTGGGGGGGTTGGGGGGCTCAGTATACAAGGTAAGGAAGCTATGTACCTGGGAGCTTTTTCTGAAGTCCACTGCAGTGCCCCCTAGGGTGCCCGGTTGATGTCCTGACATGTCAGGGGGACCAGTGCACTACGAATGCTGGCTCCTCCCATGACCAAATGGCTTGGATTTTGTCGTTTCTGAGATGGGCGTCCTCGGTTTCCATTATGGCTGAAAATCGGGGACGACCATCTCTAAGGTTGACCTAAATTTTGCGATTTGGGCATCCCCGACTGTATTATCGAAACGAAAGATGGATGCCCATCTTGTTTTGATAATACAGGTTTCCCTGCCCCTTCGCCGGGACGTCCTGCGAGGACGTCCTCAGGAAAACTTGGGCTCCCCTTTTGATTATGCCCCTCTATATGTTAAAGAGGGAATTGATTCAAACAAAATAAACATTGTACATGGAACAGACAGCAGTGTGGAATCATTATGGATAGAAATTCCATATATAACATAACATAACACTTTTTATAGCAAGCAATACCTTACATTACTATATGGGTTATATACAAAGAGACTGGACAAACCAGGAATTACAGCATAGCATTATCAATTAATACTAACACATTCGCTTCCTTCCATAATCCTTATCAATAGAAATCAAACAAAATAAAACATGGAAAAGAAAATAAGATGATATCTTTTTTATTGGACATAACTTAATACATTTCTTGATTAGCTTTCGAATGTTGCCCTTCTTCGTCAGATCGGAAATAAGCAAATGTGCTCACATTTGCTTATTTCCGATCTGACGAAGAAGGGCAACCTTCGAAAGTTAATCAAGAAATGTATTAAGTTATGTCCAATAAAAAAGGTATCATTTTATTTTCTTTTCCATGTTTTATTTTGTTTGATTTCTATTGATAACCTTAAGAGTAGACTAACACGGCTACCACACTCCTCTTTCCATAATCCTAAAACAAGTCTAAAAAGCACATAGCTTGATGCCTGAACTATCAAAGAGAATATTTCCTTGCTTATTTTAGCAGCTTGGTAAGAAAGCAAAGAATCTATACACCTCTTTCATATTTTCCCTTCATGGATGGAAAGAAAAAAAGGTGAAATAACTGAGAAACCTGAATTATTTTAGACAAGAGTAACACATCTTAACAAATAAAAAGGAGTTAACCATAGCAAACTTTATACATTAAACATGAAGTTTTAAATAAAACCCTTGCAATCACTGGCAACCAATGAACTTTAGAATAATAGGCAGATAAATGATCAGAACATTTCAAGAAAAAAAAACAGTCTTAATGCAATATTCTGCATAGTCTGTAACTTTCACAACAGTACCTGAGAACAACCCAAATATATTATATTGCAATAACCTAAAGAGTTTAGCAGCAATGCCTGGACCAATAACCAAAATTGATATTCCTGAAAATATTTACAAATACAATGTAGCTTACACATAAAAATAAATATGTGAAGGGAAGGAATATTCTTGTAGGGCTGTACTACCGTCTGCCAGAACAGAACAAACAGACAGTTGAAGAAATGTTTACAGAAATTAGGAAAGCTGGCAAATTGGGCAACAGTATAATTATGGGTGATTTCAATTACCCCAACATTAACTAGATATTACATCAGGGAGTGCCAAGGAGATAAAATTCCTACATGTAATAAATACCTGCTTCTTGGAGCAACTGGTCCAGGAACTGACAAGAGGGGGAACCATTTTAGATCTAGTCCTTGATGGAGTACAGAGCATAGTACTAGAGATAATGGTGGCTGGTCCACTGGGAAGCAGTGATCATAACATGATCAAGTGTGAGCTACTATCTGGAATGAAGTCACAAAGGAAATCTACTGTAGCAACATTTAATTTTTGAAATGGTGACTGATAAAATGAGGAGAATGGTTAAAAAGAAGCTGAAAGGATTGGCTGAATGGTTTTCAAGAGTGATGATGCAGAGGAACTGAAAGAAATCTCAGTGAACCCAGAGGATATACTGAGCCAAATTGACAATTTAAAGAGTAATAGATCACCTGGACCATATGGCATCTATCCAAGGATAGAGAAAGAACTCAAACATAAAATTGCTGATCTGCTGTTAGTAATCTGTAAACTGTCATTAAAATCGTCCATAGTACCTGAAGATTGGAGGGTGGCCAATGTGATGCCGATTTTTTACAGATAGTAAGCCACACATCAGTGCTAGGTAAAATAGTGGAAGAATAACATTTTGGAAATAAACATGGTCTAATGGGACAGTCAGCATGGTTTTAGTCAAGGGAAGTCTTGTCTCACCAATTTGCTTCACTTCTTTGAAGGTATGAATAAACATGTCGATAAAGGTGAACCGGTTGATGTAGTGTATCTAGATTTTCAGAAGTTTTTGATAAAGTTCCTCATGAGAGATTCCTGAGAATGGGATAGGAGGCAATGTTCTAGTGGAGATTAGGAATTGGTTATTGGACAAAAACAGAGGGTAGGGTTAAATGGCCATTTTTCTCAATGGAAGAGGGTAAATAGTGGAGTGCCACAGGGATCTGTACTGGGACTGGTGCCATTTAACATATTTATAAATGATCTGGAAATTGGAATGACAAGTGAGGTGATTAAATTTTCAGATGACACAAAATTATTCAAGGTTGTTAAAACTACGTGCGGACTTTGAAAAATTGCAGGAAGACCTTAGGAAACTGGAAGACTGGGAAATGACAGATGAAATTTAATGTGGACAAATGGAAAGTGATACACATTGGGAAGAACAATCGAAATCATAGTTACATCATGCTAGGGTCCACCTTGGGGGTCAGCACTCAAGAAAAAGTTCTAAGTGTTGTTGTAAACAATACAGTACGCTGAAATCTTCTGCCCAGTGTGTGGCAGTGGCCAAAAAAGCAAACAGGTTGCTAGGAATTAGTAGGAAAGGAAATACTATAATGCCTCTGCATCGCTCCATGGTGTGACCTCACCTTGAGTATTGCATTCAGTTCTGGTCGCTGTATCTTTAAAAAGATATCGCAGAATTAGAAAAGGTTCAAAGAAGAGTGAGCAAAATGATAAAGGGGCTGGAACTCCTCTCATATGAAGAAAGGCTAAAGAGGTTAGGGCTCTTCAGCTTGGAAAAGAGACAACTGAGGGGAGATATGATTGAGGTCTATAACATCCTCAGTGATGTAGAATGAGTAGAAGTGAATCAATTTTTTACTCTTTCAAAAGTACAAGCTTAGGGTACACTCAATGAAGTTAAAAGGAAGGGAAGGGGAAGGGAAATGGGACTTGATATACTGCCTTTCTGAGGTTTTTGCAACTACATTCAAAGCGGTTTACATATAATCAGGTAGTTATTTTGTACCAGGGGCAATGGAGGATTAAGTGATTTGCCCAAAGTCACAGGGAGCTGCAGTGGGAATTGAACTCAGTTCCCCAGGATCAAAGTCCACTGCACTAACCACTAGGCTTCTCCTCCACTCAAACCAAACCAAATAGGAGAAAATATTTTTTCACTCAACGAATTGTTAAGCTCTGGAACTCTTTGCCGGAGGATGTCGTAACAGCTGTTAACGTATCTGGGTTTAAAAAAGGTTTGGACATGTTCTTGGAGGAAAAGTCCATAGTCTGCTATTGAGACAGACATAGGGAAGCCACTGCTTGCCCTGGGATTGGTAGCATTGAATGCTGCAACTATTTGGGTTTCTGCCAGATATTTATGACCTGGATTGGGCACTGTTGGAAACCGGATACTGGGCTAGATGGACCATTGGTATGACCCAGTATGGCTATTCTTATGTTCCTATGTAAAGAACTCCTTAGTTATCTACAGCACAGAGAAGCAAGCACAGAATTACTGTGAATAATAGGTAAACGATCAGGCAAGAAGCACCACACAGCTTCTGTCAAAACCATTTGGAAAAGGTAACATTTGTTGCATTTTCTCCTCTCCAGTAATCTATATTTTAAAACCTGGACAGATAATATTTAACCCTGCTTGTTTACTTTTCCTTTTAGCTTGATTCATCAGAATCAAGCAGAACTTCTAGACCATGAAAACGAAAAATAAGTTAAAATGCCAGGGGCAGAACCTACATTGTTATTGATGTGGTGTTTTACTAGGTGCCAACTTGGGTTGCCTGTGGTAATCCACCCCATGAGTATCATTGTTGCTTCACTCCCTTTTTAACTATACTGCTTGTTGATTGGCAATGAAATCTAAGTATAAATTCAGCAGAAGAATAGGGAAATACCTTTATATGCAACTGGCCACTAAACAGAGCATTTCCATTCTGTAGGCCAAAAGAAACCTTTCTGCATTCCTTCCCTTTCCAGACAAATCTCTCAAAAATTCTGCATCTGGGGATTTCCATTCTAGAACATAAACTAGTTTCTGCCTTAACTCGTCTTTAGAGCAGTAATTTCAATTCAAATTTTTGAACAGCCTATGCCAAATGTAATGGTTTTCTTATAATTAAGATGAATTCATGTTTTGCTCAGGTCAAATAGAGGCTGAATTTGTTGAATCCATTTAAGAAACAAGAAAATGGCATTTTTGTTAGCCATCTCAAGTGTAATATTGTACATTGTGACTTTTTCCCATAAGCAGGACTTTACTAGCTATAAAATTAAAGAAAAATCTAGTTTCAGTCCTCTTTATCATCGGTTCTAATAAGTCTACTACAAACCGTAATTCCTCTGTGCTTGTTAATAAATATGGCTATTGATTCCCAAGACTGCTAGGCTGGTGGCAGACCAGTAAGAGGATGTTAAGCAAACATAGCATTTCTAAGGCCCCCGTCACCCAGCTGCAAATTGGAAATACACCCTCAGTTATTCCATCAACAAAAGAGGCCCTTAATGTGTGATTCCACTCATCATCCTTCTTAAGACATTATCAAGCTGCTCAGATCAGACAAGAGCGAATTAACATGATCCCGATTGTCAGCATGTCAGATGCTCATTATTACAAACAGTAGGGGCAAGGATGGAGAAGAGAAGAGAGGCCTCAGCTCCTTTGTTCCAATATTTCAGTGCTTGTTTTTGTCTACAGAATGGAATTGCCAGAGTGAGAAAGGTTTTTATGTGTGCATTCTGGGGGTAATTTTATAATGGCATTTTCATGTGTTAGTGTTGTTTTACATGTATGAATTGCTGAACTACATGGAGCGACAGTGACGCGTTCTTTTCACCAATTTTGGTATAGGTGTGCTCAGGGAAGGGGTAGAGCATGGATGAAGTTGCAATTTAGACAAAGACCTCCAGATTCTATACAGTGGCGTTCCTGGGGGGGGGGCAGTGCGTGCGGTCTGCCCCGGGTGCACGCCGCTGGGGAGGTGCCGCACACACCTGTCCTTCATTCGAACGAATGAACGAAGGACAGGCGCGTACGGCACCCCCCCAGCGGTGTGCACCCAGGGGGGGATCTTTCGCAGGGGGGTGTCCTTTCGCCGGGTGGGTGCTGCATCCAGGGGAGGCGCTGCACCTGGGGGGCGGGGTGCATCTGCGATCCGCCCTGGGTGTCAGCCCTACTAAGAACGCCACTGATTATATATAGGTTACCCAAAGTTGGGCGCTCAAATTTGAGAGGAGTGCCCAGATGCGTGCGCAAACTAATTAGGCAATTTTTGTTGTTAATGGGAGTTGATTAGCAGTTAATTGGCACTAATTTGGATTTGCGCATGCATCTGCCTACATGCTCTATAACACTGTGTGCCCAAAATGTCTCACGTGCAACCCAAAAGACGGCATGACCATGGAAGGAGCATGAGTGGGGCATTCCAAATATTTAGGTGAAGTGTTATAGAGCCTGGAGCACCCTTTATAGAATAACACTAAGAGGTGTATTTCCAAAGCACTTACCTCACTGTTTAATAACTGGGCTGTGTCGGCATTGCTGCACAGCAGCTGCTAGCATGGCTTAGTAAACAAGTGTGTTAGAGTTACAAAGGTACATAGGAACCTATGGAAATTTGTAAGTATAAGTGCTTTGAAAATGAACCCCTGAGCGTGGAATTTTCCAGGTGCCTAAATTTACTGGATCTGTCCCATCTTTTATAAAATATGCAAAATTGTTAGAACTTTACGCGTATACATTTACACCTGCTCTCAAGATTGTGTAACTATTGGAGACCTCAATTTAGCCATGATTTAGAGAGCTTTTATGTAAATATTTTATTAAGACACATACAGTAGGCACCTATGTGTCTTCAAAAATAAGTCTTAAGTGCCCATTTGCACTTGAAACCTAGACAACTGTTATAAAGTAAACCTCCACATGAAATACCCAGTGTACCTGAATGTAACTGACTTTGAGCTACTACTGAAAAAGGTGTGAGCAAAATCCAATAAATATATGTAAGACTGATAGATAAAACACTTCAATACATAAGAACAATTGTTACATTTAATGTATATGATTATAGATCAAGTCAAAGCATCCAATTCATTCTCTCTTAAAATTACATTGCTGATTGGTCTTAAAAGATCAGACTAAATTACTTGGTTCCCTGACACACAACTTAGCACAATTTAAAATGCACTTTCTGGAAAGTTGGAAAAGAACTCTATCTAATTCCACACTTAAGCACACATTAAGTAATAGACTAAAATAAGATGAGAAAAGGCATATTTCAACCAGAAGGAATAAAGAAAATCTGGACATGAATACAATCATATTGAAAGGAAAAATGCACATCTTTTGTCTTTATTATTCTATCCAATTTCTTTCTATATAGACATCTTCAAAATGTAATTTTTGATTTTCATTTTAATTCTAAAGTGTAGACCACTACTTGAAAAGCAGGATCTGGGGTTGCTGAGGACTATTGTTTTAATTATGATCGCTGTAAGTATTGTTTCATTGCAAATAAATATATGAAACAAATTCAGTTTGGTTTCAGAAATCTTTGAACTTCAGCAGAATTTTGTTTCCAAAGATATCTCCAACAGTGAGAGAAATTCATTGTCTGAAAGGACATAATTCCAGTTCAAGGGATGACAACATCGCCTTTGTTCTTGGACATAGTCATCAAATCTGCTACTTCTATCAGTAAGATGTGCATGACAGCCACTTTTGGGTGATGCTCTGCTAAGATTACATGCTTTCATTTTTCAGCCAGTAATCCCTCCACTTCCTCTCCCCTCAGCATCAGAGCTTGCAGCTCCTGTTCAAATTATATTCCTTCTGTCATGCCCAGGCCTCCCTGTCAATCAGGGTGTATTGCCAGGAAAGAGACTTTGATTGAACAGAACCTGGACTTGCATCCCACAATGAAATGTGGAGAAGGGGGGGTACAAGGGGAGTATGGTTTGAACTAGATAACTGCTAGGAGGAGGGAAGGGATTAAGGGGATTTAGCATGCACTGCTCAGCATGCATCTACTAATGCAAAACAAGCTATTCTAGTATGGGCAAATTCAGGTACAAAACTGTTGCATTCTGTTCTCAGGGCACGTCTTTGTGTGGTCTAAATGCTTTGGTTCAGGGAGTGTGTAAGACCATGTTAATTTGCCCAGAGATAGACTATGTGCATTGATGGCAGACCATGATTAAAGCTTGTCAGATAACCGTGATCTACTTCACTTCTAGCCATAAAGTCCTAAAAATGTATTCTTCTAATACACAGCTCTCTTTTTCTCACCCTTCAGACTCTGTTTTCCAGATCTGTCAGTAAACTCAAGGGACCTCTGTTCTTCTCTTACGTGTGACTGTAACTCCAAGTCACCTTGATTTGAGCTATACCTGGATTTCTTTCCTCTCTCTAAACATTTTCCTGGTTTTGTTCATTCCAAGTGGGAGACTGCGAATAAAAAAGAATAATGCTGAGAACTGACAGATCTATCAAGGTCATCGGGATTGTGCTGAATCACTCCTGGTTTCTCCAAGGCTGATAAATACAAAGAGACAGAAAACCAGGAGTGACTCAGCCTCCACCCAATGATTTGGAGACATCTGGGAACACTGTTAAGAGGCAAGAGATACATTTCAGGAACTTTTCTTAATGGTTTGTAATCGTTTTCGAGCTGGTTTACATCTCTGATTTTAGCAAGCTTTTCTACACTGACAAAAGTTGATTTTAGGCGCTCCAAACTGATGGTAATATTTGAGATTAAAAGAGAGAAATGTCTGGTTTTACATTGTAAAGTTCCTTCATTAGGCTCCTCAAGAGTTCATTAGTCCTTTCTTGTGCTGACCCTAGAGTAGTTTGTGATATTTGTTCCTGAAATAGGCATAGATGTTATGGAATAATTCATAGAGACAGTAAAAGCACAGGTGTGTGTGTTCTGGTGAGGGAGGGGGGATTCTACAAATAGATGCCTCCATTTAGGCACCCCAAGGGTGTGTGGTAGGAGCATATTTTGTAATGGAATCTATGGGGTCCTTTTACTAAGGTGTGCTAGCGTTTTAGCTTGCACTTTTGTAAAAGACCCCTTTTGTGTCTAGGTTCTGTAATAGGATACTTGCAGTGAGTTGAGAACCTGAGGAGTTGGGTTTGATTCCTACTGCAGCTCCTTGTGACCCTGGGCAAGTCACTATGGGGGTCTTTTACAAAAGCATGCTAGTGCGCCTTAGTAAAAGGACCCCTTAACCCTCCGTTGCTCCAGATACAAAACCTAGATTGTGATCCTATTAGGGACAGAGAAAATAGCTGGAAATAATAAATGTAAACCGCTCTGGTTGTACCCACAAAAAAGCAGTATATCAAATCCATATCCATAACCCTAACCCCTAACTCCTAATATTTAGATACCAGCATGTACACAAACCTTAGAGCTGGCGTGAACGCAGACACCTAAATGTTGCAGGAACACATGTAACTTATAGCATTCTGTAAGCCATTTACATGAGTAAATAGCAATTTGAAAAGCTGAAGACAAAAGAGTTCTTATCCTCATAAATAGGATATCACAATCTATATCACCCTCCAATTATTTACAAAAAGGAGGAAAAGTACCTTAAATGTCCCAGCCATGGCAGCAAGTTAATAATCTTTATGCCTACATTCTTCAGACTCCAGTTTTCTCATCGGTCTTTTTTTATATAGTTATTTTTTACGTCTGTGATGTGCACATATATACAACTTTGTGGTTCTTAATGTAAATCTTCATATTCATATCATTGCATAGAATGCATATCTAGCACTTAGCTTTTAAATCTTGCTCCCAATAGACATGTTGCTGTCCTGGGGGTGTGGGAGCTTGAGGGGGCACTAGGCCACCAGGGCCTTGCTTTTGGAGTGCGGTCCAGGGGTCCAATGGACCCCCGGGGCTCGGTGGCAACCTGGGCTGCCTGACTCTGATGCGGGGGGGGGGAACAGAACCTTAATCCTAATGGCAGCTCTGGGCTGGCATAGGGTTAAGGCGCTATTCCACCTCTACATCAGAGCACTGTTCTCTGAACACAGGGGTGGAATACAAGTAGAGCTCATTTAAATTAAATTTAAGTGAGCTCTGCGCTATTGCCTTGCTCAGGCGCTGTTTGCCCAATGATCATGGTGGCGCAGGTAAATGAGGGAGCTAGTCCACCGTAAGTGGCCTCTAGCTCCCGCATTTACCTTTAATCATTGAGGACTTAGTGAGGAGAGAGCAGCAAGGTACATTGAAGAGCCAGTGAGACTCTGAGTCTCACTGACAAGATCTGGATCATCTTCTAAGAAGGGAAGAGGCAGGTGATGTGACATTATAAGGGAAAGAGTAGGGTAGAAAGAGGGGCAGAGCATAAAGGATGGGGTTAGAAGACAAAACCAAAAGAGGGGGGATGAGTACAGAATGGGAGAGGAAAGAGATGGAGGAAGTGAAAGAGGTAGCAGGGAAGAGAGAGGATGAGAATGTAAGATTGTGTGGCATGGGAAGGACAGGATGCAAGTGCATTGGTGAGTGGATGGAAGGAACAAAAGGAAACTGCAAGAGGGAGGGAGGGAGGGTGATGAAGAGTAGGAAGGGGATTAGTAGAAGAGAATGAGAAGGACAGGGACTGATTGCAGGAGGACAGGGAAAGTGGAAGGGAAACAGAAGCCTACATGACCCCAGACACACACTCACACAAATACATGCACACTCACATACCGCCCTCTAATGAATACTACTAACATCAAAATCAGAAAACTTTCCTGTGTCTTACGTAGGGATTGAGTGTTCCTCCACTTTTGTGGTCCCCTCTCGTAATAATTGCTGAAAAATGATGTCGTCAGCAAAGCCACCTCCATACCTACCGGCTCACCCGCAATATATGGTCAGTAGCAAAGTTCCAGGCGGCAAATCAGAATTAGTATGAAGCACTGTACTGAAATGTATACATGATACCAGTTGAATTTCTAAATATGTAGCTGAAAAGGTAGAGGTCCCTCTATACCAGTCATTTAGATGTCTCATGCCACTGGTCACATTAAAGTACCAAAAATTAAGGAGACCCATTCCTCCCTGGGGTCTAGGGGTCTGCAGGATCCAAAGCGGCAATTGAGGTTGATGAGCCCACACAAGAAGTACTACAGAGCCCCATTTAGAACTCTCTCATCCTTCCCAGTAGGAAACACATACAACATTTGAAATAGTGTAGACATTTGGGAGCATTGAATCCATCCCTATAATGATAATGGAAGAGCCCTCCATGTGCGTAATTTCCCCAAAGTGTCCTCAAGCAGTGGATGCACATTAATAGAATAAAGCTTAGCCATGTTACAAGGGATATACACTCCCAAATATTTTACCTGATCTGAAACCAAGGTAAAAGAAGAGGGGCCCTTCCAATCACTCCATACAGATGGCATAAACAGCAGGGCCATTGATTTATGGGGAGGGTAGATATGATAGAGGTCTATAAAATAATAAGTGGAGTTGAACAGGTAGATGTGAAGCGTCTGTTCACACTTTCCAGAAGCTACAATGTAGTAAATTTAAAACGAATCGGAGAAAATTTTTCTTCACTCAACATGTAATTAAACGCTGGAATTTGTTGCCAGAGAATGTGGTAAAGACGGTTAGCTTAGCAGAGTTTAAAAAAGGTTTGGACGGCTTCCTAAAAGAAAAGTCCATAGACCGTTATTAAATGGACTTGGGGAAAATCCACTATTTCTGGGATAAGCAGTATAAAATGTTTTGTACATTTTTGGGATCTTGCCGGGTGTTTGTGACCTGGATTGGCCACTGTTGGAAACAGGATGCTGGGCTCAATGGACCTTTGGTCTTTCCCAGTATGGCAATACTTATGTACTTATGTATGGATATTCAATGTAAATCCTGAAAATGTTTCAAATTTTGCTGTCACCTCCATTAGAGAAGTCATAGCCTCATCAGGGTGGGTAAAGCAAGAACATCAGGTCATCTGCAAAAGCGAGTATTTCAATTTGTTGGCCTAGCATTGTGACCCCTGGAATGTGCTCTGCATCCTCTACAGTACATATTAATGATTCTAGCGATAATACAAAAAGAAGGAGCAATAGAGGACATCCCTGGCACATGCCCCGCCCATTGGTAAAGGAATTTGTCCTTTCTCTGTTAATCAAGAGTTTTGTCATTGGTTTATTTCACAAGGCTCGTATGGCCTGTAAATACCAACCACTAAAATCCATCTTCTCTATCACAGCAAACAAATAAGGCCAACTTACCTTATCAAAGTCTTTTTCTGCATCTAAGCTGAGCACCAAAGCTGGCAGCTCCCGCATCTGGCAGAAACTGATGGCCAAAAGAATTTTCCTAACAGTAACCATAGACTGTCTCTCTCGTATAAATCCAAATGCGGTAAGTATACTGTCAAAAAAATGGCAAGGATTTTGATAGTATTTTAATATGCACATTAATAGTGATATCGGCCGATATGAATTTGCCAAATCTGCCGATCTGCCAGGTTTAGGAATTAACGTGATCAGCGCCATATTTGCATGCTGTGGGAAGACCCCCGAGGACACCACTTCAGTATTTATTTATTTTATTTATTTATTTTTGCAGCATTTGTATCCCACATTTTCCCACCTATTTGCAGGCTCAATGTGGCTTACATTATGCCGTAATGGCGATCGCCATTCCGGAATAAGAAATACAGAGTATTATTGCATTTCAGTACAGAAAATATAGGATAAGTTATAAGAAGTAGATGTACAGTTCACTTCAGGCATTAAAGGTCAACCGTAGATGTAAAAACATTCAACAGTAGTCATGTGAATAAAGTAAACAAATAAAAAGAGTTCAATGTTAACTTGAATTGGTAAGGTTTTGATGTCTAATAACTAAGCAAGGGCTTCAGGAGGGGCATCTGAAAGATTTTATAAAAGCTGCCCAAAATGTCATCCTCCCCAGGTGCACAGTTAGCCTTCAAATATTTTATAACTTGCTGCAGTTCCTTACTCAATATAGGTTTATACAATTCCCATGTTATCTCCAGGAACAGGACAGCAACTGAACATTATTTAGAAAACGATCCATTGTGTCACCAAGATAAGGCTCAGGAGCCTCATAAATTGAGCAAAACTGGACCATGAGGATCTGTATAATCTGATCAGCATGTGAAGTAGGAGCCCCACTAGAATCTGTTAAAACTGATATAGGCCGTGTTCCCCTGCCGGCCTTAACCACCCTGGCCAACAACTTCTCTGATGTATTTCCAAATCTATAAAACTTGTATTTTCTATAGAGAAGACCTTGGGTAGTGTGTTCATGAATTAGGGTATTAAGAGAAGTCTGTACTGATAGCCAAAGTTCCTTCATTTAGGGAGTGGGGTTATGGGTATATTGACGTTTTATCTTTTGCAACTCATGTTCCATATGAACAGTACTAGCAGCTATTCTCTTATTCCAGCAACAAACAAACCCAATGATTTCACTCCTCATCACGGCCTTTGCCGTATTCCAGAACAACTAAGGTTAAGATTCATGTTGCCTGTTATTGGCCACAAAACACTCCCAATTCTCCTGTAGAAATTTTTCAAATTCAGTATTTTGAGCCAGATAACTGGGAAAACGCCAACCACTACCTGAGGATGTCACAGAGGGGACTCCAATGTCCTCACACACGCAAAGGAATGATCTGAGATCTCTACTGGCCCTATCACCGCCGATCTAATGGAAGAAAAAAGCCCAGTAGAAACTAACACATAATCCAGTCTCATATGAGAATCATGCACCCTAGACACATGAGTCATCGTTTACCTAGACAACATATTAATATTTTCTTATTCCTCTTCAGAACATCCGAAGTATGTCCAGAAGGTCCTCCAGCAACTCAGAGACAATGGTCTTTACGCCAAACTAGAGAAATGCACATTCCATCAGTAAACCATCCCCTTTTTACTGTACCTCATTTCTGTCTCTGGCTTAAAGATGAACCTGAATAAGTGGATGCCTCATCAGTAGGAGCTGGAGTGGTACTCACTCAAGCAAACTCCAGAGGACGGCTGCACCCTTGTTTCTTTTTCTCTAAAAAATTCTCCCCTGCCGAGAGGAATTATGCTGTTGGAGACCAGGAACTTTTGGCCTTAAAATTAGCCCTGGAGGAATGGATACATCTTCTAGAAGGGGGTACTCACCCTTTCACTGTTATCTCTGACCATAAAAACCTCATCTATCTGCATCAAGCCAGGCGGCTAAACCCTTGTCAAGCCAGGTGGTCCCTGTTCTTCACCAGGTTCAACTTCCATTAAACCTTCCACCCAGCTGAAATAAATATCAGGGCGGACAGCTTGTCCAGATCTTTTGAGCCAACAGAGCCTCAGGAGGAATTACAATAACTTCTGGATCCTGCAAAGGTCTTAGCCCTTTTGGATTTCTCCCTGCCTTTAGGGAAAACACCGGTGCCATGTTGTGGTTGTCGAGTCATGCGATGGGCTCACTCCTCCCAATTAGCAGGACTCCCGGAGGGTTCAGAAGACCCTGCATCAGATCACTTGCCACTGTTAGTGGCCTCAAATGACCCAGGATGTATGGCAATTTGTACTATCTTGTCCTGACTGCGTATGGCACAAGGCTTCCCACGCCCTGGGGCCTTCTTCAGCCTCTGAGATCTCCATGGACTTTATTACTGACCTTCCAGTCTCCAATGACTATAATGTCATTTGGGTGGTGGTGGACTGCTTCACCAAGATAGCTCATTTTATCCCTATGCAGGGCCTGCCCTTGGCCACCACCCTAGCACAGGCATTTTCCCAAAATATTTTCCACCTACATGGGCTTCCAACCCAAATTTATTTATTTATTTGTAGCATTTGTATCCCACATTTTCCCACCAATTTGCAGGCTCAATGTGGCTTGCATTTGCCGTAATGGCGGTTGCCATTTCCGGGTCACAGAATTACAAATGGTATTGCGTTAAGGTGCAATCATACATGGTAACATACATGGAACATAACATATATGGAACAGATCATGGTATATATATATATGCCATGTGCATGCATACATACATGGTAAAGGAGAATACATTATGGTATTGCATGAAGGTTCCTGAATAATAAATTAGATTGTAACATACATTAGGTCATCGACTATAGAGAGACCCTATTCGATAAAAGGTTTAAAGTGATAATGCTTGATTATTCATAGCAAAGAGGTTAATCAGTCGTGTGAAAGGAGTTCGGTTTCGTATAGATCGTGTATAATGTTATTATTTAGTGTTTAAGATGGATGTTTATGGTATGCCTTCTTGAAAAGATCTGTTTTCAGTAGCCTTCAGAAGATGGTTAGGTCTTGCGTTGTTTTTATGGCCTTCGGTAGTGCGTTCCATAGCTGCGTGCAGATGTATGAGAAACTGGTCGCGTATGTGGATTTGTATTTTAGCCCTTTATAATTAGGATAGTGGAGGTTAAGGAATGTGTGTGATGATCTTTTTGTGTTCCTAATAGGCAAGTCTATAAGATCTGACATGTAGGTCGGGGCTTCCCCGTAGACGATTTTGTGGACCAGGGTGCAGACCTTGAACGCAATTCGTTCTTTTAGTGGGAGCCAGTGTAGTTTTTCTCTTAGGGGTTTGGCGCTTTCATATTTCGCTTTTCCAAATATGAGTCTGGCTGCTGTGTTTTGACCGGTTTGAAGTTTCTTAATGATTTGTTCTTTGCATCCGGAATAAATGGCATTGCAGTAGTCTAGATGATTTAGCACCATTGATTGTACTAGGCTGTGGAATACTTCCCTTGGGAAGAAAGGTTTGATTCTTTTTCCACATTGAGTAGAACATTTTTTTTGCTGTATTTTTCGCATGGTCTTCAAGTGTGAAATTTCGGTCAATTGTGACTCCCAGTATTTTCAGGCTGTCTGAGACCGGAAGTGTGTAGTCTGGGGTGTTTATGGTATTGGTTTTGTTTGTGTTGTATTGTGAGGACAGGATGAGACATTGTGCTTTTTCTGCGTTTAGCTTTAGTTGGAATGCTTACGCCCATGAGTTCATTATTTGGAGGCTGTGTGTGATTTCATTTGTGACCTCCCGATTTTGGCGACATCATCACCCACATATTCCCCTTCCACTTACCAAAACCACTGATACCCTGGCAGTGCAACAGGCAGCCATTGACATTCACAGCATTTGGAATTACTACTACTAATAATAATTTCTACGTATAGTACTACTAGATATATGCAGCACTGTATACATTATATATAGGTACTTTCTCTGTCCCTAGGGTGCTCACAATCTAAGCTTTTTGTACCTGGGGCAATGGAGGGTTAAGGAGCTGCAGTAGAAATCAAACTCAGTTTGCTGAGATTAAAGCCCACTGCACTAACCATTAGGCTACTCCTCCAACTACGATGTCAACTGTACCAGGCGGCTGCCTCCTTTACCCGACTTGTGGACCGACCGGAGACCGGCCCCCGTTCTTTATCTCAGCCAGCAAGTATGGTTGAGCATGAAGCATCTTCACATTCGACTTCCTTCCCAACGATTCAATCCTCAATTCATTGGACCCTTTGCTATCCAGGAACACAGTGGAGCAGTTACGTACTGTCTTTGGTTATCTTCCACTATGAAGATTCACAACGCCTTTCATGTGTCACTGCTGAAACCGGTCATCATCATCTCCAGATGGCACCCCAAGCACCCTATGCCATGAACCCCGGTCCTCAACCCAGACCCTGAATATGAGGGTAGACAAGATTCTGGACTCCAGTCGCAAGGAGAGACATCTATGTTATCTAATCACTTGAAAAGGATATGTCCCGAGGATAGTTCATGGGAACCAGCAATCCTGGTTCATGTGCCCGCCCTGCTCTGTGACTTCCATGCCCGCTACCTGGGGAAGCTTGGTCCTGGAGCATGGGAGTAGGGCCTGAGAAGGAGGGTACTGTTGCACCCTCATACCTGGGGGGCACGTCTCGGCTCTGGTGAACGTTCTACAGTGTTGGCCACCAGCGTGTGCACGCAGGAAATCCTGCGGCCATACGGTCTGGCCAACTTTTCCTGCAGCATGAGTCTCTCTCCAGCGTATGCCTCAGCCCACTCCCAGGGAACATTCCACCCACACGCTGCCTGCGACGTCAGGCCATCAGCCAGTAGCTGATATCAGTGGTGCGGCTCTTCTTCTGCCAGTTCGCAGCTCAGTCGGGGCTTCGGCAATGGCTTACAGATGCTGCAGCCTCCTGTGAATTGTCTTCTTCATTTTACTCACTACCTGACCTGACCTGAACTGTGCTGGTATCCTGACTATGTTGTGCTTACTGCCTACCCTGACCTGTGCCGGTATCCTGACCACACTACTTGCTTCCTATCCTGACCTCTGCTGGTTCTTTACTATGCTGTGCTCACTGCCTGCCCTGCCCTGTGCTGGATCCTGAATACGTTGTGCTCACTGAATGACCTGACCTGTGCTGGTATCCTTACAACCCTGCTCGCTGCGTGCCTTGCCCTGTGCTGGTCCTGACAGCGCCGTACTTGCAGCCTGACCTGACCTGTGCCCTCCTGAGAATCTCAAGTCCTT
The DNA here is from genome assembly GCF_901765095.1 of Microcaecilia unicolor. Lineage (NCBI taxonomy): Eukaryota > Metazoa > Chordata > Amphibia > Gymnophiona > Siphonopidae > Microcaecilia > Microcaecilia unicolor. The sequence goes on along the minus strand of NC_044035.1, from coordinate 284,052,410 downwards.
CTGGCCACCTGAACTCGAGGGCTCAACCTTTGGGGAACAGTAGTTAGTTCAGGTGAAGAGACCTTGGGCTTCGTTGGCCACCTTCTTCTCTGCTCTGGGCGATGGCACAAGGGCTCACACCTCAATCTCCGCAACAGGATGCACATATGCACTCATCTCTTCTTCGTTCTCACAGTATTACTTTTTAACACATTTTTTCATTTATATCTTTTATTCTTTTTTACTTTTTAAAAATATATATTTCTTATATCTTTAAAAAACTTTAATATTGAATACTAATGCTCATCTTTAAGATGATCTCTTTGTCAGTTGGGGGGGGGGGGGTTAACTCCAACATAGACTATGTTTCGCTTTTCAGCTGCATCAACATAAGAACATAAGAGTAGCCATACTGGGTCAGACCAGTGGTCCATCTAGCCCAGTATCCTGGTTTCCAAACAGTGGCCAAGCCAGGTCACAAGTACCTGGCAGAAACCCAAATTGTGGCAACACTCCATACTACAAATCCCAGGGCAAATAGTTGCTTCCCATGTCTGTCTCAATAGCAGACTATGGATTTTTTCCTCCAGGAATTTGTCCAAACTTTTTTAAAAATCCACTAAATATAATCGAAATTGGGTGTGGAGATATGGAATCGTAAGATAATATCTTAAATAGAATGTACCTCCACTGAATGAAAAAAATAATAGTAAAGGTATATCCAACAATACAATCGCTGTATATTCTTTTTTAAGGAAAAAAGGCCTCACAGAGCTCTTAGTTGAAATACATCAAACAGAGCTAAAACGGGTCTTGAACAGAGCCTCTGTTCATCATTGGCCAAAAACCTTCTATCTTATATGATAACTGTAAAGTTCTTCACACGCTTGCTATTCCTGATCGTGATCTAACTTGTTACACTAATATTCTATAAAGAAAACTAAGTGCTTACTTTCCTTTAAAGAATATACTTCAATCAGAGTCCTTATAGGTGCCTGTGAAGAAACAGTGTGTTTTAAGCCTGTAAAATGTATTGAATATTTTCATGCCTTATGTCCTGAAGTGTATTTCTCCTATTTGGCCAGCAGGTGGTGTTTCCTTGCTGTAAAGCTGTTACAGAGAAATGTATGTTCTTTTCTTTAGTTTAACACAAACAGGAAGCAAGATGCAAGATGTAGTATATTTTTTAAATGTTGTGTTCTGGTCTCTGATTGGCCTGGAGTTTGAAGCTAACTAGCAGTTACTGGTTTTGAGTTCAGTTTCAGCCTGAGAGAAGAAAGCGAGAAAGCTCTTTGCTGAAGCCCTGTAAAACAATTATATTTGATAACTGGTGAGCAGCTACATGTCCTGCCAGGTACTTTTTAGAAAGTAAGCAAATGCTTAGTTAGTGTTATAATTGCAAAATAGAATAAAAGTGGGAGAGCGACCAAGGATACCAAAGCCTGAGAAGATGTATAATAGTAGAAATGTTTATTGAAGTATAAAGACTCGACACAACCTTGTGTTTCAGCCTTTAGGCCTGCATCAGGAGTCTAAAATAAAATTTAATACACAAATAATAAAACAGCATGATAAAAATACAAATAAGTTACTTATATACATTTATAGTGTATAAAAATAGAATATATAGATATAAAAAATGGAATATATAGATATGCAAAAATTTGAAAAATTTTGATATACCTATATTTTACTTAAAATAAATTCAAACACATGTATATAAAATAATAAATAGATATCAGAAAGTGAATGTGTAAAAACATACACAATGTATATTCATCAGTGTTATGATTGCTCCATTTTTAGTTACTTGTTACTGTTTGCTGATTGCACATTTTCTGTCCACTGTTCAAGTTCTGTGAATAAACACATTTGTTTGTTTGCCCTGCCTATCTAGACTGATAAAAAAATTCTGGTGATTTGTGTGTTGGGTCTATGAGTGTTTTCTGGGAATTATGGGACCACTGGGAGTGTGGCTCCAGTAACCTACAAATCACTGGGGATAATTTGAGAGTGGGAGATTCACCCAGAGGTGGCTGTGACCCAGTCGGTGGGAGGAGGGTGCTAGTGTAGAGTGGCAGATGCAGGTAGCACCTGAGCTATACTGGGGATAGACACTCTAAGTGGCCACGGGATAACCTCAGGCAGGTGGCTAGGCATTTTGTGACAGTGCCTATATTTAAATGCACTGTTATTTAACTACCATCCGCATCTTCTAAACACCAAAGCTCTTAGGCTGGTCATCTGTGATAGATTTTTACTCTACAGCATGATGAAATATAGCACAAATAATCTTTTTTGTTGTACTCAATTGAAAGAGTAAGATGTAAGTAGTGATCTGCCAGCAGACTGATGACTCAGGCTGTGTGAAGGGCAGATAGGGTCAGGTTGAAGTGTGGCCATAAGTTCTGCATCGTCTTTCTTAGTCTTTCCTGTCTAAGGATTGCTATCCCTCTTTTTCAGTCTATCCTTGGTTCAAGATAAACTTGTGCTATTTCAAAACCACATGACCTTTAAGACCCTTTAGGATCTATCCCTGCTACCTGTTAATTTTAAGGAGAGCTAAGTGAAAGGGATTATTTCAGGTACAATTCTGCAGAAGTAAATTTTTAATATATGGCACTTAAGCACCGAGCAGAGAGATGAGTTACTTGGTGTTTCCTCGACATGATCCACTTCCAAATAACATCTCCTTAGTCAAACTGATGAATTTTCACCTTGTACATTTTTCACCATCAGAATTTGCCAAAGAATGGGATAGACAGAAAATCAGCTCATTAATGAGATTGTATATGCAATCAAATATAAACAAAATGCAAAAAAAGAGAAGCAGAACAGACCCTCCATGGAACACCAAAGAAAAGCCACACAGGAGCAGAAGGCACCAAACTGACTTCCAGTCCGGGAGAGAATGTTCAAAGATTCTTTATTTAAAGGCACCAGAGAAATGACCTGACAAGGGTCTGTGTTTCAGCGGAAGTAGGCGCCTGCCTCAGAGGTCACAAGAAACACTGTGTATTTATATTCATGGTATTTATGTATTATGTATTTATGTATTCATTGTATTTATTTTTATTTATGGTTTGACATTCTATTTTATTTTCTGTACACAGTGTTCCTTGTGACTCCTGAGGCAGGCGGCTGCGTTCGCTGAAACACGGACCTAAGTTGGGACATTAAATATCATCAACCATAAAAAAAATAATGATATTGTTTAGAAAGTTTCCTTAAATGAAAGCAGGATACATATCTTTTATAATTAAAATAATTTCACTTCTTATTTCTTAATATTGATGAACATTTCTAATGAAATATCATATTTACAAATAAGATGCAAGTTTCTGATATTAAAGCTACCTGATAGATTAGAAGGAAATGGTAATGAAGTCATGACTTCAACAAAATAGTTATTTCTCAAAAACCTAGGTAAAATCAAACCACCACTAGCCTCTTTCCTTTGTCCCCTCTCCCCCCAACCACTAAGTCTGACAAATTACCTTCAAAAAACCTAGCACCTCTTCATTTTAATATTAATTTTTATTTCAGTGCATTCAAGTACAGTAACATAGCAGCCACACACAACTTTGTCCTGTTTTCATAGCACAAATTGTGCTCGTCTGAGAAATGTAGTTCCTTGTTCAAGCGTAACATTTTTCTTTAAGTATGCAGCTTAAAGCTACCCGATTTTCAATTTGATGTGCTGCATCAAAAGCAGGACTCGGAGCTCAGATTGGTTTGCTTTGTACTATAGCCGGTTTTGATGGCTCACATTTGATCTAGCTTACTTGTGGGTCAGTTATAGTTCAGAAATTCCCTTCCTCATCTCCAAGGCAGCAAGAATTAACTATACACAGGTGGTGTGAAGCTAGGCGGGCTATACCAGAGCTGCAAGCTTGCATGGGAGATTGCTCGGCAGTGTGTAGCAACAGGTGAAACACTTAATTTATTTATGTATTTTCAGTATTTATATACTGCCTAGATCTAAGCGGTTTACAATATTGGTGATATGTTCTTTGAGCCCCTAGGAATTGCCAACATGTCCAGTGAGCTACACTTTAGAACCCTCCTGCCCTATATAACATCTACTATAATAAAACACACCCTCAACGTTCTGAAGACAACGTTCTGAAGCCATCTGACGTCACTCCCAGGCTGAAGGGTTCGTGGATTCATGGTGGTGAAGCCATCCCACTCACAATGTCTCTCTGCCCCGCCCTCGCGTCAAACGTTAAGACGTCGAGGGCGGATCTATAACAGTGAAGGGATCGCTCCAACCACCTGACCACGCCCCCACCCACACAGATGTAACTCTCTTCCTCCAACGCTGCCACTTCAACATCCCTCCCGTCCCTACCACCGACTTCAACACTCACCCCTCCCTCCAATTTCAACACCCCCTCCCTTCGCGTTACTGCCCCCCCGGACCCTCCCTGGCACGAACCTGAGGACAACACGCTTTCCTGCGGAAAAATCCCCCAAAGCCTCTGGCCGCTACCCACCCCAGGTCGCTCGCTCACTCACCCACCGATGCCACTGCTACGCCCACAACTTCGCCGTTCCACCCGCCCCCCCCCCTTACTAGCAACGGACCACACCCCCTCCATTGAACGAACACTGCCTCTCATATCGCTTCTCTTCGGGTCTTCTTCCCTCCCTGTGTCCCGCCCTTCCGGAACTTATGTCACAAGAGGGCGGGACACAAGGAGGGAAGACGAGATGACCCGAAAGGAAGTGAACTGCTGGGCTGGCGAGGCGTACTGCGTGCACCACTAGACCTTTCAAGTCAAGTCAGGTACTTCAGGTGGCAGGAGTCTAGGGTCTCTAAAGGAATTTTCATTGACTGGGTAAGGACAACAGCCTCAACTTCCAGTGCAGCTGAAACACATCGTTAGACCAGTCATGGCAAAGCAGTGGATCGTATCTGAGGACTTCACCCGGAGCTTCTGTGGGCCAAGAAAGAGGTTGGTGGGCCAGGGTTGGAAATGGTGACCGCCAATCTCGGGGGCAGGGGCGACTGGAGAGCTCAGGGGGAGGGGCATGGATGGCCTGGCCTGCTGCGTGCAGCACTTTATAATGGGGGTAAGACGCGGGGGGGGCGGTGACCGGCGATCTCGGGGGCAAGGGCGACCGCAGAACTCAGGGGGAGGGCCATGGATGGGAACAGAAAGGGAATGATGGTGGACATGGGGTTCATGGAGACAGATGCTGCATGGCAGGGCAATGTAGGAGAAAAGGCAGAGAAGTCAGGGAGCACTCTGGAACTGGGAGGGAGAGAGGACCCTCCAACTTTGACGGAGGAATGGATCCAGAAACAGGGAGGGAGGGAGGGAGGGAGAATCATCAAACACAGAGGGAAGGAGCTGGAACCTGGAGGGAGGGAGTGGGGGACCTGGAACTGGGAAGTAGGGATGACCATGGAAGAGGGGGGGGGGGGAAGTGGGGAGTGACAACAACCCTGGAACTGGATGGACCACACTGGAACTGGGAGGGAGTGAGGAGAGGGGAGGGGGGACCCTCCCCCCACAGACTCTCATTATCACATACACACTCTCTCTCTCTCTCTCTCACACACACACACACACACACACACAGTCTCACTCTCTCTCTCACACACACCCAGTCTCACTCTCTCTCTGTCACACACACACACTCGCATATTCTCTCTCTCTCTCTCTCTCTCTCATACACTCACTCTCACACACACTCTTTCAGACATACACACTCTGAGGAAACACCTTCCTAGCGCCCGTTTCATTCGTTTCAGAAATGGGCCTTTTTCACTAGTGGTTCAATATAATGCAGGATTGCTTTTGACATAGTCAAGGATTAGACCCCTTACAGTATAGACCCCATACAACATAGATTCACTTATATAATGTGGTCAAATATCTTAGATCCCTATGTCTTGATTAGATGGGGTCTACAGCAAATATCTTCAGTGTTTTATCATATTCAATTGCCCATCAGCTATCAAGGATTATGCAGATGAATCTTTGGAGACAGGAAATCTTTCACATGGACTTTGCAGGGTCTCTGATGTTTTATTGCTATACAATACTTGGAGCTGACCAAAGACAAAATATATTGCACTGTCAAGACACAATACAACTAATCTCAAAGAACGACTATCAGGGGCATTTCGAAGGTGGGATTAGGGCATGCCTAACACTTGGACATTTTACAGCCATAATGGAATAAAACCAAAACGTCTAATGTGAAAACTTCAAAATTTTGGTCTAGACCTGTTTTTCTAATGAATAAGAAACAATAAGGTGTCTTAAATGACCACATGACCACTGGAGGGATTCAAGGATGACCCACTTACTCCCCCAGTGGTCACTGACTCCCTCTCACACCCCAAACATATGAATAAAAAAAGTACTCACCAGCCTCTATGACAGCCTCAGATGTTATAGTCATGTACATTAGAGCAGCATGCAGGTCACCAGAATAGTAGAGTGGTGAATGAAGCCCACACCTCCTCCTGCCTGTTACACTTGTAGTAAAAACTGTAAGCCCTCCAGAACTTTAGGCAAGGTTTATAGAATCATGCTAAGCACGTGGTTTTTTGACGCCAGTTTTTTTTAGACAGAATTTATAAAGTTTAGCCCTATTACAGTATAAAGTAACAGTAAGTCCACTACACATGCATGTTTATCCTCAATAGAAGGAGGCAATCCTAGGAGTGGATCTAGGAAATACACAATCAATTTTATGAATTTTCAGAGGTATGCGTTTGTTTTATTTCTCAGAAAACCTACCAGCACAAATGCCCAAAGACATGCTAAAGCCACCTTTTGCTGCAGCTTAGCAAAAGGACCCCAAAGTTAGGGGCATAAATCCTTTGAATATTGGGCCCCTAAATTTCATTCAAGAAAGGCTTGATGTTCCCTCTTGAATTGGTTGTTAGTTAAATGCCTTCTTATGACAACAAGGTGGTCAAGATCATGCCATAACATGTGTAGCTGGTAACCAGAAATAATGAAGTTCAGGAAACTCTTTCAGGGTGTGACTTCTGGAAGGAGGTCAGACTTTGCTTTTCAAGACTCAAAGGTCTTCTTCTCTTGTAGATCCTAGTTAATGTGGCTTGACGTAGAAGGATGATTGCTAGGAAGTTGGATCTCTGTCACTGGCTTTACTGCTTGCTCTTGGACTGTTTAGCATAAGAAATGGCATTTTTATTGTAACATAATGCAAACTGGAAGGTGTCCTGATGTGATAGTCTGCCTTTAGTAATTCCATAACCAGACCAGCGGTAGATGATCTGAGGAATAAGGAGACAGAGTGATAGCTCATTGGCACACTTCATTTTAGAACACAACATGCTGATTAGAGTGACCTCACAATGATACTCATCTATCTGGTAGTGTGATCATTTGATAATTTCAAGATTCTACTGCTGCCTATTAACCATCCAGATACTTTTCCAAGTTTTAAATGAGAGTGAGGTAGGGATGAAAAGTGATCAGCCATATGTTTAGAATATAAAAGAGACATTTTATAATTTCATAGAAACAGAGATTATGAATATGACAGCAGATACAGACCATTAGGCCCATCTAGCCTGGCCTGAATAGTAAAGTTTGAGGTTGCAGTACTTTTCCCAGTAGACTGAAGTTCAAGTAGAGCATGGGAGGGATATAGAACCAAACACTCTATGTTCTGCCTGTTTTATGTATTAATGTCAGAATCATCTTCAGTCTCAATGTAATTGCTTCAGTGATTCCATTATGCTAGAAACTACAGTGTCTAGCCACATATGCAGTGCTGGAAAGTGAGACTGCAGCAATCAGTGATACATAAAGAGGTTCCAGGGTTTCTTTTAAATAAGTATAAAATGCTGACAGGCAGAGACTTGGTTATTGGATCAGAGATGAAGCTGGATTTCCATTCTGATGCATAAAATGAGTATAGTCCTGCCTTTCATTACGGATTTGCTGTGCACCTCCTCTAAAGGCTGGGAGTGACAGGGAAGGGTAGAAAAATGTTTTATTAAGTCTCAGATACGGGGATTGAGTTTCATTCCCTCTCCTAGGCATCCCAATTTGATATTTCTAAGCCTGGTCCATATGGTTATTTTCTACATCTCTGACTAAAGGTTGCGTTTGAAGTAGACCATTAATATAAATGACAAAATATGAGTTTAACATTTAGGAGTGAGTTTCCATACTGTCTGCACTGGGACAAAGACCATGCTTTCCTTTTACCCACACTATTATTCTGTTTTTCAGGATGTCTGGCTGTATTAGTCTTTGTTATTGTTTTGCTTGTATGATATTTTATTTATATTTTTACTGTAATCTGTCCTCAGTTAAAAAGCAGGAATATATCATTCAAAAAAGGAATTTACACCTATTTTCACTTTGAAACTTCCCATGCATACAAATATGCACCACTTCTTGTGTGGGTAGAATTCTGCTTGAAAAATACGGCATGATTTGAAAATGTCATGTCATCTAATGCTCCTTATGACCTTGGGCAGGTCACATACCTAACAAACTACAGCACAAAAAAGAATACTCCTCATTTAATAATATGCAAAAAATATACCTGATAAAATTGATTATTGCTGATGGAAGAATTCAACCCAATGTTTAATACACCACAGATTTAACATTCTGTTGTTTCCATTATCTGTCACTCAAAGTTTCTTTAACCACTTGTTCACAACCAATTATACATCTCAGAATTCTACATACTTTAAGTTTATTTTAATCTAGTAATTGTAAAACTAATTGTCTCTGTTTCAATGTAAGCGACAAAGAACCTGAACTAGTTTTGGAATGATGTGAGATATAAATGTCATAAATAAATAAATATCCATGGATTCTATATAGGTTGTTCAAAGATGGGTACCCAAATTTGGGTATGGATCCCAGAACCACATGCAAACTAATTAGTTAACGAGCTGTTAACAATCAATAATTGAAGTTAATTGGCGACATCTGCCCCAGGCACTATTCTATAAATGTGAGCCTAAATTTTATAGCGTTCAACTTAAAAGGGGTGTGTCCATGGGAGGGGCCTGAGTGGATCAGAGGGCATTCCAAGAAGTTAATGGCTAGATTCTAGAGTCTTGTTTTCATCAATAAACAAGTGTTTATAAGATCCATCTCTCCAGGATTTGTATTTCCGTGGTCAAACATCCCACTTCCTTCTATACCTAGATTCTAAATATGGCACTGAAAAAAAATCAGCTCTGAAAAAGCATTATTCTATAAGCCATGCTTAGAGTTAGGCGCAGTTTATAGACTAGCACTTATGCCTGGGAGTCACGCCTAACTTTAGGCATGACTATTTGCACCAACTGAAACATGGTGTAAATGTGTGTACCTAAATTAAACGCATATCCCCTGTATTCTATACCAATGCAAGTAAATGCTAGGAATGCTCATGTTCTGCCTAAGACCATCCCATTTTCGCACCCTTTATATTTAACTTGTGTCTAAAATTTAGGCACAGATCCCGTGCCTAAATTTGTGCATGTAAATTCCAAATAATCCAATTAGTGCCAATAATTGATTGTTAAAATGGCAATTATTAACACTAATAAGCTCATTATTCAAGTGGTGTATGCAAATTCAGTGCATGCCCAAATTTGCACATGCAATTTTTCCTGGCTTTTACAGAATTAAGGGGAAATCCACACTAAGGGGGTCTTTTACTAAAGCTTAACTTGAGTTATCTACAGCAGGGCCCATAAGAATAAATTGGACCCTGCTGCAGATAACTTGAGCTAAGCTTTATTAAAAGATCCCCTAAACTAGTATTCTATACAGAGTGCTCTGAGCAGATAGCCATTTATAGAATACTAGCTTAATACAGATCTTTCTGGAATCTAATTTTGGGCACCATTTACAGAATCCAGCCCTTAACTCACCACTGCCATAGATATAAATGTTGTAAGTTCTCCAGAGACTGGAACATACTTATGGAGTGCAATTCACCTTGAGCTATAGCTAACAAGATGTAAACTAATTGCAATAAATAAAACAAATCTGTATATGTACCTTTACTTTCCTGGCATTAACACAGCCACAGGAACATCTCTTCTTAATGCAGCTTAACACACATGGGCAAGAGGACAACTTGCTTTGCTTGTCAGTTAAAGACGGTGTATCAAGTTACAAATAAATAAATAAATGGATTTTACTTATGGAAATCACTTTGAATATTGCTGTTCCGAACACTACTCTTCAAAATAGTATCTGATGAACATTGAATACTATATGATAACATATAAAGATAATTAAAAGTATTTAAAAATCATTTGAATTGATTTTTAAAATTTAAATATTAATGCAATCAGTGAAAAAAATAAAGCTCCTTTGGATGGGATAAAGCACTCTGATTTTTGGTTTCATAGGTTTGTTTTCTTTCATAACATTTACAGCATTAGCTAGTGGGTATATGTTTCAGAAATACCAAGGACATCCAATGCAAATGAATAGAAACTAAAATGTAAAATGTTACTGGTGGTAATCCATGCTTGTAGCAAAGATCCCTCATGGGGCTATTTGCTCCTGCCCCGATAGGAGCACAGATTTCTGCAGGAAAAACTAATCTTACTGCTCTAAGTATCTTTTCCAGTCTCATATGGTGATGAGACTGGACAGGCCCCTAAAATGAAGCATTACTCACTTTCCACATCTGTCAAGTTGACATGTGTTGTATATTATTCTTCATACATAATCTAGTCAATAGACATAAGCATTGCATTACCCAGCACACATAATAATCTAGTTCAAAATAGATATTCTTTGTGAAATGGGAAACATTCTAAGCAATTTGTATTCACTTTCTAGCTCTGTTGCATTTTAAGTTCTCCACCACTGTTGTTTATAAGTATAGTTATAGCCTGGTTTAGATGGGTTTGAATACATTTTAATTTCAATGGTTCAAAGTGTGTCAGGATCCTCTGGTGGGGGAAACTGCTCACCTTTACTCTCTTGCTAATCCAAATTACACTGTCCACATTGATAATTGATGTTCCCAAAGGACTTTGCTTCAATTTGAGGTAAACCTTGAAGCAAATGACTACAGAATCCAATTCACAGCAATTCATCTAGTTTAATGTAATTTGATTTAAAACTGATATTATACATTTCAGGTTGTGAGGCCCATTTTAAGGAAATTACAAAACTCATCAGAAGACACAAAAGAAAGCAATATAAAGGGAAATATTCATATAAGATAAATGTAAATGCGACATGGTTTAAAAATAAATAGTTTTCACTAAAGTGTTACTGTTCTTATATCTGAACTCATGGGCCATCATACATGGGAGATCACTTTTCAAGCATGTGGACTCTCAGATGTAATCATCACTCCATTAACATGATTTATCTTCCTATATTTCATTATATAAATTTTTATCAATAAAATACCATTCAGCAAAAATATTACAATAAAAAGTACTTAGCTTCAGAACTGAAAAGTGCTTACATTAAAATCTGACATGACATCATGTTTCAATTCCCATCTCTGCCTTAGGGAAACTCTTAAAATGTTTATATTACTTGTGGTCCATGAATCTTCACTGCAGTGACAATAATTCACTTCTAAGTTGCTAGACCAGACAATGGCATAAGTGTGTTCCTCAATTAAAAGTCCAAAGGCGCTTTCAACAAATCAGAAACTACCATTCAAACTCAATAGCAACAAATCAAATTCTCCAGTCTCAGTTCATTCTACTCCTCTAAGCCAGTTTTCTTTAATAATCACATGTCATCCATTTACAGTCTTCATTTTAAACTCCCAGACTACACAGATCCTAAAGTGTCTTTTCCCAGTGTGGCAATACTTATGTACTTATGTACTTCCCTCTCCTCCATCCATGTCCAGAATTTCTCCTCTCCCCTCCATCCATGTGCATCTCCTTCCTGTCTTCCTTCACTTCCATCAATGTCCAGTATTTCTCCTGCCCTCCCCTCCATCCATCCTTACCAACTCTCCTCTCTCCCCTGCCCTCCCTACCCATCCATGTCCAGCAATTCTCCTCGGCCCTCTCCTCTATGTCCAGTGATTTTCCTTTGCCCCCTGTCCTCTCCTCTCATCCACATCCAGTGATTTTCCTCTGTCCCCTGCCCTCCCCTCCAATCCATGTGCATCTCCTTCCTGTCTTCCCTCACCTCCATCCATGCCCAGCAACTCTCCTCTCTCCCCTGCCCTCCCCACCCATCCATGCCCAGCGATTCTCCTCTGCCCTCTCCTCCATGTCCAGTAACTCGCCCACCCCAGCCCCCAACTTAACTTACCCCCCTTTTCAGTCCCAGCCCAATCTGTGCCCTCAGTTTTCCTCAGCTGCTTTCCTTCCAACCGCCCTGCATTTAAAAAGTCACATTGGCAGCAGCAGCAGCGAAAAAGCAGGCTTACCTCTAGCCTTTAAGCCTTCCCCTTTTCTCTCAACGTGCACTGCCGCCTTTGACTGGAAGAATATGCTGAAACATTTGAAAATGAAATCTACAGAGGTCAATGTGTAAGGGAGCACCTATTTCATAGTAGCAAGGAGACACCTATTTTACATTTGCTATTTGACTTTATAAAATAAATTGATGGAAGCTTCCTTCAACAGGTTTGTATGAGAATGGTGTGTGTGTGTTTGTGTGTGTGTGTGTGTGTCAGTGCATAATTAAGCCCACCCATTTTTTGTTTAGCCCCCCCCCCAAAAAAAAAAAAAACATTTCAGCAGCAGCTGCGTCACTCCCTTCTCTCCCTCTCCTCCATCCCCTGATCCAGCATTTGCCCCTGCCCACAGTTCGCAACATCCCTCTCTCTGGTCTACCTCAGCACCTTCCCCAGCAGCAGCAATGATGCATGACCGCTGCCTGTGCCTAACCTGCAGACTTCCCTTTGTCGCATCCTACCTTTGCAGATGCCGCCTTCTGTTTCCTCTCTGGTAGAATGCAACAGAGGGAAACCTGTGGGGCTGATGTAGGCAGTGGATGTACATTGCTGCTACAGCTGTTGAAAATACTGAAGTATGGGGATTGTTTCAGAAAGGGGGGAGTTGCTGGGCCATGTGGGGTACAAATGCTGGATCCAGGGGTGGAGAAGAGAGAGATAAATGTAGGACAAAGGTGTGGGGAGGGGGGGGGATTTTGGAAGGCCCACCCATCCAAACTCTGGGCCCTGCCAGAATGACAGGTCTGGCTACACCCCTGGTGTATGTGATTGATGTTTTCCACGGATTCTATATAGCACCACTTAAAGTTCTGGAATGGTTCCAGGGGGTTTTGTCCCCTAGATCATACAGAGTAAAACAGAATGGCGTTTTGTCAGAGGGATGGTTGAACCCCTATGGCCTCTGTCACCAACACTTTTTAATGTATTTTTACACACTTTATGTTAGGAACTAGATGATAAGGGATTCTTTATTAATAGTTATGTGGACAATATTACCATCCTTATTCTAGTCCACAAAACACTGCGGCACATATCTACATCTATCCAGAGTTGTATGTCTACAATTAGCTTGTGGATATCAATCTATAAGCTTAAATTGAATTCTGAGAAAGCTAAGTTTTTGTTTTTGGACAATTATTTTGATCTGTTGATTGACCATATTATTGTTGATCAAGTTAAATATCCTTTCTGCCTGTTATCAAAATTCTGGGAGTTCTTTTGGATTTTTTTTCTCTCTCACTCTAGAACCTCAGGTTAATTCCCTGGTTAAAAACTATTTTTTTTCTGATGAGGAAATTAAGAAGAATTAGAAAGTTTTTTGAGATTGAGCAATGTAGACTGCTTGATGAAGCCTTGCTTTTGTCAAAGTTAAACTATTGTAATCAGATTTTCCTTGGAGCTCCTGGGTATATCCTTCAACATCTGCAGATGATTCAAAACACCGCTGTACGATTTATTTATTCTCTACGTAAGCATGATAAGATTTCCAAATTCTATATAGTGCTTCATTGGATCCCGATTAAGGCCAGGGTTTTATTCAATTTTTGCTGTACACTATATCATGTTTTGAGTGGTGAATGTCTTGAGTACTTATTGTCCCACTTTGAATTTTCAGGTTCTTTGAGGAGTAGAAGAACTATAAATTGTTCCCCTTTTGCCTTCCCTTCAGCTGAGAGTATTAAGAGATTTAAAATCTTTGATAAGCTCTTTGCCTATCAAGCCTCTAAAATCTGGTGAGCATATGTCTCTTGTATTATGAACAATTTAGAGTATGCACATTTCAGAAAGATGTTAAAAACTTTCATTTTAAGAATTGTTAGCTATGCTTGAGCTTTGACTATTTGTTGTTAACTTTTTCATCAAGAGGTTGTCTTGATTTTAATCTTATTGTAAACCTCTTTGAACTTTTAGTGTTAACAGTACATAAATTGAAACCTGTAACCTGTTAAGCTGTAAACATAAATCTGGTCATATTCCTGATTTCTGCATGCAAATTAATTAGTTAACAAGCCAATCAGCACTGACAATTGAGTGGAGGAGTGGCCTAGTGGTTAGGGTGGTGGACTTTGGTCCTGGGGAACTGAGTTTGAATCCCGGCACAGGCAGCTCCTTGTGTTTCTGGGCAAGTCACTTAACCCTCCATTGCCTGCTGCATTGAGTCTGCCATGAGTGGGAAAATGCGGGGTACAAATGTAACAAAAATAAAAATACTTAACAAGCAATTATTGACACTAATTGGCATTAATTAGAATTTACACACACAACTGTCTAAGCATATTCTGTAGTGTTACGCGTGTAATTCTAAGTTTCATAGTTGAAAAGGGTCATAGGCATGGAATGGACGGGTCATGAGCATTTCTAAAATCTATGCATATTGTTATAGAATACACCCGGTCTATGCCTAATTTACGCATTGGCATTAACTGCACATGACTAAATTTAGTTGTTCGGATGGGTGCTCTGTGTATTCTATAATCCATGTGGACATTTAGGCCTAGGCGTATTTTTTTTTGTGCTGATTTTTCAGGTGCCATATATAGAATCTAGCCCAATATGCATGTTATCAGGTTTTATTATCTTTCCTATCTTATTATACAGTTTTTTCTTAATTGTATATTGCTAAAATCTTATTGGCTAAGAGTTACATCAAACTGAATTAATCTAAATCATTTTGAACATTGAGCCTGAGATTTACAATGGGAACAGTAATTGAGCCCAGCATCCTGTTCACGACAGCAGCCAATCCAGGCCAAGGGCACCTGACAAGCTTCCCAAACGTACAAACATTCTATACGTGTTATTCCTGGAATTGTGGATTTTTCCCAAGTCCATTTAGTAGCGGTTTATGGACTTGTCCTTTAGGAAACTGTCTAACCCCTTTTTAAACTCTGTCAAGCTAACCGTCTTCACCACGTTCTCCAGCAATTAATTCCAGAGTTTAATTACACGTTGGGTGAAGAATAATTTTCTCCGATATGTTTTAAATTTACTACACTGTAGTTTCATCGCATGCCCCCTAGTCCTAGTATTTTTGGAAAGCGTGAACAGACGCTTCACATCCACCTGTTCCACTCCACTCATTATTTTATAGACCTCTATCATGTCTCCCCTCAGCCGTCTCTTCTTCAAGCTGAAAAGCCCTAGAGGGGCATAATTGAACGTCGCCTGCCAAATAGATCGCTGACCGGAACCGTATTATCGAAAAAGATGGCCGGCCATCTTTTTTTTTCAATAATATGGTTTAGCCCGGCCAAATGCCGTGGAGTTCACCGGGTTTGAGATGGCCGGGTTTGTTTTTCAGCGATAATGGAAAGTTATGTCGGCCATCTCAAACCCCGGCCAAATTCAAGGCATTTGGCCGTGGGAGGAGCCAGCAGTTTTAGTGCACTGGCCCCCCTGACATGCCAGGACACCAACCAGCCACCCTAGGGGTCACTGCGGTGGACTTCAGAAAAGCTCCCACGTGCACAGCTCCCTTATTTTGGGAGCTGAGCCCCCCAACCCCCCCCCCCCCAAAAAAAACCCGCTACCCACAAATATACTGCACCCACTAAAATTGCTCCAGGGACCTGCATACAGCCTCTAGGACTTATTGCTGCTGTATAACTTTGGCACACCAGTTCACACCTGAAAACTAATCTCTCTGAAAAAGTCCTTTCTTGAAATAAGCACGTTTACTCACAGATAACTGCAGATCAGAGGTTGTGCCCCACTGGCAAAGAGTCCCCTGGTACTAAGATTAGCAGTAGGTCAGAGCTGGCACAATGGTGTACAATGCCCTCTTTCAGCACCATTCAAGGTAAGAACTACGTTCTCTAACGTGGGTAACACAGGAAAGGGAACTAAAACTGGCTTACAAAAATGGCCACTACCGCATGGACTACAACAGGAAACAAAACAGGGCACACTCTGACCCAGTTAGCAGGGGGGGAAAAGTACCACGGGAGTAGAGCCCAGTACCCTACACCCACCACAATGCATTGCTAATGTGACTCTGCAGGGCACCTAACAGAAAAGGTGTCACACTCACCCGAGAGCCACATCGCAACCAGGGAAAGGCTGTCGGAGGATACAACATATTCTGCTGTCATGGAGGTGGGTACGGCATTTGAGGCTGGCATACAGGCTGGCAAAAAAGGTTTTTAGTTTTATTTTTTTAGTTTGGAAGGGGATTGGTGACCACTGGGGAAGTATGGGGAGGTCATACCCCATTCTCTCCAGTGGTCATCTGGTCAGTTGGGGCACCTTTTTGAGGCTTGGTCGTGAAAATAAAAGGACCAAGTAAAGCCGGCGAAATACTGCTTAAAGCCGCTTTTTTTTCCCCATTATCGGCGAAAGCCGGCCATCTGGTAGCCACGCCCATGCCTGCCCATGTCCCGCCTTCGCTAATCTACCGACACGCCCCCTTGAACTTTCGCCGGCGAAGCGACGGGAAAGTGGCGATGCTGTCAAAAATGCCGCTTTTGATTATACCGATTTCACCGCTTTTCAGAAATCGCCGGCCATCTCCCGATTTGTGTCAGAAGATGGCCGGCGATCACTTTCGATTATAAGCTGGCTAGCCTTAGTCTTTCTTCATAGGGAAGTCGACCCATCCCTGCTATCATTTTAGTCGCCCTTCGCTGCACCTTTTCCAATTCCACTATATCTTTCTTGAGATGCAGCGACCAGAATTGAACACAATACTCAAGGTGCGGTCGCACCATGGAGCGATATAACGGCATTATAACATCCTCACACCTGCTTTCCATACCTTTCCTAATAATACCCAAATGCTGGATATGGATGGAGGGGAGGGAAAAGAGAGGACGTGAGATGAAGTGACATGAACATGGATGAAGGGGAGGAGAGAGAGAGGAGAAATGCTGGACATGGATGGAGGAGAGGGAAGAGAGAGGAAGGAGATCCATACTGACAGAGATGAGGGAAAGGGAAAAGAGGAGAAAAACTGCATATGGCTGAAGAAAATAGGCAAAAGCTGGATCCACTCTATACCTCCTCCAGTCAAGTCCGCGGAGGACCCAGCTTTTAACTATGATGTAGGGCAAGAAATGAAGAAGAAAGAGGGAAAGTAAAGAAATAAATGGAAAGGAAGCCCTGGAAGTGGAGTTAAGGGAGCAGATAGAGATCAGCAGAATCAGAGACTGGGACCAACATGATCAGAAAAACAAAGTCACAAGACAACAAAGGTAGAAAAAAAATCATGTTATTTTCATTTTAGTGTTTGGAATATGTTGTCTTATTTTGCAAATGTATAGCAATGTTCTGTTTTTCTGGTATTGTGCTGCATGCAGAGTCTTTATGCTAATATGGTTTGCATCATTTTGGGTATACTGGAGCTGTAACAGCTTAAAGAAATTATTTATAATAAAATAAAACAAGTTATTTTTCTTCTCCTATACTGGTGTAATGTTTTCAGTGATTACTGTTTATATGCTGGTAAAAGGGTGTGGCTAAATGTGCCAGCATTGTCCAGTTCAGCACACTATTAGCAGCCAAGTTCATACAAAGTTAATTATGTTCAGCGGAAAATAAATCTGTTGGCCCAGGCTGCTTGCTATCTGAATATTCAACCACTGTTTCATTATTGCTACCAAGTGTTACTGTCAGGCTTTCAAGGCAGAAACTAGGTTCGTGAGCCCTTGGGCCACTGCCGTGGAGTAGCAGTGGCAGGCAAAACCACCCCAAACCAGAGGCAAGGCAGAACTCTGACAGAAACAGCTAGACTTCACCTGCGCTTGACCGCCCTTCCCCAGGAGTTGAGCCCCTGGGTGCAGGCAGCTGGCAGGACTTACCAGACAGGGCAGGCACCGGATACCAACTAGGCTGAACAGGGACTGAGGGTCAGAGGGGAAAGGAATATACATGGGCAGCAAGGCAGGAAACTGGGCTAGGACTCACAGACAGACAATACTACACAAACCAGGAAATGGACAAGCTAAAGGACAGGAACTGAAAGCTGCCACACAGCCATTGAAACAGGGTGCAAATACTGACAGACAAGAGACAGGACTGAAAGCTGCAGAGCAGCCACTAAAACAGGGTACAAATACTGACAGACAAGAGACAAGACTGAAAGCTGCAGAGCAGCCACTAAAACAGGGTACAAATACTGACAGAGAAGAGACAGGACTGAAAGCTACAGAGCAGCCACTAAAACAAGGTTCAAATACTGACAGACAAGAGACACAGACAAACAGATACTTTCTTATATAGGGAGGGAATGCATATATAATACTGTATAACTCTGCCAACAGAATCTTACAGACTGTTTCCAGACATAAGTTTTAATGATTCTTTTACTTTCCGAGCTTAATGGGTCACAGGCAACAACATTAGATTTTGTGATGCATGAGTAGAAAACCTTGTGGCATCAGATCAAATAATAATCAATATAATCTCCTTACTTAAGGTATGACTGACAAATATTTTTACAGTAGCCTGTATCAATTTGCAGGCTGTTAGGCACCTACAACCAAGCAAAACTACTCACACACTTATTTTCACCTTCTAAAATGTATGGCTAGTTCCCCCCCCCCCCCCCCCCCCCCCCCGTAAAAATGTACTCGCCTGCTTTTTAAAAGCAACAATGCATACTTCTAAATGAATACATTTATTTAGATGATACAATAACCCAGTTTAAATATCTTTATATCCTCTTGATTTTTAGAGGTAGTGAACTATTGAATGGACATCTCTGACTTGAATTTCACCCGCTTTCCACTGGTAGCATGATTGCTTCTGTAGCTGCCGGTGGAACGCCTTGGGGGGGCGGGGCTTACAACCTTCAAATTCTTATAACGTCATTACGTACCGTCTATTTAATCAGTTTGAAAAAAAGCTGGCGCCATCTTGGCTAATAACTTTTGCTGAGCTGACGCTAAGAGAAACACGGGGTGAGTTTCCTTTTAGCTTACTTTCAGTTTGCTGGATACTCTTTAAATGTAGGTTTATTATTAATATTTGGGGAGACCTCTGAGTAACTTTTTATTTATATTTCAGGGGAATGTCCTTGAGACAGCCCATTATGGGCGAAACGTGCATGTCGGACAGCTGATCCCCTGGGTCCGACAAAAATTGAAAAGATAAGTGTTTGAAAAAATATATATATATAAAAAAACGTTTGATAGATCTAGTGAGAATATAAAGAACATAAAGAATTAAGAACCAGTGAAGAATTGGATGTTTTCAAATCGATTCTATCCTAAGGATGGCGATTTACATCACTGAGGTTCAAGAGAATATACATACCTAACTACTTTGGTTGAAGTATCTATGCTATAAACTGTTTTTGTGAAAAATAGTTCACTACCTCTAAAAATCAAGAGGATATAAAGATATTTAAACTGGGTTATTGTATCATCTATTGCTATTGGCTGATAATCTGGTTATATTCAAATTAGCAAATTTGTTTCTGCCTGCTGGTTAGTACATTTATTTAGAGCCATGACAGCTCATCATACACTGAATCTATGGATTTCTCACCAATGGTCTTTTTAAAGACCATTATCCTATTGTATCACTGTTCTGTGTGACCAATTGATTTTACATAAAGACTCCTGAAGCAGGCTTACAGTCCAAACATGGTACTGTGTCGTCACCAATAAATTATTTATCAACGTTTGACGTCTCCTCGTTTGATTCTGGTTTGCCTAGGGATGGAGAAAGTGCATTTCTGTGCTAACCAGTTAGTGCATCTACATTACCGAGTGTGGTTTAGTGCATGGATACCACATGAGGCCTTATCCCCTACAAAATGGATGGTGGTAAGTGCTCACATGTTACTTTTTAAAATTGGCCTTGCATTAATGCAATGTTAGACAAAATAACATTAGTGCATGGCCATCACTTTTCTATGGATTCTATGGCCATCACAAAAAAATAGATAAAAAGCCATTTTTTTGGCTGTAGTAAATTTGGACTTAGCATGAGGGAAAGAGCTGCATAAGGGTGCATTAAGGCCCTATTTTCACTACAGCTTAGTAAAAGGACCCCAAAATGACAAAATGAAGAAAAGGAAAATTCCCATAAACAAGTTGAGAAACAGCATCAGACAAACATTTTCTGGCTGCCCATCCTTACAGCTAATGGACAGCCATTTTGTGCCTGGCCTCCCTTTGCCAGCTACTGTGCAGGAATACTACATAAGAAGTTAGAATGATGCTTTCAGAATCTGACACTACCCTCCTATCAGTTTGCCTCATGATGTCACAGACGTTGAAAGAGCCAGCCTGACTTTCACATGATGCAGCTGCTACTCTTTACCATCAGAGAGCCAAATTAATTAACTTTCATTCTTCCAGGGTCAATGAGTGTCATGAAGACATCACATCTGAGCATCATCTCTGGAGCTCTGAGAGCTTTCTGATTAACACAGAATATATAAGCCTTCATTTCTGGAACTGAGTTTTTAAAAACCTGCAGAATTGCTTGCGATGTGAGAGTTACTCCTGCGCTCTCACCCAAGGAACTTTACTGCCTGCTGTGCAATAAGTTAAAGCAATTAAACTGTACTAATTGGATGGAAGAATGAATTATGGTCTTAGGTATCACTGCAAAATTCTGTTGGAATCATTGTGCAGACAAAGAACCAAAGACTAATTCTGTTAAACTGATTAAGAATAATGTACAGCCCTATATATTAGGTATCACAAATTATTTGGGGGGAATTTTATAGCTGATAATGTGGTTGATGATCATATTAATATACATGCTGCAGAAATTATGCAACTTTGCCTCATTTAGGGAAAGATTTTTAAATTTTCAGTGTGCAATCATTAGCATTTCCCAAGCTGTCATATTAAATCAGACTGTACCACTCAACCAGTCAGATGTTTATAGTTATTATTTAGTTAAACAAATGCATCAATAATATCCCTAAATGAGTAGCATCAAAAGTAGAAGCACAAACATTACATTCAAGACAAATAGCAACACAGCATTCACTGATGCTAGAAAAGTTAAAGCAACCAAAAATAGCTATGCAACTTTCAGTCCAAGCTGAATTTTAATCAGAAAAAGCTTGGCAGCATCTGCTCTATTAGTGGCATCTGTAGATCTGAGCTCAGCTTTTGATAGATTAGGCTGTTGTCTCCCAGCATGGAAGCATTCCAAGACAAAATGCAGTACATGTATCACAAATCCAAAGGCTGATGCCATAAGTACAGAGTAGGAAACAGGAAATACTTCTTGGTTGCAACAATTAAATTCTAGAAATGGGGGAATGTTTACTGCTCTCTCTCCCTGGCTCACCTCATCAGGTTTATAAAGCACTGACAGCACCCAGGAAGCTTTGCTATCATTGCAGCAGCAGCTTAGAGGTGCATTTTCGAAAGTGTGACCAAGTAAGAATAGGAACATCCAAGTCAGAACATCACAAACGAACGTCCATCTCACATGTATTTTTGTACAGGATAGAGCCTGTTCAAAAATATGTGCAATAGATGTCCATGCACTAGAAACATCCGGCATGAATATCCAAATTTTGAACGGGTTAGGGAGGGAGAGAAAACAAGGGACTTGGATCTTTGTATAGCAGCATTCTTAGAAAATGGCCACACAGACCTCCATGCAGAGCAGAGGGTCAGACTTGTGGTTAGAGCAATGGACTGTAAACCAAGGGACCAGGTTTAAAACCCACATGACCTTTTTTTTTAAATAATTGTGAGCCCTCTGGGAACAAAAAAATATCAACTGTACCTGAATGTAGACCATTTCAATAGCCTTCAGGTTTTGCAGGGGTCTTGGAATGCTCGAAATAAATAAAAAAAATTTTGAATTGGGAATTGAACCTGGGTCCCTTGGTTTACAGTCCACTAAGAATGCCCATAACACCTGAAGCTGTCATAGAGCCTGGCATCCCTTTCCAGTTTCACTTTCAGAGGAAAGGAAAGGGGGCAGCAATCACTGAGGGATCTGTCATGCTTTAATCCCTCCAGTGGACATCTGCTCAATCAGAGCGCTTTTCTGTAACCTGGATATTCCTTAAACAGGTCTAAATAATGATGTCCTTCTTTTTAGACATGGACATTTTTTTTCCTTCGGTAATCGCTGTTGGATGTCTGGACTTCAGGCCCTCCCTAGTCCCATCCACAACAAGCCCAAGTCACGCCCCCATTGCTATTTGGACGTACTGCAATGTTGGATGTCTCTATTCTGTCTTTGCAAAATTGGGATTTAGACATTATATGCACATGGACATCCATTTCAGCCTTTTGAGACCTTCATATGCTTTAAAAATGAGCATCTTAGTGTGATAAAACCATACAAATTTAGGGTTCTAGTGCTCTATGAGATTTACTTAACTGCCTTTCCCAATCAAGCAAAAGGCAGTGAACAAATAGTAACATAGCAACACAGTAACATAGTAAATGATAGCAGATAAAGACCTGCATGGTCCATCCAGTCTGCCCAACAGCCACATTCAGAATCAAAGCATTATTGAACCAACTGTATTATTACAACATTTTATTCACTAAGTTCCACTATATGATGTCTTTCCCTCCCCCACTGACCCACACTCATACAATATGTATGTGCTATAAAATATGTATATTTGATCCTGATCTGTCCTTGCCATTTTCAGGACTCGGACCATAAAAATGTCTGCCCTACACTGGCCCTACTTCCCAGCTACTGGAGTTGTCATTGAAACCCACTCCAGCCCATCCTGATCTGTTTTGCTATATATGGGACACAGACTATAGAAGTCCATCCAGCATTAGCTTCACTTCTCCACTGCTGGAGTTGCCGTTTAAGCACCACTACTGTGAATCATAATTGAACTTACAACTGTTGATGTGTTAAGTTTTGATTTGATACTATCCTCTTTCTATTTAGAGATCTTTTGTGTCTATCCCACACATTTTTGAATTGTCACTGTTTTTGTCTCCAGCACCTCCACAAGGAGGTCATTCCGAGTAACCACCACTCTCTCTGTGAAAAAGTATTTCCTGACATTACTTCTACATCTACCACCCTGCAACCTTAATTATGTCCTCTAGTTTTACCACTCCTATGTCTCTGTAAAAGATTTGTTTATATATTAATATTATTCAATTATTTAAATGTCTGTATCACATCTCCTCTATCCTTCTTTCCTCTAGAGTATACATATTCAAGTCTTCAAGCATTTTCTAATATATCACCTTGGTGCAATCTTGATATCATTTTCATCTTGCTCTGGACTGCTTCAAGTCATCTTACATCCTTACCAAGATATGGCCTCCAGAACTGAACACAATATTCCAAGTGGGCCTCACCAATGACTTGTACAAAGGCATTAACACCTCCCTTTTTCTGCTGATGATTCCTTCTTCTATTCAGTCCAGCATCCTTTTGTCTATGGCCACTGCTTTGTCACATTGTTTCTCAGCTTTGAGAACCTCAAACACTATTATCTCAAGGTCCCTCTCCTGGTCTATACATATCAGCTTCTCTCCCCCTAGCAGATACAACTGCTTTGGATTTTTACTCCCCAAATGCATCACTCTACACTTCTTCGCATTAAATTTTAACTGACAAACATTAGACCATTGTTCTAACATTTGCAGATCTCTTCTTATGTTTTCTGTTCCCTTCGGTGAGTCCACTTTGTTGCAAATCTTCATGTCATCTTCAAAAAGACACACTTTTCCTCTGTGAAGATTGGGTGGCGATGCTGGTAATTGGGAAGCAAAACTGGTGCTAGGCAGACTTCTACGGTTTACACCCTGATCGTGACTGAATAGATATGGATGTGCTAGAGTGTAAATTTTAAGGGGCTTCGCCATTAGCTTCAGAACTTTTAGTACAAGAATGGTGCTGGGCAGACTTCTACGGTCTGTGCCCTGAGAATGGCAAGGACAAATCAAACCCGGGTATACATATAAAGTATCACATACCATGTAAAATGAGCTTATTTTGTTGGGCAGATTGGATGGACTGTACAGGTCTTTATCTGCCGTCATTTACTGTGTTACTATCCAGCTAATTTTCGAAAGAGAAGGGAGCCCATCTTTCGACACAAATCAGGAGATGGGCGCCCTTCTCGCAAGGCCACCCAAATCGGCATAATGGAAAGCCCATTTTTTTACACCCTCGACTGCTTTCCATCGCGGGGACAACCAAAGTTCATGGCGGCATGTCGGTAGGGTAGCGAAGGCGGGACTGGGGCATGATTAGGAGATGAGTGTCCTCGGCTGTTACGTCCCTCACCTGTTCGATGCTCCTCCCGGCTAAGTCATTCTGCAGCTCCATCCAAAAGGGACAAGGTTCAGTCTTAAGGGTCTGTTTCAGTTTCCTAAGTCCGGCAGCCGTCATCCAGCTTGGAGCAAGAGCAGCAGCCATCTTGGCTAGCTCAGGAGGGGGCAGCCATTTTGTCTAAACGAGAACAGGAAGGAACTCCATATCTGTTCGTGGGAGGATCTCCTATGGGGGCTGCCATGTTGAATTCACCTGAGTTTGGTTTGCTCTGATTGCTTCACTATTTAAAGCACTGCCTCCAGGCCTTCTTTGCTTCAGCCTCAGTTGTTCTGAGGAGTTGCTGTTGGATTGCTGTTTGCCAGCTATCTTCTGTTCCTGATTTCCTGTGTACCGGACTTTGGCTACTTTCTTGGATTTCGCTTGTTTGCTGCCTGCCTTGACCCTGGACTTATTTTTGACTACTCTTGCCTATTCGGAGTTCTGGTGCTGGACTGTGTCTGTTTCCTGCCATCCTGGCCAGCGGCTGTGCAACCCCGCCGGTTCCAGAAGTCCTGGTGCCCACCTGCAGCTGAGAGCTCAACTCTCGGTGAACGGTGGTGAGGCTCCCTTCTCTGAAGTTTGCTCCCCGGTTCATTGGACCTTTTGCCGTGCGCTCCAGGGTAGGAGCGGTGACTTACCGGTTGCACCTACCCAGCCAACTCTGGGTGCACAATGCGTTCCATGTATCTCTCCTGAAGCCTTTCTGCAGGTCCAAGTGACATCTGGAGCCCAAGAAGGTAGTTGTGCCTGAGAGCGATCCAGACCCTGAGTACGAGGTGGACCGGATCCTGGATTCAAAGCTGCGTGGTGGGAGGCTGTTCTATTTGCTGTCCTGGAAGCATTTCGGCCCAGAAGATAACTCCTGGGAACCAGCAACCAATGTCCATGCACCTGATTTGGTTCATAAGTATCACTCTCTTCATCCTAATCGCCCCGGGCCAGGGAGAAGAGGGAGGCTTTCGGGGGGGATACTGTTACATCCCTCACCTGTTCGATGCTCCTCCCGGCTAAGTCATTCTGCAGCTCCATCCAAAAGGGACAAGGTTCAGTCTTAAGGGTCTGTTTCAGTTTTCTAAGTCCGGCAGCCGTTATCCGGCTTGGAGCAAGAGCAGCAGCCATCTTGGCCAGCTCAGGAGGGGGCAGCCATTTTGTCTAAACGAGAACAGGAAGGAACTCCATATCTGGTCGTGGGAGGATCTCCTATGGGGGCTGCCATGTTGGATTCACCTGAGTTTGGTTTGCTCTGATTGCTTCACTATTTAAAGCACTGCCTCCAGGCCTTCTTTGCTTCGGCCTCAGTTGTTCAGCTATCTTCTGTTCCTGATTTCCTGTGTACCGGACTTTGGCTACTTTCTTGGATTTTGCTTGTTTGCTGCCTGCCTTGACCCTGGACTGATTTTTGACTACTCTTGCCTATTCGGAGTTCTGGTGCTGGACTGTGTCTGTTTCCTGCCATCCTGGTCAGCGGCTGTGCAACCCCGCCGGTTCCAGAAGTCCTGGTGGCCACCTGCAGCTGAGAGCTCAATTCTCGGTGAACGGTGGTCGCTTCCCAGGTGAAGCTAGGGGTTGTCTGGCTGCCTGACTGAGTACGGCTTCACTCCATCTCAGCCATGCTCAGTCGGGGCACAGGGGCTCACTACTACCGGGTCATAACATCGGCCAATAATGGAAAAAAGAAGGGCGTCCCTGACGAGCACTTGGCTGACTTTACTTGGTCCATTTTTTTTCATGACCAAGCCATGAAAAGATGCCCGAACTGAGCAGATGACCACCGGAGGGAATCGAGGATGACCTCCCCTTACTCCCCCAGTGGTCACTAACCCCATCCCACCATAAAAAACAGGTTAAAATACTTTTTTGCCAGCCTCTATGCCAGCCTCAAATGCCATACTCGGGTCCATCACAGCAGTATACAGGTCCCTGGAGCAGCTGTAGTGGGTGCAGTGTACTTCAGGCAGGCGGACCTGTGTGTGGGGGGGGGGGGGTTGGGGGGCTCAGCACCCAAGGTAAGGGAGCTATGCACCTGGGAGCAATTTCTGAAGTCCACTGCAGTGCCTCCTAGGGTGCCCGGTTGGTGTCCTGGCATGTGAGGGGGACCAGTGCACTACAAATGCTGGCTCCTCCCATGACCAAATGGCTTGGATTTGGCCGTTTTTGAGATGGCAGTCCTTAGTTTCCATTATCAGCGAAAACCAAGGGTGGCCATCACAAAGGTCGACCCAAATGTTGAAATTTGGCCATCCCTGACCGTATTATCAAAATGAAAGATGAACGCCCATCTTGTTTCGATAATACTGTTGGGGACGCCCCTTTATGGGGCCGTCCTTAGAGATGGGCGCCCGTAGAGATGGGCGCCCCGTTCGATTATGCCCCTATTTGTTACTTTGTTCTAACCCTTCAGCAATGTCACTCACAAATATTTTGAACATAATCATCCCTAGTACCTATTCCTGAGGCACGCCAGTACTAACTTTTCTTTCCTCTGCGCAAATTCCATTTACCACCACCCTCTGTCATCTGTCAGTCAACCAATGTTTAATCCAGTTCACTACTTTGGGTCCCAACTTCAGTCTGCTAAGTTTATTGATGAGCCTCCAATGAGGAACCATGTCAAAGACTTTGCTGAAAAACAAAAACTGAAAACTGCTATCTCCATTTATTAGTAACTAGGTCTCATTGTATAAAATGGGACCTGTGCTAAAATACCATGATTTATTGGTAAAATAACACATTTTTATGGTAGCCCATATTGATAAATATGGGGCCCTTTTACTAAGCCGTGTAAGCACCTACGCGTACCCAACGTGCACCAATTCTGAATTACCTCCCAGCTACCGTGTGGCCCTTGCGATAATTTCATTTTCTGCATGCATCCGCTACACGTGACTGAAAAATATTTTTTATTTTCTGGTGCACGTTAGCTATGCGTGCCAAGTGGAATTTGGCACGTGTAGGTCATTACCGCCCGGTTACTGCATAAGACTTTACCACTAGGTCAATGGCTGGCGGTAAGTTCTCAGATCCAAAATGGACGCGCTGCAAATTTTCATTTTGCCACACATTCATTTTCGGCAAAAATAAAAAAGGCCTTTTTTACAGGTGCACTGAAAAATGATTAAGCACATGACCAAAACCCATGCCTAGACTACTGCAGGCCATTTTTCAGTGCATCTTAGTAAAAGGACCCCTAGGTCCCTAACTCAGGGGTCCTTAACCAAGCTGCAGGAAAAAGGGCCCTGCGCTAATGGCAGGGGCCATTTTTCCCCAACACCAGGACCCTTTTTACCACAGAGGGTAAAAAAGCCCCCAGCACATATGGCTATATGGTGAGAGCAGTGGCGTACCTAGGGTAGTTGACACCCGGGGCTGGTCATTTTTTAACACCCCCCCCCCCCCCCCCCAAATCCAGTACTAGGCATGCCGAGAATACAAAACACTCAGGACCTATAGAGCAATTCTACCATACCATAAGCAGTCATTTCTAAGAGTCACACAAGGAAAAGGAAAGCATCTTAAACACCACAGTGAGCACTAGAGCATCAATTCACCTATTGTAAAACGAAACCAGACAGAATAGTACAGATCGTAGGTCCTGCACAGTCAATGCCAACTGAAAGTCATGTCTTTTTCACAAACACAGATACACCCTAATCCACTATAGAATAAGTAATCATAAACTTTCTATTTAGACAAAAATTAAACTGAACCCCCAATGCCAGACTCTGCATACAATGCAACACCACAGAAACAGAAACTGTCCCCTGGTACTGTGCAAAATATAAAGACAGCAGATGTAAATTTGAAAAAAACTAACAAGTACCAATCACCACTTTACAAATTAACAAATAGAAATAAAACAAATATAGAAAGTAAAATAATACCATTTTATTGGACTAATACATTTAGCTTTCAGAGGCCAAAACCTCCGTCCTCGGGTCAGTACAGTATAGTGCTGTTACAGTATCCTATCCTGACCTGAGGAAGGGGGTTTTGTTCTCCGAAAGTTAGTCAAAATGTATTAAAATTAGTCCAATAAAAAGATTACCTTATTTACATGTTCTATTATAAACATTTAACACATCTACAATACTTTATCCTAAAGCAAAAAAAATAAAAAAATATATTTTATTTACAGTTTGTTGTCTCTGGTTTCTGCTTTCCTCATCTTCTTTTCACCGTCTTCCTTCCATCCAGCATCTGTCTTCACTCTCTCTCTCTGCCATCCAGTGTCTGCCCTCTCTGCCGTCCCTTCCATCCAATGTCTGCCCTCTCTCCCTGCTCCTTCCAGCCACATCTGCCCTCTATCTCTGCCCCTTCCATTCACTGTCTGCCCTTTCCCTTCCATCCACTCCACTGTCTGCCCTTTCTTTCTGCCCCTTCAATCCACCATTTGCCCTCCCTCTCCCATCCATCCAGGGTCTGCCCTCCCTCTCGCTCCCCCTTCCATCTAGGATCTGTCCCCTCTCTCTCTCTCTGCCCCTTTTTTCAGCCCCCAGTTCCAGCCCCCTTCTCCCCTCTGAACACCCCCACCCAGTCCCCTTCTCCCCTCCCCTTCTCCTGTCTGAGACCCCCACCACAGTCCCCTTCTCCCCTCCCCTGTCTGAGACCCCCACCCCAGTCCCCTTCTCTCCTCTGAACACCCCCACCCCAGTCCCCTTCTCCCCTCCCCTTCCCTTCTCCCCTCTGAGATCCCCACCCCAGTCCCCTTCTCCTCTCCCCCTCCCGTCTGAGATCCCCACCCCAGTCCCCTTCTCCCCTCTGAGATCTCCACCCCAGTCCCCTTCTCCCCTCCCCCTCCCGTCTGAGATCCCCACCTCAGTCCCCTTCTCCCCTCTGAACACCCCCACCCCAGTCCCCATCTCCCCTCCCCTTCCCCCCTCTGAGACCCCCACCCCAGTCCCCTTTTCCCCTCCCCTTTTCCCCTCTGAACACCACCACCCCAGTCCCCTTCTCCCCTCCCCTTCTCCCCTCTGAGATCCCCACCCCAGTCCCCTTCTCCCCTCCCCTGTCTGAGACCCCCACCCCAGTCCCCTTCTCCCCTCTGAACACCCCCACCCGAGTCCCTTTCGCCCCTCTCCTTCCCCACCTCAGTCCCGTTAAAACCGGCGAAGCAGCGTCGCAGGCAGCGCCTCGTGCCCTGCTTGTAAAAAAAAATCAAATCTCCTTCCTTCTCCTCGTCTTGACGTCTTCTTGACATCGACTCGGGCCTTCCAATCAAATTGATTGGAAGGCCCGAGTCGATGTCAAGACGTCAAGACGAGGAGGAGAAGGAAGAAGATTTGATTTTTTTTTTTTACAAGTAGGGCACGAGGGGCGCTGCCTGCGACGCTGCTTCGCCGTTTTTTTTTAATGTGCGGCGCCGCGGGAACAGCCACGGGAGGCGGCGGGAGCGGAGCACCCCCCACCCACTGGCACCCGGGGCAGACTGCCCCCACCGCCCCCCCCCCCCTTGGTACGCCACTGGGTGAGAGAACTCTTACTGCATTGGCATGTGGCAGGGAGCCCTTACTGCCACCCATTGAGGTGACGATAAGGGCTCCCACGCTAACCCAGCAGTAACCAGGCAATGCACAGCGATGCTCAATTACTGCCGGGTTATCACTGCGCAAGTCATTTCTGTGGGTTTTCTTTTTCCCTTGGAATTGGCGCATGCCCGGGGCAGGACTACTGCAGATGGCTGCGTTGGGCCAGCAGTAGTCATGGAAGATGTTTATAAATTGGGCTTACCACCACTCTGTAAAAGGGCCCATCAAGATATTTTAGCACAGGAATTATGTTATGCAAGGAGACCAAGGGACAGAGTGAATAGACATTGGTAAATATCTTAGGCTAAAGGGAAGTTATCCACATGACCCAGTGGTATAAAATAGGACACGTTAACATGTCTTGCTACTAAGTTTCATTGTATAAAATGAGACATGTCCTAAAATAGAATGAGTTAGTGGTAAAATAATATATCTTAACAGTAGTCCACGTTGATAACTATGCCCCTATGCCTAATGCAATAATAATTAGTAATACATTTAATTACTTTTGGAGCCCTTTTCCTAAGCTTTGTTAAGCCCTAATATGGGCATAACACAAGAAAAATGGCCTAATGCAAGATGCACTAAAGTATTCTGCATTACTTTTGTCATTTGTGTCTGGTATTTATTTTTTAAAATTTGTTGGGAGGGGGTTTGTCAGAGGCAGAGAATAAGAATGGACACGTTATTCAGCTAGCTCATTGACAATATCGCCGTGCTATCTGCTTGGCATGTCCATAATTTGGGAACCCTTAGTGTCTCCTAAACAGGAAGCAGTAAGTGCTCTTGCATTCATTTTTTAAATGGCTATGCGTTAATGTTAACATTAGCACATGGCCAGAAATTCAGCTAACAAAAAAATGCCTATTTTACAGGCCACACTAAAAATGGGCTTAGCATGCATAAAAGTGCTGTGCTACAGTCAGCTAAGCCCATTTACTAGCACAGCTTAGAAGAAGGAACAGCCAAAGTAGTCACACACTCAAATTTATACATACTCAAATGTATACCCTGGAGGAAAGGAGAAACAGGGGTGATATGATACAGACGTTCAAATATTTGAAAGGTATTAATCCGCAAACAAACCTTTTCCAGAGATACGAAGGTGGTAGAACGAGAGGACATGAAATGAGATTGAAGGGGGGCAGACTCAAGAAAAATGTCAGGAAGTATTTCTTCACGGAGAGAGTGGTGGATGCTTGGAATGCCCTCCCGCGGGAGGTGGTGGAGATGAAAACGGTAACGGAATTCAAACATGCATGGAATAAACATAAAGGAATCCTGTTCAGAAGGAATGGATCCTCAGGAGCTTAACCGAGATTGGATAGCAGAGCCGGTAGTGGGAGGCGGGGCTGGAGGTTGGGAGGCGGGGATAGGCGGGCAGACTTATACGGTCTGTGCCAGAGCCAGCGGTGGGAGGCGGGACTGGAGGTTGGGAGGCAGGAATAATGCTGGGCAGACTTATACGGTCTGTGCCAGAGCCAGTGGTGGGAGGCGGGGATACTGCTGGGCAGACTTATAAGGTCTGTGCCAGAGCCGGTGGTTGGGAGGCGGGGCTGGTGGTTGGGAGGCGGGGATAGTGCTGGGCAGACTTATACGGTCTGTGCCCTGAAGAGCATAGGTACAAATCAAAGTAGGGTATGCACAAAAAGTAGCACACATGAGTTGTCTTGTTGGGCAGACTGGATGGACCGTGCAGGTCTTTTTCTGCCGTCATCTACTTTGTTACTATGTTATTGAAATGGGACCTGACTTGTCCAAGTTTCAGCTGCAGCCTGCATCAGGGGTCGTCAGACAATGAATAACCATGCAGCAATGATCACTCAGAAATAAAGGGCTACCCTCGCACTTCTCTAATTGATGTGGAGGGTATACTCCTCTTTCTCCTCCCAGACTTTTACATAATGTAGAATATAAATTTGAAAACTAACTAACGCTTTTTTTAGTGCATGCTAAAAATGCTAGCACACCTTTGTAAAAGGACCCCTAAATAAATTTACAGAACAGTAAAGTGACTTGATTAGTAGGCAAATCACACACTTGGTTTATTGAAATTTATAAATTAACTTTGTTTGAATTACTAATTAAAGGGCCCTTGTACTAAGTTGTGTTAGGTGCTAATGTATGCCTAAAATAGCTTAAAATGGTATACCATTGGATATATGTTCAAATATCCTGTGGTAGCTAACAAATATGTGCGTACTAATCGTGTGCTACAAAATATATTTTTAAGGGGTGTGTCGGGGTGGATAGTAGGAATTCCTATGCTAAACAGCACATCTTATGGAATGCACTACCACTTGTCGTAAAAAAATGCGCGACCTAACCAACTTTCGGAAATCACTGAAGACTTGCCTCTTTAACAAGGCGTACCACAACGATCCATCATATGAACTTTAACGCAATACCACTTTATCAATTATTCCAAATATGATCTCTTTATACTTGATTGCTTAATCTACTATGTCACTCATGATCTTTATGTAATACCACTTATATTTCTCACTCTGGAATGGCGATCACCATGACGGAACAATGTAAGCCACATTGAGCCTGCAAATAAGTGGGAAAATGTGGGATTCAAATGCAGCAAATAAATAAATAAATAAATCTACATCAGCAAGCACTAACTGGTTAGCACAGGAATACCGTGTGAGCCCTTACCACCTACAAAATGGGTGTTGGTAAGTGCTCATGCATCATTTTTTTAATGGCTAGGCACTGATGGCAACATTATTGCATAGCCATTAATACAAAAAATAGAAAATTGGTCATTTTATGGCTGCAGTTAGAGCACAGGAAAAACCATATAAGGGCATGCTAAGACCACTTTTTACTGCATCTTAGAAAAAGGACCCTTAAGGGAGGTTTTTACTAAAGCTTAGCTTGCACTAATGGACATCAGTGTGTGCTAAGTGCCACATGGCCCATTGGTATAAAATAGGACATGCAGCATTTAGGACTAGATTCTATGGCGTAAAAAAAAAATCAGCACCAAAAAAAGTGCTATTCTATAAGCCACGCTTAAAGTTAGGTGTGGTATATAGAAAAGCATTTACGCCTGGGAATCATGCTTAACTTTAGGCACATATCCCAGTTATTCTATAACAATGCATGTTAATTTTAGGAATGCCCCTACTCCACCCATGATCTGCCCATTTCTGCGCCCCCTTTTTCAAATCACACAGACATTTTAAGCATCGATCCTGCACCTAAATCTATGCACGTAAAGTTCAATTAACTTGAATTAGTGCCAGTAATTGTTTGTTAAAAAGTCAATTATTAGCGCTGATTAGCTTGTTACTCAATTAAATTGTGCATGCAAATTGGGCACATGAATTTCCATGCAGAATTGTTGGTGACTTTTGCAGAATTAGGTAGTTAGCATGCACTAATTCAGTTAGCATGCACTAAGCTTTAGTAAAAAGACTTCCAAGGATATGATAGTTCATTTATCTGTTTGAAAAGCCACTACCTTGAGTGAATTCCTTCAAAAAGACGGTAAATAAATCCTAATGAATAAATAATAAATAAATAAATAAAAATAATATTTTTAAACTGATAATATATAAAGATGGCATTATATTAGATTTATTTCCTTCCTGAAACAAGTTAACAATCTATCTATTCATCCATCCCTGATGCTAATCAGTTTCCCTGGAAGTATATTTTAAAGAAGTGAATCTATCTGTAAAATAATTTTTTTTTTGTTTCATCTGTTCATTAATTTAGACTAGTTTTCACAGGGCTTGTTATGAACAGTGGCGTAACAGTTGGGCTATTCCTCTGTTCAGAATAGGGGCACTGTCAAACCATAATTTTTTTTTTTAAGCTCAGAACTTTTAAAGCACCCACAAATCATTGATATTTTATGTTAGGTTGGTTTGTGAGGGTATGTTATTGACTACAGCTGCTGCACTGCACTAGAATGAGCTAACAGAAGTGTTCTGTCAGTGCTGATTTGCTTCGCTGCTCCTTTCATCCAAGCTTATGAAAGGTAACACTCTCCTGCAATTAGAGGTAACGCTGACAAGATGCATTAGCACATACATAAGGGTCCTTTTACTAAGCCGTGGTAAAAAGTGGCCTGCAGAAGTGTGGGTGCATGTTTTTGGCATACGCTGGGCTATTTTTTACCGCAGCTGGGGAGAAAGGCTCTTTTTAACAGGGGCATTAAATGGCTGTGCGCTAAAATTAAAAGTAAGACGTGGCTATTTACTGCCTGAGCCTTTACCGCCACCCATTGACCTAATGGTAGGGACTCGCATGCTACACATGTGGTACTCATGCGGCACATGCCAATGTGGTCACGCTGCCCATTACTGCTGGGAACGTCCCCTGTGTTAGAAAATAGAAACATATTTTCTACTGTGGGGAAACAGCGCACGTCAGCTTCGAAATTACCGCCAGTAGTGTTGATTTGGTGCACTCTACATATTCAGTAGCCCTTCTGCCATTTTGTAAAAGGGCTCCATAGTAAAGCTGTTCGTAATATGATCACATTACAGAAATCCTTGCTAATAAGTGCACAGCTTGTTTTGGTCCTTGGATGTATCAATGAGATGAAATCAGTGCTATCCTGAAAAAAATAAGCAACATCCCGGATGCACAATTTTCAGAAATTTCATTTATCTAAGTTCATATTACGGGGAACTATCTTGAAGAAATCAAAAGATGACAGTCTTGGTCAGGTGTCAGGTTTGAAAAAAAAGAGTAGAAATCTGCACGTTAAACCCATCACAAAACCATTGGTCAAAAATGTGTTTATTCATTCTTTATTATCAATGAGGCTGTAGAGATATGGCTTGAGTGGGTAATGTAAATGGAAAGGGGCCTCTTAAAATCATTCCTGCCCTTTCTGTATAAACATTCTTCCTATGAGGTTAGAAATCACAATCTTCTCTTCATCAGACTGTAAAGAGAGACGTCAGATAACAGCTTCTAGATAATGTGTGGCTAGGCTTAGCATTCTCAGCTTCTTTCAAACAAAGTTAAACATATCTGTTCCATAAATGTTGCCAATTGACTTAAAAAGCTGAGACTTTGCAGGGCCATGTGGCACTCAACATGAGCCAGGCAGACTACAGAAACACAGTAAACGCTTTGGTCCTGTGACTTGGTAATGATCTTAATGGCTTTTCTATGTTATTCTCTTGCTTTCATCAAGAGTAAGTCATACAGTATACCACACATCATCCTAGACTAGCCTACAAGATACTCATGTTTTATAAGAATTATACCCTCCCTTTCCCTTAAACTAGACTATGCAAACCTTAAATCTGAGTCTTAAAACCCATTATAATGCTGATTATATCCCTTCAATATACAGACACCAAACCAAATCAATATGCTGGATTAAGAGGGTAATTTTATAAGGAACACATAATTTACGCAGTATTTCAACAGTATTTTCCAAGTTGGTCATGGAGTTCCCCCTTGCCATTCAGGTCTTCAGGATACCCACAATGAACATACATCACTGTTGATATCCTGAAAACCCGACTTGGACCGACTTGGGAAACAGTGCAGTAAAGCAGGCAAGATTGCTATTGAGACAGACATGGGGAAGCCACTGCTTGTCCTGGGATTGGTAGCATGGAATGTTGCCTATTTGGGTTTCTGCCAGGTACTTATGACCTGGATAGGCCACTGTTGTAAACAGGATACTGGGCTAAATGGACCATTGGTTTGACCCAGTATGGCTATTATGTTCACCCACTTTGGGATATTTTATTCACTTGACATGCATATGTGAACACATACACACATAAACAATCTCTTATAAAGTATTGACCAGTGCAAAACTAGGCACTTTGAAATGATGGTGAGTACTTTGCTAGTGGGTATGAATAGATGTAAAGTCTTGGTGGAGCATGGATAGAGCACTTAAGATGATGTCTCAGCCCTGCGAGTGTTGATCCATTCATTTGTACTTAGTTGACTGGATTATTGCAACACCTTGTGGCAATCTGACATTAGACATCTTCAGTCAGTTCAAAATCTGGTAATTAAGTTACTGAAGAATTTGAAAAAATATGATCATATTAGACCTCTCTTGTAGGATGAATATTGGCTCTCCGTCACCTAAAAGATATGCTTTAAGGTCCAATACCTGGTTTATAAGATACTTAATTCAGGAATTCCTTATTATCTTTCGAGCCAGTTGGTTCCCTATTTTCCTGCAAGAATGCTTAGGTTGTCTTCACATAACCAACAGGTGATCCCTTCATTTTGTGTAGTTGCTTCTGCTTTATTTTGAACCAGATCATTTTAGGTCTCTGGTCCTTCTTTGTGGAATGCATTACCACCTGCAGTATATCTAGAAATGTCCTTACAGCTTTTTAAGAAACAATTGAAGGTTGTTGTTTTTTTAATTTACAGCTGCTTTGGTAATTAATTTTTCTTTTCTTGTGGTCTGCATCATGTTACACCCTAAATTTCTGCACAGTTTATAGAAAATGCCCAGCACCCATCAACAGAACAAAATGTAGTCGTAGGCAATTTTGCCAAGTAAAACTTGGTATAAATGCCAACACCTAAATTAGGAATGGACCCGATGTATTCTATAGCAATGCAAATAGATTTTAGAAATGTCCATGACCCACCCATTCCACACCCATGGCCACACCCCCTTTTCAACTATGCAACTTAAAATTCAAGTTATAGAATACAAGTAGACAGTTCTGAACATAAATTCTAATTAATGCAAGTTAATGCAAATAATTGCTAGTTAATTGGCAAATTTCAGCGCTGATTGGCTTGTTAACTAATTAAGTTGTGCACTCAAATCCACAATATGACTGGATTTGCACACGCAGCTTAGAGTCCGGAGGATAGTGTGTGTGTGTGTGCTTTTTTCTCTTGTGTCTTGTTTTTCTTTCCTGTTATAAATGGCATTCTTTTCATTTTAAAATTATTGTTTTTATTGTTAGCCACTCTGATTGGTTTATGAACGGCATATCAAATTTTAATAAATTTGGAAAATACTCTAATGTACATATTTTCTTGACAAATTTTGGCCTGGACATTTACACCATCCTAGGGCTGGTGTAAATATCTGCAACTACACTTATACTAGTATTTTCTGAAGAAAAAATAGGCGCCAACTCGTCTTTATAAAATAAGCTCAACATAAGGACCTTATAAAGCTCTTTAACAAAGTCCCCCCCCACCCCTTATATAATTACACTCCACAAGTCACTCACCTTACTGGCAATAATAGGAACGATTTTATTTAAAATGCCGAGCAACAAGATAAACAGATGCTTTTTGTATGAATATAACTTTAGCAGATTTTCAGAGAAACTAGTAAGGTAGTTCCTCTTTCAAAATTTGCAAATGCTTAGACAGATATAAAAATAACTGCATACTATGTGCTACATACAGCTGTGACTGGGGTTGTACACCATAAACAAAGTGTATTTATGTGAAAATTTCAGATATACTGAAGTTTTCTAACCCTTACTAACCCAGGAAATTTTGTATTTGCACTTTTTAACCATTTAGGGGTATAGTTATCAACATGGGCTACAAGTAAGATGTGCTACTTGACCACTAGCTCATGCTATTTTAACACAGATCCCCTTTTATGCAATGAGGCTTAATTACTAATAACTGATGTTAACAGTAAAATAACACATCTTAATGGCAGTCCACATTGATAACGTTCCCTGTTAGTTTATCTCATCCTTAGCTAAAGATATATGGCAAATATGTTCAATACACCCCTTAGTCTCATTGCATAAAATGAATCCTGTTCTAAAATAGCACGAGTTATTGGTTAAAAAAAAACACATCATAACAACATCCCATGTTAATAACTATGCCCGTAACTACTGCTGTTTTAGCACAGGTCCCATTTTATAAAATGAGACCTAGTTACTAGTAACGGGTTAACAGTAAAATAACACATCTTAATGGTAGCCTACGTTGATAACTTCTTCCTCAGTGGGGCTAAATCTTGAGTTAATTGGGTCAATCTGTGTAAAAATGAAAGTTATGTGGGTAAAGTCCAATTTTTTTGAAAGGTGCACTCTGTGGGGGTAACATAAGAGTTTAAAAAAGGCATCTGTTTTTAGCCTTTTGTATAGAGGCAATAGGCACCTAGATATCTTTATAACATGGGCTCCCATCCCAAGGATGGTTAGTGTTGCTTTTGTCTATCTTTCTTGTCCCTGTATTTTGTCTTGTTTGGGCTGTTAATGAAAGTTTTTTTGTTTTGTGTGTGTGTGTGTGTGTGTGTGGGGGG
Organism: Microcaecilia unicolor; assembly: GCF_901765095.1. NCBI lineage: Eukaryota > Metazoa > Chordata > Amphibia > Gymnophiona > Siphonopidae > Microcaecilia > Microcaecilia unicolor. The sequence continues at coordinate 284,014,031 of NC_044035.1, read as the reverse complement.
GGGGGGGGTGTATACTTTCTGGCTCTGAATGTGAAGCAAATAGGTGCGCAGGTGGTGCTCTCATCAATCCTCCCTATCCAGGGTAAAGGCAAGGCAGAGAAGCTTGCACCCTGATGATGAATTTGTAGCTTTGCAGACTGTGTCATCGAGAGCATTTTTGCTTTTTGGCCGATGCTGTTCCAAGGACTGCTGAGCTGAGATGATGTCCATCCATCAAAGAAGGAAAGAAGCATCTTAAGCAGCAGACTGACTAATCTACTGAAGAGGGTGCTAAACTAGAATCTTTGGGGCTGGGTGATCAAAGCCCCCAGTCAAGTACAAGCCTTCAGTAAGTGAAACATGAAATACCTAAACAAATATTGTAAAATTTCTCATTGAAATTCAAAGCAGTTGTTGAGAAAATGGCAACAAACTCTAGGGGGTTAATGTTTTTTTCCTCACCCTGTAGTAACTTGTAAATTATTGGGGAAGATACTATATATGGCGCCTAAAAAATCGGGGCTGACATCAGTGCCGACTAAAGCGTATTCTATAATCGATGCCTAGATTTAGGCACCCATTATAGAATACACTTAGTTGATATCTCAGCTCCTAAAACTACATGCATCCATTTACACCAACAAAAACATAGCGTAAATCCCGGCGTGTAGATTTGTGCACACTGGGCCATATTCTATAACTACGTGTGTAAATTCAGAACACCCATGAAATGTCCATTTCCCCGCCCATGACTATGCCCCTTTTTGCCTGCACACGCTAGACATTCATTGCATTTCATTACAGAATATGCTTAGCAAGTTGTGAGTGTAAATTCTAATTAGTGCCAATTAGTGCTAATTATTGCTTAAGTGCTGTTATCAGCGCTCATTAGCTGCTTGTTAAGTTATGTGCATTGTTATAGAATCCACTTGGATTTCAGCGCAGATCTCTAGGCGCGCTATATAGAATCTGGGGGTATGTGCATAAGTGGGAGCCTTGCCCATGCTTTGTCAATGTGTATGTCCCTTTGCAAATATGTGCTATGCAATATAGTCACATATGTAAAAAATGGTGCTTAGGCAGCCTACTGGCATGCATGCAAGTAAGTATGAATATATACATGTATATGCTAGCATTGAAACATTTACGCATGCAGTGGGCATCTGTAGGGACGAAATGTGATGAAATGTATTTCCATTAGAACGTGACATGACATCACATAGGAAATCCACTAGGAGGCAAATGCATTTGTTTTCACTGCTGCAAATGACTACACATCCCTAGAGTCCAGTGTATATCATTGATCAATAAGAACTCACGCCCTCTCCTTTTAATCCTATTATCCAAGGCAAGGCTATTGCCAATAAAAGAAGAGCGGAATATAAAGCATCCCTTGGCTTTGACAGCTACTAGGTACTCTACAGTATTAGCCCTACCATAGGGAGTTTAAACAGGTTATGTAGCTCATGATCAATATAGTTCTGAATGGTCCTATTTTAGTTGTGTTTCAAGAGACAGACGTACATAGGAATTTACTTGATCTAAGATCCGCATATATGCTAAACTAGTGGAACAGAAGGAAAAACAGGACTTAAATGCATGAAGTGTATAATTTCAGAGTTTCAGAGATTTCCATACTTTAAAATTGGTTAATAGTACAACTACTGGGGAATAGAAGCCTTTTGATGTGAAGTTATAGTGGTCTCCAGAAGGTAGAAAACACATGATAATGGTGTTATCATACATCGTTAAATAGTTTGAAGTCCAGCCTCCACTGTCCATGTTTCTGTTTTCAAGTGGGAGTGAACAACTTGCTCTATAGTCCATAATTCATGACAGCTCTTTAGCTTGCTTTTTATTTATTATTTATTCAAATGCTGTTTTTTGCTCCCCTTATAGTGGTATACATAATCCTACTCATGGTGTACATAATTAGGCACAGAATTGCATGAATAGTTATCAAATACCACCAATAGTGCACAGAACTTAGGGGTCCTTTTATCAAGGTGCAGTAAAACATAGCCTTAGCGCGCCCTTGCATGGGTTTTTCCCACATGCTAAGGTCAATTTTACCATGGCAGTAAAACTTTCCTTTTTCCCTTTTTTGTATTAATGGCTACACACTAATGATGCCATTAGGACACGGCTATTAAAAATAACTACCCAGTGAGCACTTTCCACCACTCATTTTGTAGGCAGTAAGGACTTGTGTGGTAATTTTGCACTAACCAGTTAGCGCCTTATTCTATAAAGGTTATGTTCCTAAATTTACACTCCTAAATTTATGCTCCACAATTATGAGCATAATCTATTTTGGAGCATAGATTAGGCTCGTAATTTAGTAATATAAATTTAGGAGCATAAACGTTATAGAATAAGGCCCTTAGTGTGCGATAATGTAGCTGTCCTAACTAATTAGCAGAGGAATGTTTACTAGCATGCGGCAATTTAGCTTTTACCACTGAACACCTGAACGCATAGAGGATGCTGAACCCAATAGAAATTATAGTTCCTTGGACACAGTCAAGGAGTTTGTTCAATATTGGGGGTGCTCAAGCACTCATAGAGCTGGCTCCTATGCCTCAGTGCATCCTTCAGTTGCCATTTTTAAGCTGCGTTAGGCATAGAATACTATAGTGTGCCTCTGCAAAGGGGGTGTACATATGGATGGAGCATGGGTAAGCCATTTGCATGACTAGAAGTTGCATGCATTAGTTATAGAATAATGTCACTTATGCACCCAAGTACCAACATTTAGGTGCACACATTTACAACTGCTATTGACATGGCCTAACTGCTGGCATATAAATGCAGATTTATGCTAGTGTTCTATAATGGTAATTAAATGAATGATTGCTATTATTGAATTAGCACTTAGGGTCCTTTAACTAAGGTGCGCTAAAAGTTGGTCTCCACCTCCTTTAGAGTGTCAGTAAATTGGCTGCATTTGTGGGGAGTTTTAATGGCCGTGCGCTAATTTCTCCATTAGCGCATGGTCATTACCAGGGAAGCCCTTACTGCCATCTACTTAGGAGGCAGTAAGGGCTCCCACACTACTCCCATGCTAATTGGGTAGTGCACAGAAATGTGTCTGTGTTACCCGATTAGTGCAGCCATGTCTACTCTCTGTCCTTCATCCACCACTACTACTCCAGGGACCTGTATAACATCTGAGGCTGTCATAGAGGTTGGTGAGTCCTATTTTTAAAAATAAGTTTTGGGGAGGTGGGTGAGAGGAAGGGGGTCAGTGACCACTGGAGTAGTAAGGAGGGGGTCATCTCTGAATCCCTCCAGTAGTCAACTGGTCATTTAGGGCACCTTTTTGTGTCTTATTCATTAGAAAAAAACAGGTCTAGATCAAAACATTGAAGATTTCACCCTAGATGTTTTGGTTTTGTTCCATTATGGCTGTAAAATATCCAAGATTTAGGCACGCCCTAATCCCACCTTTGAAACACCCCTGACACGCCCCCTTGTGATTTGGACACACTGCAGATGAAATGCATAGATAGACGTCTGCAAAACAGGTTTCAAAAATACCATCCACATGGTGCTTTATGACAATTATGGACATTTTTTGAAAATGAACCCCATTGAGTTCTGGGAAACATGTGAAATAGACATGTCTAATAAATAACAAATATATTTGCAGCAATTTGTAGATATCACAAAATTCATCATATAAGACAGAAGTAAATTTTGCATATATTTGTATAATGACTGAAAATTGTTGGCATTCAATAGATTGCCATTGGGGTATACACCCTGGCCAGTGTCCTCCTTGCACTTGCCTGCAAGCTCTTGAATCAAGTGGACTGAATGAGTTAAGTGATAGTGTGGCCACATAGAGGACAGCTAGGAGTATTCCCTCCCTACCAAACTCATATTTATAGTAGAACTCTCCCCTGCTTACCGCAGGGTTGATGCAAAGAACTGTGTGTTAGAGATGTTGAACACATGGCTTCTAATAGAAGCGTTCTTTAAATCTTTACCACCGAGAAGCAGTAATCAATGAGCATACATATTACTCCCATATTAAAAAGTGTGTCAGAAAAAGCAGTGCACACAGTAGCAGTAATCTGTAGCTCACTGCAAAAATGTCACCCTTCCTATCAGTGCCTGAGTCAACCATAACTCAAGCACAGATAGGAAGTCTGACATTTTAAAAATACGCTACCTCATGAGGGATCACTGCCACATACAACACCAACAAAATTCCGTACACCCTGAGTTAACCCCCCCCCCCCCACGTATGCAATCCCCTACCCCCTGAAGTGACCCCAATCCTCCAACTCCTCAGCTCCCCCAATCTCCCAAACAAATTGCTCTGGTATCTAGTGGACACCTCCATCCTTGATCTCCCGTGATCCCCCAAACAAATAGTTCTAGAACCCCCACCCTGATCCACCCAACCCTTCAAACAAATAGCCCTAGTGTTTAGTGGCACCTACAACCCCCTCAGACCCCCCAGGACCTTCCCCCACACACATACACACTAGCATACCTTCAAGTAGAAGCAGGAGTGATGCCCAATCATTCATGCCTTCATGTTATCATCTTCAAAAGTGCTGCATCTGATCTTGCCATCCTGTGATGCATCATATGGGTCAGTCTGCCAAATAAGAGAACTATCAGATGCTAACAAATAAAGGAAAAATTCCCTTATTTGTTAGACTGACCCCATGTGGTGCAGAGGCAGGAGTGAATGTGCATCGCTCCTGCCTCTTCTTGAAGATAGGCTGTAGTAAGCAGAGGACAATTTTAAAATAAAGATGAGGGGAGGGGGGAGATCTGGGTTGCCCAAGTTTCACAGGTGCCACTAGTCACCAGGGCTATTTTTTCAGGAAGATCAGGGGTAGAGGGTCCACTGAATACAAAGGCTATTTTTTTTTTTTTGGGGGGGGGGGTCAGAGTTGAATACACCATTAGACACCAGGGTTATTTTTAGGGGATTGGGGTATCACTAGAACCCAGGGGGAAGGGATTTGGGGGGATTGGGTGGGTGGGTTGTCCACTAGACACAAGGACTACTTTTTCTTCTTTTTAGGGTGGAATTGGAGGTCATATCAGAGGGGAGATCAGGGGTCTGGATGGCCCTTGTGGTTATTAGCTCTTCTGCTCCAATGCAACTATTGTAGTAGGGTTAGCTTACCCTTTTATGCCTCCTCTGTCCTGGTGTTCAGGTTCTCATGTTGTACTTGCTTTAGGGCCCTGTTTACCAAGGTGCGCTAGCATTTTTAGCACATGCTAAAATTAGTGTGCGCTAAACACCAGAGACACCTATATATTCCTATGAGTGTCTCTAGCATTAGCACACGCTAAAAACGCTAGCACGCCTATAGTGCGGCTTAGTAACCAAGGCCCTTAAAGTCTTCTGCAAGTAGTTCACTGCATCCGGGTGAAACATCCTCATTACCATTCATTTTAATATGCCATGTGTCGATGTCTACTGTGGGAGTTAAGTTCTGCCCTGAAGCATTGTGCAGCAAGCAATATGCGTGTAGACCTCTCATCCATTCTCATTAACTATGTGCTTCTGACCCTCCAGTGGTGCCTCTGACCAGCAGTGTGTCGAAAGGTGGCAGACTTAACCAAGCAGCTTTTTAAAATAATATAGATAAGGACAAGTCAGGTGTGTAGGTACCCTAGCAGTACTGTCCATGGCCCCTCTTGTCTTGATTGCTGAGAGCTGCTTCAGTAATAACCAGAGGTTGACTATAACTATGCCGGTACCTTTAATGATGAATCTAATAAATCAATTATTGGCCAAAATACATATGTGTCTAAAGCACCTAACTTTTGGGAATCTATAATTTCTTGTAAAGATTCTTTCCTCAGGTCAGCCACCAGAGGTAATCTATCACACAATTCATAGCAAGGCTCACTGCCTTAAAAAAAAAAAAAAAAAAGAGGGCGCACATTTCAGATCCATATGATACATCTAGAATAGACAAACTATCTTTGGTACACAATACCAGAGAGGTAGAACTTCCAGGGAAAGCTGTCCAGAAAACCCCTTCAACCCCTTCGCTGTCAGCTATAGACAATTTCCCTAAAAGCACAAGAGGATACCAATGATAAGCAGGTATATCAAATGAGAAAGAGCTTTTATCAAATGTACTTAGAAAAAGAGCAAAATCAAAGGAAGGTCTTGCCATGACCTACAGGCAGGAAGCAGAGCATCTATAAAGGCAGTGGCATTGATCTTTCTATTTATCTGCTCTGCATACTTTTTCTAGCACGTCGACATGCCAGAGACTTTGGACTGATTCGAGTGAGTTATTCCTTGCATACTAAGCTTATTGCTTGTCCCCAGTGTACTTTTCCTCAAAGAAGATAGACAGGAAGATACACTTTCTTCTCCGCCATTGTGTTTTCCCTATTATACTCCCATGTGTGCCATCAGTTTCAGAAAAACAGTGGTATTTATCTGTGTAATTTACTTTCCTCATTGCTGGATATGGTGGGTTTAATTATAGAGCTAATCTGTAGGAAGAGGAGAGCAACTTCTTATACAACCACAAGTATTTCTATTACATTTTTTTTAATCTTTATAAGTTTTTAGAATAATACAATAATAATAATAATAATAATAATAATAATAATAATAATAATAATACACATATGTGTAAGAAATGAACAAGCTCCATATGGTGTATCGAATTAATCATCAAACATTTTCAAAGATTAAAATAAAAGCAACAAACCAAAAACAAAAAGCAAAAAAAAAAAGTAGCGGTAGGTTTTTGAGGGGGAAGAAAGAAGGTCATTGTCTAATAATGTATATGGCAAAGCTTTGCCCCTGCACTACCCAAGTTGAGAGCAGACGTATCATTCAAAGGAGTACTTATTCTTACATAAAACCATGCAAAAGTAAAACCATGTGGCAAATATAGATAACACATATTCCTCAAAAATATTCCATTCCCAGTGTGGGATTAGCACACGCTAAGTGGAACACTACCACGAGACGCCTCAGTACATCCCATGGTAGTGCTCTTTTAGTGCACGGTAGGCCCACAGTAGGCTTACCACAGTTTCATAAAAGGGCTGTAAGTCCTTCATGAGAGACTTCTGAAAAAATTAAAAAGCCATGGAATGGGAGGCAATGATCTTTTGTGGATTGCAAACTGGTTAAAAGATAGAAAACAGAAAACAAGGTTAAATTCTCAGGGGATCATTTACTAAAGCTTTGCTCGAGTTACATGCAGCAGGGCCCATTTTATTCCTATGGGTCCTGCTGCAGATAACTCGAGCTAAGCTTTAGTAAAAGACCCCCTCAGTTCTCTAAGTGGAGAAAGGTGAATAGTGATTTGTACTGTTCACCTTTCTCCACTTAGAGAACTGAGGGGGTCTTTTACTAAAGCTTAGCTCGAGTTATCTGCAGCAGGACCCATAGGAATAAAATGGGCCCTGCTGTATGTAACTCGAGCAAAGCATGATTTGTACTGTTCCCCAGGTTTGAGACACTCTTAGTCTGGTTTCTCCTCAGAGGCCTGTCTGATATGGGTGGCCCTACAGCATAGCCTTCTGACTCACTGAAATATACAAGCCCCTCCACCACAAGGTGATATTCCTTCAGAGGGATATACTGTTTTATTTATATGTGTTAACCATTTTGAATGCTTATTCTACTAAAATGATATATAAGTACATAAGTAATGCCACACTGGGAAAAGGCCAAGGGTCCATTGAGCCCAGCATCCTGTCCACGACAGCGGCCAATCCAGGCCGAGGGCACCTGGCAAGCTTCCCAAACGTACAAACATTCTATACATGTTATTCCCGGAATTGTGGATTTTTCCCAAGTCCATTTAGTAGCGGTTTATGGACTTGTCCTTTAGGAAACTGTCTAACCCCCTTTTAAACTCTGCCAAGCTAACCGCCTTTACCACGTTCACCACGTTTTGTAAATAAATACATATGTACTAACATGAAATGATGAAATTCTAGGAAGGGCCTGTGACTGATAAGATATCTATGCTATTGGGTATTGTATCTTATTTATTTTATTTATTTGTTACATTTGTATCCCACATTTTCTCACTTATTTGTAGGCTCAATGTGGCTTACATAGTACCGAAGAGGCGTTTGCAGACTCCAGTGTGAATAAATACAATGTGCTATTGTGTTAAGATAAAAGTTCATTTGGCACAACCACATTAGGGCATCGTCTAATGGAAGATTTGTGTTATGTCCATTACGTTCTTTAGTTTTGTTGTGTTGCAGAGATCAGGCATTTATGTTGGATCGATAGGGTATGCCTTTTTAAATAAGTTGGTTTTTAGTGTTTTCCAGACGTTTAGGTGGTCGTACGTAGATTTCAAGGTTTTTGGTAATGCATTCCACAGTTGTGTGCTTATGTAGGAAAAACTGGATACAGAGGTTGATTTGTATTTGAGTCCTTTGCAGCTTGGGTAGTGCAGATTTAGGTACGTTCGTGTTGATTCAGATGTGTTTCTAGTTGGTAGGTCGATCAAGTCTGTCATGTATCCCGGGGCTTCACCGTAGATGATTTTGTGAACTAGGGTGCAGATTTTGAAAGCAATGCGTTCTTTGATCAGGAGCCAATGTAGTTTTTCGCGGCGGGGTTTTCCACTTTTAAATCGTGTTTTTCCAAAGATAAGCCTAGCTGCCGTGTTTTGAGCGGTCTGGAGTTTCTTTAAGGTTTGTTCTTTACAACCCGCATAAATTCCATTGCAGTAGTCTATGTGGCTTAGTACCATTGATTGTACCAGCTTGTGAAATGTTTCCCTCGGGAAGAATTGCTTCACATGATTGAGCTTCCACATTGAGTGGAACATTTTCTTTGTCGTGGATGTCACTTGGCTCTCTAGTGTTAAGTTGCGGTCCATTGTAACGCTGAGGATTTCTAGGCTGTCTGAGATAGGGAGGGTGTAGTCTGGGCTGTTGATGATTGTGGGGTTGTCTGTGCTGTGTTGGGATGAGAGGATGAGACAGTGTGTTTTTTCCTTGTTGAGTTTTAGTTGAAATGCATTAGCCCAAGAGTCCATGATGTTCAAGCTGAGATTGATTTCATTTGTGATTTCTGTCAGGTTAGATTTGTAAGTAATGTATATTGTGACATTGTCTGTATAGATGAAAGGGTTCAAGCCTTGGTTGGATAAGGATTTGGCTAGTGGGTTCATCATTAGATTGAAGAGGATCGGTGATAGCGGTGATCCTTGTGGTACTCCGCAGTGTGCTTTCCACGGTGATGATATGTTTGATCCAGCTAAGTATGTTTCCACCAATCCCGAACTTATCTAGTAGCCTTAGTAATATATTATGGTTTACCATGTCGAATGCACTAGACATGTCGAATTGGAGGAGGAGGATGTTTTGGCCTATTGCTATTTCCTGCTTGAATTTGGCTAGAAGAGTGAGTAGTACTGTTTCTGTACTGTGGAGGGGGCGAAAACCTGACTGTGATTCGTGTAATATTGAGAATTTGTTTATATAGTCTGTGAGTTGATTGGCTACCATGCTTTCCATCAATTTGACTAGCAACGGGATGGATGCTACTGGACGGTAGTTAGTGATTTCCTTTGTTTTTTTTCTTTGAGTCTTTCAGTATCGGGGTGAGTAGGATGTTGCCATATTCCTTGGGGAAGAGACCTTGCTGAAGCATGTAATTTAGGTGGGATGTGAGGTCTGCTATGAAGCGGTCAGGGGCGGATTTCATTAGGTAGTTGGGACAGGTATCTAGTTTGCAGTGAGTGTCGGAGAACCTGTTGATCGCCTGTGTAACTGTATTGACGGTAAGTTGGGTGAAGTTAACCAGGTTCGGTCTGCCGGGTATTCTCCAGTAGTTGGGTCCAGCTCATCAAGGAAGTTTTCGATGTCAGTGTTGTCATGAGGTAGCGTGTTGCGTAGGTTTACAATTTTTTCATTAAAATACTTGGCAAGTTTATCTGCAGATGGGATGTCTGTGTGCATTGTAGTGACCGAGTTGGTGTCTAGGAGTTTGTTCACTAGTTGGTATAATTTCTTCTTGTCTTTGTAATCTGTCCCTATTTTAGTTTTATAGTATGATCTTTTGGTCTGTCTTATTGGGGGTTTAATGTCACCAAACGGGTTAGTATTGCACATACATACCATGACAGTAATGAGCCTCACTCCTAGTCTAGGGTATGTGGAACATAATCTCAGTTTTTCAAATTTACTGCTAATACTAGCACTACTACTTGCATTGTGCCAAAGAGCACATCCTTCTGGAGTTCATAAGATGTAATAGACATATGCAATTTATCCAAGTGTACCTGAAAATTCCTTTTTAATCAGGCCATTGGCCCCCAAAATGATATTTCTGTATCCTTCTGTCACATTTTGTTGGTCTCAGACTGATGATGACTCAAATAATAAAGAAATTTAACAAAAGCAGTACAAGGTGTAATTAATTATAAGATTATGTAGTACTTTAAAACATAGCCTTTGTCAAACATTCTCTTTGGTTTACTTTGGACCATCTATAATATAGTTGGCTTTTTGCTTTAGATGAAGAGTTCTTACTTCTTTTTCATATATTGGTAAGTTCTTGATTCTCGGAGGGGGGAGGGGAAAGCAGAAATATAATGACTTCTGTCAAGATCTTATTCATCCAATCTAAACAGAACATAATAAAAGATAAGGTAGTATTTTGTCCTTGTGAGCTGAGGATGTTTTGAGCTCTGCAGCTGATGTATCTTCTTGGGCTGAAATACTGAGGCACTGTCTTGTTTCAATTTAGAATAGCTGTTATACACTCTCTGTCTGACATCTCACTGGGCTGGTCCCTTGGAAGTCTGTGGATGCATCACATGCGTAGCCAGCAGAGTCGATGGCTTCCCTGATGACTTGAAGTCGTTATATAGAATGATTGCTATTGGCAACATTTTTCATCATATCATCACATGGTAATTCAATTTGATGTTCTGTACATCAAAGGAACCGGACCAGGGGGAATACTCTTTCAGCAGTGCACAGACTTTATTCTGATCGTACATTCATCGACCCAATCTATTCATTAGCCAATAGTCAAGGCTTTTTAAAAACCCTTCTCTGCTGGCTTGCTACAAGCTAGCAGCCCTTCCAGCAGCAGCATGGCTCAGCATTTTGAAAACAAAGTGCAAAAGCACTTTGAAAACTGAGGCAACCAATCCACTACTTAATATTTCTATAGCACTGCTAGAGCAATACAAAACAAATTTCTATGGCAGTATAGCGCAATACAAAGCAAATTTCTTTGGTGAAGGCAAGGCTTTATCTCTCTGGTCAGGACAACAAGAAGTCCATATTGCATAACTAGTTAACTTTAGTCCTTGCGTTTGGTTCATATTGTATAATTCAACTTGATCTAGTTTTTGAAACCTGTTATTTGAAACTCCAATTAGAAAAGTTCCGGAGGCTTTTTATACTGGCACAAAAATTCAGTGGGTTTCTGCTATCATCCATACTCCTTACTAGACTGGGATTATAATTGCAGGCAAACTGGAAGCATCTATGATTGTAAAGTTGATTTATAGATGAAACACACAGTTCTACGCTTAAGTAGCAAGACCTGCCATTCCAACATTGCTTTAAGTTATACCACATTAAGGTGACCAGGGTAGGCAGTGGGTCCTCAAAGCAGTAGCCACAGACTTATAGTTAAAGAACCATAATCACATGCACAAGCCTCCCTAATTACAAACATATAGCAGAGTGAGAGTCATAGATACTCAGAAATAATAGTTGAACTATTTTGCATTTCTGGCAAAGTGAACAGTTGTTTTCAGGAAATCTTTACTACAAGTACTTAGGATGATGAGTTCATGTCAAGTTCAGAGCAGCTACACATGCAAATAGTGATTTTAGAAAGCTGCTAGTTATATATGGAGCTCCACATCGAATCATATTTTCAGGGGGTATAGATAGGATATGGTTTCTGGGGGCTGAAAATCTGTACCTGTATTCCCTATTTTACAAGATAAATATACATGGTGACCTAAAAATCTCCATTCCAGCCTTTATACCTACCCTGAGGCACACATAGATGCCACCATGAAGAGACAGGTATATAGGCCAATGGAACCCTGCCCCCTTCCATGAACTCCCAACACTATAAGTAACCATTTCTCCCTCCCCACCCTCCCAACATCACTAATATCCATCCCTCAAAACCCCCTTTGCACCTCCAGACAAAGGCAGACCCCAATGACAAGCTCTACCCCAATCCTCCCCCATATTTTGCCGATGGTCTCCTTGGTATTTGTGGGGGAGCAGGAGTGATCCTCAGTCATTCTTGTCCCTTCTTCTTTGTTCAAAATGGCACCAGTTAACCCCTAGCAGTAGTCTCACTGTATAAAAGCTTGACCCCTATTGGTTAGTGGTTGTACCATGACAGTACTACTAGGGGTCAACTGCAGCCATTTTGAACCCAGTATTAAAAAAGGCAGAAGCAACTGGGAATTGTTCTTGCCTCACTAGACATGAGGGAGGCCTCCAGTAATACTGGGGGGAAATCAGTATATGGGTGCTCATTTGGAGGTGCCTTTGTTAGAACAGTGTGACAGGCTTCGGGGGATGGATATTAATGAACTCAGGGGGATACTTATAATGTCAGGTGGTATGGGAGAACATATATTTATGATGTGGGGAGGGGGTCAGAATTTTTTTGGGAGGTACTGAGATAGTGGGAGAAACAATGTTGTAGGAAGCAGCAATCTTAAGAAACTGAAATGTGGAAACCTGGGGCAAGTGGGATGCTCTTACTTTCCAGGGGTAGCCAGGGCTGACTTGTGTCGAGCCAGTGAAGCATTAGCTCAGGCATCCAAGCTGCCTGCCTCATCAGCTCACCTTTCTCACAATCAGACATTTTCACTCCCGCCTTGTCCTCATGGTACAAACAGCATTGGATAGTTTACAATGCATGAGAAAAGATACTTCCCATTTCTTACAAGAATATAGGGGAAGCTTGTTTTCATATGCTTTAAATTCTCTCACAGTGCCACCAGCAGAAGGAGGGCATGGTGGGAGCAAAGGAGAGAGGTTCCACTGCTATTGGAGGATTCAGATGCTGGAGGGAGGTAAAAGAGGGCAAAAGCTCCCCAGCATCAGCCCCTGTTTCCCTCTTCCAGCCCTAGCTTCAGCAACAGCCCCCTTGTCCAAACCCCAGTATGAATTCCTTTGTTCCAGATCCATTCCTATCCCCATAATCAGTCTCCTTGTTCTTTTCCTTGCCGTAGCCTTAGCCCCAGTCTCAGCATAAACCTCCTTGTTCCAGTCCCAGCAATGCTTCCTTCTCCTAGTCTGCTCTATCAGTCCCTTATACCCAGTGCATATTTTCTAGCGAAAAAAGGTGCCAGTACTCAAATGCCAGGCCACCCTTCAGGGGGTGGGGTGATCACTAAGGGACCCACCCCACAATAGCCAGGCCCCCTGCAACCAGTCACAGAATCTATGACAAGGCAGAATTGGTGTGTAGAGCTTGAGCTCTTTCATTAAAACTTGGGGACCATGGGTCAATTTTAGCAGACAATGGAAAAGGTGCAGGTACTCAGTACCCCCTCAAAAAAAGCCCTGCTTATACCATCTACAGTATCTGGATCCTCCAACAGCAATGGGACCTTCCTCTTTTGTTCTCACCATGCCCTCCTTCTGATGGTGGCACTGTGGCAGAATTTAAAACATGTGAGAACAAGCTCCTCCTACATTCTAGGCTTGTTTGGGAGTTCAGAAGAAGAAATAGTAAGAATAGCTGGGTATTCTGAGAGTAAGTGAGGACTCAGAGTTTCCTTAGGATGCAAGTGAAGATTGAAAGAACATAGAGACTATGAAACTTAGCTAGGATAAAGAGATCAATAGGGACTAGGCGACTGGGTGAGGACTGGGTGACTGGATGCAGATAAATGGGGAGGCAAGAGAGTTTCAAAGACATGGGAGGTTTGTGGAGGGTATGAATGGAGTTGAAAGGGGCAAAGAGCTATAGAGAAAGTGAGAAACAAAAAGGATGGGCCTTTGAAGAAGGTGAGAGAGAATGGAATTAGGGGAAGATTAAAGGGGAAAAAGAATGAATAAGGGGTGATCCAAGGGTGATAAGAATTGTATAGGGAGAAGCTATAAAAGGGACTGGAAGTGGAAGGGGATGAGTAACAAAGGAATTTGAGCTGGTAAGTAGGATGAGCGGCAAATGAGGGTAAGGAGATAAGAGGTATTGCTTGGTTTGGATCTTGGTATAAATCACTACTCCACCTTTAATGGTTTCAAAGGGTTTCTTTGCTTTCTCTATTGTTTATGGTTTATTATGGGGTCCTTTTACTAAACCATGTTAAGAGCTAACACACGCTTAATGCAGGGGAAATGGTTTACTGCAAAACATGGTAAAGCAGTTTGTGGTAATTTGCTTGTTAGCATGTGCTAATTGCAGGCCAAACAGAGAAGGGTGACAAAAATGATAAAGGGGATTGGACAGCTTCCCTATGAGGAAAGGTTAAAGTGGCTAGAGCTCTTCAGCTTGGAGAAGAGACGGCTGAGGGGGAGATGTGATAGAGGTCTATAAAATACTGACTGGAGTGGAACGGGTAGATGTGAATCGCTTGTTTATTTCTTCCAAAAATACTAGGACTAAGGAGCACGCAATGAAGCTACTATGTAGTAAATTTAAAACAAAACAGAGGAAGTATTTCTTCACTCAATGCACAAAAACTCTGGAATTAGTTGCCAGAGAATGTGGTAAAAGCAGTTAACTTAGCAAGGTTTTAAAAAGGTTTGGATAATTTTCTAAAAGAGAAGTCTGTGTGCCATTATTAAGATGGACTTGGGGAAAATCCACTGCTTATTTCTAGGATAAGCTGCATAAAATTTGTTTTATTGTTCTGGGATCTTGCCAGGTACTTGTGACCTGGATTAGCCTTTGGTCTGTCCTAGTATGACAACGCATATATTCATATGTTCTCTGGTTTAAGCTGCATGCCAATCACACTCAATGAGAGGGCAGAAAAATCATTGCTTGTTGTTTTCCTATTGTCTTGCCCCCATACACCATAGATAAATGTTGAACTTTTTTAAAGAACAGGGAATGAAATAGGTTTTATTCACAAAGTGGTTATACTGATTTTATTATAGAGATATTAAAATGGGTTTATGTGCATCATTTCATATTAATATTCCTGTACCTGTAAAAATACTTTATTAACTTAAAAGTAAGCAAGTAGCATTTTAATATCCAGTATCACAGTGGAATGTAATTTGCAGCAGTGCCCAGTAAATTCACACAGCTCTCATCCTCACTGCACCCTCTGATTAGATTGAAAGGCATCAAGCAAATCTTAATATGGATTTTGAAGATTTTTTTCCCTGCTTACTGGCAAGAGTAATCATCCGCTACCACACTCCTCACAGTATCATTTTTTATGACTAGAACGCCAGAGCAGGGGAAGTGAAAGGAATAGAGAAACTGCATTTTGCCCTTGCCTATTACAGAGTGAGTGTATATTACATACCCATTTTTTATGACTGCTTTTGGAAAGTTTTTAACATCCCTTTTCAATATGTTTTCTGTCCTTTCTATACACCATTCTTGTGAGATAACCTTTGAGAAATTTATTGCAATTGTAATGTAAGCTAATATAAACTGCACAATCTCACATTTCCTGATAAATCTTGTGTTAACCAGATGTTGACTGTGCCATGGGAAGCAATGAATTTCAGAGATGTTCACAGAATAACTTTAGTCAACTTGTATTATTTTCTTAGATTAGTTTAGTGCAATGGATGTTTAGACCTATGTGGTATGGTGGTGTTGTGTTAACCAAATGAATGCTGATTTCCTTCATTAAAAACTTTTGTAGATCAGTCTTTCCCTTGCTCAGACCCCCAGCAGGTGTGCACTCTGCTCTGCTCTGTGGGCAGGGGGTGGAGGGGGGCTCCTCATCTTCTTGGACTTGGGCCTTCTACTGTGGTTACTGTGGCTGTTGCTCCTCTGGAAGGGCCTGTCCTCTGTGCTGGACCAGGTCATGCAGCATGCAGTAGGCCATGAAGATCTTGGTGACTTTTTCTGGGCTACAGAGGAACTCCCCTCCAGACCAGTCGAGAAATTGGAACTTATTCTTTAGCTGGCCAAAGGTGTACTCTATGATGCTGTGTGTGGTTCAATGTCTGCTATTGTAGACCTCCTCTGCTGCAGTCTGAGGGTGCACAAATGGATGAGCTAAGTGGGTATCCTCTGTCACCTGTGGGAAGAAGCAGAAGGAGAGACATGGGTGTTTATTGGCTGTTCTAGGTACCTTGTGGAGGTGGGGTGTGGATTGTGGAGACACCTGGAGGGAGGGAGTGCTGACAGTTTGTGGGAGAAGGAGGTATGGGGTTTGTGCTTACCTAGGAGCTTACCTGTTGTGCTTACCTTGGAGTCAGCCGCCGATGATCTCCCCTGGGTGGAACCTGAGTATAGGACACATGTCCACAATCACCCCTTGGGTGTCACACACCAGGGGTGTAGCTACGGGGGGCCATGGGGGCATGGGCCCCCACAGATTACGCCCTGGCCCCCTCTACATTTGACCCCCCTGCCGCTGCCGCCCGCCCCGCTGCTGCATCAGGTACCTTTTTTGGTGGGGGGGGGGGGGGTCTCCAAACCCCGCCAGCTGAAGAGTGTTCTTCAGCGCCAGTCAACTCCAGTGCCTTTGTTGTGTGATCATCTGTTTCTGCCGCCTTACGTTCTGCATCGCCTCCACTGGAAAACCGTTTTGCTATCCTGTATGAGCTGGAGACATTCATTCCGTAATAGCGCTCACATCATGCTTCCGAAATGCCCCCTATGGAGATGTCTTGATCTAAACATACTAGTGATTTAGACAGGCATTTTTCTTTTGTTTAATTATACTTTTTGGATGTTTTTATGTGAGAAATAAGTCCATTTGCCTTTTAGGTAATTTTTTTGTTATTTTTTGAAAATTAGCCCCATAGTGTCCTCAAAATCGACTGTAGCAAAACATTCTTTTGAATTTTTGAGATTTATTAACGTTTTGCTTTCCAATATTTATCTATCATGCATTAATATGGCCATTAGTACGTGGCCACTAACTAAAATTAGCACGTGAGCCCTTATTGCCACCTATTTTGTCATTGGTAAGAACTTACATCAGTGGTGTGCTGGAGCCGGCTTGTACCGGCTCGTGAGAGCCGGTTGTTATTTTTTTCAGAATTTTGGGAGCCGGTTGTTAATGTAGCTACTTTAACAACCGGCTCCCAAAATTTGGGCTCTGGTCCCCACCTGCAGTGTCGATGGCATCCCCTGTGGCTTCGAGCATCTTCTCACACCGGCACACGCAGTGCTTTTTTCTCCTCCCCCCCCCCCCAACCTCTCTTCTTTAGCTTCGTGCGAACCCGCGCTTAACACTGCTTTAAAAAAATTAACATGTCAGCAGGAACAGGCTGCTTCAGCCAATCCCAGGGGCCTTCCTTCAGCCCTCGGGCTGAAGCAGCCTGTTCCTGCTGACGTGTTAACACTGATTTAAAAAAATTAAACGGAGAAGATAGACAAGAGCAAGAGGCAAGGAAGAGTGAGGGGAGAGAGCAGATAGGTGCTGCTAGGGGGTGCAGGGGAGAGAAGAGAATTGATGGGTGTATGGGTGGCTGGAGGGGGGCAGGGGAGAGAATCGCTGGGTATGGGTGGCTGGAGGGGGGCAGGGGAGCGATGAGAATCGCTGGGTATGGGTGACTGGAGGGGGGCCAGGAGAGAAGAGAATCAATGGGTATGGGTGGCTGGAGGGGGGTAGGGGAGAGAAGAGAATCAATGGGTATGGGTGGCTGGAGGGGGGGCAGGGGAGAGAAGAGAATCGATGGGTATAGGTGGCTGGAGGGGGGGCAGGGGAGAGATGAGAATCGATGGGTATGGATGGATAGAGGGTAGCAGGGGGAGAGAAGAGAATTGCTGATATGGATGGATGGAGGGAGGGCAGGGGAGAGGAGAGTTGCTGGACATGGGTGGGTGGAGGGGAGGGCAGGGGAGAGAAGAGAATTGCTGATATGGATGGATGGATGGATGGAGGGCAGGGGAGAGGAGAGGAGAGTTGCTGGACATGGGTGGATGGAGGGGAGGTCAGGGGGGAGAGGAGGGTTGCTGGACATGGGTGGAGGAAAGGGAAGGGAAGGGAGAGAGAAGAAATGCTGGACATGGATGGAGGGGAATGAGGAAGGAGATGAAATGAGGGAAAAGGAAGAGAGGAGAAAAACACATGGATGAAGAAAATAGGCAGAAGCTGGATCCACTGGACAGTCAAGTCTGCGGAGGACCCAGCTTTTATTTACAGATGTAGGGCAAGAAATGAAGAAGAAAGGCGGAAAGTAAAGAAATAAATGAAAAGAAAGCCCTGGAAACAGAGTTAAGAGAACAGATAGCAGCAGAATCGGATACTGGGCCAGCAGGATCAGAAAAACAAAGTCACCAGACAACAAAGGTAGAAAAAAATCATTTTATTTTCATTATAGTGTTTGGAATATGTCCACTTTGAGAATCAGGTGCTCAGCATTAAAAGTTTATATTTATTTACTTATTTATGGCATTTTATCCCACATTAAACATGAATTAGATTGGAACCTGGGATCATTTAATTTTTTTTTTTCCTGGAGTAATGCATTGCCCCCCCCCCCCCGCCCCCCACTCCAGGCTCTCTCCCTGGCTATAGCCAGCTCTTCAATTTAGGGGGGCGCAGAGGTGGGGGAGGGGTGCAGAGGTGGGGAGGGCCACACAGAGGTGGACCGGGGAGAGAGCCTGTTGTTAAACATTTACCAGCACACCACTGGCTTACATGTTAAAGTGCTAATCAGTTAGGGCTCTGTTTACTAAACCGCACTGTAGGCGTGCAAACTTTTTAGCACATGCTAAAAATTAGCATGCATTAATGCAGATTCACCCATAGGAAAATAATGGGTGTCTCTGTCGTTAGCTAAAAATTAGCTCATGCTAATGATAGAGACACCCATTATATTCCTATGGGTGAATCTGCATTACTATGGGCTAATTTTTAGCGCGTGCTAAAATGTTTGCATGCCTACCTGGTTGTTGAGGTTTCAGTTCACAGGTTTGCAGTGAAGATGTATGCAGTAGGCCTTTGCTCCTTCCCTATGGGCCCCCCTGGTCTAGCTGTGCCCTGAGCTTTATGCTTCCTAGTTACTCTTTTCCTAGCTTCATCACTTCTCCCTTGGGAGGGACTATGGATCTTAAAGCATTTCCACTGTGAGGAATCCTACTACTACTCATCATTTCTATAGCGCTAGTAGAAGTACACAGCGCTGTACACTTGAACATGAAAAGACAGTCCCTGCTCAACAGAGCTTACACTCTAATTAGGACAGACAAACAGGACAAATAAGAGATAAGGGAATTACTAAGGTGGGAATGATAAAATTTAAAGATCATTGAAAATCCACATAACTTTAAAAGGATAGCTTATCTACTCAAAGTTATACAGTGTCTGTTTCACTATCTCATTTTCTTCTAGGGATTTGCACAGGTTTTAAAAAAATGTGGTTAATTTAAAGATTTTTTTGATATTTTCATTATTTTTGGGTTATTATGTTTTCAGTTTGTTCCAGGTATTCATTTTAATAATAATAATAAAAAATGTTTACTGCACTATAACCTTTTTAAAAGTGCAAATCAATTGTATGTGTGTTAATGCATTGATTAAATTGATCTTTTTCACCAGTTAGCTGAATATGCATTAATGACTACACGTATCTATTTTCTTTTCTAAAGTTATGGAAACAATATATAAAAGCAATAAAAATCAGCTTCTAATCATCTTGTCCCCAGTTCACAGGACCAGAAAAATGCTAAATAATGTGCATACATGACCTATGACTACATATGCAACTCATTTGAAAGCTGACGGATTTCATCTAGAAAGCTGTCTTTTTGAAAGGATGGTTAATGTTGTATCTGAGAAAGTGGACTCTGGTTCTTGAAAGCTGAAGTCTCAATAAATTGGTTAGCCTATAAGGTGCTGCCTGCCTCAATTTTGTTACACTGGACTAACATGGCTATCCTTTTAAAGTATTCATCAGGCAGGTCACTAATATGTGCGTTGTGCATCTGTGCAGATTAATGAGGGTTTGGAAATCTAGGGGCCCTTTTACTAAGCCGTGTAAGCGTCTCTGCACGCCCAACATGCACCAATTTGGAGTTGCCGCCCGGCTACCACGTGGCTCTTGCAGTAATTTTATTTTTTGGCAAGCGTCCAATACGTGCATCCGAAAAATAATTTTTATTTTCTGGCGCACGTCCACCATGCGTACCAAGTGGCATTTGGCGTGTGTAGGTCATTACTGTGCGGTTAGCACGTGAGACCTTACCACTAAGTCAATGGCTGACGGTACGGTCTCAGACCCAAAATAGACACGTGCCAATTTTTATTTTTGTCGCACATCCATTTTTGTCAGAAATCTAAAAAAGGCATTTTTTTTGCAGGCGCACTGAAAAATGGATCTATGCACGCCCAAAACACGAGCCTACACTACTGCAGGCCATTTTTCAGCGCACCTTAGTAAAAGAACCGCCATATTCCTTAGTGAAATAACAAAACACTTCTGATTGTAGTATGCAATGATGATTTACTAGTTCAGGGAGATACGGAGAATGAAAAGTGATTAAAAAGCTACAGTGATAGTAGGATTTTCTCAGGTTTCACATAATAATGAGAGATAAGGCATAGACAGGTGCTTTGTTGTTCAAGAATACTGTTTTCTTTGTCTATGAATATAAACAATGCTTATTCAACACACTCCACAGACACAGATAGGACTCTGAGAGACAAGGATCTCAGCCAAGTCACTTAACCCTCTATTGCCTGAGGTACAAACTTAGACTATAAGCTCTCTGGGGAAGGAAAATATCAACTGTACCTGAATATTAGTCGACTTCAGCTACAATTGAAAAAAAAAAAAGAAAGCATGAGCTATTATTCCTTATGGACATAAGGCCAGGTTTTCAAAAATATGCGTGCAAATGGATTTTCAGCTAAAAACTTACTGGTCAATATTTAGCCAGCTGTGGTCAGCACTTTTTAATATGCTAACAGTCACCATGTCTGGCCACAGGCACTGAAAATCTAGGTATGACTGGATATAACTTTGGCCACTGGAGCTTATAAGTGTATTGGCTGAATATCGGTTGGGACTGCATAAGGGAATCTTTCCCACCCTCCCAATTCTAATCCCCTTTCCAATCCCCCAACATGACCTGACTCTCCCAAACAACTCCCCTCCCAAAAGGGGCCTCTTTGCCCCACCCAACAGAAGTCTCCTTCCATGCCCCAGCAGGCCTCACCCCTCCCTGAGACTTTCTTAATATCCCTGCAGGCTTATTTTCGAAAGGGATCGCCAGCGATCTTTCGACATAAATTGGTTGATCGCCGGTGATCTCCTGATTCCGGCCAAATCGGTATTATCGAAAGCCGATTTTGGCCGGTTTCAACCACTGTTTCATCGCGGCGCTGGCCAAGGGGACGTGTTGGTAGGGTAGCGAAGGCATGGGTACGAGATGGCCAGCTTCGCCTTATAATGGAAAAAAAGAAGCCGGACTTGGTCCATTTATTTTTAGGACCAAGTTTGGAAAAAGTGCCCCAACTAACCAGATGACCACTGGAGGGAAGCGGAGATCACCTCCCCTTACTCCCCCAGTAGTCACCAACCCCCTCCCACCCAAAAATACAAAAATAAAACTTTTTTGCCAGCCTGAAATGTCATACCCAGCTCCTTGACAGCAGTATGCAGGTCCCTGGAGCAGTTCTTAGTGGGTGCAGTGCACTTCAGGCAGGTGGACCCAGGCCCATCCCCCCCTACCTGTTCCACTTCTGGTGGTTAATGTAGAACCCTCCAACCCCCCCACATGTAGGGGTCCCCCTTCACCCTTTAGGGCTATGGTAATGGTGTAGAGTTGTGGCGAGTGGGTTTTGGGGGGCTCAGCACACAAGGGTGCTATGCACCTGGAAGTGATTTTTGTTTTGGTTTTTTTTAAGTGCCCCCTAAGGTGCCCGGTTGGTGTCCTGGCATGTGAGGGGGGCCAGTGCACTACAAATGCTGGCTCCTCCCACGGCCAAATGCCTTGCATTTCTCCGGGTTTGAGATGGCCGGGCCCGGTTTCCATTATGGCTGAAAAACGAAGCCGGCCATCTCATATAAACCTGGCGATCCTTCTCTAAACCCAGCGAGCGATTTGGCCGGCGCCAAGCGTATTTCAAAAATATGCTTGACTCCGCCCGCTTACGGCGCTGGCCCCAAAGATGGCCGGCCATCAATTTGGCCGGCGCTGTTCGATTATGCCCCTCCTGGTTACCTAGTGGTCATCTGGGCAGGTGTGACCCCAACTCACTCCTGCTCCTGGCAGCTCCAGATCAAAAGTGGCTGCTGCAGTCCTAGCACTAGTCTTGCAATACTACTGCTAAGGGCCAGCCTCTAGTAGTAGTAGTACTGTATGAATACCATTAGAGGTTGCAGCAGAGCCATTTTCATCAGGAGCTGCCAAGGGCAGGCAAGTAGGGTTTGCTCCTGCCTGTAGAACCACTAGACCATCAGGGGCTGTTATGGAAGGCCTGGGGGTGGGGAGGTGGTGGCTTTTGGAGTTCAAGCAGGAGTGTGTGTGCTTTTCTGACTGTGATTTCCTGAATCATTGAAACAGTTTTCTAAAACAAAATCTGTGGAGTCAGGCATCTTGAAGTTCAATGGTGGACGGTTTGACACACGGTTTGGCAGCCTTAGTGTTTAGTGGCAGCCAGAATTTGAATACAGAAGAGCACTTGATTTGGGAAGTTAATTATTTTGTTGGAACCAATTTTGTTTTGCTGCACAATGGACTTCTTTTACAAAGCTGCGCTAGCGATTCCCGAGCGACAAATGAGAGGAACCCCTTAGGAATTGAATGGGCTTCCTCTCATTTGCCGCACAGAGAATCGCTAGCGTGGCTCTATATGAGGCCCAATGTTTGTTAAGCACTTTATATATGTGATTGTGAGGTGCATTATGAAAGATAAATATACACACACCCTAAATGGTAGTCTCCCTTGAGGTGAACAATAAATGGGTGAAACATAAATCTAAGAACATCCTTTTTTCACAAAAAATTTGTTTGACTTATAAGAACATTTTTCAAAATGCTTTTATTCCATTGAATTGTTGGTTATTACATTGGACTTTTTTGAATAGTGAGTAAAATAGCAGACATACATGTGATAGTACACACACAAAAAAAGCAACACTAGGCCTTCAAGACTGAGACAATAGGAATATTTTATTGATAAATGACCCGACACGGGCCGTGTTTCGGCGTTAAACAATGCCTGCCTCAGGGGTCAGGGTTTAGATGTAAATTATTTAAAATATAAATCTGTCCAATGCCTCTGAAAACGAACGTAGAAAATCTTTAAAACCAAGCTTGCTTGTCGGAATGGACAGCCTCGATGTAGGAAACAACTCTCTTGTGTTAGCCTTGTTTTTTTGCAAAAGCAAATCGTAAAATAGTACATACACATGTATGTTCTGAAATACCAACATACACAACTACTGTATGTATTGGAACATACTGTATAAGTTTATATTGCCATGTTGATGTTACAAGTTGACAATTGCAAAATGCATGTAACCGGCATATACAAGTCCACCCTTGCATATATTTTCAAAGAGGTTGTATGTCAGCAGATTTGTTTCTAAAATACTAGCAAGCACACCCCAACCTCGACATCTCAATTTTCTATTTAGACATTTTTCTACAATCTGCTTTTATATCAGCCATCTTTATCAACTTTTGAAGAAACATTGTCAATGAAGTGCTTAAACTGAGTTCTTCCCTTGTGTAGATAACACAGATGGCCTCTAGGTAACAGCAGGTTTGTGAACAGAGTAATCAGAGGCCTGACAGACCAGCTGGCAGTGCACCTACCTAACAACATCTTTTGAAACCATGGAACAAAAACATTGCTAAAAATATTATATGTTTCATCTGTGTATTCAGATTAGTGTAGTGACTGTCTTCTTGTGTCCTTTTATTGTATTAATCCTGAATATCTAGCTGGTTTTGGGGTGGATCGTGTCTGCTAACTGCTGCACTGAATGTGCACCATGTTCCTTTCTCTTTAGTTCTCAGACTTAACGATGCTCAGCAGGCAGCAGTCAATTTGGCCATATCTTATCCATCTCTGCTGAAAAGCTGCTAGGCATTGAGTGATGAATGGAAGATAAATCATGAGAGCATTGTCCATTGAGTCAAGCTGAATGACATTGACAGAACACTGTGTGAACTCTCATTCTGTGCCAGCTGGGACAATACATGGTTTGTAGATGGCTTCATTCTCCAATGATATCAGTCCTTGTGCCTTACAAAGTACTTTCCTGCTGTTTCCTTTCTTATGTTGCCCAGATTTTGGTAAGAAATCCATCAAAAAACAACAATACCACAAATGAAAATTCAAGTTCAGACACGGACATGTTCATTTGGTATAGGGTTACAGGGACTATAAGCTTTGGGGTTTGGAAAGAGAACTTGCTTTCACTGTATAACAGAACTGACAGTGCATCAGGGTGAGTTTCTTATTGCCAAATTTTCAATTACAACGCAGATTGCCGCAAAGGAAGCAGATGAGAGTTGAACCTTAATCTCTAGGCCATGCCTTTTGCCAAGATTAATGGTTGACGTAATGGATTGGCAACCAGAAGATGAGAGATCACTTATGCCACTGACATTTGAAGTGACTTTGAGCCAACCATTTTATGTGTACCCATTGCAATTGAAAACTCTTTAGGCAGGGGCTTATTGTACCTTTATGAAATTTATTGTATGACATCCAGGTTTGGGGTATTAGATTTATGTAAATACTGAAATATAATAAATGAAACATAACCACTGCATAATTGAAGAAGTTATCAAATAAATTCAGGCAAATGAAGCTTAAGGTTGCTGCCATACTCAATTTCCTTAGTTAATTGATGTATTAAAAGCTTCTCTGTGTTGTAAAGAATCATTGAGAAAATTAAAATCGGGTGCTGTTTTTTTTTTTAGAATTTGGGCCTAATTTAAAGGACAATTCTATACCTGGGCGCACACATTTATGACCCCTTGCATGCATTTAGGGGTCCTTTTACCAAGCTGTGGTAAAAAGGGCCCTGCACTAGCAGTGAGGGTCCTTTTTGACGCATAATGTGGCCTTTTTACCACAGCAGGTAAAAAGGCCAAAAAATGGCACGACCATGCGGTAAGATTTCACTTGGGGGGGGGGGGCACTTAATGCCACCCATTGAGGTGGTGTTAAGGGCTCCAATGCTAACCCCTGGCTATTTTCCATAGCACGGCAAATGGTGCACATCAGGACTGGAATTACCATTGGCACCCATGTTTGGCAGGCGGTGGTTCCAGATTGGCATGCGGTAAGCCCTCGTTGGGTTGAATGATCACACTAGCCAAATTCTTATATAAGTCAGACTCAGGATGGTCTAAACAATTACTATTAAAACAAAAACCTCTTATGAACTGAAGGGGGTGGGTAGTAGGAGGAAGGATGACCAGAATCAAACTGGAAATGACAACATGTTGCATGAATGTTGATTCAGATAAATTCAAGTCCTTCACATTTAAGCTCATCTAAATTCAAACCATTCACAGCTCCACATTCACTCAGTTGAAACATCTGTAGAAGGAAGCTATGAGCAATGCCACTACTGGATAATCCTTGCATTCAATTAAAAATAAAAAGAGCTACTAAGAATTTAATGAAGTTACAAAGTTATGTGCATTTGTTAGTGAGCTGTTATTAATTTATTTATTGTGATTTATTAACTACCTTTATGAAGAGATTCACCTAAGGTAGTACACAGCAGGTATTTGGTTCATTAGTGTTCCTTAAAAAATGAAATGCACAATAAAATTTGATTTAATATACATTAACCTACAAATCAATATATGTTAAATCAGTTAGTGCAAACAAAAAAGTTCTAACATGCATTTGTATTAAAAGGAATGTATGGAACAAACTGAAAAACATCTGAAAACTTTAAAATAAGGCCAATCCAAAAACTGAACCAAAAATCTTTGCCCTGTGCACATGGCGCCTAAAACAATTGGTGTCAAAAAAGCACTATTTTATAAGCTGCACATATAAGTTAGCTGTGGTTTATAGAATAGCGCTTATGCCCTGGGTCTCACGCCTAACTGTAAGTGCTGCTATTTGTGCCAACTGAAACATGGTGCAAATGTACACACCTAAATTAGGTGCTTAACCTCCCCCTTCTTCTATAAAAATGGGCGTAAATGCTAGGAATGCCCCCATTCTGCCCATGACCCTCCCATTTCCATGCCCCTTTTTTTCACTCGTGGCACAGTCACCATGTCTAAATTTACACATGTAAGTTACAATTAAATCTAATTAGTGCCAATAACTGCTTGTTAAAAAACCAATTATTGGCACTAATTGGCTCATTATTAAATTGTGTGCACCAATTAGGTGTGTGCCAAATTTGCATGTGCAATTTTTTTTCAACTTTCATAGAATTAGGGGGTTCATGTCAAAGGGTGATGCTTAGAAAATCTGACTGTCATTACTGTTCTTGGTCAGCCTCTAAGGTAATGTGATATCTTCAGAGAATCTTTGATGTTCTATGGATGAAGAGGCTAATAAGCAAAACAAATAGAATAGTTCCTCCAATGGGAGCTGCACTTCCTGCTTACCTGTTCTATAAACACATCCAAGCAATCAAGTTCAGGCTATGTACAATACATATGTTCCAAAACTCAAGACATTGAATATGGTGATTAATATAAGGCAGTCTGGGGTCCTTTTAGTAAGGTGCACTGAAAAATGGTGTGCGGTAGTGTAGACACAGGTTTTGGGTGCGCAGAATCATTTTTCAGCGCACCTGTAAAAAAGGCCTTTTATACATTTTTGCTGAAAATGGATGTGCGGCAAAACGAAAATTGCCACGTGTCCATTTTGGGTCTCATACCTTACCACCAGCCATTGACCTAGCAGTAAAGTCTCACATGGTAACTGGACAGTAATGACCTACATGTGCCAAATACCACTTAGTGCGTGTCTGATATGCACAGCAGAAAATAAAATTTTTCAGTCGCGCGTATCGGGCACATCTCAAAAATGAAATTACCACAAGAGCCACAAGGTAGCCATGCGGTAACTCCGTTTTGGCGCACGTTGGGTGCACATAGACGCTTACATGGCTTAGTAAAAGGGCCCCTATATCCTTCATTTTGTTTACAAGAACTTTCTGTTTCCACTGGAATTCTAGTGGCATCTTGGATAAGAGAAAAGCATTAAACATTGGCATCCAGCTTTTCCATTTCTTTCAGTCCAGATCTAAGCTGAGCATCATGATTATTAGTGGCCAGGATCCAAGCATAACAGTGTGGAGTGCAAATTGCACTTAAAGGCAATGACAGGCCTGTTTTCCTAATATCCAAGGCAGTCAATAAATCAAAAGCTTTAATAAGTTTTGATTTGGAATATTTCATTTATTCCTAGGGCTTGCTTCACTGATTCAGCCAATATAAAAAGACTTTAATGGTAAGTCTGCTGGAGTATAATAAATTCAAAGAATTGTGAGAATGGTATTGAGAAATCTCTACAGCCATTAGTACCCCTTTGTGACCTACTTGCCCCCACCCAATCCAGAACACTCTGAAATTGTGAAAGAAACCCCTAAGTATATATTTAGGGGCTCAATTTTGAAACAGAAAAATGTCCAAAAAAATGCATTACAGGCAGATATATGTACGTTTTTCTTGCAGAAAAACATCTAAAGTGTACAATCATACTAACTAAAAAAATCTGCCCACATCTGCTAGCTGCCAAAAAGAAGACCTACCCAGAGGGGGCATTTTGTGGGCATGACATGTTACATGATGAACATTTATTGCCCATAATGGATGGCAAAACGACCTCCTAGGAGGTCCATAATTACTTGTCATTACATATTCTATATATTCTGATTGCAGCAATATGCTTTTCTTTCTTATGAAAAAGCAATAACATGTATTACAACAACAAAAGGATCTCAGTGCATGTGACTCTGCCTATATATGGTGCTGGCACATGAGTGGTGCGGTGATCCTGGGGGACAATGCTGCACACTCACCTTCTCAGGGTGGCTTTGATTGTTCTCCATGCCCTCATGAAGACATTGTATGGGGCAGATGGTGGTGGTGCTTAACCAGGAGCTCTGTCTCAGCAATGCTGTAATTTAGCTCCCTGCGCAGGGACATGTCTGTGGCCACTGAGGAACATTCCTCCATGTGTACAGGTATATATGCATGTTCTGCACATGAAGGGAATGTCCTGCCATTGGCACGCGATCCACAAGCTCCAAGATGGAAAAGATAAAAGTAGATCGGTAATAGGTATATATGGACTTTTATTCATGCAAATAACAAATTTCTTGCATCACCCGACACTGGCTGTGTTTCGCCCACAAGGGCTGCTTCAGGGGCTATCTTGTAAATTCAACTGGCAAGCAAATATGTAGGATGTGAGCAGAATGTTGACAGTGTCCACGTTGAAAAAAAAACAGCATAGTTGCAGGAACAATGTCCTTGTACCAAGTAAAATTGCATACACCAACTCCTCTCAAGCGATAGTTTATCTCTTCTTTTCTTACTCCATTATTTTTTCTAGACCAGTGTTTCCCAAATTGGTCCTATAGTACTCCCTTGCCAATCAGGTTTTCAGGAAATCCACAATGAATATGCATGAAAGAGATTTGCATATAATGGAGCCATTGTATGCAAATGAATTTCGTGAATAGTCATTGTGGATATCCTGAAAACCTGACTGGACAGGGAATACTCCAGGACTGACTTGGGAAACATTCTAGACTGTGATAAGGGACAGACAAATTGTCCTTCTATCATGGGAGTAGAATTTAGTGGGATTTTTACCTTTACTTGCTGACATAGGGTGGTAGTTATCAATGTGGGCTATCATTAAGATGTGTGATTTTACTGTGAACTCCAGTTATTATTAACTAGGTCTCATTGGGACCTGTGGTAAAATAACAGATCTTGAATGGTAGCCCACAATGATAGCTTCGTCCCTTACACATCATCATTCTTATAGGGGAACATTGGCTTCAACATGATATAGTGCAGCATCATGACACTGCACAAATGAAATATTACAACATATTTGCAATTAACATATACTATTACCATCTATGTTTGTTTCTGTATTTACTTTTGCTCTACATGCTGGTCATAATTGCATGATAATACCCAGAAAAGCTGGGAGCAAAGTCAATGAGGAGGTCATTCTGAAATTCAGCTTACAGTTTAGCTTTGCTGATGTACTTAGTGAACAGGAATCAATAAATTATTCTAAATTAATTAAGGCAGTGGAAGTATTTGTTCCCTAAGTACAATACAGAGTGAACTGCATTAAATTAAGTACTATAAACTAAATATGTTCTTGTAATAATCATATCGTAAGGGAATTTCAGGCTGGATGGTCTCCCCTTCACCCACACCAACTGATTTATAGCTCCTTGTTAAACTCTAACAAAATCAAAAGTGAATGTAGTCACTACACCTTATCACATTTGCTCTGCATTTTAATCTCACAAAACTTCAAGTCAGTGAAGGTCATTTGGTTATGTAAAACTTAATCAGGTACCTGCTGAAATATGAATATGTGTGCCTCTCTAACAGCTCTCATTAGAGCATGCTGCAGATCATTTAGACACATATCTTACAGTTACTGTTGTGTCACTTATGATTAATATCTGTCTACATATTATGGATTGGAAGGGGTAGTTTAACATACTTTCAGGGAATAACACACAATTTTTGCCAAATAATGCACATTAAATGGCAAATTTATATGCTATTTTACCTTGACACGTTATCTTACTGCTACACAAAATAAATAATGAGATGCAAAACATGCAAATGTGTGAAAAATCCTACATCACTATGCAAATTGAATAGTGCAGCTTGCATTTGACGTTGCAAAATTTATTTTTGGAAAAATATTGCCAGTTTTAAGCTGCATTTATCTTTCCTTCCAGGAGCATTGCACTCTACGGCCCAATAGTCCTAGGAGCCATCTTGAAGGGCTGGAGGTAATATGAATACCCCACCACCAACAAACAAACCCAATTAGAGCCCCTCAAACAAACTACCTCCCCTGAAGACACTCCCCAATCTTCTCCCCCCTAAAAAAAGACCCATCCACCCATCCCTGGGAAAACACACCTACCTCCCAAAGATACTCCCCAGATTCCCTCGCCCCAGAAGATTCCCATCCCCCGCAGAATACCTCTTGGAACCACAGGGACTATCTCTGTTGTCTAGCAGAGTGTGTTGAGGTGATTCTCAGACCTACTTCCCTCTAGGCTGTCAGCATCAGAATGAAATCAGTAAACCCCTAGCATGTTCTTATTTGGAAGCATAACTCTTAGTGGTAGTACCATAAAACTACTGCTAGGTTTCAACAGACACCATTTTGATACCAGAAAACTAGAGGGCAGGAGTTACTGAGGATTAATAATGGGAGGTAGGCATCTCTTCCAGAGGATGGACTCAGAAAGTGTGTTTGGGAGGTAAAATGTCTTTCCCAGGGGAAAAGGTCAGTGGGGTATTTTTAAGGAAGGTTGTTTCAGAGGGCTCTGATCAGAGGGATATTTGCTGGGAGAAATTGGGGTTGGTGCAGGATTTACATTATATCTGGCCCCTTTAAGATAACCCCCAGAAGCATTGATCCTTGTGTTGGCAGCCTGATGCTCTCATGGAGGAAAAATAATACAGTTTGTGACGTTGATAGCAAGCTGTGTTATTCATTTACCTCAGGAGTTATTAACTTGTGGTAGTGAGATACATAGCCGCCAAGAGGTGGGGCAGGGGGGATAAAATTCCCTGGGCCCGGGCCTCCAAGGGGGGCCCGGCGCCACAGTCCCACCCACCCTCCTTCGTCGAGCGTCTGCCCCCTGCATTGAAATCGCAGTCTCACCTCCATGAAAGCAGCGCTGCAGGCAGCTGAACGCCTCCCTTCGGCCCTCCTTCCCTCCCTGTGTCCTGCCCTCATCTGACGTAACTTCCATGAGGGCGGGACACAAGGAGGGAAGGAGGGCTGAAGGGAGGCGTTCTGCTGCCTGCAGCGCTGCTTTCACGGAGGTGAGACTGCGATTTCAATGCAGGGGGCCCAGCCCGGTGGCAGACAGAGGGGGGGGGGGATTGGCGGCAGCGGTGACCTCGTGGGGGGGTGGAGGGGGGAGCAGTGGCTGCAGTGATCTCGGGGGGAGCGGTGGCGACCTCAGGGGGGTGGAGGAGGGAGCAGTGGCAGCGACCTCAGGGGGGCGGGGCAGCGAGGGCGGCAGGGGCAGGGCCCCGGGGGTGGCCTTGCCCCGGGCCCGGCTCAGTCTCTCGGCGGCCCTGCTGAGATACCACAGGTTAGTGACTTCCGCAGCAAATTAAGTTGCAGTAAATGCAATATTTTAGTGCAGCTTAGTAACTAAACCCTGTGTGAAGGAGTGTATAGGAAACTCCTGGTCCTCCTTAATTCACATTCCCTCACAGGGCCATATTCAGAGGCCTAGCTCTAGAGTTCTCAGCAAGAAAGGGGCGGTTCAATCAGATACAAGCCAGAAAGGCTTAGGGAAGGCAGGAGCAGCCCTCCATTGTAAACTTTTACAACCTATCTATAAAGTACCAGAGGCTCCACTAAGGTAGGAAAAGATTTTTCTTGGAACACTGGGAGAGTCCTGACCCTTTTGCCAGATTCAGGCCTGGGTTTGTTTATTATTGAATTTAAACTAATGCACACTGTGATTGTGGAACCCAGGAGAAGACTGTAACTGACTTGCAAGAGGCTTTAGTTTTACTATGAAGTTACCATGCCTATGAAGTGAACAAGATTAATTGTGAGGTCTTAGTTTGAGTTCTACTTTTGGCTGTGTCTGAGGAGGTTCCATGTCTAACCCTTGCTCAAGCTACCACCCTGTTTTAACTGGACATAGTTTCTGTCAGAGAGCAGCAGGAGTGTGCATGTATGCACCAGCATGCATCCATTCCCAACCCCGTCTGGCCTACGGGCAGGCTGTTGTCTGCACCACATGTGTATGGAGCCCTGGACAAGAAGGAGGGATGCCTATAGAGGCATGGGTAGACAATGGCTGTCAGACAACATGGGGCTCAGGAAACAGGAGTCTGAGATGCAGACTAAGTGAACTGGGAAGCTGTGGGACTAGGTAAAAGCAGAACAAAGAGCAGAGTGCTTGGGATGGATTTGGCAGGGAGATGATGAATGATAATGCTTGACTGACATAGATCCTGGGGGTGATGGGATAGGAATGCTCAGAATTCAGGTGATGGGACTGAGCTGGTGAGGAAGGGACATTATAACAGCATGAATAGAAGCCTCCAAAAAAATGTCACTAGGTGTCAGTTGTATACTATTCCTGTTAATAATGAAAAATCCAGCAAGAAGTGATGTTGAGAGGAATCCTCAGACATCATTCGCAGTGCTCTAAACTGTAAATTAGTCAAACTTGGGAGAATAAAAAGCAGAGATGTTAGATAATATGAAAATAATGCAGTCTTGGAGCAAAACTTCAGGAAGTTGTGAGTGTAAAAGAAAATACAACACATCTCTGCTTCAATCAATGGATAAGGTACTGTAGTTGCAGTGTTAGCTCAAGAAAGTTAGTCCAAAATAAGATATCACTTTATATATTTGCTGTTGTTTTTATTTCTATTTCATTCATGAAGTGTCACATGGGGCCAGAGGAGATCCTGAATGGTCTTGAAACCTTAGAAGAAAAAATAAGACAGGCCTGCAGCTGGCAGAATCCAGATCCAAAATTGTTCTAGTAGACCCACAAGTTTATGGCCTGAGTTGTAAATCTGAGACTTGTTGAAGCTAAAATGTAGGGGGAACATAAGAATAGCCATACTGGGTCAGACCAGTGGTCTATCTAGCCCAGTATCCTGTTCTCCAAGCAGTGGCAGAAACCCAAAGTGTGGCAACGCTCCACACTACAAATCCCAGGGCAAGCAGTTGCCTCAATAGCAGACTATGGACTTTTCCTCCAGGAATTTGTCCAAACCTTTTTTAAACACAGATACGTTAACTGCTGTTGCTGTTATACAAAAGCAAATATGTGATTGGCAGCAGTGCCAACCATTTGGGTGCTATTTATTTTTTTTAATTTAGCTATATATACTGTACAGATAACTAGACAAATGGCCAAATTTATCCTTTAAAAAAAAAGGAGCAGGTAATTCAGAGTCAAACCAAATGTTATCGATTTAAGCAGTCGTGAAGGGGCATAATCGAATGGAAACGTCTATCTCCATGGGCGTTTATCTCCGAGAACGGGTCCGTGAAGGGGCGGACCGAACCGTATTTTCGAAAAACATGGACGTTTATCTTTTTTTGAGCTGGGCGTTTTTGTTTTTCAGCGATAATGGAAACCGAAAGCACCCAGCTCAAAAACGAATAACTCCAAGACATTTATTCATGGGAGGGGCCAGGATTCGTAGTGCACTGGTCCCCCTCACATGCCAAGACACCAACCGGGCACCCTAGGGGGCACTTTTACAAAAAAAAAAAAAAAAGGTAAAACAGCTCCCAGGTGCATAGCACCCTTCCCTTGGGTGTTGAGCCCCCCAAATCCCCCTCAAAACCCACTGCCCACAAGTCTACACCATTACTATAGCCCTAAGGGGTGAAGGGGGGCACCTACATGTGGGTACAGTGGGTTTGGGGGGCGGTTTGGAGGGCTCCCATTTACCAGCACAAGTGTAACAGGTGGGGGGGGATGGGCCTGGGTCCACCTGCCTGAAGTCCACCGCACCCCCTAATCACTGCTCCAGTGACCTGCATACTGCTGCCAGGGAGGTGGGTATGACATTTGAGGGTGAAAATAAAAAGTTGTGAAACGGCATATTTTGTGGTGGGAGGGGGTTTGTGACCACTGGGGGAGTCAGGGGAGGTCATCCCCGATTCCCTCCAGTGGTCATCTGGTCATTTAGGGCACTTTTTGGGGCCATATTCGTGGAAAAACAGGGTCCAGGAAAAGTGCCCTAAATTCTCGCTAAAAACGCTTATTTTTTTTCCATTATCGGCGAAAGGCGCCCATCTCTGATCGGCCGATAACCACGCCCCAGTTCCGCCTTCACCACGCCTTCGACATGCCCCCATCAACTTTGTCCGCATCCGCGACGGAGTGCAGTTGAAAACGTCCAAATTCGGCTTTCGATTATACTGCTTTATTCGTTTTTGTGAGATAAACGTCTATCTCCCGATTTGTGTCACAATATAGGCGTTTTTCTATTTCGATTATAAGCAGGATAGTCAGCTACTTACCTGATAATGTATCAATTTAACGGGTACCACACATAATAAGTACAGTATAAAATAAATATTTTATTATTTAGATTTATCTATGCATTTTTAACACCATGTAAACGAATATTGTTGCTGAAAATCCATATAAACTTAAATATGGCCCTCATTTTACAAGCCCTCTTTGCATTTTACATGTGCATAAAAACCAGTACTTAACAGTTTATCTTTCATAAACACCTAAATCCCCATTTTATAAAGCCAGGATATGCAGATATTAAACCCAAGTGCGTGCAAATGACAAGGGAGTGTAGTCTGAGCATGTTTGGGGTTTGACAAGGGCATGGCAAGTTCATAGTCTTCATTTCAGATGGAGACTGAACGTCTGTGTCCTAAAAGATCGACATCAGGAGTTACATCTGCTACCAAGCACATTCATTTAGGGGTCCTTTTACTAAGGTGTGCTAATAGATTTAGAGCACACTAATGGTTAGTGTGCACTAAGGGCCCTGTTTACTAAGCTGCACTGTAGGTGCCCAAACCTTTTAACGCACGCTAAAATTTAGTGCTCGCTAACACTAGAGACACCCATAGGAATATAATGGGTGTCTTTATCATTATCGCATGCTAAAAAGTTAGCGCACCTAGGGCCCATTTTACTAAGCCACATAAGCATCTACGCACACCCAATGCACGCCAAAATGGAGCTACCGCCCGACTACCACGTGGCTGTTGCGTTAATTTCATTTTAGGCACATGTCCGATACACACGTCTGAAAAATATTTTTTATTTTCAGACGCGCCAAGTTGAATTTGACGCGCCTAGGTCATTACCACCCAAATTCTTTACCACTAGGTCAATGGCTGGCGGTAAGGTCTCAGACCCAAAATGGACACACTACAATTTTGATTTTGCCGCTTGTCCATTTTTGGCAAAAAAATAGAGGCCTTTTTTACAGGTGTGCTGAAAAATGGATTAGCGTGCGCCCAAAACTCGTGCCTACACTACCGCAAGCCGTTTTTCAGTACACCTTTGTAAAAGGACCCCCTAGCGCAGCTTAGTAAACAGGGCCCTAAATGATAAGATGGCCATTATATTCCTGTGGGCATCTTATCATTTACTGTGTACTAAGTATGTTAGCGCACCTTAGTAAAAGGACCCCTTATGATTTGGCAAGCGACTGCTATTGAGCAGCACTCCACTGGAAGGATTGGGGGGAGGCGGTTGTCTCCTTAATCTCCCAGTGGTTTTTGCCTCTCCCAAAAAGCCAAATGGGCCAGAAAATAGGAGGATAATGGTGGATTATGTTTCTAAGATCACACAAAGAACTGGTTATGTGCTGGCTTTAAACCCATCAATTTTTTTATTTGTTTATTTTTCTCAAATGGATGTTTATGCTGTTCGCACCCAGCACATAAACATCTATTTCTCCTGTATTTTAGAATTATGGTGGCAGATTCTGTTTTAAAATACTGCTGAAAGTTGTGATACACTGACCTACATGTCTCAATTCCTATTTCTACAAATTGTCTAAAATGGAGCTGTAAACTTCTTTATCCTGCATCTGAAAACTGACTCTATAAGGACAGTGGTGAGAGAGAAAAAAGGGAGGGAGAAATACAGATTTGTGGGCTACTTGACATTAACTTTCCTTTTAAGAATTCCATTGTCATCTGAGGCAGAATTCAGGAAAGGAATGATTTTGCTTTGTGAATCTAACTTGGTCTCTGAAATCCTGGGATCAAATGATCTAAATGGCAAAACAGTTGAGAATGTCACAACTCTGCACCATTAAATCTTTTAGGCAGACAGAGAATAGGATAAAAAATAGTGCATGGGGAGAACAATTTTCCAAGTCTTTTATGTAGATAAATAGCAATTTCTTCCCATAATCTGCAAACTGACTTCCCTCAATATGGTGATTAAGATACTGTCTTTAGAGACATGTTCCTACAGTCATGTTTACATCCAGGACTGATGTTAGGGGAATGCAAAGAGGGTGATTGCCTTGGGAACCCATGCTACTACAGAGGACCCTAAGCTGAAAAAGACACAATTTGCAGTCAGTTTTTGTGTCCCCTTACAAATTTCTACCCTAGGCTCCAGCATATTTAACACTGGCCCTGTTTATGTCAGGGAAGGAACACAGCACATATAGATTGTATTTTCAACACTATGGAGCTGTTTTACTAAGCTGAGCTAATAAATGGGCTTAGTGCATCCTAACATAGGAATTTCTCATGCGCTACATCCATTTCTTGCATGGCCATAAAATAGTTATTAGTTAGCATTTCCTTAGGCAGTTGGCTACAACATTCATAACATCACACACATCTTGAATTAAAATAGATAATCTCACTCAGTTTTTTTGGTAACTTTTTTTGGTAACCCATTTCAGAAATACACCGAGGTTGTCTTTATATTAGTATATATATATATATATATATATATAGATATATATATATATATATATATATATATATATAGACACAGTGCACTCCATTTAAGTGCACGTCGGATAAGCACATGCTCTGTTTAACTGCATGCGGTACTTCGGTCCCGTTTTTGGTGCCATCAATTTCTATGGGGACAAACTTCAGTTTAGCGCACCACTGATAAGTGCAAGATTCGCTTACATGCATGGTTTAAGACTGCTCCTCTGCAGGGAAGACTCCGCATAAGTGCGCGCACAGAATATGGAAGCCGATTGGTGCGTGACAACCAACGAGATTTCAAATTTACTGCTCCTTTAGCTGCCACAGGCAGAATAAGCAAAAGAATGTTGTTAGAGTTTAAACTGGGGTCGTCGTCGTCATCATCGCGGCGGAACTGTAAGACTTTAACACTAGCTGAATGAATAGAAGTTCTTAAAAAATTAGAAAACAAACAAAGTCAAGCATCTATTGCTAAAGAATATGGTGTCAATCCCAGTAAAATTTCACGTGTCTTGAAGCAGAAAGACCAGCTTCTGGAAGACTGGCAAAACAATACAAATCCACAACGGAAACAAAAATGGACGGGAAAAGCAGAGGAGGTAGAAGATGCTCTTCTTCGGTGGTTTTCTTGAGTCAGGAGCAGACAGTTTCTTGTCAGTGGTCCTCTGCTTATGGAGAAAGCTAACCAGCTAGCTGAAAGTCTTGGACTAATTGAATTTAAAGCCACTGTTGGATGGTTGGAAAGATGGAAGGAGAGGAACAATATAAAATTCAAGAAACAGCATGGTGAGAAACAAGATGCTGATGACTTTGGTGCTGAAAATTGGGTTGTTTCAGTTCTTCCTACCATCTTGAACAAGTTTGCACCTCGTGACATTTTCAATGCTGATGAAAATGGTCTCTACTGGCGAGCGATTCCTGATGGAACACTTGCATTCAAACATGCCAAAACTACTGGAGGTAAAACGTCGAAGGACTGACTGACGATCCTCCTTTGCTGCAATATGGATGGGAGTGAGAAGTTGGAACCCCTCGTCATTGGAAAGAGCAAACAGCCCCGTTGCTTCAAGAAAGTTAAGCGACTTCCTGTGTCATACAAGGCTAACGCAAATTCATGGATAACTGGGGAAATTTGGAAGCAGTGGCTAAAGAAGTTAGACCCTAGAATGCGGGCACAAAGGCGTCAGATTTTGTTGCTTTGTGATAATTGTGCTGCACACAGGGATGATGTCAGGCTGTCTAACGTCAAGGTGGTCTTCCTGCCACCAAACACTACCTCTCTGATCCAACCTATGGATCAGGGCATAACAGCCAATTTCAAACAACATTATCGGGCTCTTGTGCTACATCGTCTGATGAGCGTTATGGATGATCAGACTGGCAAGGATAAATGTGCTGTTGAACTGGCTCATAATCTATCACTGTTGGATTCCCTACATATGCAGAAAGAAGCCTGGAATCATGTTACACACTGCTACAAGCAGGCAAGCTTTGTTAAGGATGTGGAGATGGACGAAACAGATGCAGCTGTTGCAAACATGTCAGATGAACAGGTTATTGGCATCCCAGCCAATGTTACTGAAGAGGAGTTTCATCGCTACGTAGCTGTTGATTATGATCTACAAACAGCTGACGACAGCACTAATGTGGACATTTTCTTTTGTTACATTTGTACCCCGCGCTTTCCCACTCATGGCAGGCTCAATGCGGTAGGCAATGGAGGGTTAAGTGACTTGCCCAGAGTCACATGGAGCTGCCTGTGCTGGGAATCAAATTCAGTTCCTCAGTTCCCCAGGACCAAAGTCCACCACCCTAACCACTAGGCCACTCCTCCACTATACGCCTACACGCAGGCAACAACGGCTGATAACGAAACAGAGGATGAAATGAGCAGCGAGGCACATGCTGACGAAATTGAACAACCTCCACCTGTCACTATTGCAAGAGCGCTGGAGAGTCTCAACACTGTGCAGGCCTATCTGAAGGCCACTGGATGTCAGTGCTATGACAGTTTTTACCGTCTGGCAGACGTAGTCTATGGAACTCACAGACCCATTAGTATACAGAGGACTATAACTGATTACTTCAAGTAAGCCTAATGTCAGTTAACGGAGACCGTGTACTGTACGTATACTAATAAACAGTACTGTACATGTGTTTATCAGATGTCATGCTTCTTTGGGTCACAACGGTTAAGTGCACACTCTGGTTAACTGCATGCATTTCTTTGGTCCCAGACCCTTGCACCTAAGCGGATTGCACTGTATTTATTTTATTACTTTTTAATTTTAGTGATTCCATCACTACAGGAGTACATTGTATTACATGTTTAAACAACTCTATGGAGTTATTGATTTGAAGGATTTGGTATCTACTTTAGATTATCTCTATATCAAGATGTCTGTGTTTTTTTTTCTTTTTTTTATATTAACGGTTTTGCTGTATATACATTTTTTCATGCCATATAATGCTGTTTATTTAAGTAATATTGTATGTATGTATGTTTCTTTTACATATATATATGCTTTTATATGTCCTTGTATTGTAGACACCTGAAGAAGGCTCTCCAGCTAAAACACGGCCCGTGTTGGGTTCTTTTAATTGGATCAGATTTACCACTGGCAAATAAATGTTTGGATACGTTTTACCCATAGTCATCCTTAATTACTTGGTACAGTCCCACTTCCACCTTGCTGTGTGCATTTCTTAAGTCCACATTAACCATTTTGCATACAGTAAAGTCAACACACTAGCTGGTTAATGCTTCCATGCCCACTCTCTGCCCACACCACACCCCTCCTAAAAATAAATAAACAATAATTGTTACCACTTGATTACCACATGCAAACAGACATATTACCACAGGATGCTTTAGGATAAGCATCTTTCAGCACTCTAAGGGGTCCTTTTACAAAAGCGCACTAGCGTTTTTAGTGCATGCTAAAAATAAGTGTGTGCTAAACACTAGACACCCATATATTCCTATGGGTGTTTCTAGCATGTAGCGCGAACTAATCATTAACTCAAACTAAAAATGCTACAGTGCCTTTGTAAAAGGGCCTCTAAGCCCACATTAGGGCTTAGTGCACCTTCGTAAAAAGGGTACTTACGTGCATTATTTTCCAAGGGAAATTTACCCACAAGAAAAGCAAATGAAAATGTCTATGGGTACAAAAGGTTTCAAAGTGAAAGTATCCACATACTTTATCTTTGAGCAGTGGTTCGGTCAATAGGTGAAATGTACCAGTAGACTTTGCTCTAAAACAGACAGTTTGAAAATTGCTCCCATAATAAAATATATACTCTTATTTATGTTTCATAATGAATTCTACCATTCAATTTGTGACAGGAAAACTGAATAAGAATAATTTTAATATTGTAGTATAAGACCTTTAACCCCTGCCTACTCAATAACTAGAGTGGACTACTCAAAGTAGAAGAGTTTTGTAAATAATAATTATAGTGTGAAATGGATTGGAATAAACTAATTTTAAGAAATGTTCCCAGAAAACATACTACAA
Source organism: Microcaecilia unicolor (assembly GCF_901765095.1). Lineage (NCBI taxonomy): Eukaryota > Metazoa > Chordata > Amphibia > Gymnophiona > Siphonopidae > Microcaecilia > Microcaecilia unicolor. The sequence continues at coordinate 283,973,803 of NC_044035.1, read as the reverse complement.
TATTCAGGGCATAGTATGTAAGATTAGCTGTATAAGCTCAGACTGTGACATTACACAGTACCTAGTGCTGCTATGTTAGACCCAGCAGAAATTTCCAGGACATCTGAGGCACAGCATTTGTCAAAACCATCTTCAAAATGTGTCTTTATTACCCTTATTTTAGAATAAACCACTTCATTATCATGTAGGCATCAACAGATATAGAATTAGTAGGTGCCCTAATTTATCTTTCAAAAATCTCTGAAAACAATGAGCATGTTAATACTTTCCAAGCTTCAGCAGAATTTTTAGAGACACGAAATGATATTTCTTCCTTGAAAGATTTCTTTGGGCTCTTTTGCATTCCCTGCATTGCATTTTCTCTAAAGTAACTACAATTACAGAGAACAATACAGTACCATAAATTTAGAATATAATGGTAATCTGTGTGGCTGTTCGAGAATAACTTTCGCACCACCTATCTGAACTTTGACAATGCATTCTTAATATATTACACTTCCACAAATCATACCAAATAGCTTAGTTGATTTAAAAAAAAAAAGCTGTGAGATGTTTCTAAAAATTCAATTACTTTTGCTGCACATAAGCTTTTGTCATTTTAGAACCTCATAGAGACAAAATCATGCTAGCATCTTCTAATCTTATAATATGTAGCTTCCAGTTTCAGCCTATGGTGCCCATTTTGCCAAAAAAAAAATAGTTCTGATGGTCCCGCTAAAGTTCCTGATGGGTCATATATAATTTCTTGGCCCTTACAAGATACCAGCATAGTATTCAGACACCCCCTCACCCCCAGAATTATTAGTTGGTAAAAGAAATTGGAGGCCCTTTTACCAAACAGCAGTAAAAGGTGGCCTTAGCGTATCCTTATGTGGGTCAATCCCATGTGCTAAGGCTATTTTTACCGCTGAGGTAAAATGGTGGAATCTTCTTTTTTTTTTTGTACTAATGGCCATATACTAATTTTGCCATTAGTGCATGAGCTCTTACTACCACCCATTTTGTAGGTGGTAATGGCTCATGTGCTAAGTGGTTAGCATGTGGCAATGTAGCTGCGCTGATTAATGCAGAACACACCCACTCTCCACCCCACAGACATACCCCCACCAGACACATCCTGAAATTACTGCGGGACACCTAAGCGCACCCTGAAGTAAGCCACCTTTTTTTCCCTGCGGTAAGCATGCATTAGTGCTTACCACAGCTTTGTAGAAGGGCCAGAAAAGTGTTTTTGAAGCAAGTCTCTGTGATTATTGCTAGTAAGTTATGGATTTATCAGCCACTGTGAGGCTGAGTTCCACAAAAAGAGCTTTATTAGAAGTTCCATCATATAATAAAATCAGACTGGAAGAATGTTGTTTATCAATAGTTTACGTTATTGGACCACAAGTGTGGAATAATTTGCAACAGGAAATCAGAGAGATGCAAAACATGGGGGTATTTAACAAGGAACTTAAAGCTTTGGTGTTTCAGCAATCATACTTAGGAGTTTGAGATGAAGTACATTTCAGTTAATTATGATGCAAGATCTCTCTAATAGTGAAGAGGAAGTTGGAGATTTGATGTTGAATTTTGTAATGTGTCTATTTTAGAAATTATGGAGGTCTTTTACTAAAGATTAGCTTGAGTTATCTGCAGCAGGGCCCATTTTATTCCTATGGGCCCTGCTGCAGATAACTCGAGCTAAGTTTTAGTAAAAGACCCCCTATGTATGTTTACAATATTTCTGACTGTGCAGACTATAAGGGCTTCTTTTACAAAACCGTGCTAGCGATTCCCATGTGGCAAATGAGAGGAAGACTATAGGAATTGAATGGGCTTCCTCTCATTTGCCGCTCTGAGAATCGGTAGCGTGGCTTTGTAAAAGAAGCCCTAAATGTTTTAAATAAATAAATAAATTTCACTGAATCTCCTAGAAACAAACCATGCTAGAATCTCCTAATCTTAAAATATATAGCTTCTAGTTTTGCCAAAAATAGTTTTAATGGTAGCATTGAGGTCCTTGATGGACCATATGTGATTTCTTGACTCTTAGCAGCATAGTATTCAGATTCAGATCCCCCTCTCCAAAATTATTAACTGGTAAAAAAAAAAAATAGTATGTATAATAGTACACTGATCTTATTCAAGGATGTCTACAGTTCTTTCTCAGTAGCATGGCACTTTGAGAGAACAGTTGTCATGCAGAATGCTGAAATGTTAAACCTGCTCCGTCCTAACCCTGCGGATGGCATAATCTTAACATGCTTAAATCCAGCGCATTACATGACATGTGTACAGACTTGGGGGGGAAATAATGCGGCATTTTCACAGTACAATGAAAGCTTGCTCACTCTTAGATTCTGCAATGGAAGCTCAATTTCTCCTAAACAAATACATTGAAAATGATGGCATAGACTGCAGCTATGTGGGACAATTGATAACACTCCATTATGGGATTTAGCAGAAGCAAAGTGCAGCATTTTTATAGGGAAGAGCCTCTTTTCTTTCAGGCTTAATAAGCTTGGCCTGTACCAGCCTTTCTCACATCAGTCCAAGTGTCACATTTGGGTTGGGAGAAGCTTGTTAGTGGTAATTACCAGCAGTCGGTTCTATTATTTGCCAAAGTAATTTTCACTGCTGAGTACCAGCAGAACTGCCTCAAGTCTTTAATTTTTTTCCCCCTTTCCTTTGCCTCCTTTTAAGTTGGTGCATTTTCCCATGATACTGTTCCCCGTGGTGCAGGACAGGGCACAGGCACAGTGCTGCTTAGCAATGTGATCTTGAACGATGGGGTCAGGCCTAGCGAAAGTCTTTCACAAACAGATCCTGAACTCTATTAGTGATGCAAATCCACTCTCTAAGTGAGGATTGTTTCAGAGGAATAATGGAGCCCAAGGGATCCCGCAGCAGACCGCCTTTCAGTAAGGCTCTTTTGTCTGAGTCTTAGCAAATTTCTGCAGCCTGTTTAAACTCTGGCCATTGTCCTCATGGCTTCAGCGATTTCTCTCCCTGCCACTAGCTCACAATGGGCCAATACGAACATCTCTGTTACTGCTTTTGTACTGTATATCAGAGCAATGTTTCAGCAGATTGAGGCCTAGCTGGAAGAATTAAACCTCTACTGCACAGAACACACTGAATTACAGGATTTACATATCATTTTAAGGGGTGCTTTTGGTTGTTTCTGAATACGGTTGTGCCTCAAAGGATGTTGTCTGAAGACAGGATGACAGAAGAGGAAGTGATTTAGATACTCAGCAGTTTATTACAGAAGATACAGGCATGAGGTGGACTGACACACAACCATATCCTTCTAAGGGACATCTCTAAGATTCTGCTTTGTAACAGAGAGGACAAGATATTGCAGAGTTAGCTTACTTTGTATGCCTTACGGTTTCAGAGCAGAATTTCAGTGACCCATTGTATTAGTATTCTCTGGGTCCCACTTCTCTGGCACAAAAGGACTCATCTCAGGTCATGACCTTAAACATGGAGTGCATTTCCAGGTCCTGATGTGGTGCGTGTAGCATTGCTACACTGCATCAATGCAGTGTATGTCAACCTTCATGGAAACAGAAACAGGGGGAAAGTTATCAATGTGAACTACTGTTAAGTTGAGTTACTTTACTACAAGTCAGGTTATTTTAACACAGGGTCTCATTGCATAAAATAAGACCCTGTGCTAAAATAACCTGATTTGTGGTAAAATAACCCATCATAACAATAGCCCACATTCATAACTTCCTCCCAAGATCACCTGTCAGTTCTCCATTAGGGTTATTCCTTATATTATTTATTTACTAGTAAAAAAAAGCCTGTTTCTGGACCCCCTGCAGTCACCCATGTCCAGCGACCCTCCTCTCCCCCTGCAGCCAGCCATATCCAATGACCCTCCTCTCCCCCTGCGCCCACTGCAGCCACCCATGTCCAGTGAACCTCCTCTCTCCTCTGCCCCCCCTCCAGCCACTCATGTCCAGCAACCCCCTGCCCCCCCTGTAGCCCCCCATGTCCAGCGACCCTCCTCTCTTCCCTGCCCCCCCCTCCAGCCACCCATGTCCAGCGACCCTCCTCTGGACATGGATCAGCTGAAGTTGACATCATAATGGCTACGATGATGTCAGCCTGATCTACGGAGCCTAGCAGACCAACTCGGAATGAGCCACGGTCCCAGGCAAGTCAAAACGTTGGAGGTGGGAATTATTATATAGGATTTGTTGCATTTGTATCCCACATTTTCCCACCTATATCAGCACGTAGCAAATTAATTGGTTGTTCCTTATCGACCTTTGTGTATCCTATGTTCGCTACAAGAACATCATCTTGTACTCCTTTCCTCAGCCCTAATGTGTTTGGATACCATCAGACAGATTGCCTTTTTCTTTCTTGCTCCGTGGTTGTGGAACCAACTACCTAAAGCCCTTCATGCTGAGGAACCTACTGCTAGATTCAAAGCAGTTAGAGGCCCACTATTTTAGGCAGGCATTTGGGTGACTGATTTGGGTTTAGGGGATCAGACAGAGTCGACGATCTGTGTACTACTCCTCCTATCTGAAATTTGTCTTCTTTATCATTTTCTATTTTTCAAGTGAAAGTATCTATCCTATGAAATATTGTATTCCTTTCCGTTTTGTTAATAATTATTGTTATTATAAACTGTTCTGGATTGTGAGTCAATAAAGAGTGGTATATTAAATAAAGATAACCTAACCCAATGGTTCAACAGAACCCACACAGAGACAAGGAGCTCATCATGATTGTACTTATCCAGAGTTAGAGGGTTAGGACAAAAGAGATGCAAATATTTATTTATGCATTTTTGTATCCCACTGTTATCCAAAAACAAGTTTCAGTTCAAAGTGGCTTACAATTTACATTTTGGTGTGGTTACAATAGTTTTCTACAGTTATGACATGTGGAGGGCATCAATAGCTTATGTAGTAGTCCATGGAATTTGGAAAATGTAGGTTTAAAGAGGTTGTCCATAGAGTATGGAAGATGTAGGTTTGAAGAGGTAGGACAATAGTTCATGTAGTTATATTGGGAGTTTTAAAGTGGTTGAATACGTTTCTCCTCTCTTTTTAAAAGAGAATCTGAAGTTTAGTAGTTTATTTGCTTTTAACTATATGTTCTGCTCTATGAATAGTGAGTTCCTATTTAATGGTATTTCAAAATAAGTGTCCAGAGATGGGGACCAACACAATCAGAAAATATTAAATGGCCAGAAACTGCTCCTGGCCAGGATAAATCGCATATGCAGGGCTGTGGAAATATGACCCCTACTGGTAGTCACGTGAGACTACTGCTTGGCACCATTTGAAGAACGGCACCCAGAATGGGCAGGAGCAAATGGGCATTGCTTCTGCCTGAACAGCCCCAGACCCCCAGACCATCCTCAGATTCCCAGACAACTCCTTGGACTCCCCAAACTCCTCCGGACTACCAATGACCACTAAGGTAGTCACTATAGGGGTGTGGATGGACCTTGGGAGAGACCTTACATTGGAGGAATCAGCACAGATTGGCAGTGTTATCTTGTTAGTGGTGTTTCAGACCGCTAATCATATAAAGCTAGGACAGCCTTTTTTGCTTGCCTAATTTTATCCAGTTAACTATCCAGCACCCCTAACAGATTACTTCTGGCTCCGCTCAAGCTCCGCCCGTGGCCATCTCAGTATTGCCAAAGAGTGCCAAGGCAGTTAGAGGAAATATTCAGCAGCTCTATCTGGTTATTCCACAGGCCGGCACTTATTTGGCTCTGAAACATGATGCACTGGTAAAAGACTGTTACCTAATTTACTACTTTCAGGGTACTAGAAATACCTGGACTGATTCCACTGTGCTGAAGTCTGAATTTCCTTCCCATGATACATCATCTCCTTTGACCCATCTTCTAGAAACATAGAAACATGATGGCAGATAGTCTGCCCATCCTAAGCAACCACTATCTCCTCCTTTCCCTAAGAGATCCCACATGCCTGTCCCACGCTTTCTTAAATTCAGACATAGTCCTTGTCTCCATCACCTCCACCGGGATGCAATTCCATGTACCCAGCACCCTTTCCATGAAAAAGTATTTCCTTAAATTACTCCTGAGGCTATAAGCTCTTAACTTCAGCCTATGGCCTCTCATTCTAGAGTTTTCCTTCATTTAAAAAATGCTCACCTCCTGTATATTAATGCCATGGAGATATTTAAATGTCTCTATCATATCCCCTCTCGCCTCCTTTCCTCCAGATCTAATAAATAACGATCTCCTATGAGCCTTCATTCCTATGAAGGCATAATCCATTCATCTCTGTGACCCAATTTCTCTCTCATGTGCAGATTTTTTTTATTATTGGTCCTCAAAATTGGTTTTGAAATCTCCTGGGCCCCATTTAAGGTGCCTGCTGGGAGAATTGATTTTATCTTCATTAAATTTTCATAGAGTCAGTCCATAGGGAGCAGGGTCACAGAACCGATTTCCAGTTTTGTTGAGCAGCATAAAACTAGTAACTGTTCTTCGGATGTAAGGGGAAGCTGATTTCTGACAAATTTACATAGCCAGAGACGCCATCCTATAACATTCCTGAGCTACATAAATCACCAAATATCTGGAAAAATTCAGTTGATGGCATGTCTTTTCATCTTGTAAAAAAATAGATTTGGTCTGGCTAGAAGGGAAATCAACTCTTTCCCACACAGATTAAAACTGTGGCAGGTTTTTCACATGTCTGATTTTTTGGAGGAAAAATATTCATCAGCATTGCAAATTGTTGGACATGGGGAAGGGACCATAGCCTGGTTTCAGCCAGACATTGCTGGTCAATATCACCAGCACACAGATCAACATGCAACTGCATGGATAAGATGAAATGAATTCTGTATCTTGGTCACATGAAGAAAAAATTTGCAATAGCAGTGTGCGCAGAATAATCTTACGGATCATTTTTTGATCTTTCAGTCAGTTTTAGACAATTTTAGGTGCCCTTTTACTAAACAGCACTAAAAAAACAGTCAGTGCTATCCCCAGTGAGGAAGATACTTTTAACGCAGCAGTAAAATGGCCCATTTCCATTTTTCTTATTAATGGCCACGTGTTAATTTTTCCATTAGCGTGTGTCCTCTTACTGCCACCCAGGGGCATAGCCAGACTTCGGCGTGAGGGGGGTCCAGAGCCCGAGGTGAGGGGGCACATTTTAGACCCCCCCAGCGGCGCCGACCCCCCTCACCATTGCCGACCCCCCTGCCGCCGCCGCCAGCACCACCACCACCAACAACAACTTTGACCTCCCCCACCGACAACCCTCTTGACCCCCCTCCCACCATCAACCCACTGTCGCTGTTTGCTACCTTTGTGGGCGGGGGACCTCAACCCCCGCCAGCCGAGGTCCTCTTCCTTTGTTCTGTTTCTGAGTTTGACGTCCTGCACGTACACAGACTCACAGAAACAGAACGAAGCCTTGCAATCTGCAGGGCTTAGTTCTGTTTCTGTGATTCTGACGTCCTGCACGTTGTACATGCAGGACGTCAGACTCAGAAACAGAACGAAGGAAGAAGAGGACCTCGGCTGGCGGGGGTTGGGGTCCCCCACCAGCAAAGGTAGCAGACGGCGACGGCGGGTTGATGGTGGGTTGGTGGCGGGAGGGGGGTTGAGAGGGTCATCGACAGGGGGGTCCAGGGCCAAATCTGCTGCCACCTATTTTTGTAGGCAGTAAGAGCTCATACGCTAACCATAGACTAATCATTTAGCACGTGGCAATGTAGCTGTGCTAACCAATTAGCGCAGAACACACCTACTCTCCACCCTAGACACACCCTCAGCACAAAAAAATTAAAAGAATATCACTAGCACCCGCATAGCTGCAAGCTTCTCCCCGACGCTACCTTGAGAACGCCCCCTCTCCTGGCCCCTTAAGTGCTGCTGACTATCTTTGCCCAGTCCCCCTGAGCATAATCTAAACTGGCAGGAACCTTTCCTGCCCACTTAAATTGCTTTGAATATCAATTGGATAATTTATACTGGCATAGTCAGCAGCACTGGCTATGTGTACAGAACAGCTGAATATAGGAATAATTTGAAATGTCTAGCTGTGAGAGAGTGGGTGGTATAGTGGCAGTTTTCCCTAAGAACACTCCCTCACTGGGTTGAATTTAAACCACCTTACTGCAGGTGGTGCTAACCTGCTGAGTTAGAGGGGTGAGAGTCAGACAGGGAGGTGGTTAAATGTCCTGGGGCAGAACAGACCAGGGAGGCCCTGAGGGAAGAGGTCTTCCGGAGAGAGACCCCCAGTGCAGATGTCTTCTGGATAAAGGCTCCAAGTTAAGGAATCCACCCAAAGTGTTGGCTGGACAGCAGTACCTGTGGAGGAATCCTAGAGAAGCAAGGAGTGGCCTTAACTGGGGTCCAGATGCACTAAACTCCCCGCAGTTACCTCTTACCTTACTCATCCCTGTTGCCACTCACTGATTTTTTAAAAGCCGGTATGCACGAAGGAAATCACATGCAAATGAGCTGCTTGCTGTTAGCTCATTTGCATGTGATTTCCTCCATAGGGGAGAAGCCAGTTGGTCAGCTGAGCATGCGCAGAGCAGCCTCTCTGCGCATGCTTCAGATGGGTTTCATACACGCAGGTAAGTTGTGCGTATGAAAGTAGCCTTTTTTTTTTTGCACTGTAAAAATGGAGGGTGGAAATTGGGAAAGTGCAGGGCACACCACTTATCAGAAGAAAGCCAGCCTTTATTCAGGACTGATAGGAGCACCGAAAGGCTCCTCATGGATGAGTGGGTGAGAGTCTTTACATGCAGCAGCACTCCATTTGTCAAAGTCCTTGTCCCCAGCCCCCCCAAACATTTACCAATTTGATGACAAATCACAGCTAACTGCCACTGTGCAAATCCTCTGAGTACTCCTTTCAGTAATTCAGCACCACACTTGCTCTCTGCCTGGGCCAGTGGCATTCCGAGGGGCGCTGTCACCCAGGGCGGATTGCCGATGCACCCCGCCCCCACGGGTGCAGCGCCCCTCCCCCCGTGCAGCACGACCCCCCCCCCCCGGCGAAGGGACACCCCCCACCCCGGCGAAAGAACCCCCCCAGGTGCACGCCGCTGGGGGGGGGGGTGCCGCGCGCCGGTCAGTGTCGTTGGTTTCCATGCTCCCTCTGCCCTAGAACAGGAAGTAACCTGGAAACCAACGACACTGACCGGCGCGCAGCACCCCCCCAGCGGCGTACACCCAGGGCGGACCGCCCCCCCTTGGTATGCCACTGGCCTGGGCTGTTGCAGAGAGCAAGTGCAGCTGAAACGAATTATTGGAGGTAGGAGGAGGCGGTACTTGGACGTCTTGGAGGACTCTGGGTATGTAGGTGGTCAATGAGAGGCTTGTACACTCCCACAGAAGATGGAGTGGGAAGCGCTGCTGAACGCAGGCTAAATCGTCACTGAGAGCTGGCTGCGGCCTTTTGAGAGTGCACACAGCTGCAGAGCCAGGGAAGGGGAGGCAAGAGGAGACCCCCAAGGGATCTCCTCTCGACCACACTAAACCTGGGGAGCCTCTGCGGCACACCAATGTGCCACGGCACACTGGTTGGAAAACTCTGCTCTAGCCTCTCATCTTCCCACACCACTTTGCTCTATAGAATTAATTCTGTACCTGCACAGTCCTAGGGTTATGTTTCCTTCTAAAACACTTGATGCTGATTTCTGCTTTGCTACAAGACCCTGAAACCCTAGAATCCTGACTGACATTTTGTACTTTTCTTTGTAAGGTTGTGCTGCTACCTTATGATGCTAGCATACCTTTCTATCCCTGTGCCTATCTGAAAGAGCTTCATATTCTGAAACTGTGGAGAAGGATAGTTAGTGGGGTCCTGCAGGGATCTGTGCAGGGACCGCTGCTTTTTAACATATTTATAAATGACCTAGAGATGGGAGTAACTAGTGAGGTAATTAAATTCGCAGATGACACAAAACGATTCAGGGTCGTCAAGTCGCAGGAGGAGTGTGAAAGATTACAGGAGGACCTCGCAAGACTGGGAGATTGGGCGTGCAAGTGGCAGATGAAGTTCAATGTTGACAAGTGCAAAGTGATGCATGTGGGTAAAAGGAACCTGAATTACAGCTATGTCATGCAAGGTTCCGCGTTAGGAGTCACAGACCTAGAAAGGGATCTGGGAGTCATCGTTAAATAAGACGTTAAAAACTTCTGCTCAGTGTGCTGCGGTAGCTAAGAAAGCGCACAGAATGTTGAGTATTATTAGGAAAGGGATGTAAAACAAACACAAGGACGTTATAATGCCATTGTATCGCTCCATGGTGCGACCGCACCTAGAATATTGTGTCCAATTCTGGTCGCCGCATCTAAAAAAAGATATAAAGGAATTAGAGAAGGTGCAGAGAAGGGCGACAAAAATGATAAAGGGAATGGAGTGACTTCACTATGAGGAAAGGCTGAGAAGGTTAGGGCTCTTCAGCTTGGAGAAAAGGCGGCTGAGGGGTGATATGATAGAAGTCTACAAGATAATGAGTGGATAGAGCGGACAGATGTGAAGCGTTTGCTTACACTTTCAAACAACAACAAAACCAGGGGACACAAGATGAAGCTAGAATATGGTAGATTTAAAACAAATGGGAGAAAGTTTTTCTTTACTCAGCATGTAGTTGGACTCTGGAACTCGTTGCCGGAGAATGTGGTGACAGCGGTTGGCCTGATGGAATTTAAAGGGGGTTTGGACAGATTCCTGAGGGAAAAGTCCATTGAACATTATTAAGAATTAAGGGGGGGTTTTTTTTGGGGGGGGGGGGTTACGATGTTCTTGAAGCCTGGATTGGCCACTGTCGGAGACAAGATGCTGGGCTTGATGGACCCTTGGTCTTTTCCCAGTGTGGTAGTGCTTATGTATGTACTTATGTAGACATACACAGTTCATGAAATGAAATACATTGCCTCGATATCATGCCAAGGACCTGCAAACTTTACAGAATTCTAGTTCAAACCTATTCTATGCTGATGAGGATCCTTTATATTACATAGAAATCTAGAAGGTCATCTTTTCAATTCACTACATATTGGGGTCCTTTTACTAAGCTACGGTAAGTACGAACACATGCTTATGGCAGCTGAAAATGCCTTACCACGGGCCATGCTGAGGCATCATGTGGTAATTTTTAAATATATGCATGCTACACTTGTGCTCATAAAATAAAATTTAATTTTTAGCACTGGAATGGGAGTGGGGGTGGAAAGAAAGTGTACTCTGTGCTAATCAGTTAGCGTAGCTACATTGTCACATGCCAACTGATTAGGTGGCTGTAGGGACTCACGCACTAATAGCCACATACTAATGGGAAAATTAACGCATGGCCATTAATACTAAAAATAGAAAAATCGGCCATTTTACCCCTGCAGAAAAAATGGCCTTACCACAGGAATGACCCACGTAAAGATGAGCTAAAGCCACTTTTTTTTTTAATGCAGTTTGGTAAAAGGACCACATTATAAGCAATGCTAGGAAATAATATGGGGAAAATAGAGGATGTGGATGATATCTGATGCCCTAGAACTGAGAAATGTTATCCAAAATATGCAGAAATAATATAATTTGTGAAGAGATCACTTATTTTGACATGAAGATTATGGTTTAAATTTTGCTGGAAGACAACCAAGCTGGATTGGTAGATTCTGCTCCATTTCATGAACAAGCACGGCCTCACACACACACAGAAACAGAGACATTTCAAGGAGCATATACATCTATTCTCTATGCAGACAGACATGATTTTACGTGGTGAGACACAAACACACACCATTTTTCCCTAGAGAGGAAGCAAAGCACAAAGAAATCCAAACCAAGGGGGAGAGATTTAAAGCATAAGTAAGGATGAAGGAAGACTAGGGAGTGAAGAAAGACTAGGAGACGGGGAGAAGGACTGGCTCTGAGTTCAAGGCCCTGAGAATTTATGGGACCAAAAGGGAAGAATGAGTGAATGCAGATCCAATAAGACCAAGGATCTTAAAGTGAGCTATAGCATCATGCATCTGTGTAGCATAATTAAGAAACCAAGACAAGGTACATCCTTAATCAATGCGTATACTCTTCTGTCTGAACATGTTTTAAATTATATTTTTCTCCTGCTAATGCTCACACAGGAGACAGAAGGAGAGCACAGAATCTTCTGATATAATATAGAGAATTTCCCCCTGTAAAAAAAAATTGATGCTTTTTTAAATCTTGAAAAGTAGAATCACTATTTCATGAAGTAACATTAATGACAGCCTTCTCAAGAGGCTGCATAGTGGCCCAAACTGAATATTTAGATATGAGAATGTGCTGCACATCAGTGAAACCTGGCAATCATACAGGATTTCATTGTAATTGTGGCTTCGTAACCTCCATTATCCTCCTCAAGAGTCATTAATTCAAACCTCTCATCAAATGAAGCTAAATAGAAAAGAACAAGATTAAGTAGCTGAGTTATCCAAGATGTTTCAAGAATCAATAAAACCATTTGAAAATTCAAATTTCCTGTGGCTTCCTGTACTTGGATATATACAGACTCATTTTTGAAAGAGATGGATGTCCATCTTTTGACATAAATCGGCACTTGGACGTCCATCTCTTAGAAATGTCCAAATCGGTATAATCGAAACCCGATTTTGGACGTCTAGCAAACGTCCGTCGCAAGGACATCCAAATTTTTTTATTTTTATTTATTTATTTATTTATTGTTACATTTATACCCCGCGCTTTCCCACTCATGGCAGGCTCAATGCGGCTTACATATTGTATACAGGTACTTATTTGTACCATCTGTTGGGGTGTATTGGAGGCATGGTGAACGCGGGACTTGGGCGTTCCTAAGACTTGGACATCTTTGAGCCATAATGGAAAAAAGCAGAGACATCCAAGACTAAAACTTGGATGTTTTCACCCGGACCAGTTTTTATTTATTTGTTACATTTGTACCCCGCACTTTTCCACACATAGCAGGCTCAATGCGGCTTACATAGTAGTAAGATTATAATATGTAATACAGAGAAAACAGGCTAAGCTTAGCAGAGTAATGGGGACCAGTTTTTATTGCGAATAAGGCACAAAAAGGTACCTGAAATGACCAGATGACGACCGGAGGGAATCGGGGATGACCTCCCCTTACTCCCTCAGTGGTCACTAACCGCCTCCCATCCTCAAAAAACATCATTAAAAATGTTGATTGCCAGCCTCCATGCCAGCCTCAGATGTCATACTCAGGTCCATGACAGTGCACGGAAGTCCCTGGAGCAGTTTTAATGGGTGCAGTGCACTTCAGACAGGTGGACCCAGGCCCATACCTCCTACCTGTTATGTTTGTGGAGGAAACAGCAAGCCCTTCAAAACCCACCAGAAACCCTCTGTACCCACATGTGGGTGCCCCCCTTCACCCGTAAGGGCTATGGTAGTGGTGTACAGTTGGGGGTAGTGGGTTTGGAGGGGGCTCAGCACACAAGGTAAGGGAGCTACCTGTATGTACCTGGGAGCATTTTATGAAGTCCACTTCAGTGCCCTCTAGGGTGCCCGATTGCTGTCCTGGCATGTCAGGGGGACCAGTGTACTAGAAGTGCTGGCTCCTCCCAAGTCCAAATGGCTTGCATTTGGACATTTTAGACTTTGACATCTTTGGTTTCTAAAATTGCTGAAAATCAAAGATGTCAAAATCTAAGGACATCCAAATCCAAGGACGTCCTTAGTATTTTTGAAACGGAAGATGGACGTCTATCTTTTTTTTTTAAATGACCTTTTCCCCGCCTCCGAATTTGGACGTTTTACAAAGACGTGCAAATTCCAACTTAGACGTTTCTTTTTTTTTTTTTTTTTCTTTATTGAGTTTATATTACATTCAGTCATACAACTTAAATGTCAGGAAGAAGGAAACAAAAATGACCATTAGATTATTTAATAAAGGGAATAGTTCAAAATCTTTTAGACCACTATAAAAGTTATGGCAAGGCACAAGGAATAAATTATAAAAAACATGAAAATACATTTTTAGTCTAAGAGCAGCAACATGCACACTACTCACAGCCGAATATCAGCGATTAACTCTATTGAACTTTCAGGTTTGATCTCCTCTATTTTCTCTAGCGCTAATAAAGACTTTCATTTTTTGAGGTTCCTCTAGAAACTTTTCATTTAAATGTTTAAAGTATAATTTGAAAATATTGTTTCTATCGCAAATGACACCAAAAGAGTCGTTCTCTCTGTTACATTGTCCAGTGAGTTCTCCAAAAAGTCTGTTAAATTGTCTGCTGGATTCTGAGCAGCCGGGGAGGTCAATTTTTTAATCCCAGTTAAGTACTGAGTTTTATTAATAGGTGGAAGACCCTCTGTTGGAATTTTTAATATTTACTGGAAATATCTACATAGCATGTCAATTGGTGAGATCAAAGGGGCTTTAGGGAAATTAATAAATCATAAATTATTCTTCCTCCCCTGATTGTCCAAAAATTCCAATTTCTCCTCAATATATCTCTATCTTTAGAGACTTCTCCTGCAAACACCTGCAACGTAGAGAGTTCAGCTCTTAAAGTTCCAACTTGGTTCCCTAGATCTTGAACTTTATCCTCTAGTTTCTGCTGAACTTGTTTTAAGTCTGTAATGTCTTTTGTAAAAGAGTTGGTTACCTTTGCTAATAGGGAGTTCATCCCCTGAATTGTGTCCCATAGAGAGTCCAAAGTAACCACAGCCGGTCTTACCATCTCCGTTACACCTACGGTTGTAGATCCCGAGAGCGTGGGGGTCGAGGTCGCATTGACCCTCCAGTTACCAGCTGTTCCCACTATCGGGGCCAAAATTGCTGAGGTTCCTCCTTGGAGTGCTTCGTTACTCTCCACTTTGGGAACTGAACTAGGCGATCCTACCTCGGAGATGAAACTACTTCCGGGTCGCAGAGGGGCTGCATTTTCGAGCGGGCTCAGCGAGACCGCTCCATCGCTGTGAACCACTGAAACCTCCGTGGCTTGATTCGAGGTGGGTGTTTGCATGACCCGTGGAAGAACGCCAACTTGGTCCAGGGTCAATTGCCGGTGAGCGGGAACAGTTCCAGGGGCTGAGGAGGACAGGACTCTGGGCTTCCCCTTCCTTTTCCCCATCTCCTGGGGTAGGATTAGCTCGCCAGCAGTTGAACACCTCACAAAGTCAGGAGCTCACTCTCACACGTCCGCTCTAATCCGCCATCTTGCCTTTCGAAAATGCCCCTCATACTGTATTAACTGGAACCCTGGAATTAGAACCTAGGAATCTTCAGTTTGCCAAAGTGCACTAAACAGAGTTCAATTCTTTAATGGGTTGTCTATTTCTAGGCACCAAGAATGCATGCAAATAGCCAAAATCCCCTGCTTTCTATATATAGATGCCCTTTTCCTAAACTGCATAGGCATCTATGTGCACCCAACGATTGTCAATTTGGAGTTACCACCCGGCTACCATGTGGCCCGGGCACTAGTTTCATTTTTTATGTTCATCCGCTATATGTGCCAGAAAATAATTTTTATTTTCTTGCATGCAGTGGAAATCAGGCAGTAATCGTCATTCTAAGGGTGTAAATGATTACCGCACAGTTACCATGTGAGAACTTACTGCTAAGTCATTAGCTGGCAGTAAGGTCTCAGACCCAAAATGAACATGTGCCAATTTTTATTTTGACACGTCCATTTTTGGCAAAAATTTTAAAAAGGATTTTTTTACAGGCATGCTGAAAAATGGATCTGTTTACGCCTAAAACACATGCCTACACTAGCGCAGCCCATTTTCAGCGCACCTTAGTAAAAGGACCCCTATGTGCCCATAACTGCATGCCCCAATTTGGGCACGTACCCAAATTGTGCATGCATTTTAATTGAGTGCATGCATTTTAATTGAGTAACGAGCTGATAACTAGCAATAATTGGGTCCTAACAACCAATTATTGCAGTTAATTGGCTCCAATTAGGATTTGCGCACACATCTTGCTAAGCATTATTCTATAAAGATCTGCATGCAAATGTTCTATTGCACACCTGGAAAAGGGGCATGGTCATGGGAGGGCATGGGCAGGTCAGGGGCATTCACTAATGATGTACACTGTATTATAGAATTTGGTGGATCTGCACCTATCGTACGTGCCAGAATTTACATCATGTTTCAATTGGTGTAAATCCCTGCATCTAAGGGTGGGTGTGGATCCTGGCATTAAGTGCTATTCTATAAATGGCACAACTTGGAGCATCTTCTATAGAATAGTGCTCTGTGTAGATTTTTTCAGCACCTGTTACTAAATCTAGTCCAATATGTGAATAAATGCCAATATACCAGCTACACACTGTTCTACATCCTGGCACCCAAACGTGATGACATGCAGTTTGCAGGTATTTTTCACATCCTAGCGCTAAGAACTCTTCTCAACACTCAAGGCACTTGAAGCTTAATTCACATAACTTTATTCAAATCTCCATTATACTCCATTTGTAGAAAATATCAGGACCTGCGTTTTCTGATATTTTCTACAAGTGGAGTATAATGGAGATTTGAATAAAGTTATTTGAATTAAGCTTCACGTGCCTTTGAATGTTAAGAATTGTTAGTGCTGGGATGGGAAAAATATGTGAGTGAAAGCCCCCCCTGGTGAGATGTGAGACCATTTGATTTTGGATGCAGTTTGCAGGTGGCATATGGGTGGGTAGAGACCGAGTGGAGCACACAGATTTGTATGTAAATTATAGAACACTATGGTTTACATGTGCTTCTGAGTAATCTAAGAACAAGCATTCACACCATCTCTATGGCTGATGTGTTCACACATAAAATATAGTTATTTATTTATTTTGTATTATTATAATCCGCCTATACTGTAAGCTAAGCAGAGTACAAAGAACATACACAATATGAATAACAAACAACAAAACAAAATACATAATACACCCTCAAATCCTCATCCTCCTAAAAACTGTTAATCTACAATCAAATGAACATATCTAAACAGTATAAAATACCTGCACAAATAAATGTGTTTTCAAAAGCTTCTTAAAATGTGCCATATTCCTGCCAGTGCATTCCACAAAGTCGGCCCTGCAACATAAAAAGCAGCAGCACTGGTTTCAGCATAGAGAACATTGGGGAGGAAGGAGGGCATTCATCAAGCAGCGTTAGGGCCTTAACGCATGTTATTTGGCCCTTAACGTGCGTTATTTGGACCTAATACCACTTGATTTAAAGTGGCTAGTTAGTAATGAGATGCAAAATATGCAAATAACCTAAAGCAATTTGCGGTAATACACCGCCACAAAAGCACTTTAAAATAACCCCAGCTTTTTCCTGGAGTTATTTTACTGTCCAGGAGCATCAGATCGCAAAGCTGTGGCCCGATGCTTCCCGGGCCTGTAGAGCTGGTTCTCCCTGGCAGCATCCAGACCCCTCACCCAGCAGCATCCAACCCCCCCACTCCCAGCAGCATCCAGACCCTGCCCCGGCAGCATCCAGACCCCCTCCCATAGGGGCTACCTGGTCCTGGCCATGGTGATCCCAAGATGGAGTCTTTCGGGTGGATAGAGGCTCACTTGCTCATGCCCAGTCCAGGACCTGTTGGAAAATGGCACCTCTAGCAGTAGCCTTGCAGATTCACCCAAACACTCTCTGGATAGTCCCAAGGCAGTCAGTAGAGATTTTCTGAAGCATTAATTATCTGGATAAGGCTGCTGATCATCAACGGCTGGCCCCGGTGAGCGGCAATTATCTGGGTAGGAGCCACTCTTTCCTGGGTATGTGCCACTGGATTTCAACACCTAAATTTCCAGATTCCTATTGAATTCATAGGCGTAGACTGGGGGGGGGCGAGGGGGGGCAATGCCCCCCCAAACGACGAGGACTGGCGCTAGAATGAAAAAAAAAAAAAAAAAAAAAAGCAGGCACGCGCTCGTCTCCGTCCGCTTCGCTGCTTCCCTGCCCTCTCTGTCTGCGTCCCGCCTTCCTCTGATGTCATTTCCTTTCGGGCGGGACGCAGACAGAGAGGGCAGGGAAGCAGCGAAGCGGACGGAGACGAGCGTGTCTATCTACCCCCTCTCTTCCTACCCTCCGGCGCAGGCAGCACCAATCTTCTCTAAGCCTTTCTTGTTCCTGGCAGCGGTAGCGACGTACACGCTGCCTTCAGCTCTGCCCCGAAGCCTTCTCTTCAAGTTCCTGTTCCCGCATAGGTGGGAACAGGAACTTGAAGAAAAGGCTTCCGGGGCAGACCGAAGGCAGCGTGTATACGTCGCTACCGCTGCCAGGAGCACAGAAAGGTTGAAGAAGACTGCTGCCTGCACCGGAGGGAGGGAGGAAGAGAGGGGGTAAACGGAGTCACGATCCTGGACCTCGCGGGGGGGGGGGGGGGGGGGGCAGCAGAGGGAAGATGAATGGGACTGGGAGGGTGGGAAGCAGTGGGAAGGAGCAGGAGATGGATGGGACTGGGAGGGGTGGGAAGCAGAGGGAAGGAGCAAGAGATGGATGGGACTGGGAGGGGTGGGTGGGGAGCAGAGGGAAGGACCAGGAATTGGATTGGACTGGGAAAGGAGGTGAGCAGAGGGAAGGAGCAGGAGATGGATGGGACTGGGAGGGGTGGGTGGGGAGCAGAGGGAAGGAGCAGGAGATGGATGGGACTGGGAGGGGTGGGGAGCAGAGGGAAGGAGCAAGAGATGGATGGGACTGGGAGGGGAGCAGAAGGACGGACCAGGAATTGGATTGGACTGGGAAAGGAGGTGAGCAGAGGGAAGGAGCAGGAGATGGATGGGACTGGGAGGGGTGGGAAGCAGAGGGAAGGAGCAAGAGATGGATGGGACTGGGAGGGGTGGGTGGGGAGCAGAGGGAAGGACCAGGAATTGGATTGGACTGGGAAAGGAGGTGAGCAGAGGGAAGGAACAGAAGATGGATGGGACTGGGAGGGGTGGGTGGGGAGCAGAGGGAAGGACCAGGAATTGGATTGGACTGGGAAAGGAGGTGAGCAGAGGGAAGGAGCAGGAGATGGATGGGACTGGGAGGGGTGGGAAGCAGAGGGAAGGAGCAAGAGATGGATGGGACTGGGAGGGGTGGGTGGGGAGCAGAGGGAAGGACCAGGAATTGGATTGGACTGGGAAAGTAGGTGAGCAGAGGGAAGGAACAGAAGATGGATGGGACTGCGAGGGGTGGGGAGCAGAGGGATGGACCAGGAGATGGATGGGATTTGGAGAGGTCAGGCACAGCAGAGGGAAGGAGCAAGAGATGGATGGGACGGAGGGATGGTGAGCAGAGGGAAGGAACAGAAGATGGATGGGACTGGGAGGGGTGGGGAGCAGAGGGAAGGAGCAAGAGATGGATGGGACTGGGAGGGTGGGGAGCAGAGGGAAGGAGCAAGAGATGGATGGGACTGGGAGGGGTGGGTGGGGAGCAGAGGGAAGGACCAGGAATTGGATTGGACTGGGAAAGGAGGTGAGCAGAGGGAAGGAGCAGGAGATGGATGGGACTGGGAGGGGTGGGGAGCAGCGGGAAGGAGCAAGAGATGGTTGGGACTGGGAGGGGTGGGGAGCAGAGGGAAGGAGCAAGAGATGGATGGGACTGCGAGGGGTGGGGAGCAGAGGGATGGACCAGGAGATGGATGGGATTGGGAGAGGTCAGGCACAGCAGAGGGAAGGAGCAGAAGATGGATGGGACGGAGGGATGGTGAGCAGAGGGAAGGAACAGAAGATGGATGGGACTGGGAGAGGGGTGGGGAGCAGAGGGAAGGAGCAAGAGATGGATGGGACTGGGAGGGTGGGGAGCAGAGGGAAGCCTACTGGAAAGAAGACACTGCATAAAACAGAAGACACTGGGATCAAAGCGAATAGAAAAACTACATGATCAGACAACAAAGGTAAATAAAAGTTTATTTTATTCATAATTTATTAATTGAAATGTGTCAGCTTTTTGAAATGTGCATCTGTGATATTTTGCCTGTAAATTTCATTTCCTTCCTCCATATTAGCATATTCATTTGCATATGTATATATGCAAATGATATGCTAATATGCTCCGCCCATTTTTTTGCCCCCCCAAATGAAACAGTCAAACTACGCCTATGATTGAATTATATATATTTTGCAAAAAATGTTGTTTTCTCTTGGTCATTATCTGACATCATTTCAGCTTGCAAATGTCACACTTCACAACAATTCAAGGCCTTTTATGCCAAAATGGAAAAAAAAAAAAAAAGGAAAAGAAAAGAAAAGAAAAATGAGAAAAAAAGTCATTTATGTTTATTAAACTCTTGATATGCATTTAGAAATATGTCTTCTTCTACTGGACCATTGCCTTATCTTTGCCTTTTTCCAAAATTTATTTTTAATTGGTTTAGTTTCAGACCTGGTTCCATTTTTATTCTTGAGCTCTGACTGCTGGTTAAGCTAAGAAATCCAATCACTGTCCTGCACTGTGTCTGACCTTTGAACAAACACAGATACTGTGTTATTTTATTGGAAAACCCCTTAACTTTTTTCTTTAATTCAGTATTTCAATCATTGTCCATACACCAGGGAAAACCGAAGAAATTATCATAATGCTGCATATTAAATGTGATAGATGTTTTTCAGGGTGTTAGATGATGAATTACAGTTTTTCTTTTCTGCATTACTGTGAATAACTCAAGGTGCATGACTTATTAAAGAAAGATGATCTCTCTGGCACTCCTGCAAATATATTAGCATGCTTAATTTGTGAAATGCAAGGATGACAAGTTTAAACAGATGAAGTGTTGCTTTTCTTGTTACATTTATCTGTGGACTCCATTCTCTGGTCTACACTGAGAAGGGACAGTATTCAATAGGCCATTGAAAATTAGCAGCTAATACCCACAAACAAATGTCACTCATAGGAGGTTATTTTAGAAAGGACAGGCCCCATTGACATGCGTAAAAAAAAAGCAGATTTGCACATTTGGGCTGATATCAGACTGTGGGAGGTAGCAAGGCTGCCTCCCACGGTCAGCTCTGAGCCCGGATATTCAATGCTCGGTTGTTTCCGGTGACCAGCATTGAATATCCGGTTTGTTTTTGGCCAGTTTAAACATAATCAGCCAAGCCGATATTTAGCACTGGCCAATAATGTTTAAAGCACCCAAAGATATTCTGGGTGTGCACATTGCAGAGATGTAGCTGGGGGGGGGGGGTGCCAGGGGAGCAGCCACTCCCCCAAATGGACTTCCGCTGGTGTCAGTGCCTATTTTTTACTGAATGTGTTGTATTTAAAACGCACGCCGGCTCAAGCTCGCTCTCGCTCCCTCCATGCCTTCAACCTGGCTCCGCTTCTGGCACATTGACAAACACATTGCCAAACACTAAAAATTGGTGGATAGCTAGTTATGTCAGGCGATATAGCCGGCTGTCTGCTAGCTGTTAACCAGCAATATTCAGCAGAAAACAGCCGGCTATCTCCCACTGAATATCGCCGGATACCAGGCTAAGTACCAATTGAACTGGCCAGGTGCCGTTCCTGGCCAGTTAACCGGTTTTGAATATCAGGCTGCTTGAAATCAGTAAACAGATACAGTAGCAATTTTGAAAAACCTGCAATTTATTCACACAGATTTAAAATAGGCATGTACTGGGCACAGTTTGGGTGGTATAAATAAGTAGGGCAATTCTTGGGCGTCCACATTTTGAGCATGCAAATGTAGAGAATATGAGTTAATAGAGGGCTTTCTCCATCTGTCCTGATCCGTCCCTCTTGTGACACCGGCACATTGCTGCCATCAGACTTATAACCTCCCTCCATTTCTACAGCTCCAGCAGGATATCCCCCCCCCCCCCCCCCCCCCCCCGTGACATCATCAGTGCATCAGGAACATTTAGAGTGAAGCCTAACACTGGAGGCACTTTGCGCCAGAGGCCAAGTGCCAACAAAGCTGAGCAACTAAGAAGCAGCACACTTCTCAATGTGCTCCTTTATGCAGACTGTGGACTTTATTTTTCATTGGAAGGTAATTTTATCAGTTTCAGTAGTTTTTAAAATGATTTTTAATTGTTTTATTTTAAATATGGTTGATATGATTTTCTCAGTAATATCTGTCCATTCCAGGCTCTCTACTAGAAACACATTTTGGCCAGACCCACTTTTGAAATTCCCTGATTCTATCCATTAAAGTCAGTGCTGTTGGTCCCTTAAAGCACTAGAATAGGGTTGTTGGAAATCGAAGGAACTGGCAGCTTTTGCTCCAGTGATTGATGAAGCTATTACATTTATCTCCCTAATGTTTAAAACCAGCTCAAAGTGCCCAAAAAATAAAAAAGAGAATATTGTTAGGCTTGTTAATTGGCTCTTTAAATCTAACACTTCTGCATGTAACTGTTAACATATGCACTCATAGGTTACAAAATTAGAATTTGCATGGGTATACGTCAGCAATTCGATTGTCAAAACTTTGAGTGATACTACTCTTTTTGGACACGTTTCTTCCTATGATGGCCATTCCTGCTGAACATGCTGGCAATTCAATGCATATTATTGAATGTCCTTCAATGTAATTTAAAAATGCTTCATCCTCAGCAGAGCCTTATGAAAAAATCATGGGAAAGTGTGTACATCCCAATTTGGATGTACCATATCCCACCTAGATTCTTAATGCAAAAACAAGCTGTAAAAGTAGGTGAATAAATCAGCTGGCCTAATTTAGGATCCTCAGTTCTAGATACCTAAGATAGACAGGTAAAGGGGCATTTTTGAAAGGGCATCCAAGTCAGAATATGGATGTGCAAGTCAGAATGTCCCAAATGGATGTCCATCTCACAGGTATTTTCCTGTTTGAAAATACATGAGATGGACATCCATGCCTTGGAAACGTCCAACATGAACATCCATTTTACAAACTGAAGCATTCAAATTTTGAAAGAGGAGAAAACATGGGACATGGGCATCTGTATGACAGCATTCTTAGAAAATGGCCAAACAGACATCCATGCAGAGCAGAGGGCCAGCCTAGTGGTTAGTGCAGTGGACTGTAAACCAAGGGCTCGGGTTCAAATCCCACTTTAATTTTCTGTGAATGTAATTGTGATCCCTCCAGGAACAGAAAAATACCTACTGTACCTGAATATACACCACTTCAATAGCCTTCTGATTTGCAGGTGTCTTATATATTCAGGTACAGTAGGTATTTTTCTGTTTCTGGAGGGATCACATTTACAAAAAAAGTTGAAGTGGGATTTGAACCTTAATCCGTTGCTTTATAGTCCATTGCACTAGCTACTAGGCTACTCCTCAGACCTGCTTCTTGCTCTGTTAGGAATACCCATAAAGCCTGAAGCTGTCATACAGCCTGGTATCCCTTTCTGGTTTCACTTTCAGGGGAGAGGGAGAGGGATAGCAGCCATGCCTTAATCTCTCTAGTAGACAGCTGCTGAATCAGAGCACCTTTCTTTAACCTGGATGTTCCTGAATCAGGTCTACATACGGTCTTTTTATACCTGGACATTTCTTCCCTGTCAGTAATCGATGTTGGATATCCAAATTTCAGGCCTTCCCAAGTCCCACCCAAAACACGCCCCCTTGCTATTTTGATGTATTGCAGTGTTGGATGGCCCTATTCTGCCTTTCCTAATCGAGATTTGGACATTTCAAGCACCAATGCTTTGAAAATGAGCGCCTTATTTTCAGGAAAAAACAAAATTATATCTGAAAATAGACACCTAACCTAGGAGCCCTATTGCTAAACCATGTTAAGCTCTGTTAAGTTGATCAGGTTATTTTGACAGCTTTCTTTCAACTTTGTTTATTAAGTTGAAGAGGATGGTGCCTACGTCAGACTTTTGGACTAGTGTGCGAAGCCTGGTACTGCTGAAAACTGATTAGTGTAATTTGCTTCATTTAGGTATGTCATCAGCCAGATTCTAGACTCTACAAGTCATCCAGAATGCAGCGGCACGTTTACTTATGGGAGTATTGAGATCAGCACATATCACACCAGTGTTGAAAAGTGATGTATAGACTAATCTTTAAGGTATTGGTATTGATTCATCAACCTGTATATGCTAATATGGCCATGTATTTTCTTAATACTTTAAATATTTTTTTATTTATGGCATTTTTGTAGCCCGCATTTTCCCAAACTACTTTTGGGTTCAATGTGGCTTACATCAAAATTTTAAAGCTAATTACAATAAGAGAATTATAACAAAAATATAAAACAATAATAGATAAAAACATCCAAGCAGTAAGACGACTGGTTTTGAAATAACAAATTAACTAAAAGAATAACATTCACCAACAGTGGTGAGGAATTTGCTAAATAAGAATGATTTCAACAATTTATGAAATTTCAAGTAGTCAGTAACATATCTGAGTGACTTTGGTAGAGAATTTCATTTCCTAGTAGCTTGGTACATGAAGCTTCCATCACGAATAGATTTTTACAACACGGAAAATGGAGGAGAAAAATAGAATATGTATTGTCCGAAATGATGTTTAATATCAGAAGCTGCTGAGACTTGTACACATTCTTTTCCTGTTGTGGGATCGGCTCCCAGGACATTCAAGACTTTGTGATAATATTCAGCAGTTTAAACAATTTTTGAAGGCCCATTGTTTTGTAAAGGTTTTTTTGAAGGGTTGAAGTTTATTGAAGTTCCCTGAAGTTTCTTGCTTGTACTTAGAAATGATAGAACTAATATTGTCTGTTTAATTTTATGTGATTTTAAATTGCGGAGTGTGTTTCCCTACTCCTCCCCCAGCCTACAAAGCAACCCTCACTGCCCCCCCCCCAAACAAAACACCCCGAACCCAAGCTCCTACCCCCCTTCGCCCCATCACACAACCCCCACCCCAAATACCCCCCTCGCAGCATCACACAAACCCCCTAGGAGCGCCTCCAGAGACGACAGTCCCCCCTACACCCCCTCTCCCTCCGCCCAGCAACTTTCCCTCCAGTCCTGCGCACACACACACCCAACAGACCTGCCGTGCTGCTCCGATCTCTGCATGAAGCTGCAGTACCGGACCAACAAAAACAACATCAGCTTCGTGTACACACCTCTGCAGCCGCTCCTCTTGCCTCACGTCTCTCCTACAGGGTCCTTCTCCAGGGGCACTGACGTCCAGGCGCGAGGACCAGCTGCACAGCCAACTGCCAGTCCTGATGGCCTCCTGCAGTGCCTCGCTGCTTCGTTCAAACACCTGATGCTGATTTTGTACCACCGCGCCACCTTTGTGGATGGAGAGAGTTGCTGGCTGCACGGAGAGGGGGGAGCAGCGGCGGCGACTTGGTGAGGGCGAGGGGGACAGTGGCAGCGCAGACATTGGGGGGGGGGGGAAGCGGTGCTAGCACTCGTTTCATTCCCCTCTGAAATGGGCCTTTCACACTAGTAAATAGATAAAAAGCACTTTACTGCAAAATGTGTTAAAGTGTTTGTGGTAATTTACCTGTCAAAGGACCTCTTATCAAGCTGCGCTAGTGGTTCCCACACGGCAATGCCGATGAAGCCCATTCAAAGTGAACAGGTTTTGTGAGCATTACCACGCCAGGAGCCGCTAGCGCATGTGAGCTCATTGCACATTATTTTTTTGTTTAATGTTTTAGGGAGGGGCATGCCATGGACAGGGGATGGGCACAGAAGCATTATCCAGCTAGCGTTCTGATTAGTGTGCAATAACTGGATAATGTGGACTATGGAGGAGCACTAGGAGGCAGTTAATGCTCCTGCTATTTTTTTTCCCAAGTCCTGTGCACTAATGGAAAAATTAGCACAGGATCTGCCAAAACAACAAAAAGAAGAAAACTCCTTAATATACTGCCATATAAAATGTGGGCTTAGCGTGGGGAAAAGTTCCACATTAACACACGCTAAGCCCATATTTTAGTGCATTTTAGTAAAAGGGCCCTTTAAGAGGTTAGATTTAGGTCCATTTCCCAAGGTAGATGCTTCTGTGATTCTCTTCTTATTTCTTGCTCCACGCCATATCAATCTGGAAATTGACAAGTGAAGCCAGTTAGCTTTTACCAATGCCAAATCTTGCTACATTTTTACCATACCAAGTTTGCTGCCTCCTAATTGAATTAGTATAACATCTGGTCTGGGTTACTTCTTAGATTCAGTCACATGGTCTGCTCCCATCCTTTGGTGTTCTACTAGTCTCAGAATTCAGGCATCCTCTGATAGAAACATAGAAACCTTGTGGCAAAGGGAAGGAGAAAACCAGAGACTGAATAAGACTTGTGACTTCACAGCAGGTAGGCACAAATGAGCTAGACTAGATGGACTAAGTTCATTTTTGCTATCTTGTGTTTCTCAGTGTCTATCATATAACTGTGTCTGTATATTGCAGCACAAGTTCCAGATGAAGTAGGGTTATCATTCAAAAAAAATGCCAACATTTATGCTATCTTTGGTTTGCTCTAATACTAAGTTCTAGTTTCTCTGACTTCCTCTTACACATATGCAGGAAATGCAGATTTGAGGGCTAGGCAAGCCTTCAATGTAATTAGCAATGATTTAATTACAGTAGGTTTGCTTCTATCAAATGAAATGCTGAGGATAAGTAGAAGACAGAGATACACTGGAATTCATAGCACCCGCACATAACCTAATTCACTACACTAACCCTACTTTTGAATATATGCTCATGTTCACTAAGAGGTGTTTACAGAACCTGGAGCTGTCATTATTAAAGCATGACATAGGATATGAAGAATCATTTAGAGCAAAGATAGGTATAAAGAAGAAAGAGGAGGCAATTTTCAAGCTGTGAGTTAGGGTAATTTTATAAATTTCTCTTTCAATGACTTCTTGAAAATAAATAAGAAAATATTTAGCCAGCCTCAGTCAGCAGGTTTTGTTTGGTCACCACCAGTTTTATGCCCGGTTATTCAATGCTGGGCAATATCCAGGAACTGGCACTGAATATCTGGGTTTGTGCAGACAGCTATTTCTTATCTAAGTTCGATATTCAACAAATAACCTCCAGATTCTATACAGTGTGACTTAAGTTGCACGCACAAATCCAGTCATATTATGGATTTCCACAGACACAACTTAATTAGTTAACAAGCCAATCAGCACTGATAATTGCCAATTAACAAGCAATTGAGACTAATTGGCATTAATTAGAATACTGTCTACACGTATTCTATAACGTGATGTGCTTAAATTCTAAGTTGCGTAGTTGAAAAGGAAGCATAGCATTGGTGTGGAATGGGCGACTCATGGGCCCCTATGATCAGAGTTAATAGCGTGCTTAAATTTGCATACTATTAGCTCTGATCATATGGGCGTTAAAGGCCCATGCTGTTCCGGTGCTAATTTTAGAGTGCTGTTTGGAACAGCGCGGGGCTTCTAATCATCGTACCAAAGACTCCTTTGAGTCTTCAGTAGTGAGAATAGCTTTGTAACCCTTTTCAGACTGATATATTTCAACGCTTTTTCTCATCTCTTCTGGAATTTCCTTTGATTTTGGCATAACGTTCTTGTAAAATGTTTGTGACGAATACTTCACTCTCACGGTAAGGTTAAATATATATTGAGGTTTAGATTCAACAAGGCTGGCTGCAATCATGCCTTGGCTGTGTTCAATCAGATGAATCTAATTATCAATTACATTTGGACAATTGTTTGATTGAATAACTAAGGGGACAGTTGCTTTTTCACATTGGATAACTTTGTTCCTTAAATAAATTACATAATAATTTTAAAACTGCATTTTGTGTTTACTGACGTTCTCTTTTTCTAGTGCTACATTTTGATTAAAGATCAGAAACCAGTCAGTGTGACATATGTGAAATAACAGGGAAATCAGGAGTGAGCAAAACCTTTTTCATATCACTATATAGTACTATTCCTTGGGAGCAAAGCAACATTTACCATCAGTGAATACTTCAGTGAAACATGGGTGCTCAGTGGAACTGTCATACTGTTGAAGAAGATGTTTCGAACATGGCTATGTCATGTCAGTACTTTTTGTTTAATAACTTACTAAGGATCTCTTTTACCAAGGCGCATAGGCGCCTACGTGCATCCAACACACGTCAATTTGGAGCTACTGCCCGGCTACCTTGAGCCCCAGGCGGTAATTCCATTTTTTATGTGCGGCAGAAAATATTTTTTTATTTTCTGCCATGTGGCACTAACTGGGCGGTAATCGGCAGTGTATGTGCACTGACGATTACTGCCCGGTTAACATGTGAGAGCTTACAGCTAAGTCAACGGGTGGCGGTAAGGTCTCAGGCCCAAAATGGGCGTGTGACAATTTTTATTTGACACACGTCCATTTTCAGCCCCAAAAAAGGCCTCTTTTGCAGGTGCGCTGGAAAAATGGACCTGCGAGCGTCCAATACATGTGCCTACAACAGTGCAGGCCATTTTTCAGCGCACTTTAGTAAAAGGACCCCTAAAGAATTTGAACTTTCTCAGTTACTATTCATCTATAGGGTGAGACAAAAAAAAAAAATTACCCCTAGAGCTTTTTGCTGTTTTCTCAGCAACTGCTTGGAATTTCAACGTGAAATTTTACAGCTTTATTTGCTGTTACTATTTATATTTCTATGCCAAGTGGAATGAGATTATCTTTAAACATGGTGAAGTTATAGACTTTTTAGTGTGACCACCCAGGGATTTTTACGCATTCAAAAATGTTTGCATTATTTGAAGAAAAAAATGAGATATCAGCTACTGTTAATGATGTCACAGTGATGTAGACTTTTGTTTACAGATGCTTTTAATGAAATTATTTCTGATTGGAACAGCAATCATGGGCAAGGTGTCGGTAGAGGACAAAATGAGAATCCAGACACTGCGTGAATGCAAACTTCTGACACATTATTAATTGTATTGCTTGAATGAGGTTATTTTCCTGTGTTTAGCTCGAACATTTTTAACGTGTAAAAATCGCTAGATAGTACGCAAAAATGTCAGTAACATCCATATAGTTTAAGATAAATGAAATGTTGTTTAATAGTAATACATAAATATGATAACTAAATAAGGGCCCTATTTACTAAGCTGCGTTATAGGCATGCTATCATTTTTAGCGTGCACTAAAAATTAGCACATGCTAACGCTAGAGACACCCATGGAATATATGGTGTCTCTAGCGTTAGCGAAAGCTAAAAATGCTAGCGCACCTTAGTATACAGGGCCCTAAGTATATGAAACTTCTCATTGAAATTCAAAGTGGCTGCTGAGAAAACTGCAAAAAACTGTAGGGGGTTACTTTTTTGACAGCAAACAGGAAGAGGCTCTCGTTGTCTGCAGCAAATCACAAGGGCAAACCAAAGCAGACATGATAGAAGTCCAAAAAATGGTTTATGGATAAATGCTGAGCAGCTTTTTCGGTGCTGATTTTTAGGCACCATATATAGAATTTAGGGGTCCTTTTACTAAGGTGTGCTGAAAAATGGCTTGCGGTAGTGTAGGCGCACACCAATCCATTTTTCAGCGCGCCTGAAAAAAAGGCCTTTTTATTCTTGCCAAAAAATGGACATGCAACAAAATGAAAATTGCCGCGTGTCCATTTTGGATCTGTGACCTTACCGCCAGCCATTTATCTAGCGGTAAATACTCACACGGTAACCGGATGACCTACGCGTGTCAAATGCCACTTGGTGCGTGTCCAATATACACTTCCGAAAATAAAAAAATATTTCGGATGCATGTATCGGACGCACACCAAAAATGAAATTACCACAAGAGCCACATGGTAGCCGGGCGGTAACTCCATTTTGGCGTGTGTTGGGCGCACGTAGATGCTTACGCGGCTTAGTAAAAGGGTCCCTCAGTCCTTTATGCGCTAACATGCATGCCTTCTCCTGACCAGGTGAAAATGACTGTGGCTTCAATCTACTCACCTTGAAGGAACCACACATTTCTGAGTAAACATCGCAACAGCAACACCAAAGCAGACATTATTAGGTGCAAAAAAGTCGGGATTGTTTGAATAAAAGACTTTTTGCACCTTATAGTGTCTGCTTTGGTGTCACTGTGCTGTTCTGCTGCAAGACAGACTACTGCCTATTTCTTGATCTACTAAATGTCACAATATACAGGATTTCTTGGGTGCTTATTCAAGTCCATGGCCGAGAGAAGAGACATTCTCACTAAAATAAAAAAAAAAAAAAGACTGGGGTATTGGTTTGTAGAGCCAGACAGACCTGAAGAAGTACAAAGGATCAGAGTCCATGAACTGAGACTGCCTATGATCTAAGAGACATAACTGAGTGTGTGAGAAAGGTGTGAATTGACAGGGAGTGCATGCTTACAGTCAGACCTGTAAAAGATAAGTGGTCTGTAACGAGACATTATGATAAAGCAGATTTTGCAAAGGCAAAAGTAAGCAGAGAATTGTGATTGCAGTGTTACTCCACTTTCAAATGTGGAGATAAGGCCCAACAACCAAGTTGTAAATACTTTTTATTGGACTAATTAAATGTATCTGACATATTGTAACAAACTATTCCAGGAAAAAAAAACAACAGCAAAAAAAAAAAAGAATTACAGCTCAGTAGAAAAACAATTCTCAAAGTTGAAAGAAAGCTGTCAAAATAACCTGCAACTTAACATGGTTTAGCAAAAGGGCTCCTAGGTTAGGTGTCTATTTTCAGATATAATTTTGTTTTTTTCCTGAAAATAAGGCGCTCATTTTCAAAGCATAGGTGCTTGAAATGTCCAAATCTCGATTAGGAAAGGCAGAATAGGAACATCCAACACTGCAATCAGAGCCGGTCCTAGGGTCTCTGGTGCCCCCCTGCAGACTATGAGTTGGCGCCCGCGCGCACCCCCCTCTGGAACCCACGTGCGCGCCCACGCCCCCCCCCCCAGCATCTCCTTTCTCTCTTCTCCCACCCTGCCCCTGTCCAGCGATTCTCCTTCGCCCCCATCCCCTGCCGCCCTTGGTGCTTTAAATCTTTAATTTACCTCCGTTCCAGCAGCCGCATCATTTGAAAGCCCTGCCCTGTCTCTAGCCTTCCCTCCCTTCGTGAGTTCGTTCTGCAGTCCCGCCCTCGAGGAAATGACGTCAGAAGGCGGAACTGCGGAACGAACTCATGAAGGGACGGAAGGCTAGAGACAGGGCAGGGCTTTCAAATGATGCGGCTGCTGGAATGGAGGTAAATTAAAGATTTAAAGTACCTAGGGCGGCGCGATATGGTGGCGCAGCACCGCAGCGGTGCCCTTGAAGGCAGGCACCCCCCTGCGGCGCTTACCCCGCTTACCGGGTTTGATCGGCCCTGACTGCAATACATCAAAATAGCAAGGGGGTGTGTTCTGGATGTGTTTTGGGTGGGACTAGGGAAGGCCTGGAATTTGGATATTCAACATCGATTACCGAGGGGGAAGAAATGTCCAGGTATAAAAAGACCTTATGTAGACCTGATTCAGGAACATCCAGGTTAAAGAAAGGTGCTCTGATTCAGCAGCTGTCCACTGGAGAGAGTAAGGCATGGTCTGAGGAGTAGCCTAGTAGTTAGTGCAATGGACTGTAAAGCAAGGGATTAAGGTTCAAATCCCACTTCAACTTTTTTTGTAAATGTGATCCCTCCAGAAACAGAAAAATACCTACTGTACCTAAATATATAAGACACCTGCAAATCAGAAGGCTATTGAAGTGGTGTATATTCAGGTACAGAAGGTATTTTTCTGTTCCTGGAGGGATCACAATTACATTCACAGAAAATTAAAGTGGGATTTGAACCCGAACCCTTGGTTTACAGTCCACTGCACTAACCACTAGGCTGGCCCTCTGCTCTGCATGGATGTCTGTGTGGCCATTTTCTAAGAATGCTGTCATACAGATGCCCATGTCCCATGTTTTCTCCTCTTTCAAAATTTGGATGCTTCAGTTTGTAAAATGGATGTTCATGTTGGACGTTTCCAAGGCATGGATGTCCATCTCATGTATTTTCAAACAGGAAAATACCTGTGAGATGGACATCCATTTGGGACATTCTGACTTGCACATCCATATTCTGACTTGGATGCCCTTTCAAAAATGCCCCTTTACCTGTCTATCTTAGGTATCTAGAACTGAGGATCCTAAATTAGGCCAGCTGATTTATTCACCTACATTTACAGCTTGTTTTTGCATTAAGAATCTAGGTGGGATATGGTACATCCAAATTGGGATGTACACACTTTCCCATGATTTTTTCATAAGGCTCTGCTGAGGATGAAGCATTTTTAAATTACATTGAAGGACATTCAATAATATGCATTGAATTGCCAGCATGTTCAGCAGGAATGGCCATCATAGGAAGAAACATGTCCAAAAAGAGTAGTATCACTCAAAGTTTTGACAATCGAATTGCTGACGTATACCCATATTTCATGTAGAGCAGAGTAAAGCAATCAGCAGTCCAATTATAAGTTGGATCAGCGGTTGTTGAGTTTCTGAAGTCCTTTCCTCTATTAAGTAAAAAGGTTATCTAGATAACAGGGATAGTTTGCTTGTTTTATTTAAAGATTTGTATGTTCTGACGTATACCCATGCAAATTCTAATTTTGTAACCTATGAGTGCATATGTTAGCAGTTACATGCATAAGTGTTAGATTTAAAGAGCTAATTAACAAGCCTAACAATATTCTCTTTTTTATTTTTTGGACACTTTGAGCTGGTTTTAAACATTAGGGCGATAAATGTAATAGCTTCATCAATCACTGGAGCAAATCTTGAGCTGCCAGTTCCTTCGATTTCAAACAACCCTATTCTAGTGCTTTAAGGGACCAACAGCACTGATTTTAATGGGTAGAATCAGGGAATTCCAAAAGTGGGTCTGGCCAAATTCAAAGCATGCAGAGTTTTTGCACTAATCAGGGTAAGCACACCAGACACATGCACACAAGATTCTGTAGGGAGAGCAGCTAGCACTGTGCACGTTTGAGCAAAATGGAAGTGTCAACATACATCTGCACATTGGTAGAATGTTATTCTACACATAAATATTAGCCTTGAAAAAAATTCATGCACATAACATTTTTGCAAGGCTGATATTTATGTGCAGAACAACATTCCGGTTCATGCACAGATGGAATTTCTTTCTTTTTTTTTTTGCTCAGACCTGTGCACAGAGGTTTCACCTCTTGTTCTGTATTTAAAGTTGCAAGCACTTATTATGCTTGCAGAAACAAAAGAAAAAAACTGGCATGAAATCCCAAAAACTAGCATTAAGAGTGGAAGTTATCAAGATGCAATAAAAGGTGGACTTTTACTGCACCTTGATTTACCACGGGAGCCACCAACCCAGAGAGGGGCATAATCGAACGCGGACGCCCATCTCCATGGGCGACTATCTCCGAGGACGGGTCTGCAAAGGGGCGGGACAGACCGTATTTTCGAAAAAGATGGGCGTCCATCTTTTGTTTCGATAGTACGGTTGGTGCTGGGCAAATGCATCGGATTTGGGCGGATTTGAGATGGGCGATATCGGTTTCAGCGATAATGGAAACCTAAGGCGCCCAGCTCAAAAACGAACAACTCCAAGGCATTTGGTCGTGGGAGGGGCCAGGATTCGTAGTGCACTGGTCTCCCTCACATGCCAGGACACCAACCAGGCACCCTAGGGGCACTGCAGTGGACTTCAAAAATTGCTCCCAGGTGCATACCTCCCTTACCTTGTGTGCTGAGCCCCCCAAATCCCCCCAAAACCCACTACCCACAACTGTACAACATTACCATAGCCCTAAAGGGTGAAGGGGGCACCTACATGTGGGTACAGTGGGTTTTTGGGGGGGGGGGTTGGAGGGCTCCCATTTACCACCACAAGTGTAACAGGTAGGGGGGGATGGGCCTGAGCCCACCTGCCTGAAGTCCACTGCACCCACTAACAACTGCTCCAGGGACCTGCATACTGCTGTCATGGAGCTGGGTATGACATTTGAGGCTGGCATACAGGCTGGCAAAAAAAAGTTTTTAAAGTTCTTTTTTTTTTTGTGGGAGGGGGTTAGTGACCACTGGGGGAGTCAGGGGATGTCATCCCCGATTCCCTCCGGTAGTCATCTGGGCAGTTGGGGCACTTTTGAGGGACTTGTTCATGAAAAAAAAGGGTCCAAAAAAAGCGGCCCAAATTTCGCTACTGCCGCCCTTCTTTTTTCCATTATCAGCCGAGCGCACCCATCTCTTCTCGGACAATAAACACGCCCCAGTCCCGCCTTCACCACGCCTCCGACACGCCCCCTTCAACTTTGTTCGTTCCCGCGACAGACTGCAGTTGGAGACGCCCAAAATCGGCTTTCGATTATACCGATTTGGGCGCCAATGAGAGAAGGGCGACCATCTCCCGATTTGGGTCGAAATATGGGCATCTTTCTCTTTCGAAAATAAGCCTGATAGTATCTCAGCACTGTAGTTTGCTAGATCCTGTGGTAAAGGACTAAGGCTGCAGCATTAGTTCATTGTTCTAGGAGCATCGGGCCGCCAAGCTGCAGCTTGGTGCTTCAGGGCTGTCTCTTAAAGAGCCAGTACCTGTAAAAATTAGTAACCCCCATGCACCCCCTCCCATGAGGTTTTCAGTGCCAGAGAAGTAAGCACATCTCTCCCTCTAAAAGGTTTCCTCACAAATACAAGCTGAAAGGTAAAGTTAGCCCGGAGTTACCCATGACCCGAAACAAGTGTTAACTGCTGATGGGGAAATTGTACTGGATGTATATGTACTAAAGTTTTAAAATACAGACTATGGAAACGATTCTATAACTGGATGCTTCCTTTAAGCACCTTGAAGCTGCACAGTGAGAACCCATTCTATAATGGTATTTGGGTGCCCAGATTCTGTTCTTGAATACTATCAAAACCTGGCATCAGCTGTCATAGGTACTATATGTGACGCAGTTATACCAGCCATAGACCTAGAATAAATGCATTCATGTAAATACAGCAAGGGTGCATGTAACTTACAGTATCCATGTCCTGCCCATGCTCTGCCCATATGAAAGCTTTATGGACTTTCCCCCAGATCTATATAGTTAGCCTAGGGATCCGTGCTGAAATCCAGGAGTATTCTATAAAAACGCGTGTAACTTAATTGGCTTAACAAGCTAATCAATGTTGATAACAGTACTTAACAAGCAATAAAGAGCACTTATTGGCAATAATTAGAGTTTACACACACAACTCACTAAGCGTATTCTGTAACGGAGTACGCCTAACTTCTAATGTGTGCAGGCAAAAGGGGCGTGGTTATAGACTGGGAAATGGGTCTGCGCATAAATCTATATGCTGGGATTTATGCCATATTGTCATTGGTGTAAATGGAGATGCGTAGTTTTAGGCACTGGGATAGCAATGTAAGCCCCCTGGTGGCAGAGCAAGGTATTATACTAAAAATAGAATGGTGTTAATTTTTGTCACGGTATTTCCCCAATAAACTATGCCAACCAGGGAGTTTAACAATGAAAATAATTTTTATTTGCAAGGTTTTTATCAAATTAACAGTTGCTTTTAATTCATTTTTTCCCTTTTCAAGATTCTCCGCAAAATGTTCAGGAACATGTCAAGAACATAGCCAACATTTTCAAACAGCATCAGATAAGTACTCGCTTCAGTAACAGTATAAAGTTAAATCAAGCTGTCAACTGAATATGTCAATTAAGTCAAGAGTTTGATACTTTGTTTAAACTTTTGTTTTACAGGTCTGATCTCTACACTGTTTCAAAACAGGTATTACCACATTTATATTTTTCTCTCTTAAACTTTCCCCTCTACTCTTAATTTTCAGTTCTCTTTATTCTGTAAACTCTCAATTCAGGAACTTAGCTGAACTTCCTGCTCTCTTGGATATTTATTCTTTCTTCATCTTTCTTTTGATGGGTACCTTTTTTCTGTCTGCAGTTCCATTGTGTAGGGATATTAGTTTTCATTTGACTTAAAAATGAAAACTAATATCCCTACACAATTTGGCTTCCAATTTCATGTAAAAGTGCCACATTTATTTATTTATTTAGCTCTAACTACCCCAAAAGAAATAGTTGATTGATTATCCTTAAGCTAGCCCTCCCACTGTAATACACAGGATTCAGCATTCACTCACATTTGCAGACTATATAGCTTCTTTGCAAATATTTGTGTAACAATATAAGACCGGAAAATGGCAATATCCTACTCACCCCAATACCAAAAGACACCAAGAAAAACACAAACAAAATCACTACCGTCCAGTAGCATCTATCCCATTGGTGGTCAAACTGATGGAAAGCATGGTAACCAAACAATTTACAGATTACATAAACAAATTCTCAATATTACATGAATCACAGTTAGGCTTTCGCCCCCTCCACAGCACGGAAACAGTATTACTAACTCTTCTAGTCAAATTCAAGCAGGAAATAGCAACAGGTAAAAACATCTTTCTCCTCCAATTCAACATGTCTAGTGCATTCGACATGGTAAACCACAATATATTAATAAGATTACTAGATAAGTTCAGGATTGGTGGAAACATACTTAACTGGATCAAGGGCTTCCTAACCACAAGAACATATCAAGTAAAGTCAAATTCAAACATATCATCACCGTGGAAATCACTGTGGAGTACTGCAAGGATCACCGCTATCACCTATTCTATTCAACATAATGATGACCCCACTTGCCAAATCCTTATCCAACCATGGCCTTAACCCTTTCATATATGCAGATGATGTCACAATATACATTCCTTACAAAACCAAACTGACAGAAATCACCAACGAAATCAAGCTCGGATGAACATCATGGATTCATATGCAAATGCATTTCAATTAAAACTCAATAAAGAAAAAACTAATTGTCTCATCCTCTCATCCCAACACAGCGCGGACATCGCCACAAGTATCAACACCCCAGATTACACCCTTCCTATCTCAGACAGCTTGAAAATCCTCGGTATTGCAATGTACCTTAACTTAACACTAGAGAGCCAAGTGGCATCCACAACAAAGAAAATGTTCCACTCAATGTGGAAACTCAAACGCATGAAGCAATTCTTCCTGAGGGAAACATTTCGCAACCTGATACAATCAATGGTACTAAGCTATTTAGATTACTGCAATGGAATTTATGCGGGATGTAAAGAACAAACCTTAAAGAAACTTCAGACCACTCAAAACATGGCAGCTAGGCTTATATTTGGTAAAACGCGATTTGAAAGCGCAAAACCCTCAAAGAAAAACTACACTGCCTTCCAATCAAAGAAAGCATCGCCTTCAAAATCTGCACCCTGGTTCACAAAATCATCTACGGAGAAGCCCCGAGTTACATGACAGACTTGATCGACTTACCAATTAGAAATACATCCGAATCAACACGATCTTATCTAAATCTTGTTTATAATTAGTGGCGTAGCTAGGGTAGTTGACACCCGGGGCCGGTCATTTTTTAACCCCCCCCCCCCCCCCCCGAAATCCAGTACTAGGCATACCGAGAATACAAAACACTCAGGACCTATAGAGCAATTCTACCATACCATAAGCAGTAATTTGTACGAGTCACACAAGGAAAAGGAAAGCATCTTAAACACTACAGTGAGCACTAGAACATCAATTCACCTATTGTAAAACGAAAACAGACAGATTAGTACAGGTCTGTCGATCCTGCACAGTCAATGCCAACCGAAAGCCATGTCTTTTTCACAAATACAGATACACCCTAATCCACTATAGAATAAGTAATCATAAACTTTCTATTTAGACAAAAATTAAACTAAACCCCGATGCCAGACTCTGCATACAATGCAACACCACAGAAACAGAAAATGTCCTCTAGTACTGTGCAAAATATAAAGACAGCAGATGTAAATTTGAAAAAACTAACAAATACCAATCACCACTTTACAAATTAACAAATAGAAATAAAACAAATAATATCATTTTATTGGACTAATACATTCAGCTTTCAGAGGCCAAAACCTCCTTCCTCAGGTCAATTCAGTATAGTACTGTTACAGTGTCCTATCCTGACCTGAGGAAGGGGGTTTTGTTCTCCGAAAGTAAAATGTATTAAAATTAGTCCAATAAAAAGATTACCTTATTTACATGTTCTATTATAAACATTAACACAGCTACAATACTACTTTATCCTAAAGCAAAAAAATAAAAATATATATTTACAGTTCATTGTCTCTGGTTTCTGCTTTCCTCATCTTTTCACTGTCTTCCTTCTATCCAGCATCTGTCTTTGCTCTCTCTCTGCCATCCAGTGTCTGCCCTCTCTCTCTCTGCCCCTTCCATCCACTGTCTGCCCTCTCTCCCTTCCATCCACTTCTGCCCCTTCCATGCACCAAATGCCCCAGTCTGCCATCTCTCTCTCCCCCTTCCATCAGCATCTGCCCTTTCTCTCTGCCCCTTCAATCTGTCTGCCCTCCCTCTACCATCCATCCAGGGTCTGCCCTCCCTCACACTCTCCCCTTCTATCCCCTCTCTCTCTGCCCCCTCTTTTCAGCCCCCAGTTCCAGCCCCCTTATTCCACCCGCCCCTAGTTCCAGCCCCAGCCCACATCTCCCACCTGCCCCCCTTTTCAGCCCCACTATCCCACCAGTCCCCAGCCCTTTTCTCCCATCAGTCCCGAGCTTCAGCCTCCAGCCACTTCTCCCTGTCCTCTTTTCAGCCCCTAGTTTCAACCCCAGCCCTTTTCTCTCACCAGTTCCGAGCTTCAGCCCCAGCCAGTTCTCCCTGTCCCCTTTAAAGCCTCTAGTCCCCACAGTTTCAGCCCCCTTCATCCACCACATGCCTTGCATCCCCCCTTTTCAGCCCCAGACCCATTCTCCCACCTGCCCCAGGCATGGACCCATTTTCCCTCCTGCCCCCTTGTCAGACCCCAGTTCTAGCTTCAGACCCCTTCTCCCATCTGAGCACTCCCCTCCCCCCACCCTCCCCAATCCCCTTCTCCCCTCTCTGAGCACCCATCTGAGCTCCCCCACCCTCCCTAATCCCCTTTAAGCACCCCTCTGAGCTCCCCCACCCCTCCCCAATCCCTTTCTCCCCTCTCTGAGCTCCCCACCCTCCCTAATCCCCTTTAAACACCCCTCTGAGCTCCTCCACCCTTCCACAATCCCCTTCTCCCCTCTCTGAGCTCCCCCACCCTCCCTAATCCCCTTCTCCCCTCTCTGAGCTCCCCAGCCTCCCTAATCCCCTTTAAGCACCCCTCTGAGCTCCCCCACCCTTCCCCAATCCTCTTCTCCCCTCTCTGAGCTCCCCCACCCTCCCTAATCCCCTTTAAGCACCCCTCTGAGCTCCCCCACCCCTCCCCAATCCCCTTCTCCCCTCTGAGCTCCCCCACCCTCCCTAATCCCCTTTAAGCACCCCTCTGAGCTCCCCCAACCCTCCCCAATCCCCTTTAAACACCCTTCTGAGCTCCCCCACCCTTCCCCAATCCCCTTTAAACACCCTTCTGAGCTCCCCCACCCTTCCCCAATCCCCTTTAAACACCCTTCTGAGCTCCCCCACCCTTCCCCAATCCCCTTCTCCCCTCTCTGAGCTCCCCCACCCTCCCTAATCCCCTTTTCCCCTCTGAGCTCCCCAGCCTCCCTAATCCCCTTTAAGCACCCTCTGAGCTCCCCCACCCTTCCCCAATCCTCTTCTCCCCTCTCTGAGCTCCCCCACCCTCCCTAATCCCCTTTAAGCACCCCTCTGAGCTCCCCCACCCCTCCCCAATCCTTCTCCCCTCTGAGCTCCCCCACCCTCCCTAATCCCCTTTAAGCACCCCTCTGAGCTCCCCCACC
Source organism: Microcaecilia unicolor (assembly GCF_901765095.1). Lineage (NCBI taxonomy): Eukaryota > Metazoa > Chordata > Amphibia > Gymnophiona > Siphonopidae > Microcaecilia > Microcaecilia unicolor. The sequence continues at coordinate 283,934,188 of NC_044035.1, read as the reverse complement.
CCTCCCCAATCCCCTTCTCCCCTCTGAGTCCCCCACGACCCGACAGCTGAGATCCGTTCTCCTGCTGCTCCTACCCTGTCCTGCCTTTAAAATCTTTTTTTCGAAGCGCCGGAGAGTGGCAGGCGCGCGCCTCACGTCTGCCCTGCTAGTAAAGAAGATGTCGTTGACGTCGTCGTCCTTCCCACACTGAGTCCCGCCCACCCTCGTGGTAATAGGAAGTTGCCTCAGAGGGGGGCGGGACTCAATGTGGGAAGGGCGACGACGTCAGCGAGATCTTCTTTACTAGCAGGGCAGACGCGAGGCGCGCTGCCTGCTACTCTCCGGCGCTTCAAAAAAAATTTTTAAAGGCGGAGCAGTGGGAGCAGAGCACCCCCCCACCCGATGACACCCGGGGCGGATCGCCCCCACCGCCCTGCCCTTGCTACGCCACTGGCACTACCCAAGCTGCAAAGGACTTAAATACAAAATAACTTACACATCTAGTTTTTCCTACATAAGCACACAACTGTGGAATACATTACCAAAAGCCTTGAAAATAACGTACGAGCACCTAAACTTTCGGAAATCACTAAAAACCAACCTGTTTAAAAAGGCATACCCTACCGATCCAATTTAAATGCCTAATCTCTGGAACACAACCAAACTAAAGCACGTAATGGACATAACACAACTCTTCCATTCTCCAATTCCCTAATGTGGCTGTGCCACATGAACTTGATCTTACCACAACATCACCCTGTATTTGTTCACACCAGAGCCTGCAAAGGCCTCTCCGGTACTATGTAAGCCACATTGAGCCTACAAATAGGTGGGAAAATGTGGGATACAAATGTAACAAATAAATAAATATTCAGTTACAAGATATCCTAGACATAATTCAGACAACCTTGGACCAGATGGCGAACTAGGCATCTCTTTCCACCTGTAACTAAATAGGGAGAAAAAACAAATTTCTTATAATCCCAATAATTTCCCAACCCAGTCTAGCTTCACCATCAACCAAGTAATCTACCCACAGGAAACATCTTTGAAAATTCTCAGAATTGTTATAGATCAACAATTAACAGGTGAAGACCAAGTTAACACCGTGGTATCCAAGACCTTCAGATCATTATGGAAGTTAAAAAGAATTAGATCCTTTTTCCCAACAAATTCCTTCCGAACAATTGTGCAAGCATTGATGCTATCACAACTGTATTACTGCAATGCGTATTACTAGGGAATAAAGAACCTTTAATCAAAAAAATGTAAACTACATTAAACACAGCCACAAGACTTGTATTGAGAGCTTCAAAATTTGACAGAGCTTCTTCCTTACTTTCCAAACTACACTGGCTTCCAATCAAAGCTAGAATAATCTTCAAAACCTGCACATTCATTTACAGAATAATACTTGGTTTGGTACTGTGAAAATGATGAGGCTTGCTATTGTGATGATGAAGCTCCCACCTCAGGATCCCAGGTCCCTCTTTCACTCAGGGTGAGCTGGTTCTCAGTATGCAGATTTTATGCAAATTAATCTACTACCCTTTTCTGCTCAGGGTGACCTGCTTCTCAAAAGGCAAACAGTCAGGTCTCCCCAATCAGGCTATTTTCATACACATCTTTATTCCAGCCTCTGGGGCACACTTCTTTTAGCTTAAAACACTTTCACAAGCTTAAACCGTTCTTCCAGCTTAAACATTTCATTTCTTTCTACTCAGTGCAATCTTCCCTTTTAAACATTTCCTCTTGCACAGTTCAATATCTATAGATTTCTTCCCCCTGAGCCCTCTCATACAGGCATTTGGGCTCAGTTCTAACTCAGTCCCTGGACACACAGTCCCTCCTTGTAGCACCCAGCTCTAGACACAGTCTCTTCCTCTGGGACACAGAGTACCTCTTCACTGTTCTAGACACAGTCCTTTCATCTGGGACACACAGTACCTCTTCACTGTTCTAGACACAGTCTTTTCACCACCAGGCCATAGGGCTCAGCCAGTACTTCTCATGGGGATTCCTCTGCTTCAGTTACCAGCCTTCTTCCTCAGCTGCCAGCTCTTCTTTCCTCCCTTCACAACTCAGGAGGAGTATAAGTAGTTAATAACCAAACAGGCCCCAGCCCATAACCTGCTGCACCTGTTTCCACCTCCAGGACTCTCCCAGGTCCTAGCGACCTCCAGCTGTACCTCCCCTTACTGGCTCCCTTCAGCAACTCACCCAGCCCTTTTCCCTGGACATTCTAGGGGAACTACGCCCTCTAGGGGCCTAACCAGGGTAGGACAGCCTCTTCCTTCTTACAGGCACCTGAATACATGTTGAATTTAATTGATTTACCAACTCAAACTGCATCCCTAATATCCAGAAAATACCTTATACTTCTTTATCCTAACTATAAAACATCAATTTCAAGTCCATTTTATGAAAAGATTTCACTCATGTGGAGGGGCATTTTCGAAAGGGACATCCATGTTTTCATATGGACGTCCTCGCAAAACATCCCGATCTAGGGGCAGGAAAACCCGTATTTTCAAAACAAGATAGACGTCCATCTTTCATTTCGAAAATACTATCAGGGATGTCCAAATCCTTAAATTTGGTCATCCCTAGATTTGGTTGTCCCTAGACTTGGTTGTTTCTGATTTTTGGCGATAATCGAAACCAAGGACGTCCATCTCAGAAACGATCAAATACAAGCCATTTGGTCGTGGGAGGAGCCAGCATTTGTAGTACACTGGTCCCCCTGACATGCCAGGACACCAACCGGGCACCCCAGGGGGCACTGCAGTGGACTTCATAAATTGCTCCTAGGTTCATAGCTCCCTTACCTTATGTGCTGAGCCCCCAACCCCCCCCCCCAAAAAAAAAATCTCACTACCCACAACTGTACACCACTACCATAGCCCTTACAGGTGAAGGGGGGCACCTAGATGTGGGTACAGTGGGTTTGTGGTGGGTTTTGGAGGGCTCGGTGTTTCCTCCACAAACGTAACAGGTAGGGGGGGATGGGCCTGGTCCGCCTGTCTGAAGTCCACTTCACCCACTAAAACTGCTCCAGGGACCTTCCTACTGCTGTCATGGACCTGACTATGACATCTGAGGCTGGCACTAAATATTTTTAAAGATATTTTTTGAGGGTGGGAGGGGAGGTCATCCCCAATTCTTTCCGGTGGTCATCTGGTCATTTCGGGCACCTTTTTGTGCCTTGGTTGTAAGAAAAACATGACCAGGTAAAGTCGGCCAGGTGTTCATCAGAACATCCTTGAATCTTTCGATTATGGGTCGAGGACGTCCAAGTGTTAGGCACGCCTATGTCCTGCCTTCGCTACACCTCCGATACGCCCCCTTGAACTTTGGCCATCCCTGCGACAGAAAGCAGCTCGGGAAGTCCAAAATCGGCTTTCGATTATACCGATTTGGACAACCCTGTGAGAAGGACGCCCATCTTCCGATTTATGTCGAAAGATGGGCGTCCTTCTCTTTCGAAAATGAGCCCGATAGGGGCCCTATTACCAAGCTGCAGGATAAAGAGCCCTGCACTGGTGGCAGGGGCTGTTTTTCCTGCATGCCAGGGCCTTTTATACCACAGCAGGTAATAAAGCCCCCAGCACACATGACCATGCGGTAAGAGAACTGTTACCACATGGCCATGCAACAGGGAGTCCTTACAGCCACCCACTGAGGTGGCGATAAGGGCTCCCACTCTAACCCGGCGTTAACCAGGCAGCACGCGGCGATGCCCGATTACTGCCTGGTTACCACCGTGCAAGCCATTCTGGAGGTTTTCTTTTTCCCCCGGAAATGGCACGTACTCAGTGCGGGATTACCATGGGGCCATGTTGGGCTGGTGGCAGTCCCGAAATAGTGAGCAGTAAGCCCATGTTGGGCTTACCTCTTCTCCGTAAAAGGGCCCCACAGGCACTAAATGGGGGAATTATTTACCAGTTGAAATTAAATGAATTTCTAACTATTTAATATTCCAAAAAATTCCGAAAACTTTTATCTTTGAAAAATTCCTGAAATAAACTCCCTATTTGAAAAGCCACACTAGCAGCTGCCACGCAACAATGCTGATACAACTCATTCATAGTGAATGGGCTGTGTCGGCATTACTGTACTGGCAGCCACTAGTGCAGCTTTGTAAACAGGGAGGTAAGTATGTTATCCATTGAATTCTAGTATTTCTGTAAAAGCCTAAGAAGTTTAGTTAAGTTGCTTTAATAGATCAATCTCTACATCGATATTTGTATCTGCTGTTTCTTAACTAGTGTAAGCCACATAGAACTGCACAATTCATATTTGGATTATGTGGGATATAAGAACCAAAATAAATAAGCTAAAATAAATATATCAGATCTGAAAATGATTTTTGATGAAACCAAACCAAAATGGCCTAATTGTAGAGTTTTGCCATTAGTTTTAAAATAAATTCCCATACCTAGGGCTTCTTTTGCAAAGCCGCGCTACTGATTCTCGGTGTGGCAAATGAGAGAAAGCCCATTCAATTCCTATGGGCTTCCTCTCATTTGCCGCATGGGAATCGCTAGCTCGGCTTTGTAAAAAAAGCCCCTAGTTTTATTTATTTGTTGCATTTGTACCCCACATTTTCCCACCTATTTGCAGACTCAATGTGGCTTACAATAATACATCGTGACAATCGTCAATCAAGAATAGATAAACAATTGGTTACATAAAGAACAAGTGTAACAAATGGATATAATCAATTCAATAAATCAGAAAACAGATTAATCAATTCAATAAATCAGAAAACAGACAGATTATCTAGTAAGTAGTAAGTATCTAGTAAGTAGTGATATGTTATGTAACCAAACAGTGTAAAGGCATGTGTATACCTTTGCCTGTGCTTGACACATCAGCCAGTTTACATTAGCTTGTCTTCTATCATTAGCAAAGGGCATGTTGCCCTCTAGGGATGTCCATTCATTTGAAGTGACATGGAAAATGTCAATGACATTTCAGGGCTCTAGCTAGCTATCTGCAGCCATTGCAGCTGCACAGGTGCAAGGGAAGCTGGAGTGCCAAACTTGCACTATGCCCACTGGCTTCCTTTGCCAGTGCGATGCAAGTGGGCAGAGATAGAGTATATTGGGAGTACTTAGAAGTGTGCACACAGGGCGCACTTGCAGCTTGTGATACTCCTGTGTTTCCCATATTGTTTCATGTCATGTTGTAGATCATGTTTTTAATTGACATAATTGAAAAAAATCTTGACTTTTTTCTTATACCATTAATATTGTGCTTTATAGCTCAGTGGTGTGTATAGTATTACTTAATAGTGCATATGTGATAACATGAGCTTGTGGTCAGGGTTTCTGGGCCTGCAGTGAGGCTCCTTACAGAAACAAATGGGCTCTTCCAGTTGTTGGAGTGGGTGTCTTCTTCCTTTGATGCGTGCTGGTATTTTGTTCCATTCAGTTGGAGTTGTTGCTGGTATCCCCATTATCCACATTGTTATTGAATAATAGAAGATCCATGCCCTTAGGCTGGTCATTTTCAGGGGTTACATCTGGCTTGGGGGTGTTTGCGTGAGAATATGTGTGTGTTTGGGCTCTGAGGTGCTTGTGTTTGTGTGTTGCATGGGGCTGTTTTTTTTTCTCTCTTGACTGGGGGTTTGCTTGCATCAGTGAGAATGATCAGATAGTAGAAAGGTAGTGAAAAAAGTCTTTCAGTAACAGTCACGTCTAAGAGATAAATGAGCAGTGGAAGTTATTGCTCAGAGAGTGGAGGACACTGTGGCTAATCATGGAAGCCAAGAGGAGCAGCTTAGAGGGCACATACTTGCTGCATCACCCCAGGTGAGAGGTCTTGGTTCTGGGCTGCCCTTCTTCAATGATGAGTCATGCAGCTCCAAATAGGTTGTCTGCAACTTCGTGTAGGGTGCCTGCAGGATGGGCGGCAGGCCATCCAACTGGACTTTTGCAGGGCATGGACTCTGACCCCAAATATAAACTTTCACGACCCTTTCATGTTCCTGCAGCCTTGGAGCATGTCACTGTGCTGACTCCTCGGCTGGCCATCACCAAGCGTGGTGAGGGTGAGACTACAATGCCCTTCTGGGCTGGAGAGCACTGTGGTGTGCCAATGTTTGATTGCACTGCCGATCCACATCTACATGCTCTGGTCTGCCAACACTGGACTGCTCTGTTGAGCCACGTAGTCTAGTTGGTCTGCAGAATTAGGAAAGCTTGCCTGTTAATTTTGCACCTAGGTTCCTCCAGACAGGTTGTTGTGTCACTCTGTCTGATTTGACAATTTCCTTTGTTTGCTGTTTGAAAGAAGGTTACAAATGCTCTGTTCTCTATTTCAAGTTACCAGTTTGGAATTACTGCAGGTAATTGAGAGGAAAAGGGGGAGATGAGCTGAGTAGGACAGGTATTTTGAGACAGGAGAGTGATTGACCTTAAGCACTTCTTGGAATGCAGCTATGAGAAAAGCTTCCATAATGCCTATTTTAAATCTCCTTTATTTAAGTCAGAAACATTGTTTTTCTTGAGGCTGTTGCATCTTCTTCTCTAGATTACTAGGGTGTATGAAGATCTTTGATCTCATAGACCATGTGGACCAGGGTAAGTATTTTAAAGGAAATGCCAAAAACTAAAGGAAGCCAATGAAGATGAAAGAACTGTGGTGTGACATGATCAAACCTGCTCATGCAACAAAGAAGTCTAATGGCTGAATTGTGCAAGGTTTAGAGGTGCTTGAGTTGAAAACCAGCGATACCAGCATATATAGAGTTACAGTAGTCCAAATGTGAGATCAAAAAGGCATGAATAGGGGTTTGGAGCATGGTAAAGTCAAGATAGCTACATACAGAATGGAGTTTACATAGAACAATGAAATCCATTTTGATTACATTATGAATCTACTGTTGAAACAATAGTTGGGAATCAATGATGTCCCACAGGTAGCAAAAAGAAGAAACGGGGGGGGGGGGGGGGGGGGGGTAGTCAAACTGAACAAGATAGGGCACAGACTAGGCTGGGACAGTAAGCCAATAATCTGACTTGCTACAGTCTTCTCAGGGTTTAAAAGCAATTTTTGATGGGCAAGCCAACCAGCAATAGCATCAAGACATTTCTGTAATGGACAGAGGTCAATATAAAGTGGAGAAGTCGGAAAAATTAGTAATATGTTGTCTGCATTAAAATAGAAACTGATATTAAACAATTGCATGAGAGAATACAAACTAATGCACGCGTCAAACTTTACCTACTTGAGCACATAGCTATGGAACGCATTGCCATGCAACCTAAGAACGACTTACGAACTAATGAACTTCTGCAAACTGTTTAAGACCCATTTCTTTAACATGGCATACCAAAAAAATCAACCAATGTGAACATTTATTTATTTTTGTTACATTTGTACCCTGCACTTTCCCACTCATGGCAGGCTCAATGCGGCAGGCAATGGAGGGTTAAGTGACTTGCCCAGAGTCACAAGGAGCTGCCTGTGCCAGGAATTGAACTCAGTTCCCCAAGACCAAAGTCCACCACCCTAACCACTAGGCCACTCCTCCAGTACACAACTCCTCCACATATATTCAGAATTGCTTTACAATATCTGCTTACAATACTACTATCATGCTTATCATTATCATGTTGCTCAAGATCCTTCTGTAATATTAAATGTCCATCTCTTTTATATTTCCACTATTCATGATCTATTGTAAGCCACATTGAGCCTGCAAAGAGGTGGGAAAATGTGGGATACAATTGCAATAAATAAATAAAATAAATAAATAAATAAAGGGCTTAGGAAAATATTGAAAAGCAAAGGTGAAAGAATAGATCCTTAAGGAACATCACAAGTCACAAGAGAGAAAGTGACTAGAGGAAACAGTAGAAGAAAAGAAAATGAACAACCTGACAGAAAAGAGGTGAACCAGTCAAGTGCTGATCCAGAGATCCCAATGTCTGATAAGCGACCAAGCAGGAGTGATTAGTCTACAAGGTTGAAAGCAACTGAAATGTCAAGTGAAATGACTAGAGCTATATTACCTTATTGAGAATGGAATGATATTCACTAAGAAGTTTAAGAGCCTCTCTTATGAAGCCGCGCTAGCAGTTCCCACGTGGTAGTGCCGATGGAGCCCATTCAAAGTGAATGAACTTTGTCGGCATTACCGCACCGGGAGAGAGTCTAAGTAACTATGGATTCTGTGCTGTGAAACTGTTGGAACCCTGTCTGACAAGGGTGAAAAATTAATGAACATTTTATAAATGTACAGCAAATTTATAGAGAAAACAAAGATTTGAGGTTGGGCAGTAACTGGATGGAAGGGCAGGATCACGTGAAGCCTTCTTCAACATAGGGTGAACCAGAGCAATCTTCTAGGGGAGAGGAAGAGAACCAGAGGAAAGATTATTGATTAGAATCAATTTCAGGGGCAGCAATCCATGTGTGGGGACTTTCATCTAGGATGGGGCATAGGGATCAAGGAGGCAGGTTATGGGCCTCAAAGAAGCCAGAATGATAGAGAGGGTAGACAGAGTACGCAATGAGAAAGAACTCAGGGATGTGAAAAGAGAAGGGATAGGGGAAAAGCTGAGAATTACAGAGAGAGAAAGGGGACAGGAAAGGGATAGAACTTCCTCAGTAAAGAAGAATCAGCATTCTGAGAAGTGAATTCTGAAACTAGTTGAAAAAGATGTTGAGTGGGATGGGCTGCAGAACAAATCAAAGTGTTCAAAAGCCAAAGAAGAGTAGCAGCATTTAAGGAAAGAGGTAGAGGAAAGTTAAGGGAAGCTCAGCAGAGAAGAAGTACATAATTCTATTTGAGTTCTGCCTCAGCTTAATGCAGCTCAACTCCTTTCCGTTGGTATTATGATGACTGCTGCCTGCAACATATTGTTTGCATGTTGTCCTGAGCCAAAGTAACATGAGTGACGCTGATGCACAGAGAATCACAACCTACTTCTCTCCCAGTTTGCGTTTCTTTACAAGGAATACACTGGGCTATTTTAAATCTCTGTTCTAGTTCTTTAATAACAGAGGAAAGGAATGGCTCAAATGACTTTTCCAAGATGTATAAGTTCTTTATGTATAAATAAGCTCTTTCTTATTTATACATCCTCTTGACAAAATTACTTATCAAAACATTTTCAAATTCCCCATAGACCTCACGAAGATCAATTCTCATTCTCCGCACGACTTGCCCTCCCCTCCCAACATAATTGGAATGGAAAAGGCATGACAAGAGGGTGGTGGACAGGCAGCTCCTCCCTATTTGTGAAGCTAATGAGCCTCTTCATTTCTCCTCATTATACATGTGTCACCTTTGGCATTAGCCTTCAGCCTGGCTTTAGATTACAAGTATGCTAATGCCATAATCGACAATCTTTTTCTTCTCCCATCTTCTCTTCTGTTCTTATTTTTTTCATGTAATATCTGAGGAACAATCCCTTTACATCTTTTTTTGCTTGCTCTCTCTCCTCTTCCCTGTTCTCCCTCCCTCCATTTGGAAAACTAGTCTAGACTGGAAAGTAATGAGCATATTAATTAGACTGGTTTGAAAAGGAGGGTTACTCTGTCTGCGTGTTTGGCCTTTTGCATTCTCCCTCCCTCCATTTTCTTCCTCTCGGTGCAATGTATTTTCTTGGAGATTAATCCCTCCTGTTTACACAGTCTGACACAAAACAAGAAATGTAAATCTAAACTGGAATAAAGGTCACATAAGTACAGGAGGTAATTTGGGATCCTCTTAATGATGGCAGACTGGTTTGGGAGGGAACCAAGAAAATGTTTTTGTCTCCAAGGCAGACTAAAACAAAATGATCTTGCTCTAATCAGGACTTTTCCTCTGTTATGACAAAATATCAAGCATTTTTCACCTCTGTCCTTTCAAAGTTTGTGATCACTGTAATCTAAAAAGAATTTAAAGCTTGCGCTGTCATTCCTGCTACCACGTCCCTTATCAGTTTCAGATGTTAGTGATTGATAAAAATAGAAGTAGAATTGCCATATAAGCCAGGACACCTGGTAAGGATGTAAAATGATGTGTCTATTACAGTCATCTGAGCTGACCCCAGCACGATCACTAGTGTAGAAGAGATACCTTCAGTATAGCAAGGTTTCAAAAACACTGAAATATCTATAAGGGAATGCAGCCCTAATATCTCTCATCAATACTTTCCTCAGTGGAGTGTGGAGCAAACGATAACAAAGGTCTTAGTTCCTACTTTTAATGACATTAAAGTGAGAAAACACTATGTAAAGTATGCTCTCTAAATAATTAAATATCTTTTCCTGTTTTGGTTTGGTTTTTTTACTTGACTTTTGAGAAGTAAAAAGGGACATTATTTTTGAACACTTCCCTTCTTCAGTCATACCCGCATTAGGGATGTGCTCTCATTTGAAACAATATGGGGCATTTTAAAGTTGCAGTTTGCTCCAATTCAACCTTTAAAATTACACAAAGAAAAACAACAAATTGTCTTCTGCTTTTTGTGGTTTTTTTTTTTACATTTTCTAATTATGCAACATTAATACGTAAGTATTAATAAACAAAATAAGTAGATTACAATTCATCAAAAGAAAAAGAAGAAAAGGAAAAATATTACACTTTGTCCTCAAAGTTAGTCCACTATAGGAGAAGAATCCTAGACACATCCAGAAATCAGTATCTGCAAAGCAAACTGAAAGCACGGAATAAAAACTCAAGTTATCCAATACAAAAGGGTGGTCATGTCTCCATAGTCTAACTATGGTCTTCTACATTAGTAAGTTCTTCCCAAAGCTCGACTCCTTTTATTATCTAACAAATATCTCAATTGAGAGGGCTCATAGAAAACATATTTCATAGATTCTAAAAGTAATACATACCCACAAGGAAAACACAGGGCCGCCGAGAGGGGGGGACAGGGAGGACAAAGGTCCCGGGGCCCGGGCCTCCAGGGGGGCCCAGCGCCTGTCGCCGCCTGGCCCGCCCTCCGTCACTCCCAGAACTAACCTTAAGCCTCCTTTCACTTCGCAGCAAGCAGCAGAAGGTCAGGCCACTCCTTCCTTCCATGTCCCGCCCTCGCCTGACGTAACGTCCGCGAGGGCGGGGCACGGAAGGAAGGAGGAGAGGTATGCCCTGCCGCTGCTTGCTGCAAAGTGAAGAGGCTTAAGGTTAGTTCCGAGGGCCTGGCCCGATAGCGGGTGGAGGGGCCCAACAACCTCGGGTGGGTGGCGGGGGGGCCCGGCGACCTCGGGTGGGCGGGGCCCGGCGATCTCGGGTGGGCAGCAACCTCAGGTGGGGGGGGCCCCGGGGGCAGCCTTGTCCCGGGCCCGGCTCTGGCTCTCGGCGGCCCTGGGAAAACAAACAACACAGGAAATCCCTATCACATTGCAAAATATTTCTTTCTATGTTCCAGTGAAGTGTAGTTTTACACAGATCAGGAAATATCTCTGTCTTCTGCCTCATAAACAAAGTAGAATGCTTCCTAAAAATAGAGTCACAACACAGTGTCCAGGTCTTGTGGAAAACAAACAAGACTAATAAGATGGATCTTTTAAAACCTACTCCACCTGATGATTCCAACCAAGGGAAGAGGTACAACCTAACCCTTAAAGTATCATTAGAACTCCTATTAGCTCCACTCAGCAAGTCCTCAGAACTTCTTGTCATGGGGACATAAAAGGCCTCACTAATCAGAGAAATGCTCTTTTACTATATTCAAGACATCCGCTAAGTATTTCTTCAACAGTTCCAGTGGTGAAATAAACAGGTTAGATGGAAAATACAGCACTCACAAGTTCAAAGCCTTAGAGGAATTTTTCAAGTTTTCCAATGTGTGATGAATTATTCCTCTAAAGGGCTTCCATAAAGATGCGTTATTTTACTGTTAGTCCAAGTTATCAGTAACTAGGTTTCGTTGCATAAAATGCCACGTGAGCTAAAAAAGCTAAAAAAGCATGAGGTAGCAGTTAAATAACCCATCGTAATAGTAGCCCACATTGATAACTATGCTCCTGGTTTGTAAAAATTTGTGCATTCAAGTTTTACAACTGCTTAACTCTTCTCGCCACTCAAGTAATCCCATCTCATTTGACTAAATTTTAGCATCAACATCAATTATAAGATGAGCTAACAAAGGGGTCCATTTACAAAGCTGTGGTAAAAGTGGCCTGCAGTAGTGTAGGCACATCTTTTGGGCACGCGCTAGGCCACTTTTTACTGCAGCTGGGAAAAAGTCCATTTTTTAATGGACCAGGAAATGGGCGTGTGCTAATATTAAAACTAGTGTGTGCACATTTATGAGTGGAGGAGTGGCCTTGTAATCCAGAGGTGGCCAGTTCAAATCCCACTGCTGCTCCTTGTGATCTTGGGCAAGTCACTTAACCCTCATTGCCTGAGGTGCAAACTTAGATTGTGAGCCCTCCTGGGACAGAGAAATATCCAGTGTACAATGTAACTCACCTTGACCTACTACTGAAAAAGGTATGAGCAAAACATAAATAAATATTTATGGCCTGAGCCCTTACCACCACCTATTGACCTAGCAGTAAGGGCTCACATGGTAACCATATAGCTTGCACCTACATGGGCACACTGCTGTTACTACCGAGAATGCCCCCAAAATAGAAAATTATTTTCTACCATGGGATTTGGTGCATGCCAAAATTGGAATTACCACCGGGTTCACGTGCTACCCCTGTGGTAGTGCCAATCAGGCAAATGCTAGTCACACATTAGCCTTCCCACGCCTTTGTAAAAGGGCCCCAAAGAAATAGATTGCTCCAGAGAAGCAGTTGCAGTTCATAGACTATCAAGGTTCACAGTAAATGGTTTAACTAATGAGGATCTGTTCTGTAGCCCCAAATCATAGCACTGATCTCATGAATGCAGCCTGACCCTGCAGCAGGCCTCTGTAAAAAAGATGTTCCTACTTGCAGTTTCTACAGTAGTCACCAAAGCTAACTATTCCAGGTTCATACCTACTGGGCCACTTGCATGTTGCTCTGTGTCTTGTTCCACTCCTCTTTCCATTTGCCATGGCACCTGGTCAGCCTCCAAAGCTGGAGTAGACTCACACTGACTTGAAGTTAACCCCACCCAAAATTGATGCTCCATCCGTCCAACAGAGGACAAGGCACCCCTGGACCACTGGGGGGAGTGACGCATCAGATTCCAGCTGCACAGTTACTCCCAAACCAGCAGCACCAGACCCCTTTGGCAAAACTGAGCACGAGACAGGTAAGTGTTACATTATCACATTCTGGCAAATATGGAGTTGCGAGGATTCCAAGGGTTTTTGCCTCAGTGCTCTCTTTCATTTCCTCATTGCATAGAAATAAAGAAAAAAAGTTTGGTCAAAAGCCATAAAAAGGGAGCTCCAACACACTTGTCTCATCTTGCAAAGTCATCTTTTTTTAAAAAATCTTTATTGAGTTAGAGATAGAATATCACAACATCTTCAAAACAGCCGTTAAACTTCGTGTTACAACACTGTCATTACATCAGAGTGGGGCATCCATGCTGCCGCCCATTTCCAACAGGTATACAGAACAAACATCAATAGTGTAACAATTGTGAGAACTGTCCCTGACCCACCTCATTTTCTTTTCCTCCCCCCCCCCCCCATGAATAAAGTAAAAGGTATCTCCCCAGCTCACTATTGCTCTCTCTTCATAGTGTAGGAACAATTCCTAGTCGTTGCTATGCTGCTGATGTGCCTATTGAAAATGGAACCAGTAGACTGGCGGTGATATCATTTTGAGTTTTTGTTTTAGAAGAAAATGGCACTAGCCTCAGTCAACTGGCACTACTCCTAATACTTTGAATACGGGTATACACATGGGTGGACAGGAATGACAAGGAATCACTCCTGTTCCATGAACAAAAATTAGCATGGCAGAATGAGCTAGGGGAATTGGGAGAGGAGCTGAGGGGATATGGAAAACAAAATGAAAAAAAGATGTCTGTGGACAATTCTGATTCACATACAGATGGGGAAAGCAATTTTCAAAGGCATTTCTGTGTGTAAAAAAACAGTGCTTTACCTGCAGAAATTGCCCAGCAGCTAATGGGTAAACAAGCATACAGCCAGCATCTGTTTGTCTACTGTTAAAAGAGGTGTTTCCAAGAACTGGATTGAGGCTAGACTTCACTATCCATCGAGAGCACAAGTGAAAATAGTGCCACAATGAGGCACATAATGAGCAACTTTGGGTGGCTTCTGTGGATAGAATTTATGGGTGAGTTTGATAACAAGGAAGGGAAGGACGAGTGAGTGGTTTTAGTGGGTTAGTGTGGCTGCTAGTAATTAGCTGTGTGGATTTTAGGGGTGGTTTAGTTGTGGTGGAATGTGGTAGTGGTTTTGTCAATAAGGGAGAACTTTGAGGGGTAATTAGTGGAGAGTGATAAGTATAGTGAAAGGTGGAGCATGGTTCTTGAGTAATGGGTGAAATGTGGATGGGCATTTTTGATATATCTAAGTCGAACTTTGGATGTTTTGCGCTAAACTTCCCAAATCCAATTAGCAAATGTAACCATTTTCGAAAAAGCAAAACCTCTATCTTTTGTTTTCAAGAATACTGTTTGTAACAAGGTTTTGTGCTCTGTGTTTTTATCTTTTCAGGCCATTTAAAAAAACAAAAAACCCGCACAAGTGAAAACCATGGAAAATCAAGCCAATGGGATGTAGGAGGGGTCAGCAGTTTTAGCAGGCTGGTCCCTCAGACATCCCAGGAGAGCAATGGGGCACCTAGGGAGCACTGCAGTGGACTTCATATAAATGCTGACAGGTACACATCTCACCGTTACTCCCTTGTCTTGTCTGCTGAGCCCTCCAAAACCCTCCCCAAATCCACTACCCCCCAACTGTACACCACTACAACAGACCTTATAGGTGAAGGAGGCACCTATATGTGAGCACAGTGGATTTCTGGTGAGTTTTGGAGGGCTCACACTTTCTACCACATGTATAACAGGTAGGGGAAGGTATGGACCTGGGTCCACCATTCTACAGTACAATGCACTCACCACTCCAGAGTCCTGCATGTTGCTCTAATGACATCTGAGGCTGCCATAGAGGCTGGTGAGTACTATTTGTATTCACATTTTTGGGGGGTTGGAGGGGGGTCAGTGACCACTGGGGGAGTAAGGGGATTTATCCCTGAATCCCTCCAGTGGCCATGTGGTAATTTCGGCATCTTTTTTGTCTTATTCATCGTAAAAAATACAGGTCTAGACCAAAATGTTGAAATTTTAGCCCTAGACATTTCAGTTTTGTTCCATTAAGGCTGTAAAGCATCCAAGTGTTAGGCACGCCCTAAGCCTGCCCTAATCCTGCCTTTGGAAGGCCCCAACATACCCCCTTATGATCTGGACACACTGCAGACGAATTGCATAGACATCTGAAAAATAGGTTTTGAAAATAGCAATTTGGACTTTTTGAGAAGAAATCTGTCCAAATGGTGCTTTATGACACCTTTTGGGCGTTTTTCTCTTTCGAAAATGAGCCCCATAGTATATCCAGGGGATTAATGGTAGAGGAAAATATGCAGGCAGCTACCAGCCTACAGTGAGGAAAGTTGTATGTAGTCTATTGGAGAAGCAATAGAGGGGTCAATATTCAAACAGCAGTAATACAGTTTCCATCATGAGAAACATGTAACTGCTATTATTTTCAATATCTAGTGGCCTTATACACATACCCCCCAGATTCTATATATAGATCCCAAATTTGGGTGCCCAAAATTGCATGTGATCCTGAGATCTACACCCAAATAAATTTATTAGCCCTTAACAATCAATTAATGGTGTTACTGGCTCTAATTTATAGACAGTTAATAAATCCCAATAAATAAAGAATAAATAAAATAAATAAGATAATTTGGATTTACATTTGGATCTGGCTGCATGCAATTCTATAAAGATCCAAGCCCAAATCTTCTCACGTGCAACCCAAAAGAGGGCATGTCTATGGGAGGGGGATGGATGGGTGGGTCAGGGGCACTCCAAAGAATTACACGCAGTGTTATCAAATTCGGGGGCTGCGCTTCCAAGTTGCACATCGAGATTCACATCAGGTTACAGTTGATGTAAGTCCTCACACCCAGAGCTAGGTGCTGGAACACACATTAAGTGCTATTCTATAAAGAGCACTCAGCCCAGAGCATTTTTTTATAGAATAGTGCCAAGCGTGAATTTTTCCCGGCGCCTAGTTCTTGGTGCTGTTTACTGAATCTGGCCTTTAATGGGGTACATTCTCAAAAGGCTGCCAAATTTTAGGCACCAGAATGATGTACGCTAAGTACAAATTCTATAACAGTAATTGTCTTTGCAGTGGCTGGCGTAAATGCTCACACCTAATTGCTGGCAGACCCATAAATGTTAGTATTCTATAACCTGTGTGCCTAACTGCCTGACATGCCACGACCCACTCATGCCTCTCCAGTGTCCATGCTTCCTTGAAGTTGAATGTTAGTTGTGTATATGTTATGGTTATGGATATCTAAAAGTGACCGAATGGATGTCCATGTGCTTGAAATGTCCAAATCCTGATTTTGCAAGGGCAGAAAAGGGACGTTCAACACTGCAGCACATTGAAATAGCAAGGGGCCATGTTATGGGTGTGTTTTGGGTGGGGCTAGGGAGTGCCAAAATCAAGGCGTCCAACATTGATAAAAGAAAGAGAAGAAATATCCAAGTCTAAAAATAAAGACCTGTTTCAATCACGTTCAGGGTACAAAAAGTTGTTCTGATTGAGCAGTTGACCACTGGAGGGATTAAGGCATGACAACTCCTTAATTCCCCAGTGGTCACTATTCCCCTCCCTCTCCCCTGAAAGTGAAACTGAAAGGGGATACCAGGCTCTATAACAGCTTCAGGTATTATGAGCATTCTTAGAAAACAGGAAGCAAGTCTGAAGAGCAGTGTTGCCAGGTGGGCGGTTTTCCCGCTCAATTGGGCGGTTTTCCGCAACCCGCGGCGAGTTGCGGTTTTTTGGGCTTGTTTTGGGGTTTTTCCGCGGTTTTTTTAGCGGTTTTTCGGGCCACGGGGACGGGGCTAGTGGCGTTTTGGGCGGGGTTAGTGGCGTTTTGGGTGGGGCCGATGACGGGGAGGCGGGGCCGGTAACGGAAGAGGCGGGCCGATGACAGCGGGGGCGGGGTTGATGACGGCAGGGGCGGGGTTGATGACGGCGGGGGTGGGGGTGTCAGGGGCGGGGTTTGACTTTGGGTGGGTTTTGGGCTGGTTTTGGGCTCGATTGGGTGGAGAACAAATTTTCCACCTGGCAACCCTGCTGAAGAGTAGCCTAGTGGTTTGTGCAGTAGACTTTAAACCAAGTGACCCAGTTTCAAAGCCTACTTTAACTCTTTTATTTTTCTTTAACTTGAGGCCTCCAGAAAATATATAAGCCACCTGTAAGCTATTAAAGTGGTGTACATTCAGGTACAGTATGTATTTTTCTGTTCTTGCTGGGCTCACAATTACAAAACAAAGTGTTAAGTAAGATTTGAACCTGGGTCCCTTGGTTTAAAGTCCACTGCATTAACTGCTAGGTTTCCCCTCTTTTCTGCCAGGATGTCTGTACGGCCATTCATCTAAGAATGCTGCCAGACAGATGTTCTTGTTCCTGCTTTTTTTGCTGTTCATATGTTGGACATTCCAGTTTGTAAAAGACAAACACCACAGTTTACTAAAGCTGCCATGTGCCAGTGCCGACACAGCCCATTCAAACTGAATGGGATGTGTCAGCATTAGCGCATGGCAGCCACTAGCATGGCTTAGTAAACAGGGGGGAAAGCATGGGAGAAGCAAGGATAGAGCTGTATTCCGCAGGCTGGCACTGGAGACACTCCTACTAAGGTTATTTGTATCTGTAAAGCAGGTAAAGACACTATCAGACAAAAGAATCATTGAACAACCATAAATCCTTCTAGGGAGGTTTCCGAACAAAACTGAAGATGCATAATGTACCATAGACTAGAGCCAGTAACTGAAAAATATGGTGATAGGCAATATCGTATTTAGTCTGCTGGAAAGTAGGGATAAGTAAGCAACTATGTTACAAGGATCTGGTATATATGGGATTAGCAGACAATCGAGAAAGTGGAAACCTAGAATCCTGAATCTTAAAGACCAGTAACAAATACTGGGATCTTCCTCCACAGATTCCAACATTTCAGAACTTTGGGGGTGCCAAACACAATACAAATTATCCCACTGGAGATAATGAAGGAGGTTGCTCAATATTGAGGGTGCTCAGCACTCAATAGCACCGACTGTCACCTATACCGTTTGTAGATAGTAACATAGTAGATGACGGCAGAAAAAGACCTGCATGGTCCATCCAGTCTGCCCAACAAGATAAACTCATATGTGTATACCTTACCTTGATTTGTACCTGCCTTTTTCAGGGCACAGACTGTACAAGTCTGCCCAGCAGTATTTCCCGCCTCCCAACCAACAGTCCCGCCTCCCATCACCGGCTCTGGCACAGACCGTATAAGTCTGCCCTCCACTATCCTCGCCTCCCAACCACCAACCTCTCTTCCCCCACCTGCTCTGCCACCCAATTTTGGCTAAGCTTCTGAGGATCCATTCCTACTGCACAGGATTCCTTTATGCATATCCCACGCATGTTTGAATTCCGTTACCATTTTCATCTCCACCACCTCCCGCGGGAGGGCATTCCAAGCATCCACCACCCTCTCCGTGAAAAAATACTTCCTGACATCTTTTTTGAGTCTGCCCCCCTTCAATCTAATTTCATGTCCTCTCGTTCTACCGCCTTCCCATCTCCGGAAAAGATTTTTTTGCGGATTAATACCTTTCAAGTATTTGAACGTCTGTATCATATCACCCCTGTTCCTCCTTTCCTCCAGGGTATACATGTTCAGGTCAGCAAGTCTCTCCTCATACATCTTGGAACACAAATACCATACCATTCTCGTAGCTTTTCTTTGCACCGCTTCCATTTTTTAAACATCCTTCGCAAGGTACGGCCTCCAAAACTGAACACAATACTCCAGGTGGGGCCTCACCAACGACTAGAACAGGGGCATCAACACTTCCTTTCTTCTGCTGATCACACCTCTCTCTATACAGCCTAGCAACCTTCTCACTACGGCCACCGCCTTGTCACACTGTTTCGTCGCCTTCAGATCCTCGAATACTATCACCCCAAGATCCCTCTCCCCCTCAGTACCTATCAGACTTTCACCGCCTAACACATAAATCTCTCATGGGTTTCTACTCCCTAAATGCATCACTTTGCATTTCTTCGCATTGAATTTTAATTGCCAAACCTTAGACCATTCTTCTAGCTTCCTCAGATCCCTTTTCATGCTTTCCACTCCCTCCCGGGTGTTCACTCAGTTGCAAATCTTAGTATCATCCGCAAATAGGCAAACTTTACCTTCTAACCCTTCGGCAATGTCACTCACAAATATATTGAACAGAATCGGCCCCAGCACCGAACTCTGAGGCACTCCACTACTCACCTTTCCCTCCTCCGAGCGAACTCCATTTACCACCACCCTCTGTCGTCTGTCCGTCAACCAGTTCCTAATCCAGTTCACCACTTCGGGACCTATCTTCAGCCCATCTAGTTTATTTAAGAGCCTCCTGTGTGGAACCATGTCAAAAGCTTTGCTAAAATCTAAGTAGATTACGTCTATAGCACGTCGATGATTCAATTCTCCAGTTACCCAATCAAAGAATTCAATGAGATTCGTTTGGCACGATTTCCCTCTGGTAAAACCATGTTGTCTCGGATCTTGCAACTTATTGGCTTCTAGGAAATTCACTATCCTTTCCTTCAGCATGGCTTCCATTACTTTTCCAATAACCGAAGTGAGGCTTACCGGCCTGTAGTTTCCAGCTTCTTCCCTATCACCACTTTTGTGAAGAGGGACCACCTCCGTCGTTCTCCAGTCCCTTGGAACCTCTCCCATCTCCAAGGATTTATTAAACAAATCTTTAAGAGGACCCGCCAGAACCTCTCTGAGCTCCCTCAATATTCTGGGGTGGATCCCATCCGGTCCCATGGTTTTGTCCACCTTTAGCTTTCCAAGTTGTTGATACACACTCTCTTCCATGAACGGTGCTATATCCATTCCATTCTCAGGTGTGCTTTTGCCAGTCCCTCGTGGTCCTTCTCCAGGATTTTCTTCAGTGAAAACAGAACCAAAGTATCTATTTAGCAAATTGGCTTTTTCTTCATCATTATCTACATAGCGGTTCGCTGTATCTTTTAGTCTCACAATTTCCTTTTTAGTCATTCTTCTTTCACTAATATACCTGAAGAAACTTTTGTCGCCCCTCCTTACATTTCTAGCCATTTGTTCTTCCGCTTGCGCCTTCGCCAGACGTACCTCTCTCTTGGCTTCTTTCAGTTTCATCCGGTATTCCTCCCCGTGTTCCTCTTCTTGAGATTTTCTATATTTCTGGAACGCTAACTCTTTAGCCTTTATTTTCTCAGCCACTTGCTTGGAGAACCATATCGGTTTCCTTTTTCTCTTGCTTTTATTTACTCTCCTTACATAAAGGTCTGTGGCCCTATTTATTACTTCTTTCAGCCTGGACCACTGCCCTTCCACTTTATGTACATCCTCCCAGCCCATCATCTCCTTCCTCAGGTATTCCCCCATTTTACTAAAGTCAGCACGCTTGAAATCCAGGACCGTTTGTAGATGATTTTCTCTATTTTTTTCTGTTTCTTCCCCTCCCTCCTTTCTCTATGCCTTCCTCTCTACTGACATTGTAATTGTTTCTTCAGTTCTTTGTAAGCCACTTTGAGGCTGCTTTCAGTGGTATAAAGCGGGGTATAAATGTTCTGAATAAATAAATAAATAAATAAGGGAGAATCTCACAATTTCTGAATAATTTGAAAAAGTTCATGTTTCTTGTTTCCTGACTCACCATTCTATCTAAGAAGTAGTCGTGCTAAGCGCTAACATTTTGCGCCAGACGTACATTTACTGAAACCTAATGTATTTTTTTATTTGTTGCATTTGTATCCCACATTTTCCCACCTCTTTGCAGGCACCCAAGTTAGGCATGCTGAGGCAGTATTCTGTAAGAGCTTGCGTAACTTTTCTGAATGCCCCAGACATGCTCATGCCCCTCCCATGGCCACGCACCCTTTTAAGTTATGGGCTATTAGAGTTAGGTGCCATTTTTTTTAAAGAATGACATGCAGCCAGGTGCATGCGCAAATTTGAATGGCTGCCAATTAACGTCAATAACTGGTTGTTAACACTCATTTATTGATCTTAATTGGCATGTTAGCCAATTAATTTGCACACACATCTCGGGAGCGCGTCTAAATTTTGGTGTGCAAATCTAGGCACCATATATAGAATCTGGGGGATACTTTGCACCTGTGCATGCAGTTATAAAATTAGTCCCACAAAGGACAGATTTTGCAAGAATTTAGCTGGCTGAAAATGTCTTCCTTGTGGTAAAGCATGTTCAGACTTCTAGCCAAATTAAAAGAGGTATACCAGGCATGGGGAGAAACCGGGGTGGGAGAAGAAAACAGTGAGTGTAGATTTAACTACATATGCTTTCCTCCAGTGTAGCTGCCCACAAAAACAGTTGGTACAAATGAACAGGGAAAACTGGATAAAGGTCAGCGTATCCATTGTAAATAGAAGCATAATGTACTATATGGAGGGATTTTTAAAAAGATGGAACAAAAGCACACGTTTTATATGACCAATGTGAAACAAACTTGTAGGAAAAACATAAAGAAAAGAAGCCAAAAGAAGAGATGTTAAGAGAAAGCAAACCAGTGGCTGCCAGGAATGTCAGTCAGCAGCTCACAGCCCACGCCTTAGGAAGGATGACATCAAAGTCAGACTGCATTGGAAAGGAAGAGGGCTCGCAAGGAAAGGAGCATGACAGGTACTATTTAGTACATCAGTAGGCGTTTTCTAAGTCAAACACCAACTACCCACAGAGAAATTTTTATTAATCCTCAGACAGGTCTTACATCCATTGATCTCATAATCTTTCCTTTTAAACAGCAACCACAGCCTGATTCAGTTGGTGTGATGAATTCTATTTACACTTCAGCCCACACCTCTGTCAGTGATCCCAGAAGAGAATATACCCACACTTCTCAGCACAGTTGTGCACTAGGAAATCTGGTGCCATTAAGTAGAGGTGTTAGACGAGTATGGGAATGTATTACTTATTTGTCACACCTACAGCACAAAGACTTATAAGTGACAGGGTGCGAGCAAAGGAGGGAGAGAGAGGTGAGAGGGATTAATTGCACTGAGACAGAGAATTTTCCTTTTTCTAGGAAAGACAGACTGCTTATTTGTTACCAGGGATATGAGACTGTCATGTGCAGATACCAGTACTTAACAATACTGATCGTGCACCTAGGATATCTAGAGGCTGAGAAGCAGCTTGTGGTAATACAACTGAACTCACATGTGAGAGATTAGTGTTAGCTCACTAAAAATCAAAGCAATATGGTGAGGTAGAAATAATTCTTTTAGAAGGTTACAAATGCTTAAAGATAAAAATTATCAGGATTTATAAAGTACCTTCCTCGGATCATATGGCAAAAGACACCATTTCAGGGCTTGGAACGGGAAGGTAATAGGCAAAGACTGCACCTTACAATTAACATGGACGTGATTATCATGTGTAAACTCTTAATGTGGCAGATAACACAGAGCAATTAACACCAGCTCAAGAAATATGACTAGTGCATCATGTGTTATCTGTGGTGCAGATAGGGGGCAATTCTATAAAGGGTGCCTGTAGTAACGAGAACAAGGGCAGGCCCTGGAGCCAGGATAAACGAGAGCCACATAGCTGGTTAAGGTGAACAAAATAATATTTTATTGAAAGTGTCCGGGGTTTATTTCACAGTTGGGGAAGAAACATGAACACAAAAACTAGTCCTTTCATACAAGAGTGTCTTTCTATGGCCTGACCTATGAGGCCAAAACATGCAACATACATTGTTGGGCTCTGGTCTGACTCCACAGAGTTACCAGTACAATCATTAACAGTGAGGCCGACCTGGAATGGGCCAGGTCAAAGGTACCAAATTGCAAGGTTCCAAGTCCAACTTGGCCTACCTCACTGTAGCGGTTGCAGTTCATACATAGGTGGCGGAGGCATATGCAGTGGGGCATCTCCACTTCCCTCTGGGCCTCCTTAACTTAGGTGTGTTCTGGGCTTTTATACTTCCTGGACCATGCCCTCCTTGCTTCGCCCCTCCTGTGTCACTTCCCCCTTGGGCAGGATTATAGGTTTTAAGGTGACTAACACTGTAAGGGGAAGTGGCAGCATCCTATAGACTCCCTCATAGCACCAAAAGTTAAACCTCAAAATGCAGCATGCTGAGTACAAATTCTATAATGTCATCTGGGCGCAAAGATTCTGTTATAGAATATTAGCATAAGTTGGCATTTATGTGCCAATATTTAGGCATACCCATTTACACATGTCTCTGGCAGGCATAAATGCACATACCTAAATGCGTCACTTTGGCACATAAATGACTGTAGTTTTATGTTAAACTGTAGGTGCTGTTCACGGCTTTGGATGAATCCCTTTATAAAAGCAGTTAATAAATCCCAATAAATAAATGATAAATATTGTAAAACCTAAGCACATAACTATTTGACAGGCCCATGCACCTCCCCCGGTCAAGGGCAGACTGACCATATGGGCAACCGTGGCCCAGTGCCGCTCTTCCCCCCTACACACTGCAGCCTCCATAAGCCTTGGTGGTCTGGTGGCCTCTTAGGGTGCAGGAAAGATTCCCACTCTTTCCTGCCTGCTGCCGCTACTCTTCCCAGCACTGCCACATCTTCTGAGACTGCCGAGATCCGCAAGACTACCGCAGGAAGTCTCAGCAGCCATTAAGAAGCAGTGGCACAGGACAGAGCAATGGCAGTGGGCAGGAAAAAGCGGGGGTTCTTTTCTGCCCCCAAAGAGGCCACTAGACCACCAGGGCCCCTCAAGGTAGGCCCAGGGAAGCTGTATTGTGCAGGGGGGTGCTAGAAACAAAGGCGGGATGGCAGAGGGCCAGGTGACAGTAGGAGCGGTGGCAGGGGGACCCAATGACCTTTACTGCCCGGTGGCCCAGACCACTGTCAGTCTGCCCCTGCCCCTGGTGAACACCCCTTTGCAGTTATGTACTATCCCCCTGTTTCTATAATTTTGCACAAAGAATTTTACACTTAGGTCGCAAAATTGCATATAACTTAAATGACAAACTAGCTGTTGACTGACACTACAAACCAATTATTGGTGATAATTGGTATTAATTGGCAACAATTGGCACTAATTTGCTCTTACACACTTGGTATGTTATAAGCACACAAATTCTAAAGTAAGGGGTGTGCATAGTACTGATGCACCAAGGTTCTAGAATACTGTCAGTTACACGCGAGCATTTACACCAGCATGTGACATTGCTCGTGACTAAAGTTAGACGCTAAAATGCAGACTTATGCTTGGATTCTATAACTGAAATTATGTGCATAATTGCTGATATAGAATGTGTGCTTCCCCCAGATTCTATATAGCGCACACATTCTATAACAATGCATGTAACTTAATAAGCTTATCAAGCTGATGAGCACTGATAACAGCACTTAACAAGCAATAATGAGCACTAATTGGCACTGATTAGAATTTAGGTGCAGCAATCACTAAGCATATTCTTTAACAATGTGTGCTGAAGTTCTAACGCTTGCAGTCAAAAAGGGGTGTGGTTATGGGCGGGGAAATGGACATTTTTTGGACGTTCTGAAATTTGCGCACCTAGTTATAGAATATGTCCCAGTGCGCCTAAATCTACGCACTGGGATTTATGCCATGCTTTCACTGATGTAAATGGATGCGCATAGATTTAGGCGCTGAAATATCAACTAAGCGTATTCTATAATTAGCACCTAAATCTAGGCACCGATTATAGAATATGCTTAGTTGGCATTGATTTCAGTGCTGATTTTTTAGGCACCATATATAGAATCTCCCCCCCTTTAGCATCTTAATTTTGGGTGATCTTCATAGAATTACCCCATGTGACTTACACCCTCACATTATAGTATACCACTGTGCGCTCACATGGCACTTACATATGTGAATGTTGCATTCATGTGCATAAGCATTAGTATCCTATTATCTTAGGATGTAAATGGTGTAAATGGCCGGTTAAATAGCACTTAACCGGCTAGCCACAAATATTCAGCGAGGGATAGCCGGCTATCTCCCACTGAATTTTCACAGTCAGTGCATACCCCTGGATTCTATATAGTGCAACTTACATTGCATGTGCAAATCTGGTTGTATTCTGGATTTGTGCCCGCAACTTAATTAGCAACCAGTGCTGATAATTGCCACTTAAAAAGCAATCATTGACACTAATTGGCATTAATTAGAATTTACAGGCAGAACTGTCTAAGCGTATTCTGCTACATGATACAAGTAAATTCTAAGTCACATAGTTGAAAAGGGGGCAATCCCATGGGCGTAGAATAGGCATTCCGTGGGTGTTTGTCAAATCTATGTGCATTGTTATAGAATACACCCAATCCATGCCTAATTTAGGCATCAGGATTTACACCAAGTTTTACATGGCATAACTGCCCACGACTAAATTTAGTCGCATGGACGAGCACTCAGTGTTTTCAATAAATTGCATGGAAATTTAGGCCTGTTCTATAAAGTACGCCTAAATTTAGGTGTACTTTAAAGAATACACCTAGGTGTATTTTTTTTTCCACACAGATTTTTCAGGTGCCATATATATAGAATCTAGCCCATGGTGGCTAACCAGCTATATCATGCAATTATACCATCTATCTGTGAATATTCAGCATATCGCCAGCAAAGTTTGGCAGCTAAATCAGGCCACCCAAATAGCAGGCCTATCTTTGGCAGGTTTACACTTAACCAGCCAGTGCAGAATATTGGCTTGGCCAGTTAAGTATAAACTGGCCAAAAATAAATTGGATATTCAATGCCGGTCACTGGAAATGGCCTAGCATTGAATATCAGGGCTTACCATCGACCATGAAAGTCAGCCCGGTAACTCCCGTGGTCTGAATATCAGGTCATAAGGTTATAGAATTAGGGGGCTGATGTCTGGTAATAACTTTTCAGAAGTCTGTGTTCATGAAAAGCTAGCTAAATTAAAGGTAGACAAACAAAAAGGGTTTAGTACTATAGCAATTATAAGTAGTAGTAGGATGGGGTACATCCAAGGGCATTGAAGGAACTTAGGGAAGGTCTGGCAGTTCTTGTGTCTGACTTTCTGATCTCTTTTTTAGAGCCTGGAGAGGACTGGAGAAGGGCAAATGTGGACCCACTCCAAAAAAGCAGAAGTAAGGAGGAGATTGGGAACTACAGGCCAGTTAGTATGACCTCTGTGGTGAGTAAATGAATGGAAATGTTTCTAAAAACAGAGGATAGCAGTGGCGTAGCTACATGGGGCCTCAGGGGGCCTGGGCCCCCCGTAGATTTCCTCCTGGACCCCCCTCCCGACGACCCTCTTGACACCCCCCCCTCCCCGCCGTACGTGCAGGACGTCAGACTCAGAGAACAGAAGCTTGTTCAGCATGCAACAGAACGAAGACTTTTTTGACTGTAGGACAAAGAGGATGTTGGCTGGCGGGGACTGGGGTCCTCCGCCAGCAAAACCGAAGGTAGGCGATGGCGGGGGAGGGTTCGCGGGGGGGAGGTCGAGAGGGCGGGAGGTTGTGAAAAGTGGCGGCGGGTTGGCAATGAGGGGGTCGGCGGCGCTGGGGGGGGGAGCTAAAATGTGCCCCCTCACCTCGGGCTCTGGACCCCCCTCCCAACGAAGTCTGGCTACGCCCCTGGAGGATAGTGAGGTTTATGAAATCCAATCGATTGCAGGATCTGAGTAAACATGGTTTTATTAGAGGTAAGTCTTCTCAGATAAAGTTACAGTAGGTGTCATTTATGTGTTTAGTGCTATTCTATAAAGGACATGGATCCTTTATAGAATAGCGCTCAGCACTTACATTTTTCAACGCCAATTTTTCCGCACCATTTATAGAATCTAGTCCAGTATGCTGACTATAGAACTTTACTTAACTGTATAAATAATGAACTATCACAATACAGATATGCAAAGCAACTTATCATTTATTAATTTTGAAAAACAGCACATGGAAACAGATTTACAGGCCATTCTTCATGAAAAAATATAATTATACCTGAATGAGTTATAGCTAGCTTATATTTTGGATGGCACGTGATAGTAATATTTAATGTTTAAGAAACTTGACATATCGCTTTTTGGGCAGTATCAATCAAAGTGATTTACAATCAAAATACAAGAAAAAAATGAAAGGAACACCATCCTCTTAAAAGGAAAGGAAGAGGAGATGAAATCTCAGAACAAGTCAAAACAAGCAGGAATCTCCACAGACTACAGCAAAACTTGTGACCCACTGCTGCTGACCAGACCAAGAGCTCGCCAAAGGCCCAGGAAAACAAAAGACCCTTAAGGACAAGGGAGTCGGAAGCTGTATCTACTGATAACATATAGGTGAATTTGGGATTCTAAAGAGAAAGAGGTATTCTAGGACTCTGAGTCCATGTGAGGAACGTCGAAAGCTTGGATTTCGGCAATACAAATGCATGATTCTACACATTTTTACATTGGATTTCAGGTATCCGATTTTCAAATTTTCTGAGATCACTCCTTATTCTGTTCAGCCCCTTAGACATGTCAGTTGTTTTGTAGAATGTCATCTGAAAAAAAAAAACATTATTTTCCTTATAACCCATCTGCTTTGTAAATTCTTTGATGAGAGAGAAAGGTATTTGTGCAAAGAACTTCATGCTAGTAGAACATAATTTGGGCTGTTTAAATATCTCTCTATCACAGAAAAACTCTGTGCACTGCCTAGGATTCAAGCTTCCATAGCACTGCATATATCCAGAAGCATAGCCAGGTTTTGATGTCAGGGGAAGCAGATATTTTGTAAACTAGGGGTCAGTGTAAACCTGAAGGGCTGATCTGCATAGGCAGAATTATATTAAAAATCCATTTGGGGGAGCGGCTGCTCCCCTTGCACCCCCTAGTTACACCTCTACACATATCCCATAAGGCAATGCATGCTTCCATAAACAAGTGCTTGCATCACTAGTCCTTTTGTAAGCTATGCATCACTGCTGGTGTGTGAATGCAATCAGTTAAACCCAGAAGACTTACAGTTGTTTCCTAGCAGTTGAAATGCAAAAGTTGTGAATTTCTGGCAATTGAAAGGAATCCCAATCCAGTAGACAGTCATGTAAATTTCTCCTACATTGTAAGTTTAATAGCTAATTAATGAATATTCAGGTCATCTTTAGGAGCCTTAAGTATATGTACATTTGTGAGTTTCTGTTGCCTGCTGACATTTTTTTCCTTTGCTGCCCCCTAGTGTCATTCAAAAATTGGTTGCTAATTGTGACAAAAGCATAAACGAGTTTTGGAAGAACCCTAAATCTAGTTGATTTCTGGTAAATTTTGTGGGGATATCCATGAACAAGCAAAGCTGGTCAAAGGATGCCACATATGCTTTCTATGCAAATCGAGTATAATATAATATGCTAGTAAATGAACCCCCTTCCATTACTGAGTATATTGGCTATAATCAGAGTACCTTACAAACAATAGATATATTTCTAATGTCATGGGAACTGAGAACAACACAGCTATCATTTTTTATTGAGATTTATTATTAACTGCTTTTCAGCATTGGTCACTGTGCAGTGTGCAACATATCTAGACTTCAGAGGAAGTAATTTCTGACTGCTTGCATCAGGGCAAAATCCCTGTGTGCTTTACCCATAGACTTTTTCCCATACTTTCACTTTTATACTGGAAAAACCTACCTGGACATCTATAGACCTGCTGCTCTGTGCAGATAGGTTTCTAAGCAAAAATAGACTCTAAGGTTGGTAGTATGAAATCTTGTTACTGTATGGGATTCTGCTACATATTTGTGACCTGGATTGGCCACTGTTGGGAGCAGGATACTGGGCTAGATTGACCATTGGTCTGACTCAGTATGACAATTCTTGTGTTCTTATACTTTTGAAAATGTGTGAGCCCCTTGCCCAGCCCATCTCTGAAGGGTACCTCTTCTCAACTGAGGGTAATGTAATGTATGTTGTGGCATTACAAATATAACATAGTAACATAGTAGATGACGGCAGAAAAAGACCTGCACGGTCCATCCAGTCTGCCCAACAAGATAACTCATATTTGCTGCTTTTTGTGTATACCCTACTTTGATTTGTTACCTGTGCTCTTCAGGGCACAGACCGTATAAGTCTGCCCAGCACTATCCCCGCCTCCCAACCACCTGCCCCTCCTCCCAACCACCGGCTCTGGCACAGACCGTACAAGTCTGTCCAGCTTAACTGCACTTGGGCAAGGCAGTTTTCCAAATGTCTATTTTCATGGGTAAATCACTGTTTTATGTAGTGCTAGGACCATTCTGACTTATGGGAAAACATCTGTGTTGTTTAATTTTGATGCCATAGTTACTTAAAAGATAATATGAGAAAAAACCCAAAACCCAGCCCAATTCATGCATCTGCACTCACCTGCCAAGGTAAGACATAAAGGTTGAACATGAATAAGAACCAATAATCGGGATAAATAATTCCTCTGATTAGCTCATGGGATTTCCTTCAGGACAGTTTCTCTAATAGTGTTTGCAAAATGTGTTTTTCTCAGATATGTATCAGTGTCAAGTGCGTCATTGCAGCTGATCCCGCAGTAGTGCATGACCCTAGCTGATTAATTTGCTGAAACATCAAAGAGAATCTGGGCTTGTTAAGTCAACATTTTTGTCTCCCTGTTCATCTCCTTCTACGGCTTGTTCATCTCTCCTGTTTCCCACGTCTGTAGATTTGTTTTTTCTTCCTCTGCAGTAGCTTAAAAGTTAAGATGAGTTGCAGCAGCTTATAATGGTGGCAGCACCATTCATCATCATGCACCATGGCTTTCCTCCAGACAAGGCAAAAAACCATGGACCTTGTGATATATGGCACTGAATGAGTTCCTAACTTACCTCTAAGCACCATCCTTAAGACATTATTTATTAAGCAGGCAATTATTTAAAAAAATACAGTGAAGCTAGCTTCACTGTACCTGTGGGTAAAATGTAAATGGCTCTACCAGCATTAGTACATGCATCTAAAATGATTACCACATCATTCCAGCTTAGCTCAATATTTGACATACTGCATCAAGAGATGCTAAACAGTAGGTCTCTGACCAGGGGATGAATGCTTTTTTCTCTTTCTTAGAGGGAAAAGAGAAAAATATATCATAGGGAGAGAGACACTTTAATGTTCAACCTCTTCTTCTGCTGATGAATATATCTAGAAGCAGTGGCATAGCCACGGGGGACCTGGGCACCCCCACTTTTGGCTCAGGCCCCCAAACCTACAACACCTGTTAAAAGGCTGGTGGGGTTACTGAAGCCCCACCAGCCAAAGAAATTCGCTGCTGAGCCACTCCTTTCCTCTTTCTGCTACTGCAGGAAACAGTAAGTTGGTGGCATGCTTCCAGCTGCTGTCTCCAGGACTCTGAGCGCATACTCAGTTCACACAAGAATCGAGAATGCTAAGGAAGTCCTGGAGTTGGTGGCTGGAGGCATGCTGCCGACTTCCTGTTTCCTGTAGCAGAAAAAGGAGGAGGGGAGCATTTTGACAAGGAATTTCATTGACCAGCTCTGTGCCCTCTTATTTAGAAGGCCCTCTGATTGAAAAGTCCATTGCTGTATCTATGGTTGGTGTTGTGCTGTTCTAGGCTAGGTGAGGTCACAAAGCTTCAACAGTCAGCTAAACCATTCCCAAGCAAAAACTTTACCAGTAGACTCTCAGTTCTTAATCCAACTCTTTTTTAATGTAGTAATCATAGCAAATAAAGAAAATCAACCTACAGTTCAGTTGTTTCAGTTGCTCATGTCCAGCCACATCAGAGGCAAGGAGATGCCCAGAACCTCAACCCAGCTGAGAGGAAAAACTACAATTCTGAAAGGGGAAAGTGTGGATCAACTTGAGAAAATGAGTGGGGAATGGTAAAGAATTTTGATGGAATCACAGTAGATTAAGGAAGGATCAGCTCCTAGAACAGCCGCTGATCTCAAAGGTATGCTAGCAAGACTGGGCTCTCTCACACAACCCCCAGGGGGAGAGAGGGAGGGTTGGCCCTGACCCAGAGCAAAGAACCAATAGGGAAAGCTCACAAGGAGTCAATCACAGGATACTGCAAACTATAGGGATGGCAGCCCTAATACACAGTGCTAACTACACACAGACAATGCAGTTGAATACAAATACTACTCATACTAAATATATATAACAATGCACCCTGCTACCAATAACATGGGGGCAGAACAGGTGTAGAGCACTGGAGCAAGGAACTCTCCCACTGGTGGCCTTCAGATGTTATTAAAGGGGGAGTTTATCAACATGAGCAACTATTAAGTCATCTTATTTTACCACAAGTCAGGTTATTTTAGCACAGGATCCTATTTTGAGGTGATGGGGAGTTATCAACGTGGGCTATTGTTAAGGCATATTATTTTATTGTTAAGCCCAATTATTAGAAATTAGGTCTCATTGCATAAAATGGGACCTGTGCTAAAATAGCACCAGTTAGTGGTAAAACAACACTTTTAATGGTTACCGTTGTTGCTTCCCTTTATGAAAAAGGACCCTGTGCTATAATAACTCGACTTGTGCTAACATAACCAGACTTAACAGTAGCCCATGTTGATAACTTCCCCCATAAACATGAGAATATTAAATTAGGCTTCCCCAGATATTACCATCCAGTGTCTAATACCTCAACCCTGTTTTCTGCTGGGTTCTTGTACATACTCCAGCCAATGGTGCTCCTCTAATAAGAGAGGGAAAACAGAGAGTAATACGTAAAATTGCTATTTGGTTAAATTAATAAAAGGTGCAAATAATGTGAGCCTTTCACAAAAAAAATTGAGTCTAAAATTTATTCAGTTAGTTACCAAATAAGTAAGCATTTATAAAACTTAATAAAATATTCCCTCAGTCAGATAAGCTCAGATATATACCATATGCACTTTCTGAAATGTATGAGCAATCATTTAATCAACTATATCTTTTTCTTTGGCAGGTTTCTCTATATATTCAGATTTGCATGAAGCAAACATCAGATGTTATCAGATAAGTATCTTCATTCCCAATAATCTCACATTTAGTAATAAACAATTTTAAACATGCTGTCCCAAAGAATTGATCTATCCCCACAATGTGTGTGCAGTATATTGTGTGTATTGTTGTTCCAGTATATAACTGCAAGTTGTTTCCTGCTTAGTACTAACCTTTACTCCCATTGCTCAATCTTTGCATGTGACCACCTTCTCCCAGAGGCAGAAAAGAGGTAGTGGCATGATCAACAGAACTCTTCCAAGAAGACCAGGGAGACGGAGTAGGGAGTATATACTTGGCACTGTGTTTCGGCAATGGTGCCTGCTTCAGGAGTCTACAAATTACAATTAAATATACATATTCATAATGTAAGAAGTTTACATAAATGTCAACAATAAATGAGAAAATAAGTTACGTCTACAAAGGATCTATACAAATCAGAAGATTATAATCATGAAGCAAATATAATGCAAGAAAGATTCAAGAAGAGAGACTAACCCAGACAACATATAATGAGTAGATTTTTACAGAGCTATCATGGAAAACAGAGAAGATCTACTTAATTTGAAAAAAACTAAAGAAGCACCAGATGTAATATATACACTTCGTTTTTCATATCTGTCTAGACATATTCAGAAAAGCATTAAAAAACACTGGCATATTCTAGAGGGCCATGAATGCTTTAAGAACAAATGCCTTATTATTGCACATTCAAGAGAGAACAACTTTAAAGAAAAATTGGTCTCTTTGTGTCTTCCAGACATTTTGGATGAGAGAATTAATATACAGCCCCTTCGTCATTCCTGGAGCGTGCAGTGTTTGTAAACATGCCTTGGAAATTACATCATTCACACATCCACGTACTAACTGCTATACCCATTCTATCATATATCAAATTGCAACACTGCAAATGTTATGATATATATTATATATATATATCATTATTTGTCCATGTAATCTGTTACATATTGGTCCCAATGGGGTAATACTTTCCTAAGTATGAGATATTTAAGCTGAATATAGCAAAAAAGATCACGGGTCTCTAGCTCGTCTCTAAGGGCTTCAATCGTGATAAGAGTGCCTCCCGAAATTAGCTGACTTAGTACTCAGAGTCCCTTCCCTGCCCATCTTTTAAACTCCTTACTAGGTTCCCCAGACATAAAGCCTGGGAACTGCTGAATGAGTATCAAAAAAATATTGCTGGTTGAGGAAGTATTTTGTGTGTATTGCGTGCCACACAGTCAAGGTACAAGCTGTGCCATAAGGGGCTTATATAGTTACAGATCTAAAATCCCCCAGAGAGAGCCATGGTAACACCCTCAGTGCCTTTGGTCCCACCAGGGTCTGCTCCAACTGTACCCATTGATTATTTTTAAATCCATTCAAATAGCACCTTCAGATGAGCAGTCTGGTAATTGGTATAAAACTCTGTCACCCTCATTCTGTCTCTTCAGACCTTAGGCGGGTTTGTGCCTCCAGTATACCTTCCTCTGTAAATGAGAGAAGATCTTCAGACTAGGAAGGGATAAACACACAAAGAGATACAAAAGCCAGAATAGCACCATCATCTTGACATCATTAATCCTGCCTAGCCATGAGACCTGCAACCCCTTCTTCCTATCTAACCCCCCTGTTTACTAAGTGTGCTAGCAGCTGCCATGCGCTAATGCCGACACAGCCCATTCACTTTGAATGGGCTGTGTTGGCATCGCTACAGCCATTAATGTGACTTAGTTAACAAAGGGGTAAGGCTGCAAGCATCTTTTTATCAAAGGGGGATAATTAAGAGTTAATAAATGATTCTATGACCCCCCTTTCTGAAAATGTCCATGTTTAAAGGGTGGGAGGAAGGATTTTCAGGATGGTCAGTAAGGAGACAGAGCTGCTCTTGACGGCCACGTGGTATAATCATTGTAAGGGCAAACCCCTGGGGACAGGGCCAGAGAAATAATAAAAGTTATAGCTTGAGGAAAATTCTGGTCTTTGGTAGCCCACCCCCACCAAGACCCGTAGTACCGAGGGGGAAGTCCTGGGTGCCAAGACAGGAGAAATTTGTAAGCATAGGTTTGGATCCCAACTTGGGAAACAGAGAGAGAGGGATTCTTGAGGATAATCACCTCAGGTGGAAGAAGTGGGAGCGTGAGTGCCTCACTGCTAGCAGGACCTGCACTACCTAAGCAGATAGACCTTGATCTGGGACAGAACAGAGGACAATGAGAATCATGTGAGTTAATTATATGTTGAGTGAGACTAGTGCGGCTCACCCACATACTACGTTTGCTGCTTATAATTACACAAGACAAAGTTACCTGGAGAAAAGAAGGGAAAGAAAGAGAGCTTGAGGGAACATGACGTGACTGGTTACTTCATCTTTCCAAGGCATGATGAGAGGAGTGTAAAAAGGAACTGAGAGACTATTTAGAATAACTACAACAGTTGTATGAATAGAAACATATGTGAACTGAGTTTAATCAAGAGAGGAAAATCATCTAGTACTTTTCTGATTAGTGTAAACAGAAGAGATAAGATAGAAGCTGAGAGCCCTAAGGGGCCCTTTTACTAAGCCGCGTATGCCTGCCCAACACATGCCAAAATGGAGTTACCACCCAGCTACCACATGGCTCTTGTGGTAATTTCATTTTTGGCACACGTCCAATATGCATGTCCTAAAAATAATTTTTATTTTTTGATGCAGGTATCGGACGCATGCCAACAACACATGTAGATCATTACCACCTGGTTACCGCATGAGACTTTACTGCTGGTGGTAAGGTCTCAGACCGAAAATGGACGTGCGCCAATTTTGATTTGTCCGCACGTCAATTTTCAGCAAAAATTTTAAAAAGGCCATTTTTTGCAGGCACGCTGAAAAATGGATCTGCGCACACCCAAAACACGCACCTACACTACCGCAGGCCATTTTTCAGTGCACCTTAGTAAAAGGACCTCTAAATGCCTTATCATTGACTATGCTTTGCACTGTGTGTACCATTTGATGAAAAATATCCTGTATTGTACAGACCAAGTTGACAAGTTTATGAACTGTTTTCCAAGTTTGTTAGTAAAGCAAGTTAAAGTATTTTGCAACTGAGAGTGCTAACTCAGAGAGTGTGCCCAGAGAATGTGCCCAGAGAAAGAGTACCTCGGCCTACCAGATTTATTCCAATCCCAGCCCACACCCAGCTCATGTGAGACTGCCAGAAGAGCTGTAAGTGTGTCAGAGAAGAAGAAGAAATTTGTTTATGAACCCCTTGGCCCCTGGGGAGTGTGTGTGGATGAAAGAAACCTCCCAGGGTGAGAAGCTGAGCTGGAGGAGCGGGTGGGTTACAATTCAAATTAGCTGGAATTTTTTCCCCTAAATATCTGATGTAATTGGGTGACCAGCAAAACTGAAAAGTTATTTGAAACTCCATAATCAAGCCACCAAGATCCAGGAGATTTAAAAGTTTAGACTTAGTGATATTGAGCTGAAAACTTGAAACCCTTCCATATGCAACCATAGTGGCCAATATAGCCTCCAGGGACCTCCTAGGATAGAGTAGCATTTTGTGCTCCTGATTCCCTATAGCAGGGGACACACCCAGCCAGTCAGGTTTTCAGGATACCCACAATGAATATGCATCAGATAGATTTGCATGCCCTACTTCCATGGTATGCAGATTTATCTCATGAATATTCATTGTGAGTATCCTGAAAACCTTACTGGCTAGGTGTGTCCTGAGGACTAGGTTGAGAACCATTGCCCTATTGAATACCCATAATATCACCAGTCTCTCACACACTTTGAGTTAAAGGTTCAATTATGATGGCAAACATCAAGGATGACCTTGCCTTGTTCCTCTTTTCAATGGAAAAAAACTTGACTATAACCCCCATTAACATTAAGGTAGGCAACTGGATCATGATAGATAGGGATAACCAGCCCATGAAGTTCCCATTAAATCCAAATTTACATAATGTAGTCATCATAAAAGGCCAAGAACCCTGTCAAAGGCCTTCTCCATATTAATGCTGTAGAAGGTCCCCGATGCATAGTCCAAATAAGATTTAAAGCTCTTCTGATATTGTCATTGGGCTGATGTCCCACAATAAAGCCAGTCTGATCACCATGGATCAGGTCTGGCAGGTAACGCTGCAATCTAGTTGCCTTTGCAAAATTTTTTTAATCCACTCCCAAGAAAGAAATTGATCTGTACAGTGCACATTTGGTAGCATGCTTCCTGGTTTTAATAGGATGGAAATGCCAAAGAGAGAGGGGGAGCTCTCCCTCAACAAGGAGAGAGTTAAACATAATGCACTAACGAATTCACTACATGTACAGCAAATGTCTTATAAAATTTATTAGTGAAGCTATCAATCCCTGGTGCCATATATGCTGGCTTTTATTTGATGGCTTACAGTATCTCTTCAGCAACAATAGGCTGCACTTACTGATCTGCTTCTCCCTGCTTCAATTTAGGGTATGTCACCTGCTGCAGAAATGTCTCAGTATTTACCATGGGAACCTCACCTTCAGATGTACAAAGTTGCTAATAATACTGAACAAAATCATGGCGGATACTGGCATAATTAGTGACCACCCTCCCCTGCTCACCCTCAATGATTAAGATCATATTCGAAGCCTGACGCTTTTTGAGTTTGTTAGCTAATATTCATCCTTCCTTGTCTCCCACTCAAAATGCTCTTGCTGAACTTTCTGCAGAGCCCACACTATATCTTCCAACTCAAGATCCTGAAGATCTCACTTCTTAACATCTAAAAAGAGGAGGGTCACAGCACAGCGTGGACCCAGCTTATGAAGTTTCTTTAACTGCTTGAATTCTGCACACAACTTAAACTTCTGTTCCTGGCATAGTTTGCTATGGGATCCCACTGCATTACACCTACCTCACATGTAAGCCTTAAAACATTCCCAAAATGCCTCACCTCACCCTATGCTTGGAACAACCTTCCTGAGCCCTTACGCCAAGCCCCCTCCCTGCCCATCTTCAAGTCTTTGCTTAAAACCCACCTCTTCAATGCTGCGTTCGGCACCTAACTCTTACCGTTCAGTAAATCCAGACTGCCCCAATTTGACTGCCCCTATCGGACTGACCGTTCACTTGTCTATTAGATTGTAAGAATTGCCATTGAGCAGGGACTGTCCCTCTATGTTAAATTGTACAGCACTGCGTAACCCTAGTAGCACTTTAGAAATGTTAAGTAGTAGTAGTAGTAGTATCACTGAATGCAAAATATTTTTGCACATCCTTCTCCATTAAAAGTTAGACATTCAGTACCCAATAACAAAGTCCTCTCTTCAAGTGTGGGGAAGCCATATTCAAAGAGATTGGGGAGTGGTCAGACCACACTCTAGGCTCTATATGCCAAACTACAATGAGTCCTCTCCAGCAGCCAAAAATCTATCCTGGTGTAAGAGCAGTGCAATGCGGAATTAAATGTGTACTCTAGCACCCCAGGGTGGTGCAGTCTCCACACAACCTCCAGGCCACACCGTTGTATAAAACAAATAAATCAGGCCTTCTTACTTTTTGCATACTTAATGGATGAATTAGAATTATCAGGTCAGGGGGTCACATGTAACATTAAAATCATCGCCAATAATTGATATACCCTTGGTGAAAATTAACAGTTTATTCTCCAAAGCTTCATAAAAACTTCCTTGGTCTTTACTGGGGGCATGAATGTTTAATAGGATGTAGACCCCCCCCCCCCAATTCCACCTTCAAGTTTATGTGCCAGCTTTCCAGATCTCTAACTGGTTCTCAGGGTATGCATCTTACATGCTTATGAATTACAATCCCGACTCCATTTGTTTTTGGGTTTTTTTTATCTGACATCTATTGGAGGCTGGGAAAACGTGTCTATATGATTTATGAGATAAAAGTTTCTCATATCTGGCAAGCAAGTGGATTTCCTGAATAAAATCAACATCCATCTTAGTACAGACTGCTTCTTTAAAATACAATTGTTGCTTTTGGAGGAAATTCAAACATTTGACATTTTACGACACAAATATTAATCCATTCATTGCAACAAACAAATCTAATACTCATAAAATGCCCCAGCAAAGAAACTTCCCAAACTCCCCTCATCTTACTCCAGAATCCCACCAGTTATGAATCCCATACCCAATCTGTTGCAACCTACCCAGATCTACCCAAGCACACCAATCCTTCTTTTGTTTCCCACCCCTCCCCCCATCCCCACTGAATGAGTGTTATAGGACATCCATTGTTCAGTTGAATTCATAGGCACTTGTATCCTGGCCTCATTAAGGCATTGTTGCATCTCTTTGACCCTGCGACCAGTACAGACTTTGTCATCTTTGTTGATGGCCAATCCTATCAGGTATAGCCAGCGATAATGAACACCCTTGCTGCAGAATGCATCCTTAATCTCTCGGTAGTCTCGTTTATGCCACAGCACAGATGGGGCCACATCTCAGTATCCTCCCACTTTATTTCATTGCCTTTCTTTTGGGTGACAAGCAAGACCCACTCTCTATCCAGGTATTAGGGAAATATACAACTATGTCCCTTTGTCTATTCCTGTCATGTGGCCCCGTTGCTATATATGTTCTGTCAAATAGCAGATCAGAGGTTGGAGGGGGCACATTGTCATCTTGCAGAACCGTGAGAACTGTGCTGCACAGTAACCACTACTCTCGCATCATTCACACTCAGGGACCCCCCCCCCCCCCCCTTAAACCTCAGATTACTTCTCCGGGATCTGTTTTCTAGATCTTCCAACCACAACAACAGATCCTCTTGGGAGGTTTGCAATTGCCCCACCATTCTGTGCAGGAAAATCATGTCCTGTCCTTGCTCACTTAAATTTGCCTTTATGTCATCCATGTGGTGAGCAGTTTTTTTCTTATTTTAAATTTACATCACTTCAATTACATCCATGATAAGAAATCTAGCACTAAATGAAGTAAGAATATTATGAGGTAATATTATCACAAACATCTGTCCACAAATAAAGAAATAAGGAGATGTGGATTCCAAGATATAAAGAAAAAATTAAATGAAATATAACATCATCCTCCCCACCCACCCTTCATCATATCCACACAGTGAAAGCTTAAACTTAGGACTGGCCAGTATTTAAAAACTATTTAACCGGCCAAGAACAGCTCCTAGCCAGTATAGAGCAAGCTTTAAAATATAGAGGCGAGACACAGGCCCTGGTGCAGGACTAGGCTGTGGTTTATGTTTCCTGTGACACAAGAGACCTTTAAGCTGAAAAAGCAAGTGCTACTGAAAACGCATTTTTACAGAGCCAGTTTGAACTGGTTTTGAGGAGACAGCTACGTATGGATAATGCGTATAAGGAAATCAAGTAAAAACTTTAGTATATAAATAAGTGCTTAGTGCTAGGATTCGGGCATTGCGTGTCTGGATTCCTAGATTAGTGAGTAGCAATTGCAATGCTCCCTCAAGATCCTTCACATATTTGCTTCTTGAGCCTTTATTAATTCCTCCTTCATTGCTGTAACCTTTGAAACCACTGTATGCGCAGCCTAATGTGACTATATGAGACTTCCCCAAAATTAATAATAAGAATTAATTGGGTGCACCATTCTCTACTTTAAGTATTTGAGTTGCGTATTTCTAGGATAAGCAGCATAAAATGTTTTGTACTATTTTGGGATCTTGCCAGTTCTTGTAACCTGGGTTGGCCACTGTTGGAAACAGGATGCTGGGCTTGATGGACCTTCAGTCTATCCCAGTATGGCAACACTTATGTTCACATGTTCTAAATTTGCTTCATTTCTTTGAAGGCGTGAATAAACATGTGGATAAAGGTGAGCCAGTTGATGTAGTATATCTAGATTTTCAGAAAGCTTTTGACAAAGTTCCTCATGAGATACTCCTTAGAAAATTAAAGAGTCATGAGACAGGAGGCAATGTTCTGGTGTGGATTAGGAATTAATTATTGGACAAAAACAGAATATAGGTTAAACAGTAATTTCTCATCAATGGAGGAGGGTGAATATCGGACTGCCGCAGGGATCTGAACTGGGACCGGAGCTATTTAACATATTATAAATGATATGGAAATTGGAACGAGGAGTGAGGCGATTAAATTTGCAGATGACACAAAACTATTCAAGGTTGTTAAAAAACACATGCGGACTGTGAAAACTTTCAGGAAGACCTTAGGAAATTGGAAGACTGGGCCTCCAAATGGCAGATGAAATTTAATGTGGTAAGTGCAAAGTGATACCAATTGGAAAGAAAAAGATCTAGGTGTCATTGTAGATAATACTCTGAAAGCTTCTTGCTCAGTGTGCGGCAGCAGCCAAAAAAGCAAAAAAGCCTGGAGGAAAGGTCCATAGTCTGCTATTGAGATAGACGTGGGGAAGCAACTGCTTATCCTGCAATTGGTAGCATGGAATGTTGCTACTATTTGGAATTCTGTCAGGTACTTGTGACCTGCATTAGCCATTATTGGAAACGGGATACTGGGCTAGATGGACCATTGGTCTGACCCAGTATGGCTGTTCTTATGTTCTTAACCTAACCTACCACCTTTTTATCAACTTAACTCACCAATTTACCTAAATCCTGAATATCTCCTTTACCAGCTTC
This sequence comes from Microcaecilia unicolor, assembly GCF_901765095.1. Taxonomy (NCBI): domain Eukaryota; kingdom Metazoa; phylum Chordata; class Amphibia; order Gymnophiona; family Siphonopidae; genus Microcaecilia; species Microcaecilia unicolor. The sequence continues at coordinate 283,893,457 of NC_044035.1, read as the reverse complement.
TTAAAATAAATAAAGTACCTTCATTATGTGAAGTTTATAAATAATATTTATCACACTACATATCTAATGCATGATATTTTATAGCTCTATCAAAGACCTATTTCTAAGCCAAGTTTTATAATTACAAATCTAGTCATTTGATATATAGAAAAATAACAGGGGCCCCATTATTTAGAAACATAATGTAGACTTGTGTTATCAATGTCAACTACAAATTCACTTTTCTTCCAAAGCTGGAGAATCTTGAAGCATGTGATTCATAAGAACTTGAGATTAAGGGGTCCTTTTACTAAGGTGTGGTAGAAAGTGGCTGGTGCTATGGCTAGACTGGGAATTTTTTCTAATGGCCACGTGCTAATTTCCCCATTAGTGCATTGCCATTACCACCAGGAGGTGATAAGTGCTCCCTCGCTACTTCTGCTCTAATCAGGTAGTGCATGGTAATGTGCCCACACTCCCCGAATAGCATAGTAATGCCTACCTTCTGCCCCCAGACACACCTCCCGCAGTAAAAAATAAAAAGTTTTTGTTACCATGGGAGTAACGTGTGCTGCTGCCCAAACTACCATGGGACACATCAGCGTGTCCCGTGGTAATGCCCTTTTACCTCACGGTAGGCCCACATTAGGCCTAGTAAAAGGGCCCCTTTGTGTCTTCAATTACTACAATGAAGAATTATATTCTTGCTGTAAAATTTCTGAAGATTAATGTTTCTGTAGACAATGTGTATTCTATTCTTTGAAGTAAGCTATATAGAGAAGGGGCAGATTCAGTTTCTGACATGTTTATAATGGCTTGGTTACTTGGTTATGCTAGTTCATAGAAGTGTCAGATGCAGTGCTGATATGTAAAATGGTATAGTCAGATGGGGTGCAGGACAGTGTAATGTGCTGAAACCGAAAGTTGTAAAAATTGCTGGAAACTGAGGACTAAGCAAATGTGTGAGCCGTGTAATAAATCAAAAATAGTAGTTGGATAAACCTCTGGAGAAAGAGGAGAAAGATGGGCAGGAAGTCAAGTGTGAGAGAAGAGTGAGAGTTCAAATCAACAGAAAGATGGAGACAGTGAGAGACAGAAAGAGAGAAAATGGTGGGAGGTCCAGCTTCCTGGAATGGCACAATGTGGTTTGTTGTGCTCATTTGCTGGTATACTTGACCTGGGCATGAACCACTTATAAAGTGTGTGAGAAGATTAAGCTGCTGGAGAAACTCATTGTTTCATTACACTGGCCTGTCATGTCTCACTTAGATTCTGAGGAGCCAATGTAGCTGTCTGGTTGCAACTGAGCTTCTTCCTCATAGCACAGTGTATGCAATTGTCTTCTGTGTATTCTGGAACCAATTTACAGCTGTATTTTAATACAAACCTGTTCAACTTAAATGAGCTGCACCCCTTGAATATTTGTTGACCATTGGCTTAGCAGTCTTAAAATCTTCTTGCTTCTTTATGTTTTAAAAACAGGTAGGTCAATATTTAAGCCGTGCAGTCAGCATTTTATTAATGCCCACTATTTATTTATTTGTTACATTTGTATCCCACATTTTCCCACCTATTTGCAGGCTCCATGTGGCTTACATTGTGCCGTAAAGGTGTTCACCAAGTCCAGCAAATAGACAAATACAGGTTATGTTATGGTTGAATAAGATAGGTGTAAATCAAGGACCATGGGGGTCGAAGAGAGGGATGTTGTATATTGTCCAGTATGATCCTTGTTTTTGCTGTGTTGCTGGGTGTAGATATTTATGTAGGGTCGGTGGGGTAAGCCTTTTTGAACAGATTGGTTTTTAATGATTTTCTGAAGTTTAGGTGGTCGTGGATTGTTTTCACAGCTTTTGGCATTGCATTCCATAGCTGAGTATTTATATAGGAGAAGCTGGATGCATAGGTTGTTTTGTATTTGAGTCCTTAGCAATTTGGATAGTGGAGATTTAGGTATGTTCGTGATGATCCGGTTCTGTTTCTGGTTGGTAGATCAACATGTATCATGGGACTACACCATAGATGATTTTGTGGACCAGGGTGCAGATTTTGAAGGTGATACGTTCTTTGATTGGGAGCCAGTGCAGTTTTTCTCTGAGGGGTTTAGCACTTTCGAATCGTGTTTTACCAAATATTAGCCTGGCTGCAGTGTTTTGGGCGGTTTGGAGTTTCTTTGTGAATTGTTCTTTACATCCCATTTAGATTCCGTTGCAGTAGTCTGCATGGCTTAGGACCATAGATTGTATTAGGTTAAGAAATGGTTCCCTCGGGAAGAAAGGTTTTACGGGTTTGAGTTTCCACATTAAGTGGAACATTTTCTTCGTTCCAGAGTTTACTTGGCCCTCAAGAGTAAGGTTGCGGTTGATTGTGACACCGAGTATTTTTAGGTTATCTGAAATAGGGAGGTTGTGGTCTGGGGTGATTATGGTAGTGGGTTTGTACTTATATTGTGTTGGGATGAGAGGATGAGGCAGTGTGTTTTTTCAGTGGCATTTGGCATTTGAAAAGCGTATGAATATTAAGCATTGCCATTGGTACTTAACATACCTATGGCCACTGTGCTCTTAGGGGGCAATTCTATTTCAGGGCGCCTACAATTAAGCACCTGGAAGGTATGTGATAGCAGTCTATTCTATGAAAGAAATTAGGCACTTCCTTTCCTTTATAGAATAGTATGTTTTGTAGCGCTATATAAATGCTAAATAGTAGTAGTAGTAGTAGTAACTACATTCATGCTTAATATTTAGGTGTGAGCACTTACGCCAGCCCAATGCACGGCAGCAGCTACAAATTATTAGGAAAGGGATGCAAAATAAGACCAAGAATATGATAATGCCTCTGTATCAATCCATTGCATTCAATTCTGGTCATTATATCTCAAAAAAGATATAGCAGAATTAGAAACAGTTTAAAAAAAAGTGACCAAAATGACAGAGGGGATGGAACTCCTTACCATATGAGGTAAGGCTAAAGAGGTTAGGGCTCTTCAGCTTGAAAAAGAGACTGAGGGGAGAATATGATTGAGGTCTATAAAATCCTGAGTGGTGTAGAACAAGTAGAAGTGAATCAATTTTTTACTCTTTCAAAAAGTACAAAGACCAGGGGACACTCAATGAAAATATATGGAAATACTTATAAAACAAATAGGAGGAAAATAGTTAAACTCTGGAACTTGCTGCCAGAGCATATGGTACCAGCAGTTAGCATATCTGGGTTTTAAAAAGGTTTGGACAAGTTCCTGGAGGAAACGTCCATAGTCTGTTATTGAGATGGACATGGGGGAAGCCACTGCTTGCCCCGGGATTGGTAGCATGGAATGTTGCTATTAACGTGGGTTTCTGCCAGGTACTTGTGACCTGGATTGGCCACTGTTGGAAACAGGATACTGGACTAGATGGACCATTGGTCTGACCCAGTATGGCTATTATGTTCTTAGAGCTGCTGTGTTAGAGCCTAAGGCCCCGATGCTCAAAACTCCAGCGCTGTTCCGAATAGAGCTGTAAACATACCACTGGAACAGTGCAGAAGAACAAGGTTCTAATGTTCAATGCTAAAGAGATGCAAATATAGGTGGCATTAGGGAGTTCGGCAGGAGGATTATGTTTTGGCGCAGGAGGATCGTGCTGGCACATATGCAGAAGAGTTCCTCTGTAGGTTTGGCTCCTGTGCGCATGCACCTGGTAAAACCCAAATGTGAAGCACACATTGGCATCCGTTTTCTGTGGCCTAAATATAAGTGTGTTTTGGGGTTTTTTTTTTAGCTTGATGCATGTATTTAGATGCAGGAAACGGACGCCAATGTGTGCTTTCACTTAAGACTGCTGTTTCTGTCAAGGGCTTGCACAAGCTTCCTTCTGCTTCCAAAAGCAATCAAAACTGGCAGATTTTGCAAAAAGAATCAAGAGAAAAGCATGAGAGTCTTGAGAAATCCTCTCTGCCAACATCCTAATGCCTGCTCTGACCTAGCGTTACTTCTTGCAGTGGTAAGGCAGTTTTGTTTTGAGCACTTTTTTCTGAGCATTGAGGAGGAATTTATTTATTTATTTTATTTCATTTGTATCCCACATTATCCCACCTATTTGCAGGCTCAATGTGGCTTACAGAGTTTTGTTAACATTGTCATTGCAAGGTGGCATATACATTTAATGTTGTGTAGAGATTAAATTAGGGTAGAAGAAGAAGGAGGGGAGTGATTTAGGTAGTTATAGTAGATGAGTTATCTTAATTGAGTGGATTGTCGGGTGGAATGCAAAATGACCTCATTTACATGAGCTTGACTACATTTGCATGCTATGCTATCTGCATTAAGACTTGGAGTGTTCATTGTTTCCCACGCTAGACCCCTCTGAATATTCTGCGCAGGTAAATGTAGGCGCTAATACTGTGTTAATGGCTTCTAGCACCCGTGATTATTTCTGAGCATTGGAGTCTCAGTGTTACAGATATTGGTATAACTTACAGTATTCTGCATGTTGTGGGTTGGATTCAGTAAACGTCACCCCAAAATGGATTTTGAAAAAAAATCTGCGCCCAGCGCTATTCTATAAAGAGTTCTTCGGAATGAACGTTCTTTATTGAAAACCATTGGTCACCGAATTTCATGCCCAGCTTAGGGTGTGAGGACTTACACCAAGTGAAACCAGATGTAAATCCTGGCACGCAAGCTGGGCGCACATTCGTGGAACACCCTGACCCATCCATGTCCTTCCTATAGAAACACCCTTTTTGCACTTGCATGTGTACACTCAGGTGTTATCCTATAACTAGATGTGTAAGTGTATTTCCATGCTGATCTGCCGTTTCAGCCCTGTTTCGGCGTTTCTGTGTTGACATTTGGGTGTGGAATTAGCACCTATCTTTAGGTGTCATTTATAGAATTTCCCAATATGAGTGTAAGTTTGAGCCCCGCCCATGTTCCACTCATAAGCACACCTCCTTGCAAATATTCACTATATAGGTTAAGCAGGTATTTGCAGAATTCCATTTATGCAGACTTTAACATTTGCACTAGATGGGCTGAAGATAGGTCCCGAAGTGGTGAACTGGATTAGGAACTGGTTGACGGACAGACGACAGAGGGTGGTGGTAAATGGAGTTCGCTCAGAGGAGGGAAAGGTGAGTAGTGGAGTGCCTCAGGGATCGGTGCTGGGGCCGATTCTGTTCAATATATTTGTGAGTGACATTGCCGAAGGGTTAGAAGGTAAAGTTTGCCTATTTGTGGATGATACTAAGATTTGCAACAGAGTGGACACCCGGGATGGAGTGGAAAGCATGAAAAGGGATCTGAGGAAGCTAGAAGAATGGTCTAAGGTTTGGCAATTAAAATTCAATGCGAAGAAATGCAAATTGATGCATTTAGGGAGTAGAAACCCACGAGAGCCTTATGTGTTAGGCGGGGAGAGTCTGATAGGTACTAAGGGGGAGAAGGATCTTGGGGTGATAGTATCCGAGGATCTGAAGGCGACGAAACAGAGTGACAAGGCAGTGGCCGTAGTGAGAAGGTTGCTAGGCTGTATAGAGAGAGGTGTGATCAGCAGAAGAAAGGAAGTGTTGATGCCCCTGTACAAGTCGTTGGTGAGGCCCCACCTGGAGTATTGTGTTCAGTTTTGGAGGCCGTACCTCGCGAAGGATGTTAAAAAAATGGAAGCGGTGCAAAGAAAAGCTACGAGAATGGTATGGGATTTGCGTTCTAAGATGTATGAGCAGAGACTTGCTGACCTGAACATGTATACCCTGGAGGAAAGGAGGAACAGGGGTGATATGATACAGACGTTCAAATACTTGAAAAGTATTAATCCGCAAAAAAATATTTTCCGGAGATGGGAAGGCGGTAGAACGAGAGGACATGAAATGAGATTGAAGGGGGGCAGACTCAAAAAAGATGTCAGGAAGTATTTTTTCACGGAGAGGGTGGTGGATGCTTGGAATGCCCTCCCGCGGGAGGTGGTGGAGATGAAAATGGTAACGGAATTCAAACATGCGTGGGATGTGCATAAAGGAATCCTGTGCAGTAGGAATGGATCCTCAGAAGCTTAGCCAAAATTGGGTGGCGGAGCAGGTGGGGGAAGAGAGGTTGGTAGTTGGGAGGCGAGGATAGTGGAGGGCAGACTTATACGGTCTATGCCAGAGCCGGAGATGGGAGGCGGGACTGTTGGTTGGGAGGCGGGAAATACTGCTGAGCAGACTTGTACAGTCTGTGCCCTGAAAAAGGCAGGTACAAATCAAGGTAAGGTATACACATATGAGTTTATCTTGTTGGGCAGACTGGATGGACCATGCAGGTCTTTTTCTGCCGTCATCTACTATGTTACTATGTTACTATATGCACATGTATGGACACATATACATACATAAATGCCATTATTCTAAATATTTACACACACACTCCTAGATTCTATATATTGTGCTCAAATTTGCGGACCCGAAATTGGGTATGCTGCTGAGATGTGCATGCAAATTAAATGGTTAACGAGCGCTTAACCATCAATAATTGGGTGCCAACAACCAATTATTGTGGTTAATTGGCACATTAAAATTTGCATGCACATCTGCCTGCGCACTATTCTATAAGGCAGGGTGCTTAACTCCCATAGACCGTATTCCAAAAAGGGGCGTGGCCATGAGAGGGGCATTAGTGTGTCAGGAGCATTCCAAAACATTACACACATAGTTATAAAAAACTGGGTAAGTGTGCCTAACTTGGATGTCAGCATTTACACCAGGTTTCAGCAGGCATACGTCTGGCACCCAAAGTTAGGCATAGGAATCGGCGCTGTAGAATAGTGCTTAGCGTTGATTGTCTTCAGTGCCCATTTTTGAGCTCCATTTATAGAATGTCCCCATAACTGACACATAAATGTTAGTGCCTATGTTATAGGATTGCTTTGAGAGTGGCAATATTCAGTTGCAATGTATAGCTAAACTAAGTAATCTAGGACAACTTGTTTGTTGGTCTAAATTAAACCATTTAGCTATATGTATAGGGGGAAATTCTATAACTGGGTGCCACAATTTAGGTGACCAGATGCTGTGCACTGAGCACTAATTCTATAATGGAATCTGGGTGCCAAGGCAGTAGCGTAGCCAGAGTTTATTTTTAGATGGGCCTGGAGGTGGACTGGGTGGGCACAGGCCTCGCATTTCCTCTCCACCCACCCGCCCGCCCGCCGCCGCCGCATTTCCTCTCCATTCGCTACCCCCCCCCCCCCCCCCCCCCCCCGCGACAGCCCCCTGCACATGGTCAGTTCTGGTCATTTTTACTGACCTGAAGCGCCATTCTACTACTACTACTATTTAGCATTTTTATAGCGCAACAAGGCGTACGCAGCGCTGCACAAACATAGAAGAAAGACAGTCCCTGCTCAAAGAGCTTACAATCTAATAGACAAAAATAAAGTAAGCAAATCAAATCAATTAATGTGTACAGGAAGGAGGAGAGGAGGGTAGGTGGAGGCGAGTGGTTACAAGTGGTTACGAGTTAAAAGCAATGTTCTCCCTCCAGCATCGGCCTGCTAAATGTAGGCACATTGAACTTACGCTACTATTCTATAACAGAACCTTGGCACAGGGGCGTAGCCACAGGTGGGCCTGGACGCAGCCACTTTTGCTTTAGGCCTGCCCAGCCTCTTCTGCCCACTCTCCCCGTCCGCATGGTCTGCTCACTTTTACTGCCCTGAAGCGCCGTTCTCCCTCCAGCACCGGCGATTCCCATTGCCAGCCTTCTGCCAGTGCACATCATTGGAGCCTCTTCTCAGGTGCGTCCCACCTACTCTGCAACTTCCTGTTTTCCGCAAAGGTGGGACGCAGGAAGTTGCAGAGTAGGAGGGACGCGCCTGAGAAGAGGCTCCCGACGACGTGCGCTGGCAGAAGGCTGGCTATGGGAATCGCCGGTGCTGGAGGGAGAACGGCGCTTCAGGGCAGTAAAAGTGAGCAGACCACGCGGACGGGGAGAGCGGGCAGAAGAGGCTGGGCGGGCCTGGAGCAAAAGTGGCTGGGCCTGGGCCCATCCAGGCCCACCTGTGGCTACGTCCCTGTAAGGTTCTGTTATAGAATAGTAGCGTAAGTTCAATGTGCCTACATTTAGCAGGCCATGTCTATACAAGGGAAAGGAAATTGGACTTGATTTACTGCCTTTCTATGGTTTTTGCAACTACATTCAAAGCAGTTTACATAGTATATACAGGTACTTATTTGTACCTGGGACAATGTAGTGTTAAGTGACTCGCCCAGAGTCAGAAGGAGCAGCAGTGGGAATCGGACCCAGTTCCCCAAAATCAAAGTCTGCTGTGCTAACCACTAGGCTACTCCTAACTAAATTACCTAATTTGCAATTTAGCATGTAGGAAAATGTGGGATACAAAAGCAATAAAATAAATAAATTAAATAAATAAATATTCTGTAAGTTATAAGCATAAATCCTGTTCCCTCCCAGTCTACACCCATGCTCCTCCCCTTACATTTAAGCAGTAAGCAAGTTGCACGCATCATTGATAGAATGGCTCTGACGGCACAGCTAGCAAATACACGTATGCAGGGCTGTGCCAACACAGTAAGCGTAGTAAGCGCCGCAGGGGGGCGCCTGCCTTCAAGGGCGCCGTCGAGTTGTATTAAAAAAAAAAAACCTTACCGCGTTGGCGCGTCGGCATTGCCCCCCCAAACGACGACGACTTACCCAAAGTCGCTTCGGCAAACTGGCGGGTGGGGCGCCAGTAGTAAAAGCAACAAGCAGGCACGCTCATCTCCATCCGCTTCCCTGCCCTCTCAGCGTCCCGCCCGAAAGGAAATGACATCAGAGGAAGGCGGGACGCAGAGAGGGCAGAGAAGTGGGAGACGAGCGTGCCTACTTGCTGCTCTTACAACCCCCGCTCGCTCATCCGCCAGCCCGCCCACCCGCCCGCCCGTGGAAGTGCTGGCTCCTGTCTAGTCCACTGTAAGGAAGGAAGCCATTTGGTAAATCTCTGCTTCCACTCCCCCGCGCAGCCGTCGCCGTTCACTCAAAACACAGCAAGATGTACAAAACAAAGGTTTAAAATTAGACTCCATGCAGTCCTCTGAAGAAAACTTCCAGTGCTGTAGAGAAAGGTCATTTCTCTCAAAGTGGCAATCATCTGAAAATCAGTTTTACATTAATTGGAGTGAAATCTGCCTAGTGTTTTAAAAAGAAATACTGTGGGTTTTTTGTGTGTGTGTGTTCTCCCCCACCCCACCCCATATAGGAAGATAGCTAGAATAGATATAAGTGAAAGCTGATAAAAGTATGCCAGGTGCATGTAAGACTAACACAGTTCAAAGGCAGATTTCAACACTGTTAACCTAGAATGAGGGAATGTACTGGCTAAGGCGTGACTATTTTAGCATGCCAGGGAGTCTACAGTTGTTTTTCTTCATAACTTGGAAGTCTGATGTTGTGAGCTGAAAACAGGCCATACTCTCTGAATTTATACAATGAAAGATAGTAAGGAAGAAAACATTTTCCAAAAACAGAGGGGCTATAGAACTAGAGGGCATGAAATGAAGTTGAAAGGAGGCAAACCTAAAGCAAAATCAGGAAAGACTTTTTTCACAGAGAAGGTGGTGGATGCGTGGAAGTGATGGGGCTGGAAACAATGATGGCATTCAAAAAGGTATAGGATAAATACATAGGTTTCTTATATACATGAAGATGCACTAAGAGTGTAGTGTGCATCAGTGATATTTTGCATGTAAGTTTCAATTTTTCTGGTATTGCTGAATGCTGAGTCTGACTTCTTGAGTTAACTTTCCAGTTCAGTATTTTGCCTTCATATTTTTTGATTTCTAGTTCCTTGTGTCATGTCTGTTGTGTCATGTGTTTTTCATATGTGATCAAGGTGCAGTATTCTGCTAGCGTGTAGTATTTGCAGCCCTTTTTGTTTTGCTTTTTTTCCCGAGGTAGTGTATTGGTGTTTTAGAGCCTTGTGTAATTACAGTTCTGCCTTTTCACGCATAAGGTTGTAGCTCGTCCTGTCCTTGGAATTCGTGCTTTTATGGTTTAGTAAGGATATGAGAGTGTTTTTCCACAAGTTTGTGTATAGCGTTTTGCAGTGGAGAGATTGTGTGTTGGCCTTACTGAGGTGGCGCCAAAACATCAGAAAGGGTGTAGAGCCTAAATCCTGACACACTACCTCTTGAAGGATCTACATATAGAGCCTATGCATTTCTAAGGTCCACACTGGTATGGTATGGGAAAGGGGGTGGGTAAATACTACTGACGAGGAAGAGGGAGTTTTAATATGCTCCGCCCTATCCTTTGCCCCCCCCCCCCCCAAATGAAACAGTCAAACTACACCCATGGCTGCTGCTGCCTTCCAGCACTCAGCGCTCGGCTCTTTGGCACCGCCCAGCTCTTCCACGCGCCTTGGAGCCAGGCAGGTCCTGGGGGGGCACGCACGCCAACTGATAGTCTGCAGGGGGGCGCCAGGGACCCTAGGCATGGCCCTGCACATATGCTAGTAGTTTATAAATGTACATGAACAATCAGCTCATAAATTTAAGCACCAGTTCCCAGATCTTATAAAGGTCACCAAAAATTGCGCATGATAATTTAGGCATGCTCCCAATTTGTGTGAGCAAATTTAATAATGAGCCAATTAGTGACAATAATTGGCTTTTAACAAGCAATTATTGGCACTAATTAGTTTAATTGGGAATTACGCGCATAAAGCTAGGCACCAGATACGAGCATAATTTTACACATGGCCCAAAAAAGGGAGCACTGAAATGGGAGGGTCATGAGCGTTTCAGGGCAGATCGAGGATGTGGTTTTGCGTTACATGTGTAATTATAGAATAATGGTGTTCCATGCATAAATTTAGGCATGGGTATTTGCACCATGTTTCGTTGGTCCAAATGGTGGTGCCTAAATTTATGCACGACCTCTCTGCTTAAGCTTTAGTTCTATAAACCTCACCAAACTTTAGGTGCAGCTTATAGAATAGTGCAAAAGCATTTTTTTTGGCACCGACTTTTTTGGCACCATTTATATAATCTAACCCCATGTTATAGAATGAGGGGGATATATAGTTGGGTAGAAAGCCCATGCTGTACCTTCACTCTGCCTTGCACTACCCAGCACTATCCATGTAACACCTCAGAAAATTGATGAATATGTTTAGCAGCAGCCACTAAACTTGAAAATGCTGCTAAATATTGACCCAAAAGCTTTTAAGCACTAAAGCCCCTCACATAAAGGCCCTAATGTAAAATAAATGAGAAAAATCATCTTAAAAACTAGTAGGGAATATTAGAGACGTTACACACATCCTTGAAGTGTTTGTGTTGTAGCACTTTGGTTGTTCACAGCTCATCCTGTACCGACCTAAGGAGAGCCGCGTTCTTGAAAGATAAGTTAGACATGCAGCAAACTAGTGTAACTTGTTAACTTACATTTTTAAAAGGTCCATATTCAAAAAGATTTTCATCTAACTTTGAGTGCTAGTGGGAAGAGACTATTGGGTCAATATTCAGCAACCAGCAATTGTATTTTTTAAACTCTAGATGGAACACAAAGTATCCCTATATTCAAATTTGTTACATATAGGGTCAGATCCGCTCAAAGCCAATATTCTATTAAAGGCGCTTGACCTTTATAGAATACTAGCATAGCATACTGGTCGTGCCTAACTTTGGGCTCTGGATTTACACCAGGTTCTATCAGGCACGTCCTGCCCCCCAAATTAGGTGTAGATAGGCACTATTCTATAATAACATGGCACCTAACTTGTGGGAGTGCCCAGGACCTGCTCATGGCCATGCCTCCTTTTGGGATGCACATGAGAAAAGTTAGCCGCCATTTTATAGAATAGCACAGGGCCGCCGAGATGGGGGGGGGGGGGGGCAAATTTTCCCGGGCCCGGGCCTCCCAGGGGAGCCTGGCGCTGGGGTCTCTCTCTCTCTGTCCTGCTCCTGACGGTACCCAGGTGATCGGGTCCCGACAGGAGCAGGAGGGAGAAAACTCTGGCGCTGGGCCCCCCTTGGAGGCTGGGGAGGACCTGGAGGAACAGACTCAGCAGGCTGTTCTTCTTGACAGTTTGCCGCATTGCCTTCCCCTGCGGCTGCTTTTATCCCCTCAGGCTGCGCATGCGTGACCTGAAAGAAAAAGCAGCCACATGGGACGGCCAAGTGGCAGAAGGAAGAAGAGTAGCGCTGGAGGATGAACTCTTCTGCTGGCAGGGCCTTGGGATCCCCGCCAGCCAAGGTACTTACCAGTTACGGCAAGTGGGTGGACGGCAGCGGCGATCGGGGAGGGTGGGGTGGCAGCGGCGATCGGGGGGCACCGAGGCAGCGACAGCAGTAGTGATTGGGGGGGGGGGGGCGGCAATAGCGAAGACGATGATCCTGGGGGTGCCGGCAGCTGCAGCGATGATCCGGGGGGGGGGGGGGGGGTCCCAGTGGCACCCTTGCCCCGGGCCTGGATCAGTGTTTGGCAGCCCTGGAATAGCGTGTAAAGCAGATCCACATGCAACTCCAATTAAGTGCTTCTTAACACCAATTAAGTGCCTAATTGATGTGTGTTATTGTCTATTAATCAACCGAGTTGTGTATGGATCTCCAATCCACACACAAATTCCCAGTGACCTATACAGAATCCAGGGGATAATGCAGTCATCAGCTATCTTCAGTCTCTGAAACATATCTCTGCAGTTTAATTTAGGACAATTTGCTTTATTTACTGAATTAAATCCCTTACCTGTATGGATAGAACCTGGATATTGCTGCTACTGTATAACTTGGTATTGTACCCTCAGTTCCTACCTAACTTCACCCCAGCTGTTCATATATTGCCACGGCAGTTCGATTTTCTGTGGCAGTATCAGGATAGTGTCACTGAAATCCACAGATTTTTAAGTTTACCAGCCACCATTCAACCTACAAGTCCTGTTGAGTATTGACTTGTATGAGTTTTCAAATTCCTCCCTTCTCTACTCACTAGTTAAATTTTGGCAAGGAAGTCATCGCTTGCAAACAATTAATGAACCCTTTTACTAAATTGCAAAGCCTTTGTGATAAATTCAGGGGATATGTCCAGCATCTGCCCTGCATTTACTACTCCTACAGCATGTGCTTGTGCTATGTGGCCGGGGAAGTGCATCTTCCCAATCCATTAACCTCCCCCCCCCCTCCCCATCTAATCCAAACCCCCGTCTTCAAAATGCCCCTCCCACACAAATGATGAACCCCACACTCTTCACAAAACTCCTTCCCTTCATACCCATCCGACCCACCCTCAACCTCTCTGAGCACCCCCGGGACTTACCTAAGGGTCATCCCTGTTGATCTAGGGGTACAAGGCAGGAGTGGTCTCCCTCAGCTCCTTCCCCATTTGGCTCTGGTTGTAAAATGACATCGATGACTCATATCAGTAGTCTTACAGTACTATTGCTAGGGGTCAGCCAAAGGTACTGACCTGCATGCTAGCTGTCATTGCAGGCCACTCCACCGCTGTGCCCTTGTTACACCTATGAACCTCCACATCCGCTAGCTCCTTGGTAAAAGGGCCTCTACACTTGTTAAAAATAGGCAGCATTGGAGGACATTCCCGGGATGTGGTTTAAACTTCAGCCCAAATCAGAGATGAACAGGGAAATTCTTCTGCTCGTTGTGTAGTCCAACAAAGAACAGCGTGAAACCAGCAACACAAATGCGAAAAAAAAATTATTCTTTCAAAATCAGGGCCGCCGAGAGATTGAGCAGGGCCATGGGCAGGGCCGCTGCGGCCCCCCCCCCTCCCCCACCATTGCTGCCACAACAGGATTGAAATACCTTGGCTGGTGGGGATCCCGAGGCCCCGCCAGCAGAAGACATCTTTCTCCAGCACTGACTGCCTGCCCCTGCGGCTGCTTTTCCTCTCAGGGCATGCTCAGTTTCAAAACTGAGCATGCGCACCTGAGAGGAAAAGCACCCACTCAGCAAGCAATGGGCAGAAGTGCAGTGCTGGAGGAAGATCCGGGTCCTCCTCAGCTTCCAAGGGGGGCCCGGCGCCAGAGTTTTGTCTCTCCTGCTCCTGTTGGGATGCGATCACTCGGGTCCCATCAGGAGGGGAGAGAGAGAGACCCCAGTGCCAGGCCCCCCTTGGAGCCCCGGGCCCGGGGAATTTTAACCCCCCTGCCCTGTTCAAAATATAAATATTGAAATAGATGCGGTCTCCACAGACCAGCGGCCAGTATCTGTTTTCCTAGAAATATCCTTTCAGCCTGACTGCTTCAGTGTCCAGCCTCCATCAGAGGCTCAATCCAATGTTACACAGCACAGGTATCAAACAGAGAAAAAAAAAGGGAACACAGGAAGAGAAATCAAATGGAAGGGAAAAAAACACAGAAATCAAGAAATTACATTACAACAAAATAGAAACGGCATATGTTACCACTAACTAAAAATCTTTCTCCTTACCCTACCAGTGTGGGCCACAACTTTCTGTACAAAGGGGTCACAAACCCTATTTCTTTAAACATTCAATCACGGTATCACTCCAACAGCTAAAAAGAGCAAGAACAATAAAAGACACTGACAATAACAGACCTGCATTCACACATCATATAGCAATCAGCTTGATCTATGGGTCTGCTCTTGTCTACAGAAGAGACCGTAAATCCAAATTAAATGGGTTATGTATTGCCAGCCTCCTGTAACCCACAATGTCATCCCGTTAGTAAAATAAACTAAACCCAACTGAAATTGAATAAACTCTGCATGGCTGCACAATATTTAACAAGTAAACTGCTCTTAAAAGCATCTTTTTGAAAAGCAAATCATTTTAGGATATTGCAAAGAGTGCTTACCAACTAACTCATAAAAAACCTTTTCCAAAGCTTACAGGCTTTTTCCCCCTAATGAACATCAAGCATAGCCAAAATACCATAAACACAGTCTTAGCTAATAAAAACCTCTTCTCTCATGCACAGTATGGCAGGAGCTAGGCGGAGGTGCAACTATTCACCTCAAGGCATAACTGGAAATTCAAAAGCAAAGGAGACAATATTCAAAAAGGTTTGACTGGAGAGGCTTCTGTCCAATTAAACCCTGCTGAGATGGCTACCTGTCAATATTCAGAGGCACTTAAACAGGTAGTGCTGCTGAATATGTCCGTTAATTGACCGTTTGCTAACAGCTAGGTTAGGGGCAGTTTGGGGGTGGAGTTTAGGCGGAGCCAGCACTTATAAACATAAGCGTTGCCATACTGGGACAGACCGAAGGTCCATCAAGCCCACATCCTGTTTCCAGCAGTGGCCAATCCAGGTTATATGTACCTGGTAAAGATCCCAAAACAGTACAATACATTTTATGCTGCTTATCCTAGAAATAAGCATTGGATTTTCTCCAAGTCCATCATAATAATGGCTTATGGACGTTTGTTTTTAGGGAATTATCCAAACCTTTTTTAAACCCTGCTAAGCTAACTGCTCTTACCACATTCTCTGCAAATGAACTCCAGAATTGGTATAGGATTTGCTGCTGATCATTATTTTGCATGCATTTGCATGCTAGTTGCATTCAGAGCTTGTGAGCGTGTTATTTCATGCACTCGGGGGCTCTGATCATGGGACGGTAGCAAATGCAGGTGCTAGTATGGTGCTAGTAGTCTGTAGCACCTGTGTTTGCTTCTGATCATTGACCCATCAGTGCATCTTGCTCAACAAACAAATGTCCCAACACAATTCAGGAAATACTCAACTCTGTCCAATTGGTGCTTTGGGGTTCTCACTGCCTGGGAATATACAGCTTGCTTGCACTCTCACTGGCTAGCTCTTAGGGAGTTCCCTCCTCCCTTCTCTCTCTCTCTCTCTCTGAAGAAACCTCTTTTCTAGAGCTAAGGACTGCAAGGTGCTTTCCAAACCCCGCCCTTCTGTCTCAGAGAGATGACATCATCAGCCCTTTTCTATGGGGAATAGGGATAGAGTACAACTCCCAAAAGACCTAGCACCATTCCCCAGGCTCTAGCTACTGTGGAGTTCTGGAAGTCTATTCACCCCTCCCCCATTGATCTCAGATATACAGCTTTCTCCTATAACATGAGCACTCCCTTGCTGCTGTCCTAGGCAGGAATCCTTATACCTGGACTCTGGTCAGGCTAACCCCAACCACCGTTCAACACGTGACCACTCCTGTGACCCCTTATGTGTCACACAGCATTTAAACTAAGGTTATATCCAAATATTCAGCGCCCAGACTTACCTTGATACGGTTTTGAATATGTGCAGTACCCATATAACTTTTTTTTTTTTTTTTTTTTTTTAATATTTTTAATTACATCAAGAACATCTTGAATACAGATAAAGATGATTTAGTATCTTAAAACAAAGATTATCAAAACATAAACTTTAAGGCAATTCAAAAAAATAGGGAAAAAGATACATTACTCATCTATAGTCCACAATTAACAGGGGGTTTCCACATTTTTAGGAAAATCTGTAAATTTCAGAAGCCAACTTCTAAAATCAAATCATGGTGGCCGGTTTAAGCTATCCAGACAATATAAACTATCTATGGGGTTGATGTTACTATTGTCTCTGGTAATGGCTGAGGCAGGTCTCCCAGCTTTACTTCTAAAAAGGAATTCAGTTGACTTGCCTCAAAAAATACATATTTAATTGAATTTATTTTTATCACACATTTGCAAGGAAAGTTCAGCCAAAATAATGCACCAAGTTGCATTACTTTTGGTCTCAATTTAAGAAATTCCTGTCTTTTTTTCTGGGTAGTTCTAGAGACATCCGGGTACATTCTAATATTACAATTAAGGAAACCTGGTCTTTTATTAAGAAAAAATTGTTTAAGTATCCAGTCTCTATCCGGTTGAAGTATGAAAATCACTTTGAGTGTTGCAGTTGTCAGGCCCACATTGTCTCCCTCAATAATTTGAGTCAAATTTAAGTCCAAAGATTGAACATTTGCATCTTCTTTTTGTAATAGTTCTTTCTTCCGAAATGGTTCTACATAGAAAATCTTTGAAATTGGTGGATGTGATTTTTCTGGAATTTTTAGAACTTCTGTTAAGTACTGTTTGAAGGTTATCAATGGAGAGATGGCAATCTGCTTAGGAAATTTTATCAGTCTAAGAGCATTTGAGCGTTGATAATTCTCTAGTATTTCCACTCTGTTTTGAAGATGCAAGTTTTCTTTAATTAAATTCAATTGAATTTGCTGAGAATTTTTTATTGCTGAAGAATTAATTTCCACCTCTTTGCCCAAAGACATCACTTTCTTATCTATTTCAACAATCTTTTCATTATCACAGTTAAATTTCTTATCTAATTGAGAAAACTTTTGTATAAATAAAGTTTCTAAACTTACAAGTGCTTCCCAAATATTGTCCAAGGAAATTTGTTGAGGTTTTTCAGGCAAAAATGATCTATTTGAAGTATCGAAAGTAAGAAACGAAGAAAAAACTGGTTGAGCTGCCACTGCTCCGTGTTCTTCCTCAGAGGCTGCTTCTCCTCCCCCCACCTCTGCTGTTTGCACAGCAGGATTCATCGGCGTTTCAGGCGTCGACCCAGCACCCGCTCCAGGAGACCCCGTCGCGTCCTGCGCCTCTGGAAGTCTCCGGACTGAGTTCAACGCCGCAGCCGGCATAGGAGGAGGGATCCTCATCTCGGGGCTGAAGGATGTTTCTTGTTCAAGCTGAGGGAACGGGAGACCTCTCCCCAAACCCTCAAGCAGCGAACCAGACCCCGTCGGTGTGCCCGGAAGAAGGAAGCGCTCCATAGTCACAGCTCCAGGTAAATGGGGGGTAGCAGGTCCTCCTCGCGATTTACCTCTCCGTTCAGGCATGTTTTAGAAATGTCCGGTAACAAAGAAAAGGGGAGTTACGAGCAAGTAAGAATGGAGCAACCTTCCTAGCTTGTTACTCAGCCGCCATCTTGCCCCCCCCCATATAACTTTCAATGACCACTTTATGGCTGGTTATTCAGTGCTTGTATCTGATACTGAAATATTTGAGTATAACATAGTTGGCATTTTAAAATAATACTGACTGCGGAGTTCAACGTCAGGGGGACTATTTCCTTTTACTCTTTCTGTAATTGTTTTCTCACTAATACATTTACTTTTGCAAATTGTGCAATATGTTTTTTTAAGCAATCTGCCGCTCTAAATTATACATTACCCAGGGCACATCAGTGCCTTAACATGACCCTGTGGTGGAGAATAACTATTACCAAATCAGAAATCTCCTGCACAATAAGACAAGCAATCTCACCTCACTCTCCTTCCATGAGGGCCATAGTCACGGCTATCCTGCTGACATGAAAGGGAAGCACAGTGGTGGGAAATAATCAAGCATAAGAAAGAAAGTGTTAGATGTGAAAGCACTCAACATGAAAGTGACAAAATGAAAGGGAAAGAGAAGGAATGTTTTCAAAAATCAACTCAAGTACCAGACAGAGAGAAAGGAAAGCAGAGCAGAGCGGAGAAATGGTCAGTTGCCTTCATTTTAAATTTAAAAGTGTCGTTTCCCTTTTACAGCCCCTGGAACAACTGCCATAAGATATCAAGAACTCAGAAATCAGGGCACCAGAACTTAGCATCTGCAAATTATCAAATGCAAATAGTCAACAATTGCATGTTTTTAGGCACAGCTTGCTTGAGCGATAGAACCTGTTATTGAGGGTCTATCTGACTGTCTTTCCAACTGTCTGGTTGTCTGTCCATCCACACGAATGAATTTTTAGTTGCAGAGAGGGTTGATTCATACACTAGCCCATAGGAGCCAACATTTCAGAATTATTGGGGTTCTAAGCCCAATGGCAATAACCTGGGCACATACAAGGAATTCTCTCAGTATTGGGGGTGCTCAACCCAGTGATGTAGAAGGTCAGGATAGATTTGCACATAATCGAGGTAACATTCATGGAGATCTATCTCATGCATATTTATTATCTAATATGCTACCACAACTATGAGTTATTCCAAAATTTTTATTATGTACTTCAAAATTTGTGTTAAAATACTGTGAAAATATAAAATCACATACTTACAGCGCTGCTATACACATAAAATAAACATGTAACACCACTACCCTATGCATTATATCAACTACTGCCCGCAGCCCTACTGCACAACGGGATCAATATACATCTTTATGAAAGGAGACGTATTTATCTCAACTGTCCTCCAATAGTTTGTCTAAAAAGAAAGTCCATGTTGCTTCACACTGCACTGACGCGGTACAACAGTTATATATCCAAAGCATGCTCCATAGTAAGTATGTTAGTAAGTTGAGTCAAACTTCAAGGATATAACAGTCCCCAAAATGTTATAAGTAGAAGGGTGTCATCGTTGATACGGTAATACACTGAAACCTTTTGCTCAGTGTGCTGCTGCGGCTAGGAAAGTGAATAGAATGTTGGGTATTATTAGGAAAGGTATGTAGAACAGATGTGAGGATGCCGTTGTATCACTCCATGGTGCGACCACACCTTGAGTATTGTTTTCAATTCTGGTCGCCGCATCTCAATAAAGATATAGTAGAACTGGAAAAGGTGCAGCGAAGGGCGACAAAAATGATAGCGGGGATAGGACGACCTCCCTATGAGGAAAGACTAAGGAAGCTTTTTCAGCTTGGAGAAGAGACGGCTGAGGGGAGACATGATAGAGGTATATAAAATAATGAGTGGAGTGGAACAGGTGGATGTGAAGCGTCTGTTCACGCTTTCCAAAAATACTAGGACTAGGGGGCATGCGATGAAACTACAGTGTAGTAAATTTAAAACAAATCGGAGAAATTTTTTCTTCACCTAATGCGTAATTATACTCTGGAATTCATTGCCGGAGAACGTATTGAAGGCGGTGAGCTTGGCGGAGTTTAAAAAGGGGTTTGACGGTTTCCAAAAGGACAAGTCCTTAGACTGCTACTAAATGGACTTGAGAAAAATCCACAATTTCGGGAATAACTTGTATAAAATGTTTGTACGTTTGGGTAGCTTGCCAGGTGCCCTTGACCTGGATTGGCCGCTGTCGGGGACAGGATGTTGGGCTCGATGGACCTTTGGTCTTTTCCCAGTATGGCATTACTTATGACATTGTATTTCACCATGAAACAAGGGCTATAATGCTGAATCTTAAGCCCGTATCCAAAAGTTACCAGATCCAACACGGTCCGTGTTTCGCTCCATAAGGCATCATCAGGGGTCTGATATCATGCAGGAATGTTAAAAAATTTCATGAAATGTCCAGTCAACCCCAAGCAACATTATTCATCTGTGTGACTAATGATATGTCATCTTCAAAGAAGATAATAAATGTTGGTTTTGCCACACACAGAGATGGCGACATTCTCATGTTATATTTGTTGGGATGAAGTCTTGATGCCATATTAAGCATGTGGAAGAGGTTTGCCCTGAGTACGTCACTTTGGTTGGCTAACCACTTACAGCACTGGGCCTATCTGGACTGCTGGGGTGGATGGGCGGAGGGACCTCTAGGGGGGTCATGCCATGGGCTAGAGGGGTAGGGGGAAGGAAAGAGGGTAATTGTCAGGAGATGGGAAGGGGCTCGGGGAGGCCTTTTTTTTAATTACAAAAAGTTACGCAGCCCTGGCCCGATATTCAGTGCTAGGACCTGCATAGCTAGGCCAGCTAAAAATCACTATATTCACCACTTGGATTCTGGATGCTTTGAGCAAAACATCCAAAGTCGGACTTAGATTTCATATCAAAAATTCCCCTTCATGTTTCCACCGAGTGGAAGGCTTGCCCCTGACCTGCCCATACCCCTCCCAGTTTCATGCTCCCCTTGCTGTTGCATACTTTAGCCCAGATGCTCAAAGCCTAAGTGGAGGAGTGGCCTAGTGGTTAGGGTGGTGGACTGTGGTCCTGAGGAACTGAGTTCAATTCCCACTTCAGGCACAGGCAGATCCTTGTGACTCTGGGCAAGTCACTTAACCCTCCATTGCCCCATGTAAGCCGCATTGAGCCTGCCATGAGTGGGAAAGCACGGGGTACAAATGTAACAAACAAACAAAAAAAAAAGCCTAAGTGATTAGCACCAAAACTGCACAAATGTAAATGTATGCAGCAAGCACAAAACCACCCAGTGTGCATGCTAATCTGTGCAATGAAGATCAGTGCAAATTGTATTTAAATGCATTGAAATGGATTCAAACCAGGTTGATTTTGTATTCACTCTGAATGCTCAGAAGACAGTGCAGAAACTAATGCTGGTCTTAATGCTGAAAATACACTGCCAGGTCAGGGATGGCATATGGGTTTTGAGGAGAAGATTTCTTTCACATTATTTACATTAAATTGCTGGGTTTTGGTTTCTTTTGAATGGAGAAAGAAGTCTGTGCACCCTGTAGTGCTGATTGTGAGAAAAAAAAACATGTCTGCGAGTTTGAGCAAAGTCGGGGGTGAGGGCAAGTATTGGCACCTGCTTTCCTGAGCTTTGGTGTGAGCCTCTTAAGGGAATTAAACTGCACAAAAAATTTTTTTGTGGGGGAGGGCTTATATTTAATGACATGGGGAAAGGTGCTGACGTGCTCTTACATTTGCTGTTTTGCCTGGCGCATGCGCACAGGAGTTTCGCAGTAAGAACAGCTCTTGTGCACATGTATTAGTCATGTTTCTCTCCCTTGCTTTCACTTTGCTAGCATGCACAAAATTTGCATCCATTTGCTTTGGGCATTGGGGGCAGTGGCGTAGCCAGACCTGACATTTTGTCTGGGCCCAGAGCTAATATGAGTGGGCACTATATATATATATATATATATATATATATATATATATATATATATATATATATATAGTGAAGTGCTTACCCTACCCAGAAATTCCACAACAATAAATTTTAATAGTGCCAGGCCCCAGCTAGTTTAATTTTTAAAAAATTACACGATGTTAAAATTATGATGTAAAAAAAAAAAGCATTTAAAATTTTATTACCTGCAGTGCTGGGCTGGGCTGGCAGCTGCTTGGAACTCATCTCGAAGAACTTTTCCCATGTTTCCAGGGCCAGGCTCGCACTAGCTCAATGCTCAACCCTGTAAGCAACAGCATGCACTGCGTGCAGCTATTGTTTAGCCTGCCTTGATGGCCGAGAGCGAGCGGAGCGAGAGCGAGGCTGAGCTGAGCACGCCGCCACACACAGCCATGTCATACCGCATAGGATGTAACAACGAGCATCGTGACGCAACCTGCATTTCAGTGCCACTGCCACTGTGTGTCGTGCCGACCCGAGTCTGCCTCTCTGCAAGCCCTAAAGGCAGGTGGGCTGGACTCTGGAGATCAGCTGAGCAGGTGCCGTCTGCAGTGCCATGGTATGCTACGCAATGACTCACACAGTGGGAAAAGGCTGCTGCAGTGTGTGTGCTTGGGTGGGCGGGCCTGAGCCGAGATTGGATGGGCCTGGGCCCACCCAGGCCCACCCGTAGCTGCGCCCCTGATTGGGGGGGCTAGTTTTCAGCTTTGTCCCTGTGCTATGGGATGTACGCTCTTGCCTCTAGTACTGGAGTTTTGAGCATCGGGCCCTATGGATTTTGCATGCACAATTTGCAGAATCCCAACTAAGGGCGGTTACACATGCAACTGCTAACTAGTGTCAATTAATGCCAATTAACAGCATTTATATTCAATAATTAGTTGTTAGCACCAGGTAACAACTAATTATTATATTAGGTTATGCATTGACTGAAACTATTCTATAACTTCCGCACATAACTTTGCACACTAAGGATCGGATTCTATATATGGTGCCAAAAAAACCATGCTTAGCGCTATTCTATAAACCTCACCTAAAGTTAGGAGAGGTTTATAGAATACATGTAGCGGTCATCCTGCAACTAAAATTTAGGTGCAGCCATTTACGCCAACCAAAACCTGATGTAAATGCCCAGGTCTTATTTAGGTGCGAATGAGGCATATTCTGTGTAACAGTGTGTGTAAATTTCAGAAATGCCCATGACCCACACATGGTCACACCCCTTTTGTGATCTATGCATTACAATTTATGCGTATCACTTTACAGACTACGCTTATAAAGTTGCATGCATAAATTCTAATTAGTGCCAATAATTGCTTTTTAGTGGTCAATTATCAGCGCTGATTAGCTTGCTAAACAATTAAGTTACACACATGCAAATCAGCTACATATGCAGATTTGAGCACACAACTTTAGTTACCATTTATACAATCTGGGGGTAAGCATGCAAGTTTATAGAATTAGGGAGATGATGTTTAGTCTAGCTTCAAAGAGTTAATGAAAAGAAGGTGAAAGCTGCAGATGAGTAGCACATAAAACACAAAATCTGTTCACTGAAACACTACCCTGTGTGGCTTCTAAATCCTTCAAACTGAGAAAAACTTTCTGGCTCACCAGGACAGAAATGATCTAATGTTCTGAGCCACTGTTCAAGCTCCAGAGGGCCTTATATTACTCAAAACCGCCTTCTATCCATTGCAAAAATAAAATCTATGGGATACAGATTTGAATAGAAAGCCTGTTGTTATGTCCTCTTGGCGTTAACAAAACATTTTTGATACCTGATATGGCACTGTTAATTACAACAAGCAGCTGCACCCTGCATGACCAAGGGTTGGCACCTCAATATGCCAAGTGAACTATTCCTTTCAAAATAGGACCTCCTGCCAGTGATATAAGGGACCTGATGTCATGATATGCCCGCAAGGTAGAATAATACCAACAAGACTGTTAATTCAATTAGTGGCAAGGGTAAACGCCTTCTAATGCGGCCTGATCAGAGGTCAATTTGCAAAGCCTTTGCAGGCTGTGACTTTATTAATAATCTTCAGGCTTCAATTTCCTACTAATAAAGGGTAGTATAACACAGTATGAACCCTGCTATTTACTCAGATCTCCATAGTCCCAAAGCAGGTAATATGCAGCAACTGAACAAATAGGGATGACCTCCCAAGCTTTATTTGTAGATCTCTCAGGCACAGATGACCTCTGACGAAATACATAATTAGTCTACTGCTGATTGACTGAGTGGCATTCAGCAAATGTATTAGATATTTAACGAGAACAAGACCTAGCCATTGGGTTATATTTTATATTTCTCTACATGAGGATACAAGAGTCTGAAATGGAAGAGAGAGAGAGAGAGAGAGACAGAGAAAGAGAAAGAGAGAGAGAGAACAGGAGCCAGAGAAATTTGTAATGGTGGGCAACCAGTGCAAATGTTTTCTGTAAACTCCAGCTGAAACTAGTGAGACTCATGAATAAACAAGGTCCTTACCAAACCCAGGTCTCTATTTATTTATTTATTCATTCATTATTATTATTTATTTATTAGAATCTGTTTACCACCTTTTTGGAGAAGTTTGCCAAGAGGGTGTACAGCAAGGATAACCTGGACATAAACAGCATAAGTATAGGCAATAAGCAATTACAGCAGTAACAAACTAACTTAGTGTACTACTTCCAATATCAACACAATGTACATTAAAACATTGTAATAGTATAGGAGATTGTATAGGTGTGTGGGGGGTAAGGAGGGTAGGACTAGGTAGAAGATAAGAGTGACTAATTTCATGAAAAATTAGACATGGAGTTAAATGGTACACAGTAATGTAAAAGCTGCTAATACTCATTTGCCATGAATGAATTTTGTTCTAACTTAAACAAAAGGGAAATAATCCTATTTATTTATTTATTTAAGGGTGGGATGCTCTCCCAGGTAGAGGGTATAGGCTTTACCTTCTGAGGCTGCTGCTCAGTCATTCCCTGCAATATCTGGAAACAGCTTTTGGGTTGGGACCATCAATTACTGGAAAGCCTTTGCTTTATGGAGCCATTTACTCTTCTGAATCCATTCCAAAAATAGTTCAAAATCCAGGCTGTGTTCCAAACTAGAGAAATTTACTGTCAGAAATCATAAAACAACAGAAACAATAAGACATTACTATTTTAAAAAATCTGTAATGCTAAAGTTCAAAGTCTAAGTTGTACACCACCACTGCTTACACTCAGGGCCTGATTCACAAAAGTCCCTGTTAAAAACTTTGTGCATTTAGATCCTTGATAGAACTTACTGATTTGGAAATAGTGAGTGATGCTCAAATGAAATTGCTGCATGCAATTTCAGCAAGCAGTTCAGTAAGGAAAGTGCCTAGCACACGTGCATAACAGCAAGTGTCCCTGTTCTGCACATGGGCTAGGACTACTCTTTCCTTTCTTCTGCAGTACTTGCTGGCTCCACTGTCCACCTGTCTTGTTTTCCTTTCAGTGCTCAGGTGCTGGCTCCACCTTCCTCTTGCAGCTTTCTTGCCTTCTTTTTGCCCACCATGACTTGGCTTGGAAATCTCCTTCTTGCTGAAAGCCCCCCCCCCCCCCAGCTGACATCATAGAGGCTTTCCCCAGCCAATTGTCTATCTGCTTGTTTCCCCACCCCCCACCCAGCTGACAAATGAAGAAAATAAGAAGTAACATAAGCACTGGCAAGTCAGATGCAAAGCATTAGTAAAGAAGGCTAAAAAAGAATATGTAGAGAAAATTGCCACACAGGCTAAAACTCACAGTAACAGATTTTTTCAGAAGCAGAAAGCCTGCAATAGAATCCGTGGAACCATTAGATCATGAAGGAGCAAAAGGGGCACTCAGGGAAGACAAGGCAATAGCAGAGAAACTGAATGAATTCTTTGCTTCGGTCTTTATGGAAGAAATTGTAAGCGATCTACCTGTACCAGACATGGTTTTCAAGGGTAATAATATGGAGGAACTAAAAGAAATCTTGATGAACCTGGAAGATATACGGAGCCAAATCGACAAATTAAAAAGTAGTAAATCACCTGAACCTGATGGCATACGTCCAAGGGTACTCAAAGAACTCAACATGAAATTGCTGATCTGTTAGTAATATGCAACCTGTCGTTAAAATCATCCATAGTGCCTGAAGATTGGAGGGTGGCCAATATGACATTGATTTTTTAAAAGAGTTCCACGGGTGATCTGGGAAATTACAGACCGGTAAGCCTGATGTTGGTGCCGGGCAAAATAGTGGAAACTGTTATAAAGAATTAAATTATGGAACACATAGACAAACATGGTTTAATGGGACAGAGTCAGCATGGGTTCAGAGTCTATGTGCTATGAAAATGAGCACCTATATCACATAAAGTGATGCACTTTCTGTTAAATAACTCTTGCAATAAGTCTTTTAGGCCAATATAATAAAGTACACTGATGTTTCACAAATGTTAATACACGTTAAGCGCATAGTTTTATACATACTAATTAGCTTATTAGTGTTGTGTTCAATTGTGGTCGCCACACCTCAAAGAAGATATAGTAGAATTGGAAGAGGTGCAGAGAAGGGCGACAAAGATGACACAGGGGATGGGACGGCTTCCCTATCAGGATAGGCTGAAGAGGTTGGGGCTCTTCAGCTTGGAGAAAAGGTGGCTGAGGGGAGATATGATAGAGGTCTATAAGATAATGAGTGGAATGGAACGGGTCGATGTGGAGCATCTGTTTACGCTTTCCAAAAATACTAGGACAAGGGGGCATGCGATGAAGCTGCAGTGTGGTAAATTTAAAACGAATCGGAGGAAATTTTTCTTCACTCAACGCGTAAACTCTGGAATTCGCTGCCGGAAAAGGTGGTTAAGGCTGTTAACTTAGTGGACTTCAAAAAAGGGTTGGACGGCTTCCTGGAGGAAAAAGCCATAGAATGATATTGAATGGACGAGGGAATACAGTATTTCTAGGATGGGCGGGACAAATTGCTTGTTCTTTTGGCCGCTGTCGGTGACAGGGTGCTGGGCTCGATGGACCTTTGGTCTGTCCCAGCATGGCAATGCATATATACTTATGTACTCTATACCCCAAAAGAGATTAGCATTAAATTTTAACTGCCAGACCCTCCACCATTCTTCTGACTTTTGGAGATCCCTTATCGTTTCTACTCCCTCCAGGGTATCCACTCTGTTGGCTATCTTCATGTCATCTGCAAAAAGGCAAACCTTTCCTTCCAACCCTTCAGCAATATCTCTCACAAATATATTAAACAGAATGGGCCCCAGCAGCTACAATAAACAGCCCTTGCAAATCGCTTACGACCCCATCAAAATGAGAAATACAGGCACACTGGCACTCATCCGAGCAGACAAGGAATTAGCAATTATTTTGGGGCTAGAACCCAATGGTTTTACTAGTTGCACGAGCTTACCATTGGACATCACAGGAAGTTTTAACACCTTAGATCTCTACGCAGACATCATGGAGCATCAGTTAGTAGCTGATCATTTTGTGCTGCTGCTGCACTGCATTCCGGTTAAAAGGGAAAGTAACGAGTTCATCACCTTCACATATAATAAGCCCCATTATGTCCCCGTGAACAAGCATTACATTAATACCATCACCTTTGAAACAAAGACGGACCAGAACAGGCATGTTTCATTTCGCTATGGGAAGGTAATCTTTAAGCTTTGCTGATGACCCTGGAAAATGATTGTATTTTAACACAGTGGCGATTAAAACTTACAACCAGTGGCGTACCAAGGGGGGGGGGGCGGTGGGGGCGGTCCGCCCCGGGTGTCAGTGGGTGGGGGGGGTGCTCCGTCGGCAATGCAGGCCGCCCTCGTCTCCTGCCTCCATCCTGCTGTGCCTTAAAGAAAAATCTGAAAAGCGGCATGGCAGGCATGCTTCGTGTCTGCCCTGCTTGCTTGTAAAAGAAAGCGGCAAATCTTTCCTCGTCGATGTCACGACGTTGCGTTGGGTTTTCCCTTACTGGGTCCCGCCCTCACGGAAGGCGGGACCCAGTGAGGGAAGACCCGACGCAATGTCGCGACGTCGATGAGGAGAGATTTGCCACTTTCTTTTACAAGCAGGCAGGGCAGACACGAAGCATGCCTGCCATGCTGCTTTTCAGATTTTTCTTTAAGGCACAGCAGGATGGAGGCAGGAGACGAGGGCTGTCGTCTCTCCACGAAGGTGGCAGGTGGGTCGAGTTGGGGGGGCTTAGATGGGAGAAGGGGACTGGGGAGGGGGGCCTCAGATTGGAGAAGGGGACTGGGGTGGGGAGGGGGATCTCAGATGGGAAAAGGGGGCTGGGGGGTCTCAGATGGGAGAAGAGGGGAGAAGGGTGGGGTGAAGGGGGTGGGGGTCTCAGATGGGAGAGGGGGACATGGGGAGGGGAGTCTCAGATGGGAGAAGGGGACTGGGGTGAGGAGGGGGTCTCAGATGGGAGAAGAGGAGAGAAGGGGACGGGTGGGGAGAAGGGAGGTGGGGAAGGGGCCATGCAAGAAAATGGGAGCCATGCCTGGGGCTGGTGGGAAAATGGGTCTGGGGCTGAAAAGGAGGGTAGGTGGGATAAGGGGGCTAGTACTGGAACTGGGGGCTGAAAAGGGGACAGGGAGAAGTGGCTGGGGCTGAAGCTCAGGACTGGTGAGAGAAAAGGGCTGGGGCTGAAACTGCGGACTGGTGGGATAGTGGGGCTGAAAAGGGGGGGGCAAGTGGGAGATGTGGGCTGGGGCTAGAACTAGGGGCAGGTGGGATAAGAGGGCTGGAACTGGGGGCTGAAAAAAGAGGCAGAGAGAGAGAGAGAGAGGGGACAGACGATGGATGGATGGATGGGGGGGGAGAGGGAGGGCAGACCCTGGATGGATGGGGGGAGAGGGGAGGGCAGACCCTGGATGGATGGATGGAAGGGGGTGAGGGAGGGCAGACCCTGGATGGATGGGGGGGGGGGATAGGGAGGGCAGACAGTGAATGGAAGGGGGAGAGAGAGAGGGCAGACAGTGAATGGAAAGGGCAGGGAGAGAGGGCAGACATTGGATCGCGGGGACAGCAGAGAGGGCAGACACTGGATGGCAGAGAAAGAACGAAGACGGATGCTGGATGGAAGGAAGACAGTGAAAAGAAGATGAGGAAAGCAGAAACCAGAGACAACAAACTGTAAATAAATATTTTTATTTTTTTGCTTTAGGATAAAGTAGTATTGTAGCTGTGTTAATAAATGTTTATAATAGAACATGTAAATAAGGTAATCTTTTTATTGGACTAATTTTAATACATTTTGACTAACTTTCGGAGAACAAAACCCCCTTCCTCAGGTCAGGTTAGGACACTGTAACACACTATACTGTATTGACCTGAGGAAGAAGGTTTTGGCCTCTGACAGCTAAATGTATTAGTCCAATAAAATGGTATTTTATTTTCTATATTTGTTTTATTTCTATTTGTTAATTTATAAAGTGGTGATTGGTATTTGTTAGTTTTCTTTCAAATTTACATCTGCTGTCTTTATATTTTGCACAGTACTAGGGGACATTTTCTGTTTCTGTGGCGTTGCATTGTATGCAGAGTCTGGCATCTTGGGGGTTCAGTTTAATTTTTGTCTAAATAGAAAGTTTATGATTAGTTATTCTATAGTGGATTAGGGTGTATCTGTGTTTGTGAAAAAGACATGGCTTTCAGTTGGCATTGACTGTACAGGATCGACGATCTGTACTATTCTGTCTGGTTTCGTTTTACAATAGGTGAATTGATGTTCTAGTGCTCACTGTAGTGTTTAAGATGCTTTCCTTTTCCTTGTGTGACTCATAGAAATGACTGCTTATGGTATGGTAGATTTGCTCTATAGGTCCTGAGTGTTTTGTATTCTCGGTATGCCTAGTACTGGATTTTGGAGGGGGGTGTTAAAAAATGACCGGCCCCGGGTGTCAACTACCCTAGGTATGCCACTGCTTACAACGATCCCATGGCATACAGAGATTATTATGTGGCCCAGGCCAGTCACAGCTCCCAGGCCTCTACAGATCACCCGTCATGTACAGAGCAGGTATTGGTGATATGTTTTGTAGCCTCTGTAGAAAAGCGCCACCGCTGTTGAGAAGGAACATTGAGATTGGTAAACCTTATGTGAAAACTGTGGCCAATAAATTAGCCAAAGGTGTGATGGACCACGTCACCATAGCCGCTCTGAATAACATGAATAACAAAGTGGAGTAGACTGGCTCAGGACTAACATTCATGTGAAAAGCCCTTAAAAGAAAGAGAAGCAGCTAGACACTTATAGAAGGACCACCCAAACCCCTTAAAAAAAGAAACTCAAATGGATAGCATCTCAGAAGCCTAAGCACAAAGCTAAGAAGAGAGCCAGTTCTACAGAGCTGGAAGATAAATTTTGAGATAAAATCATGGCTTTTGTGCACGGTGGCTCAGAAGAATGTGTTAAATCAGAACTGGATCTCTTTCAATTGTTGCCTACCCAAACCAGTATTGAAAAAAAGCATTTATGTGGAAATACCACCTTTATCAGCCTTATCAGAATCTGCAATGCTTGACATTTTCTTCGCTGGTCACAGGGAAGATTACTTGGATTTGAACAACATGTTGTACCTGACCTGTAAGACCATAAGAGAAGATGGGTCAGACATCGCAGTGCAGGGGCAACCAAAGTGGCTTTAGGGGCTGACACAGGATGTGGGGAGGGGTGGGGGGAGAGGGGAGGGGAGGGGGGAAGTGCAGCGAGAGAGAGAAAAAACTTTTTTCTTTTTTGGGCTTAGAGTGCACAGATGGGGGTTGGGGGATGAAGGCTTCAACAAAATGCCAGAGAAGGGCTGAAAAAGTCTTTTTAAAATCACTTCTGAAAATGCTTTGGATAAAGCAGGCTATGCACATATTTGGGCTGGCACAGGATGTGGGGAGTGGAGGGCGACGGAAAGAGGAGGCAGGGTGGATGGATGGAGAGAAGGTAGAGGAAGAAGGTGTGAGCTATGGTTCTGACAGGGATACAATTGCTGAGAAACATAGTCAAAGAGCATTTGATTAATCCAAAGCTTTTTAAGACAGGCATGTCCTTTCACTCCTGAGAGATAATGAGCTATGAAGTATGGCCTAGAGGTTAGGGTGGTGGACTTTGGTCCTGAGGAACTGAGTTCAATTCCCACTTCAGGCACAGGCAGCTCCTTGTGACTCTGGGCAAGTCACTTAACCCTCCATTGCCCCATGTAAGCTGCATTGAGCCTGCCATGAGTGGGAAAGCACGAGGTACAAATGTAACAAAAATGACTGGGAGGGCTGAAAAAACTGCTTTAAAAAAAATAAAGATGGTTGCACAGACTTTTGCTGGCACAAGTACGGCTGTTCTATTTTTCTTGCAAGGGGAGAGTACTGTGAATTTTAGATGCAACAGGCATCTTCCTACCGACATGTGTTGTAAAAACCGGAGGATTGAAAAAATAAAAAAAGCAAGTTGTGAGTGAAGGGATTAAAAACACCCAAAATGGTTTAAAGGGCAAGGGAAAATAAACTGTACGCTCCTCCCAGGCTGCAGGGTGGTGTCAGATGATTGACGTGATGATTGACATCACTTCCCATCACATGACTCATCCAAGATGGCAGTGAGTAGTATGAAACAGGAAGTACCCACAACAGCATTCACTACTCATTGCCATCTTGAAAAAGGGGTATAGCCTAGGCAGAATTATAACATCACTTTCCATGATGTCACCAAAAGGAATGAGGTTTGGGGACAGAGCTATGCAAAAAAGGGGTGGGGTTTCATGTGAAAACATGCAAAAAGGGGTGGGCCTGGGTTATGCAAAAAGGGGCAGGTCTGGATGGGATTATGACATCACATCAGGTAATGTCATCAAAAGTGTGGAGAGGGGGAGGGGTTTGGGTGGAGAATGGGTCAGACTAGGGCAGATCCTTGATTCGTATTGGCTGAGAACCCGGAAGTAGGTGTGGTACCTGCCAAAAAATTTTTTGTTTTAAATTTATTAATGGGTTGATATTGAGCCTGTGGTGAGCAGTGTTCTTTGAATGCCATTATTAGAATGTGGAATCTAAGCACCAGGTGAAATGTTTCACCTGGTGCTTAGATTCCACATTCTAATAATGATGGCTGCGATCATTGGCCCTGTGGGTAATACTAGAAATTGCTAGAACCAACAGCTAATACCACGGTATATTAAATGACCATGTCTGTCTGACTTTACAGTGCACCACAGACTTGTCTAAAAACATCAGGAGACTCAAATTTTATTCAGCTAGAAGAATTTTGTTGTGACAAAGTTCCTGCTACTTGGTGTTGTTACAGCTGCCATTTCATATATTTGAGGGCTGATTCACTAACCTGCATTAACCTATGATGGATTATTTATATGATGGTTTATCCATGCCTAACAAATTCAGAGAATTAGCAACAACAAGAAAAAAGTTGGTTTGCTGATAAAGTGATATGGTAGTTGCGAGGAAGGTTGCTGAAATGTCTGTAACAATTTGGTCTAATTTTGCAGTTACAAAAGCCTTATTAATATTCAAATCAACAAAGAACATTGTCACAAGAAGTAAAAAGTCTCTTCCTAAGTGTACCATTGAAGACTACAGAAAATATTAAACATAATGAAGAGGACTGAAATAAACGAAAGCTGCTATGGCAATTCGAAAATGACAACACATTGCTTGCTGATTTGAAAGATACCCCTGATGAAGACTGTGGGACCCTTTTACAAAGGTGCACTAGAAAATGACCTGTGGTAGTGTAGACATGTGTTTTAGGCACACGTAGAATCATTTTTCAGTGCACCTGTGAAAAATGCCTTTTTAAAATTTTTGCCGAAAATGGACATGCGGCAAAATGAAAATTGCTGCGCGTCCATTTTGGGTCTGAGACCTTACTGCCAGCCATTGACCTAATGGTAAAGTCTCATGCAGTAACCAGGCAGTAATGACCTACGCGCGTCAAATGCCATTTGGCAAGCGCCCAATACACGCGTCCGAATAAAAATTATTTTTCAGACGTGTGTATCGGACACATGCCAAAAATGAAATTACCACAAGAGCCACGCGGTAGCCAGGTGGTAACTCCATTTTGGCATGCGTTGAGCGCGCATAGACGCTTATGCGGCTTAGTGAAAGGGCCCCTGTGTTTGTTGAAACCTGGCCTGTGTTGGGTTATTCTATCAGCTTTCATTGTGAAGAATAAATTTTGGTCATCCTGAACATTTTGGTTGGCTTTCTCCACTTCTTTGATTTGTGTGATTGGGCAATTCAACAGTGCCCAGTGTTTAGCACTAGGCTGAACCAGGGTGTAGTAATGAATATCCTGGCATAATGCAGATGTGGGTACCAGAAATATTCAGACAGGTAGCCAGCCTTTTTGCTATCCTAATTTTATCCAAATTGTTACCAGGTTAGTGGACTGAATATTGCTGCTATCAGGGTAATTCCTGCCTCTGCCCCCGGATCATACTGGCATTGCCCAGATAGTACTGAGACTGTCTGGAATTTCAGCAGCACTACCTTGTAAGCAAAACTGAAAATCTGGATTTGACCCAGACAGTGGGATTTATCCAGGTAGGATTTAGTAACATAGTAAATGACGACAGATAAAGACCTGTACGGTCCATCTAGTCTGCCCAACAAGATAAACTCATTTACATGGTATGTGGTACTTTATATGTATACCCGAGTTTGATTTGTCCTTGCCTTTCTCAGGGCAAAGACTGTAGAAGTCTACCCAGCACTGTTCTTGTACTAAGTTCTGAAGCTAATGTCGAAGCCCCTTAAAATTTACACTCCAGCCCATCCTTATCTATTCAGTCACAATCAGGGCATAGACCGTAGAAGTCTGCCCAGCTCCCCATTTTATTTCCCAATTACCAGTGTTGCCACCCAATCTCCGCTAATATTCCGCGGAACCATTCCTTCTAAACAGGATTCCTTTGTGTTTATCCCACGCATGTTTGAATTCCATTACCATTTTCATCTCCACCACCTCCCATGGGAGGGCATTCCACATATCCACCACCCTCTCCGTGAAAAAATACTTCCTGACATTACTCCTGAGTCTGCCCCCCTTCAACCTCAATTCATGTCCTCTAGTTCTACCGCCTTCCTGTCTCTGAAAAAGGTTCATTTGCGAATTAATACCTTTCAAATATTTCAATTTCTTTATCATGTCACATGATACAGACAGGCTCTGTTCCTACTTGGATAAATCCCACTGAATATTGACCCATGACTGTATTATATGTACCATTCAATGGTGTTTACTGTACACTGCTTTGTTCTGGCTTAATAGCCTGGATTACTGACTTATAAATCTTTTCATTGAGATGAAATGACATTGAACAACTAACCTCACTGCTGTTGCATTCTCTCTCCCTGTGAGGGTTGTAGCTTTTACATTTGTGCCCGCAGTTGTTCAGTCGGTAGCTCCTCAGTACAGGACTTCCCATTCCTTATCAGAGCTCTCCACTGGCATGTGTAATCAATTTCACATCATTGTCCTTTTCAGTGCAGTTTATGTACAGTGCTCCCTCAAATGTGCTCCATTTCAGTTATAAAGGCTGACTTCTCTTTTTGATAACCAGAGTGCCCAGGAAATTGTAAGTTTAAAGAGACATTCAATGTGCTTACATGTTATTATGACCTTAAAGTGTCATTATGAGGCGTAGCCAGAACTCGATTTGGAAGGGGGTGTGAGCCCAGAAGTACCTATTGTATATCAGGTACCCAGCACCTTCCAAATAATGGCTTAATATATGCTAAACAATAGGCGTTATTTTCTCTTTTATTTTTGGAGCACTAGACTATGACCCTTCTATTAGATCAGTTCCATTTGAGACAAATGTTACTTGGACATCATTGTAAAAGAAATAACAGTAGATTGTTCATTTGATGGTTTTTATGCCTATGATTGCTAAGCACTATATCAGGTTATATACCTAAGTATTCTGAGGCTTTTCCTCCTTTTTCAGATGGTGGAGTTATATTATTATTATGCTGATATTTGGCACTTCACTATTACCCTATTCACTATTGTATGAGGAAACCCACTATTTACAGATTGATTTGCCTAAAATAATGACTGATGGGGATGATATTCAAACCATAGGAGGCAGCCCAGCTAACTCCCGCGGTCGGCAGCAAACCCAGAAATTCAGTGCTGGGCCATGTCCGGCGACTGGCATTGAATTTCTGGGGGGGGGGGGGGGGGGGGGTTGGCTGCTATGAACATACTCGGTTAAGCCGATATTCATCAGCTGACTAGCTAAGAAATAGCAGCCAAAGGTAGACCTGCTAATTATGTGGGTCTATCTATCCACTAAACTTAGCCGGTCAACTGATGAATATTGGTGCTAGCTGCTAAGCACTAATATTCAGTTGAGATAGCTGTCTATTTCACCCTGAATATTAATGCTTAGCTGGTTAAAGGCTATTTAACCAGCCAGAAGCCTTTCCTGGCTGGATGATTAGCGCTGAATATTGGGGGGGGGGGGGGGGGGGGGGAAGGGGGAGGAGGATATGTGCAATGCTTAAAATAATGGCTGATGTGTGTAAGATAATATTTCATACAGATAGACTGAACAGAATATGACGTATGTAGATGCTTTTGTCTTAGCAAGTTAAATGTACCCATACAATGATTTACCACTAGTAACTGATGAGCACGAAGAGCTTTTCTTTCTTCCTCTGACCACGGAATACTTTTCTTCTCCATCTAGGCAGAAAACAATTACATAGAATGTATTCATTCAGATGTTTTGAACATATTTCTATCATTTCTTTGCAGCCAGGGACAGTAGTTCAGACCAAAATTTAGTGCAAAAGCCTATATTAAGTCATGAATCAAAGCTACTCTTTGCCTTTTTACATGTCTATGTTTGTGCACCTTAGCAGGGGAAAGGGGGTTACCATTTCTTTTCCCTTCCTTCGCCATGCAGTTGAGACCTCACACAGGTCATCAGTTTGGCATTTCTTAATTGCCCATCTACAATCTTGATGTTAATCACCTGATCCATCAAAGGCCCCTCCAAGTCCCTTTTTTCACTACCTATACTCAACTTGTCAGTAAGTGACATTTTTTGTAATGAAAAACAGCAGATCTATTGATAGCATCCCTGCAGAAAGGGGAAGGCATTCTGTATTAGCTTTGTCTTGAAAACCAGTCTGTTCTATTACAATTGACCTTCTCTTCTTGATTACCACACAAATCATAGCCCTTTTCCCCCAACTCCCTATTTATTAGCGTATTTGTCCTGCAGCTTTTCAATTGCCTGACTGCAGTGGGTAATTGGATTCCTGTTTCGAACACAGCTGTCTAAGAGGAACCCTGAAATAATTCAAATGGAACACCAAAGCCTAAGGGTGGACAATACGATAAGCTCAGAATCCTGTCAGCAAAGCCTCTTGCTCCATCATGACCACAGTTTGCTTCAATAAAACAATGTTAATTTCTACTGGGGGCCTTAGAGGACTGTCGTCAACATCCTAAAATTTCATGTTGGGATGTTTCTTTTTATATGCTGTTATATTCAGCAGTATACTTGAATCGGAATGACAGAAACAGGATGCTTCTTTCCAGGGTTCAAGGTCAAGTGTGCTGCATATTTATAAATGACCTAGAGATGGGAGTAACTAGTGAGGTAATTAAATTTGCTGATGACACAAAGTTATTCAAAGTCTTTAAATCGCAGCAGGATTGTGAAAAATTACAAGAGGACCTTACGCGACTGAGAGACTGGGCATCTAAATGGCAGATGACGTTTAATGTGAGCAAGTGCAAAGTGATGCATGTGGGAAAGAGGAACCTGAATTATAATTATGTCATGCAAGGTTCCACGTTAGGAGTCACGGACCAAGAAAGGAATCTAGATGTCGTCGTTGATGATACGTTGAAACCTTCTGCTCAGTGTGCTGCTGCAGCTAAGAAAGAAAATAGAATGTAAGGTATTATTAGGAAAGGAATGGAAAACAAAAATGAGGGTGTTATATTGCCTTTGTATCGCTCCATGGTGCAACCGCACCTCAAATATTGTGTTCAATTCTGGTCGCCACATCTCAAAAAACATATAGTGGAATTAGAAAAGGTGCAGAGAAGGGCGACGAAAATGATAAAAGGGATGGTTCAACTTCCCTATGAGGAAAGGCTAAA
The DNA here is from genome assembly GCF_901765095.1 of Microcaecilia unicolor. NCBI lineage: Eukaryota > Metazoa > Chordata > Amphibia > Gymnophiona > Siphonopidae > Microcaecilia > Microcaecilia unicolor. The sequence continues at coordinate 283,856,622 of NC_044035.1, read as the reverse complement.
GCGGCTAGGGCTCTTCAGCTTGGAGAAAAGGCAGCTGAGAGGAGATATGATAGAGGTCTATAAAATAATGAGTGGAGTTGAACGGGTAGATGTGAAGAGTCTGTGTACACTTTCCAAAAATACTAGGACTAGGGGGCATGCGATGAAGCTACAATGTAGTAAATTTAAAACGAATTGGAGAAATTTTTTCTTCACTCAATGTGTAATTAAACTCTGGAATTTGTTGCCAGAGAATGTGGTAAAGGCGGTTAACTTAGCAGAGTTTTAAAAAGGTTTGGACGACTTCCTAAAGGAAAAGTTCATAGACCATTATTAAATGGTCTTGGGGAAAATCCACTATTTCTGGGATAAGCAGTACAAAATGTTTTGTACTTTTTTGGGATCTTGCCAGGTATTTGTGACCTGGATTGGCCACTGTTGGAAAAAGGATGCTGGGCTTGATGGACCTTTGGTCTTTCCCAGTATGTCAACACTTATGTAGGATCTTTTAGTTAAATCACATACAAATTAAAATCAACTGCTAGAATGCATGAGAACATATTTTGTAGCTGGAGCTCCTAATATTTTGGATCCCCCTAATTTCATTACTAACCTACTCCTTGAAACAGTCTTATGGAATTATTAAGATACCAGGGTGCTTTCCATAAATTCTTCTACTACTACTACTACTTAACATTTCTAGAGCGCTACTAGGGTTACGCAGCGCTGTACAATTTAACAAAGAGAGACAGTCCCTGCTCAAAGAGCTTACAATCTAATAGACAAGTGAACGGTCGGTCCGATAGGGGCAGTCAAATTGGGGCAGTCTGGATTCACTGAACGGTAAGGGTTAGGTGCCGAACGCAGCATTGAAGAGGTGGGCTTTAAGCAAAGACTTGAAGACGGGCAGGGAGGGGGCTTGGCGTAAGGGCTTAGGAAGGTTGTTCCAAGCATAGGGTGAGGCGAGGCAGAATAAGCGGAGCCTGGAGTTGGCGGTGGTGGAGAAGGGTACTGAGAGGAGGGATTTATCCTGTGAACGGAGGTTACGGGCGGGAACGTAAGGGGAGATGAGGGTAGGAAGATAGTGTGGGGCAGCAGACTGAGTGCATTTGTAGGTAAGAAGGAGAAGCTTGAATTGAATGCGGTATCTGATTGGAAGCCAGTGAAGTGACCTGAGGAGAGGGGTGATATGAGTATATCGGTTCTGGCGGAATATGAGACGTGCAGCAGAGTTCTGAACAGATTGAAGGGGGGATAGATAGCTAAGTGGGAGGCCGGTGAGAAGTAAGTTGCAGTAGTCCAGGCGAGAGGTAATGAGAGCGTGGATGAGAGTTCGGGTGGTGTGTTCAGAGAGGAAAGGACAAATTTTGCTGATGTTACTTAATGATCCTGGGCATCTTCCTTACACATACTTACATATAAATCCTTTGAATATTAGAGCATCTCATGTTTTCTCAATATAATTTATTCTCTTCCCTGCACATATGGGTGTATCCCCCCCCCCCCCCCATAATACAGCAGCAGAGTACACCCCTGTCTTCCTCCTGCCGACCTACCTCTCACACACACGTAATGAAGCATCTTCCCCTCTATTTCCTCCTTCCCCTCAAGCTTTCCTGCTGTAGCTATGTCATGCTCAAAAACCAAATAATATGCCATGGAGCCTCCTCTTCCTCCAGCATGTTATAAGTCAATACCAGGTCCTGCCCACAGTGCAAAAGGAAGTGTGTATTGAAAGGAGCAGGACCCAGCAACGCCTCACTGGTGCTTGAGTAGGAGGATCTGTGGTGCATTGCTTTGCTTTTTGGGCATGCCATGGCTGTGGCAGGAAGGTTTGAGGGTTTGATGATTTAGAGGGAGGGAGCAAATGGAGAGGGGAAGATGCTGCACCATGTGTGTGAGAGGCAGTGGGTGGGGGGGGGGGGGGGGGCAGGAGGGACACAGGGAGGCACTCTGCTGCAGTGTTTCCAGAGGAAAGGTAGGAGAGAAAAATATGCTGGGCCATTTGGGAGAGAGGACAGCTGTTGTACAGAGGAAAGGAGGCAATAGGGAGATATAGGAAGAGAAGCTGGATAGGGAGGGGACAAAGGTAGAAATGCTAGACCATGTTGAGGGGGATGGAGGAGAGGAAAATGTTGGACCATTTGGGGAAAGGGGCAGAAGAATGATAAAGGGGAGCTGTTAGAGAGGAGGAAGGAGAAAATGGAGAGAAGGAGGGGAGATGCTGGATTGAGGGGGAAAGGGAAGGAGGCTGACACTGGCAAATATAAGGTGGGAAAGGGTCTGATGCCTGGGTATTGAGTTTGGTGAACAGGGCTGATTTTCAGAGAAGTGTCCAATGCTAAGGTTAGGAGAAGAGGAATGGGAAAAGAGGGTTGATTCTGGCAGTGCTGGGGCTAGAAGTTGAATCGAAGAATGCTCTGATGCAGGGCTTAGAGGTTGATGCAGGGGCTGGAGATGGAAGAAGGGGGCTGACTGGCAGATACTGGAGATGGGAGAAAGGGATAGATGATGGGGATTGGGGTTGAGTTGAGAGGCAGGGGCTGATTTTGGAAGAAGGATCTGATGCAGGGGCTGGGAGAAGGTGGCTGACTCTTGCAGATAGTGGAGATAGGATGGGGGACTGATACTGGCAGGGTCTAGGGCTGAGAGAAAGGGGCAGATGCTGGTGGGTGGCAGAAATGGGGGTGGCAAGTCATGGGCATATACAGTGGAAAGTGGAGATAAGGGAGCAGAGGAATGGATGCTGTAAATTGAGGGGAAATGAAGATAGTAGAAGAAGTAGATGGGCAGATGCTGGAACGAACTAGGGGCAATGGATGCAGGGGAAAGGGGAGAAAGAGGCAGAGGGCCATGAAGAGGGTGAGAGACAAAAGAAGGGAATAGGCCTTTAAAGGAGATGAGAGAAGATGAAAATGTGGAACTGGAGCCTACATAAAGGGGTAACACATAAGCAAGGAATTGGAGATGGAGAAGAGATGAGTAACAGGTAAAAATGTGGGGCTGATGAGAGGGTGAGAGAGAGAGAGAGAGAATGATGAGGCTGAGTACAGCATGAGTACAGAAGTTCAAAATGGAGGACTAGAAAGTGTCTGAAAGACAGGAATTGGGGGTTGGCAATAGAATGAAAGACACAGATAGAAATGGGATCAGCTGCACATGTTTTAGCTTAATTCCTACCCTATTTAAAGCTCTGCCTCCAGTCCTTCGTTGCTTCGGTTTCTGCTGCATTAGAGGTCGTGGTCCACATCTGTGTTCCATTGCCGGCTATCTTGATTCCAGAGTTTCCTGTGTTCCAGACCTTGGCTTGTTTCTTGACCACGCGTTGTGTTGCTGCCTGCCTTTGACCTTGGACTGTGTTTTGACTATTCTCAGCTATACCAAAGCTCTGAAAACACATCTCTTCAACAAAGCCTACAAATGTCACCCTCAATGAAACAAATCATTCCTTAAACTACCCAAGTACACCAAAAAAACACCTCTCACACGACCTTACCTAACACCTTCCATCTAATTCTTCTTTCACCTCTGCTTGTGATCGACTGTTTTTAAATGGTTTTAACTTCAGCTCCACTAAGCCACCATTAGTACTGGTATCTTAGCTGAATCACAAACTCACTGTGAGTATCATCCACCCCCTTTTGCAAAGTCTGGAACTTTAGTCTGTAGGTCTTGGGAGTAATGGCATAATGGTTTAACAAAGCTTTGCACGCCTCTTCAAACTGGGAGCACATCGCCATAGACAGTCCTTGGAATGCCTCAAGTGCTCTACCAGTGAGCACACCCAGTCTTTCTGAGGAATCTCATTGAGGTGGAAATTTTTTCCAAAGGCAGTTATATACCCATTAATGTCACCTCGGGTATCATCAAACTGCGAAAAGAAGTTGGGCCCAATCCGAACTATGGATTCTGCTTTGGGCCTTAGGACAAGGGTTGGACTGGAGCTTTGGATGTGAGCCATTTCCACCTCCATCTTTAATTTATGCAGCTGGAATTCCCACTTCTCATGCTGCTGTTCCCGCTCCTCACGCTGCTGTCACTTTTCCCGTTCCTCTCGCTGCAGCTGCTGTTGCTCTAGCTGCTGTTGCTCTAGCATGTAGATCTGTTGGATTTAAGCTTGCATGGCACCTCGCCCTGCCAATGCACGGGCTGTTGTCCACAAGGAGTCTGAAAAATTAGAACAATGAAAAGAAAATGTGCAATCAGCAAACAATAACAGGTAACTGAAATATGGATCAATTATAACACTAACTAAACATTTGTTTACTTTCTAAAATGTACCTGAGGAGATCAGGAAATATGCTGTTTACAGATTATCAAATATAACTGATTACAGAGCCTCAGCAAAGAGATCTATCTCTCTGTACTCCCTGGCTAACACTTGGGCAAAAGCCAGTACATTCCAAATAGGCCAATCAATGCTCAGAACAACACGTTTAAAAGTATACTGCAGACTGCCTTTCCAAAAGGCTTAAACAACAACAACAAAAAAAACAGCCTTGGTTCTGCAGCAGCTTCAAAACATAAACACGCACCATCTGCTGGCAAACTAGAGAAATACACATCAGGAAATACCCAATACACTTTATAGGCTTAAAGTACACTGTTCTGTCACAAGACAGAAAAAAGCAAGAGGAGAGGAATGATGAGGAAGGAAGAGAGGAGAGGAAGGTAGGAAGGGCAAAAGAGGAAAGAAAGAAGAAACAGCGTGGTGTGAAGGAGACAAGATGAAGAGGTGAAGGATGAAGGATTTATAGAGAAATGGGGAGGAAGAATGTAAGTGAGACAAGAAGTGAGGGGTGTGACAGCAGGAGGGAGACAGAAGAATGAAATATAGGTAGGATAAATAGAAACCATAAGGAAAATATGGAACAAAAGAAATGGAACTTATAAGCAAAAGAAAGATAATAATAGGAAAATCAAAAAGAAATGCTAAAAGAATATAATGAGTATCTGAAATCAGAACAGAGAGGAAATGTAAAAAAAAAAAGATAAAAAGAAATGAAAATAAAACTGAACAGGTGGGAAGCCTTTTATAAATACTTACTGGAGGTGTTTAAATATTCTTTAGAGGGCATCCCTAAATTACATAGAATCTATTATATACCAATTTCTAAGAAGCAATTGACCCCTGTAAGAGAGTCATCTATGGTCTGGACTTGACTGACATTTTGGAGAAATCACAGGAGGAAGTCATTATAAGGACTACCTTGTTAATGACTTTTGTTTTCAACCAAGATAAGGAAGCTTTATTGCAGCTTTATTTTAAGACTGAAATTTTAAATTTTCTTGGAGGAAAAGTTTTGATATTTCCTGATGGGAGAAGGTCCACTCAATCCAGATGCAGTCAATTCCTGAGCCTTCACTAATGCATTGTTGATAAAGGTGCTAAGTTTCAATTAAGATATTCTTGCAAATGTGTTGTTTAATTTGATAGTTATGTATTTTATAATGCTTCTCTGTTGCAATGTTTCTTGGAAGGAAAAGGTTCTACCACTAGTGGAGAATGAGGCACCTTCATAATTCTGAGCCATAAAAGTAATTGACGTTCAACTTCCTATTTTCTTTATTTTTCTTTCTTTTTCCCATTTTCCTTGGGGTTTTGGGATTCTTCCCTCCCATATTTGTGGACTACATACATAATGTCAATAGTTTGTATTTAATCCTTTGTTTTTATTCCATTGGGTATTGTCTCTTTATCCTAATTCAGAGCCATTTTACTAAGGTGTGCTAGCATTTTTAGCACGTGCTAAATTTTAGTGAATGCTAAAAATTCTAGCACGCCTACAGTGTGGCTTAGTAAACAGGGCCCTCAGTTTGTTTTAGATGTGCTATCAAAATGCATACTTTAAAAACAAATAAACAGGTGGGAAGGATGAGGCTGCAGGCCTGGGAGTAGAGGATGGGGACAGAGAGAGAGAGAGAGAGAGAGAGAGAGAGAGAGAGAGAGAGAAGCTCATTAAGATCTACATAATGGGAGGAGACAAAAGTTCATTCCTCTCCTCCCCCACCCCCCATCGTCACTAATCTGAGCTCCCTACCCCTTTCCACCCACCACCATCACCACCACCAAACAAAGCAGGCAAACTACCTCTATACCTGCAGATAAGTGAAATGTGCTGCAAACTTGATCTGTTGGAAAACTATAAGAAGAGGAACTGTCTTCCCCCACTGTTTTGCATTACTAATTACTATTTTATTTATATATTAGGATTTATTTACTGCCTTTTTGAAGGAATTCACTCAAGGTGGTGTACAGCATGAATAAGTCAAACACAAGCAATAAATAATTACAGCAGTAAAAATATTCAAATAATAATACGGGCATAGTATAGTATTTACAATGTCAACATAATATGTAATAAAACAATTATCTATCTTTAACACAAAAAAAATAAGCTTGGTTGTTTACTTTCACATTTCCAGAAAGTTGATGGAGCATAAGGAGAAACAAAAAAGTGGGTAGAAATGGTGGAATATGAAGAAAGCTGTGGAAGTAATGTTCTAGGTGTCTATTTTTGTGTGTGTGAACCTATAGGTTTCTATTTTAATGTTTCTGTTATTACTAAATTGTTTTAATATTTTTATTGTAAACTGTTCTGCTTTGCTTTAAAGAGAAGGGTATCAAATGTGTTTTCTAGCCACTTACATCTAGGAGGCTCTTAAACAATTACTCCTTTAGGAGTGGAGGAGTAGCCTAGTGGTTAGTGCAGTAGACTTTGATCTTGGGGAACTGAGCTCAATTCCCACTGCAGCTCCTTGTGACTTTGGGCAAGTCACTTAACCCTCCATTGCCCCTGGTACAAAATAAGTACCTGAACATATGTAAACCACTTTGAATGTAGTTGCAAAAACCTCAGAAAGGCAGTATATCAAGTCCCATTTCCCTTTCCCTTTAATATAGTAGCATAGTAAATGATGACAAATGAAGACTTGTGTGGTCCATCCAGTTTGGCCGCAGCATAGCTTAATTATTTATAATTTTTTTCTGAGAAGTTCTGAGAGAAGAGGACTAAGATACCAATCTATTTAATCCAAGTAAATAAAAGGTAAAGTATTATATGGAGCATTCCCATGGTTCCTTTCTGCACACTAAAGTTATCGCTATTTATCTTTCTTGTCACAACGCCTGGCACCATTATTTGTTCTGTTTCCAGAGCACTTTCATTTCTTCTTCCCATAAGAAAAACAAATGAAGTGTCTCAGCTATGAGGCTTCATTGGAGTTGTGGCAGAGGGAGATAGTATCGCAATAAAAAAACGTATGAGTTCCAAGTAAAGAAGAAAGCAATTGACATAAAGGTGTCTTATAGTCTATGATACTTTTCTGGGGGGATAAAAAGCTAGTATAGCAGAGGTAAAGCTGCTCGTATAGTATATGTGAAGTGCATGAGTTAGTGGAAGAGCTTGATAAGAAGACCACACTGGTGTGTTCTAATGATCATTTTACCTTACAAAGCTATAAGGTTTCAACTGTAACAATAATCAACGGGTGTGGATTATCAATAGCACTACTGCAAACTCCACTAAGAGAAATCCACAAAACAAAAAATACTTCAAATATTATATCAAAAGGAAGGAAAAAGCCTCAAAGAGCTCGAATCTAAGCAGATTAACAGAGCTGCAAAGATCTAAATGATCTCTCTTTCATCATTGGCTGAAAAAAAAAACTTCCAATATTTTGATATAGGTATTGCAAAAACTTCATAAGTTCACATTCATGTCATATAGCAAAAAGCAATCCAATCCAAGAAAAAGTACTTATCTTTAAAGAGCTGGGAGAGATGATAAAAGCAGGAACTGAGCCCAACCACTGCTTCTTAAACAGTAAACACTGCCCTCGGGCCAACGATGTCCAGCTTTTCGCTTTGCTGCGTCAGGGTCCCAAATGGCGAAAAATCTTATTTATTTATTTGTTTATTTATTTGCTGCATTTGTACTGTCGTTGTACCCCCCTCGTTCCTCAGTGTAAAGTGTCCCTGAGCACTTAAAATTTCTTCCAGTGCCCAGAATCACCTCACCAAGGACGGAGAGGCCGACAGTTCACTAACCACGCCTCAAAATCTCAAAGAAAATGAGGGGAAAAATAAGCTAAAGTTGGATTTGTACTGTTTTGAAATAACCAAACGGAAAAAATGATTAACCAAAAACAACAATATTTTAATTCAATTCAAATAAATAAAGGATAAATTATTAACTAACAGACTTTCACCACTAACCTTATAGAATTTGATTACAACAGTATATTTTCTTTTCCAATACCCCAATTTCTCTCAATTACAATAATATATCAACATTTATATTCTAGTGCAGACCAAATGTACTTTACAATTGTATAACTTTTTTTCTCTTTTTCAGAATTTCCCTCTCTGGTATCGATACCAAGATTCTTGTCAGATAAGTATTAAGTGTAAATTTTTTCTTTCTGACTAACTTCTTTCTTAACTCTCCCTTGTATCTCAACTTTAAAGAATTGATACTTTGTGTCCTTTTTCTCTTCCCTTTTCTCACAGGTCCTCGTAAGACAACCCCAGTGACCCAACTCAGGTAAGTAAGAATTATTTCTCCTGTCACTGTGTTGTCACTTAGCTGCGGTTTTTTTCTGAAGCAGAATCCTTCACGGTCTTTCTTGCGTGGGAGCTCAGGTTTTCCAGACTTCTTTGCCACTGTCTTTGCCACCGTCACCCTACACCTCGCTCTTAATAAAAATAAATGGAAGGAAAACCCTATCTTCCTAACCAACCCCTTCCCACACTAAATGACTTAAATATATATAATTTATAACACTGGGCAACACTTAACTAAGAAAATTAAAATAACTATACCCTCGCTAAACCCCCTAACCTTACTTATTTTTCCCTAAACTAATGAGCACAAACATATATACACCTCCTTACACCTTTCACCAGAAAAAATTACAAAACACTTCCAACTCACCACTTTCCCCTCACACACTGCCCTCCTATCACCAAACTCAGTCAAAATCCCACTTCCAACCTTCTCAAAATCACTCCAAACTCACCACATTAGCCACACCACCAAACACACTTCCTTCCACCTCCACAGTCACCAGCGCCAGTGTTGCCAGGTGGAAAATTTTTTTCACACCCAATCCAGCACAAAACCTGCCCAAAACCCGCCCAAACTCAAACCCCGCCCCTGACACCCCCACCCCCGCGTCATCACCCCCGCCCCCGCCGTCATTAACCCCGCCATCACCGGCCCCGCCTCTCACGTCATCGGCCCCGCCTCCCACGTGATCGGCCCCGCCTCCTATGTCACTAACCCCGCCCAAAAATGTCACTAACCCCGCCCCCCGCGGCCGAAAAAGCCGCACAAAAAACCGCCCGGAAGCCCAAAAAACCGCAACCCGCCGCGGGCAAAAATTTCCCGCGGCGGGTCGCGGAAAACCGCCCAATTGGGCGGTAAAACCGCCCACCTGGCAACACTGACCAGCGCTCTACCAACTGTCCCACTGACCGTTTCCTAGGAGACGGTTGCTTGGCTTGGGATTCCGCCCTCAGCCAGCCAATCCCTAGTCCTGCTCAACATTCCAACTCTCCCTGCTGACAAGCGGAATGTTGAGCAGCACTGCTCAATCCCCATTTTAACTGAAAAATCCCCATAGAAATCAATGGGAAATTCTTCAATTAATATAAAACCCCTATAAATTTCCATCAAATTACCCCAAATTTCCCATGCCAATTAAACCTCCCATCCTCTATTAAACGGTATTTTTAAAATTTAAATATCCCAACATTTAACCCCCGCCACGCAACAGTCTTCTAAAAATCCCTGAAAAAATTCCCAAAAAATTTAAAACCTATTTCAAAAATTTTAATATTCCCCTCTGAACCTACTCCGTCGAATTTAACCAGTTAACCCTTTCCTAACCCCTTAAAACCAGACCCCTCCCAAATGACCCCCTTAAAATATTCAAATTCAAAAACTAATATACCAGAAAAATCCCAAAAAATTCCCCGACCCCAAATCCAAAAACAGAATTTAAAAATCATTAACCGTTTAATTTCTAAAAATCAAAAACCACATTAATACAATTTAAAAATAAACTAATTTAAATTCTGGGTTAAAAAACCCTTACCTGCTTTCCCGATTTTCCTCTCACACGACCACTCCCGTTGGATCCGGTCCCGGACGTCAAATAACAAAAACGGAAGCAAAAATAAAAAACCTCCGAAGCCGGCCCAAAATTTAGGCCCCGGCTTCGGCCTAGTCGCGGACAAACGCACGTTGCCGGTTCGTGCATGAGGCGCGCCACCTCATGCACGTGCGCGCCGACGTCCCGCACGCATCGCCAGCCATCTTAAAAAAAAACTGCCTTCGCTGCCTTCTGCAGCGCTTCTTCCTGATCTTCCTGGATCACCGCGACGCTGTCCACCGCCGCCTCTGTCCTTCCCAGCTCTAGCCCTCACCCGAAGCGCTCCACCCCCGCTCCGGTTCCGGGGATGTGCCCCCGAACCGTCACCCCCGATATTTGCTGGCCCAAACAGGGCCCGAAAACGTCCCACATCGCTCTTCACTCCCGGGGACGTGCCCAAACGTCCCGGGAGCAAATAAAAACAAAATCGCGGCGCTTCCACAGCGCCTCACGGACCCGACGACCAACCCCCCTCGGAGCCCAAAACGGACCCGGGGTAAGTTTTTATATTTATTTTTTTTTCTCTTTAACCCCTAACCCCTGTTACAGTACCCCACATTTTCCCACCTATTTGCAGGCTCTTAGGCTTCAGCACAGCATTCTGTGCAGCTGGCAGGTTCTAGGTCAGTTCCCAAATGGACAGCTCCCACCAGACAGTTCCCACCCACCAATTCCCATCTGGACGATTCCCACCTAGGACAATTCCCACTGAACCAATTCCCACCACACCAGGGAAGACAATTCCCACCCATAACCGAAAAAATACAAAACACACAAGGCAAATAATCTCCCTCCCTTTTCTCTTCCAGATCATTTGGGGGGGGGGGGGGGGGCAGTACCTCCTTATCCCTCCACAACATTATCTTTCACACATCACATTCCTCTTCCAGACATGCAGTTCATGTGTGAGAGGCAATGCCCCCCACACCCCCCAAACTAGGTTTCAACCTAATTCATGTTTAATCCGGGATCTAAATGTCATAAATAAGTAAATAGATAAATACAAACTGCAGTTCATGTGGGGGGACAATGCCACCCCCCCCCCCCCCCCCCCACACACACACACACACGCACACAAACTAGGTTTCAACCTAATTCAGGTCCTCAAAGTGACACACTGATTACATTTTATAACAAATTACTACTGTACCTATGAAAAGTTATTTTATTATTATATATCCTCTGTGTACATCTGTATGCTGTTCTTACCTCACTGTTCCAGATGCCATTAAAAAAAAAGCACCACCAGGACTTATGGGACCTGATACAAGAAGAAAGAAGCTACCATTAGTAAAAAAAATAAAAATAAAAAAAAAGGATAGGGAGGGTGGGAAATGACCGGGGGGGGGGGGGGGGGGGAGTCCTTGGTGATAATTGTCCCCCTTAAGTGGGAATTGTCCCGGGGGAAATTGTCCTAGGTGGGAATTGTCTCGGAGGGAATTAGTGGATGGGAACTGTCTGGGTGGGAACTGACCTGATACCAGCTGGCAGTGGCATCTCTTTAAAGGCACTGTCAGCAGGCTTTTTAGCATCTGTGTGGACACTTAAGGCCAGCCATGACCTATGTGAAGAGATGCTGATAGGTCCACTTCTGCAGGCTAGGCTCTTGCCTCAGCTCCAGCAATGGGGACAGTAGCCGTAACAGCAGTGGCATAAGAAGAAGGTGGAGGAGGTGGCGGACACTTTGGTGGATGGAGAAAAGAGAGAGGTACAGGATACCTCGAGGGGGCAAGGAAGGGAAGAGATGCTGGACACTGGGAGTCAGGGATAGTGAATGGGTGGGGACAAATGACTGATGGTTCACCTAGGGTAGCACATATCTTTGGGCAACCCTGGAGAAAGGCTCATCACACATATTCCTTGTTCCATTTTATCATCTAATATGTTGTATATAGTACAGTGCCTATTACCTGCTTAATAAAATTAAGGAAGCTAAGAAGCAAGCTTGTTTTACATGCCAGCTGAATCCAAGTTTAGCTCTCTGTTTAACTGCATAGACTATTGCCTGTGTAAGGACAAAATACCAGACAGAGCTTAAAAATGTTCACCATTGTAGTGAGAAACACTGATGCAGAACGAAAGGATATTTTTATTCTTAGGAACTTTCATGAGACATGCAAAATGCATGGGGTGGTTGTGCAAGTGTTACTGAAAGGTTAAATAAAACAACAGGCTGAATTTGAGCACATGCAGTGAGATAGAGCACAATGTAAGGTCACTTGGCACTTACCTAAGGAAAATATCCAGCTTTTTTTTTTTTTTTTTTAGGCTTGAGCTGCTCACAGTAGATTCACCTATCAATTGTGATCAAGGTTTTATACTGATGTGGATTAGACATGTGCAGCCAGAAAATGTTTGTGTCATTTTTCTCTGGCTCGTTTACTTTAAAGCAAATGTTGTAAACAGTGTATACTAGTGGGAGCACAGTGGTAGAATGGGGCCAGTTACACATTCAACATAATTTACTAATTAGCACTACATTGGCAATCAGTACCAATCATTTGTGTTAACAATAATTGGTGCTAATTTCCCATTGTCTCCTGGATTTTATATATGGCCCCCAAAGTTGCACGCTGAAATAGGAGCACCTGCCCAAGGAGTGCATGCAACTTTATTGATCAATGAGCCCTTAACTAGCAATAATTGAACACTAACAACCAATTATTGCAATTAATTGGTATCCATTAGAATTTGCATGCACAATTGGCTGTGCACTATTCTATAAGGCATGGCACTTAACTCTCATAGCGCTGTTTTGTAAAGGAGGTGTGGCCAGGGGCATTTCATAAAGTTGCATGTGGAATTACAGAATTTGCCCGAAGTGTGCGTAAGTTGGGCACCAGCATTAACACCTACTTCTAAAAGGCGTAAGTACAGTGTCCACATGTTAGGCGCTGGATTCATGTCGAATGCTAGTCTATAAACGGCACACCTAGCACTCAATTCTGTTGGTGCCAAATTTTCAGTGCCATGTATTAAATTCCTTCCTGTGCTCGCAGTAGACTTACACCCCTATACTATAAACAGCGCACCTAACATATGTCACATGCAAATGCAATAGGGGTGTTAATATGGGAGGGGTGTGGGCATGTCATGAATGTTCTCACTATTCTTTGTGTGCACTTTATAGATTAGTTGCATTTATGAACCCAATTGACGCATTTAAGTAACATACATAGTAACATGGTAACATATTAGATGATGGAAGATAAAGACCTGTATGATCCAGTCTGCCCAACAAGATAAACCTATTATATAAGGTATGATGTGATACTTCATATGTATACCTGATCTTGATTTCTCCTTGTCATTTTCAGGGCATAGGCCATAGAGGTCTGCCCAGCACTGTCCTTGCTCTAAATTTCTGAAGTTGTCAAAGCCCTTGAAAATCTCTGCTGCAGTCCATCCAAATCTATTCAGCCAAGATCGGAGTACAGACTGTAGAAGTCTACCCAGTACTGATTTTGCTACCCAAATAGCAGTGTTGCTACCTAATCTCCGCTAAGTTTCTTTGGATCCATTCCTTCCAAACAGGATTTCTTTGTGTTTATCCCATGCATTTTTGAATTCATTAACCAATTGCATCTCCACCACCTCCCGCGGAAGGGCATTCCAGGTACCTACCACCCTCTCAGTGAAAAAATACTTCCTGACATTATTCCTCAATTCATGTCCTATAGTTCTTCCACCTTCCTATCTCTGGAAAATGTTTGTCTGTGGATTTATACCTTTCAAATATTTGAACATCTGTATCATATCAACCCAGTTTCTCCTTTCCTCCATGGTATATATGTTGAGGGCAACAAGTCTCTCCTCGTACGTCTTGCTATGCAAACCTCATACCATTTTTGTTGCTTTTCTCTGAACTGCTTCAAGTCTTTTGCCACCATTTATGTAATCCATAGACATGGCATAAGTGGTCGCATCTAAAGTCTGGTGCATTGCTGCAGACATACAGTAGATGCATGCAACTCTGCCATTATAGAATACTTGCTTAGCACCTACCTTCTAGCAACTTATATAGAAGGTACCCCTATGTGCACATAACCTCGTATTCCATAAAGGTTGCCTAAATTTAGGTGCAGATCCCAGATCCGTACACAAATTAGTTAATAAGCTTTTAACAAACAATTATTGATGTTGATTTGCTATAATTAGGACTTACACATAGATCTGCCTATGTGCTATCCTAAAACACTGCACACCTAAATTGTTCTCACTTGTAACTCAAAAGGGAGCATGGCCAGAAGAGGGGCATTCCCAAAATTTAGGCACATTAGTTGTGCACCATCATTAACACTATGTTTCAGCGGGCATAAGTCTTCACGCTCAAAGTTGGTCGTAGGAATCTGCGCTAAGCATCATTCTATAAAGGTTGCTTAGTGCTAAGCGACTGTTACAGAATTAGCATTTAGGGCCAGATTCTATACAAGGTGCCTAAAAAATCCATGCGGGAAACATTTCTGCCTAAGTGTATTCTATAAGCAGTGCCTAGATTTAGGCATGATACATAGAATACGCTTAGTTGATATCCCAGCGCCTAAAACTACATGTATCCATTTACACCAACAAAAACGTGGCATAAATTCCTGCATGTAGATTTACGTACACTGTGACATATTCTATAACTAAGCGTGTACATTTTGGAATGCCCCAACTGTGCACATTAGAATTTAGGTGCAGTTCTTTATAGAATATGCTCAGTGAGTTGTGCATGTAAATTCTAATTATTGCCAATTACATTGGAAGAGTGGTCTAGTGGTTAGAGCACCAGTCTTGCCACCCCGAGGTGGCCTGTTCAAATCCCAGTGCTACTCCTTGTGATCTTCGGCAAGTCACTTAACTCTCCATTGCCTCGGGTAGAAACTTAGATTATGAGCTCTCCAGGGACAGGGAAATACGAGGGCATAATCGAACGAAAACGTCTATCTCCATGGGCGTTTATCTCCGAGAACGGGTCCGTGAAGGGGCGGACCGAACCATATTTTTGCAAAAAATAGACGTCCATGTTTTATTCGACAGTTTGTGAGCTGGGCGCTTTTGTTTTTCAGCGATAATGGAAAATGAAAGCGCCTAGCTCAAAAACGAATAAATCCAAGGCATTTGTTCGTGGGAGGGGCCAGGATTCGTAGTGCACTGGTCCCCCTCACATGCCAGGACACCAACCGGGCACCCTAGGGGGCACTTTTACAAAAAAAAATTAAAAATTTAAAGAGCTCCCAGGTGCATAGCACCCTTCCCTTGTGTGTTGAGCCCCCCCCCAAATCCCCCTCAAAACCCACTGCCCACAAGTCTACACCATTACTATAGCCCTAAGGGGTGAAGGGGGGCACCTACATGTGGGTACAGTGGGTTTGGGGGGGGGGTTGGATGACTAAGCATTAAGCAGCACAATTGTAACAGGTAGGGGGGGGGATGGGCCTGGGTCCACCTGCCTGAAGTCCACTGCACCCCCTAACAACTGCTCCAGGGACCTGCATACTGCTGCCAGGGAGGTGGGTATGACATTTGAGGGTGAAAATAAAAAGTTGTGAAACATCATTTTTTGTGGTGGGAGGGGGTTAGTGACCACTGGGGGAGTCAGGGGAGGTCATCCCCGATTCCCTCTGGTGGTAATCTGGTCATTTAGGGCACTTTTTGGGGCCTTATTCGTGAAAAAACAGGGTCCAGGAAAAGTGCCCTAAATTCTAGCTACAAACGCATACTTTTTTTCCATTATCGGCGAAAGGCGCCCATCTCTGTTCGGGTGATAACCATGCCCCAGTCCCGCCTTCACCACGCCTCCGACACGCCCCCGTCAACTTTGTACGCTTCCGCGATGGAGTGCAGTTGAAAACGTCCAAGTTCGGCTTTCGATTATACCGCGTTATTCGTTTTTGTGAGATAAACGTCCATCTCCCGATTTAGGTCGGAACTTGGGCGTTTTTCTCGTTCGATTATAAGCAGGTCAGTGTACTAAATGTAACTCACCTTGAGCTACTACTGAAAAAGGTGTGAGCAAAATCCAAATAAATAAAAACTATTGCTTGTTAAGTGCTGCTATCAATGCTAATTAAGTTACATTGAGATTTCGGTGTGGATCTCTAGTCATGCTATATAGAATCTGGCAGTTAGCATGGATCTTAACGGCACCTAACTTTGGGTACCATTTATTGAATCTGTCCCTTAGTGCACACTTTTACCCAGTACTGTGCACATGTACAAACCATCAACATGCACTACTAAGAAACAATGCACACTAGGCAAATCTTTTAAGAAAAGTGAAAGTGGACACTACTATCAGTGAATGACATTCATTTCAAATGATAGCCCCTCCCTAATGTGGACTGGACACTCATCCACTGGCTACCCAAAAGCGTCATATAATAATGCCTTTCAGAGCTGATTTGGAACAGATATGATGAGCCTGTGACCTACAGCAGTGTTTCCCAATCCTCTCCTGGAAACACACCTGGCAGTGGTTCACAAACCTGGCCCTCGAGGCACCCCAGCCAGTCAGGTATTCAAAATATCCACAATGAATATTCATAAGAGAGATTTGCATGCATTGAAGGCAGTGCATTGAAATCTCATGAATATTCATTGTGGATATCCTGAAAACTTGACTGGCTAGGGTGCCTCAAGGACCAAGCATGGGAACTACTGCAATAGGGATTTTAGGATTGCCACAATAAATATGCATGAGTTAAATTTGCATATATTAGGTCACCAATGTACTCAAATCTATCTCATATATTCATATGAATATCCTAGAAACCAGACAGGTTAGTTTAGGATTGGGGGAAACGTTTACCTAGAGAGTCATTTCTATGGATCATTCTGCCAGTTTACAGAACTATCCAGTCCTCCACTGCATACAGATTGCTCTGCGGATGGTACTGATTATTTATTGCGATACTCTAATGTTTTTCTGTATTTTGTGTGCTTCTCTTAAAGCCGGTATATAAACTTCTGTCATTTGTATAGTATAATATTCTAATTGTAGTAGCAACTTTGAACAATATTGCTTCTGTACATTTAAGTAATATACAATGATAATGTTCTCATATTAATAACTTCTATTTGACTGGTCTCAAATGGAATATTCTGTTATCTGTTTTAATTATTTCTGACTAGTGTGGTTTATTGCCAGCATGTCTGTCGACCACACAATTGGCCCAAGCTAATCTGAACCAGCCTGTAAACTCCATTTTTTGTTTGACTAATGAAAAAAAATGCAAGTTAATAGGTCAAAGAAATAGATATGCTGCAAGATTTGTTGCTTCATAGTCAGCCACACAGATAAAGCAGTCAAAGGCGACCCCAAATCTAGCTGCACATATCTCGCTGTGGAATGGTGCAGTCTGGTGAGCAGACAACTGATACGGAAAAGGGGCTGGTAGAAGTCTGTCATAATAAACATGTATAATTCTTGTGCTTTTAACTGTTAGCATAGTCAGTGCTTCAGACAGGGTCTTTCTTCCCTATTGACAGAGATTATGATTAGCTATCTCTCATTGCCAGCGTTTATATGTCAACCTTTATTTTTCAGTAGAAAATGCAAGAATTGCATTAACAATGCCTAAAGAAAAATAAAATACCATATGAATAATGTATTTAGGGTTTTGCTGCACTCGTTTGTCACAGATAAACCTATCTATCTATCTATCCTCCTAACCATGTAGATAGCATTTTTCACAGGTACCTAAACTACAAATTGTAACATCAGGACATAATTCAGCCACTGGAAACAGCACACCATAGGCCAATATTCTTGATGGATGCTCGTGCACTATCACAATAGGTCTAAGAAAAATGAGAAAAAAAAGGAAAGAAAAAAAAAGGCAGTCGACAAATAAAGCTGTACTGATCCGTCATTCCCTGTGTAACATGGCAGTGAGAAATTGAGTGCCCTGACTGGACAAAAGAGATTGCTTGACTGTGTTGTGTATTCAACTTACTGCCCAATCCTCTGGAATGCCCTTGTCCTCGGCTATAGGATTTTTCCCTAAATGTAGCTTTTTTTAATATAAGTTCAATAAGGAACATCTGAGTCTGTGGTAAGAAGAGAGTCATAATTCACCTACGGATACTAGATTCCTGATCAGACTTTTCTTTAGGTCAGAGCCAGGACCGGTATAGTATCAAAATATGCTGCTGTCAACCTGCTAGTACAATGCTGTCCTGGTACCGGTCCCATGAATGACCCCAGCGGCTTTCCCTGGGATAATGTCTCCAAATGGGTAAATTTTGTGCATTATAGCCAAAACACCAGCACAAAGAAAAAACATTGCTCAATATGTGGGAAAGATGTTGGAATTTTGTGCATAAATAAATCACGGTGATTTATTCTAACTTATTGAGTTTTTATCATAAAAATAATGTTCATGCCATACAAAATTATTTTTCACACCTATTTCAGTGTATGTTGAAGATTCCCAGTCTCTCAGATTCATATGTTCACATCGATGTTTGCATGGTTCCAAAAAGAACCTCCTTCTAGAATTCATAAGGAGTAAAATGTACAGAAAACATATAAAGATACAGTTGAAAAATTCTTTTAAAATCAGGCCATTATGGCGGTAATTCAATTACACATCCCAATTACACATCCCAAAGGGGCACAGTGGGATCCTATTCTACATCAGTGTCTGAGTATTTCAATATAGAATACCAGTACAATCCAGTATTGGTGTGCCTAACATTTCAGATATTCTATGGGCTTACGTCTGAATTGTTGGGTAATTTTGTAAGCGATTTTTTTGATTACTTGGTTGTCTTGATTAAAGGCATTATTGCTTCTTTGTTTTCCTAGTTCTAGAGAGACGCACTTTCTAAGAATTTTTAATGCATTGTTTTCTTTTGCAGTAATCTCCTTGTGGAATTCCTTACCCTCTTTTGTTAGATTGGAAACTACCTGTTTGATATTTCAAAAGAAGTTAAAAACTTACTTGTTTGACAACTGACTTTTTATTAGTTCAACTCATTAACCCCTAGATTCTATATATAGCTCTGAGATTTCCGTTTGAAAATTGAAGAGTATTCCATAGCAATGCCCATAACTTGATTGGTTAACAAGCTACTTAGTGCCAATAATTGGATATTAACAATTATCAGCACTAATTGGCATTAATTAGAATTTATGCTCACTGCTCACTAAGCGTGTTCTGTACAGTGGTGCATATAAATTCAAATGTGTGCTGCCAAAAAGGGGGCGTGGCAATGGGTATGGAATGGGCGGTTCATATGTGTTCCAAATATTTGCAAAGAGGGTTATAAAATACACCTGCTCCACACCTAACTTAGTCGCTGGTATTTACACCAAGGTTTCCTTGGCATAAATGAATGCACCTAAAGTTAGGCACTAGCATGGCCGTTAGGCGTATTCTATAAATCTGCTTAGGTGTATTTTACAAGCCATGCCTAAATCTAGGTGCGGCTTATAGATTATGCCTAAGTGAACATTTTTTCTGTGCTGATTTTTCAGGCACCATAAATAGAATCTGGTCCTATATGTATTTAATTTTAATTCTACAATAACATAGTAACATAGTAGATGATGGCAGAAAAACGTTGTAAATCTTTTTCTTTTCGTAAACCGTGGTGAACCTGTGAGAGGATGCAGTAGTATAAAAATGATATATTGACATTGACACACCTGCAGTTAAGTGGGAGTGTAAATGGGGCAGGGATACATGTAATTTATAGTATTCTGTAAATTTTATGCATAACTGGGAAGCCCACCCATGTCCTTCCCTTACTCCGCCCAATAATTGGTACTTAACAACCAATTAGCGACACTAATTGACTTTAATTCTATAACGTGGTGCGCATAAATTCTAATGTGCACAGCCATAAAGGGGGCTGTCATGAAACACCTAGCCACCTGCCTGGGGTTACCCTACGGCAACTTAAAAGGGGCTATCCCTAGCACAGCTCAGGACCACCTACACCTGTCACTTGTGCTCTACACTAGCACCCTCCTCCCATCAACTGGGTCACAACCGCCTCTGGGCGAGTCTCCCACTCTCCAATTATCCCCAGTGATTTCTAGGTTACTAGATCCACATTTCCAGTGGTTCCACAGTTCCCAGAAAGCACTCACAGACCCAACACATAAACAACCAGGATTTTTTATCATTCCAGACAAACAGGGCAAATAAATAATTATGTTTATTCTCTTAAAAATATTGAACAGTGGAACCACATAGTCCAACTGACAAAACAATAGCAGGTAACTGAAATATGTATCAGTTATAACACTAACTAGAGTGGGGGATCCAAGATGTCCGCACCCTATTGAGACGCTGCGAGTCTCGTCCTATAGTTGATACAATGCCTAAACGTCGAGGGAAATTGGCAGCCAGAGCCTCGCTACCAACTCCCTCATTACCTGGCCCTATTGACCATTTTCTGAGACCGCAGGGAGCTTCTTTGGATATCGGAATGCTGCCAGTAGGGAGTTCCGGCGATTTAGGAGAACCGGTCTCCCCTGGCTTTGATACCACCTTGAGCCCCGATATGCGCACTCTGCCTCACCAGCCGGTAGGTGCAAGCTCCTTTCGCGTTGACTTGACGGGGTCCCCCCGTGAAGGTGGAATGGACCCGGAAGAGCGTCAAGTGGAGGACTCGCTTTCATCAGAGAAGGGAGAGACGCCGCCACCATGGAATGCGGGGAGAGGTGCCGAGGGACAGAGCGGGGTCCCTGTGAAGACTTCTGAGAGGTTTGAAATACCAAAGGAACTTGTGGTTAAACCAAAGGAGGCTACTTTGGACACATTATGGGATTTAGTTTCCACTTTGGGTCAAACTTTTTTGAAACAGACTAATGAAATTGTTCCCAGAGTAAATTTACTAGAGAATGACTTAAAAAGAACAGAGGAAAAGATTAAAGTAACGGATGATAAGATTGAAAAGATGGATCAAAGAATTATCAAATTGGAAACATTTCAACCCTTGATGACAAATGACTTGACAAACCTTAGGAAAATAATGGAGATATTTGATAACTATACAAAATATTATAACCTAAGATTTGTTAAGTTTACTAAGATAAAGACTGTTCCTCCTCTTTAAATGCTAAAGCGTTATTTGCAGGACATTTTGAACATATCAGATCAGAATTTACCACCATTTACCTCTGCTTATTATGTCCCAGGAATGGAACTGAATCAAATATCAGAAACTCCATTAGATGTATCTCTTTTGCTTGAAACCTCTGATTCCGAACTTGCAACGGCTGCGACTTTGGTTGCGACCGTTGCACTATTACCTGACAAGAGTTGGATTTTCCGCCTATTTTTCCGAAATAAGGAAAACCCCTTTCTGGGTTATAAAATATTATTATTTCCTGATGTCTCCAAGGAGACAAGAAGGCGGAGGAAACAATTCTTGCTTCTTAAGCCTGAAATGCTGCACTTGGGGGTACCTTTTTTTAAAGATACCCCTGCAAGTGCATAATTAGACTTGACGAGAAGAAATATGTATTCACAGAACCTTCACATGTGTCAGCTCTTATAACCTCGGCAAAAAAAGGATACGCGCTAATGAAATAAGTAACTCATCTCAATAGTCTTTGTTGAAAACCTTAATAATTTTCTGTATTATTCACGTCTCCTAATATTCCTAATTCTTGGATCTCCAATTTATGGACTTGAGCACTAAAGTTTGCCTTATGGATTATTCTTTTTTTGTGTTATGTTATATTTTAATTTTATGAAGCTTTTCCAATCAAGAAAGTTCTTGTAAATTTGATTAAACTGAATAAATAAAAAATTTAAAAAAAAATAACACTAACTAAATGCTTGCACACTTCCTAGGAAGTATCTGGGGAGATCAGAGCTATATCTGTTCACAGAACTTCAGCAAACAGATTTCTCACTACTTCTCTTGGGGCTGAAACTGAAGCAACAGCCAGCCACTACTGGGTAATTTCAAAACTGCAGGCCAATCAGCGCCCAGAACAGTCAAGTTTCAAATAAAAACTGGTTACATCACTACAGGCACTTCCTATTATCTGTGTGCCAAATAAAAGAAAGAGAAATCAGTCCTGTGTAACAGCTTTAAGCAATATTTAAGACAGGAAAATATTCAATACATTTTACAGGCTTAAAACGCACTGAGGTCCTTTTATTAAGATGTGACTAAAAATGGCCTGCACTAGTGTAGACGCGTGTATTGAATGCACACAGGTCCATTTTTTAGCACACCTGCAAAAAAGGCCTTTTTTTTGGGGGCTGAAAATGGACATGCAACAAAATGAAAATTGTCACGTCTGGGCCTGAAACCTTACCTCCACCCATTGACTTAGCGGTAAGGTCTCACGCATTAACCGGGTGGTAATTATCAGCGAACGTACAATGTTAGTGCTGCACACCGAAAACTTTTCTGGCACGCGTAGCAGATGCACGTTAAAAATGAAATTACTGCCTGGGCCACGCAGTAGCCGGGCAGTTCAAAATTGACATGCATAGGATACGCGTATACCCCTACATGGCTTAGTGAAAGGGCCCCACTGTTTCTTCATGGGGGCATGGCCATGGGCATGGAATGGGTGGATTGTGGGTGTTTCACAAAATTAGGCACACTATTGTGGAATATACCTGATCTGCACCTAAGTTAGGCGCAGGTATTTAGGCCTGGTTTTAGGTGTCCTAAATGGGTGAGCCTAACTTTTAGTTGAAAGAACAGCACATGTGCATATTCTATAAAGTACACCTAACTTTAAGCGTAGTTTATAGAAGTGTGTGGTTTTTCGGCACCAATTTTTCAGGCAACATTTATAGAATTTGGCCCTATGTAAATAATTAAAATACCCCAAAGTGGGCACGTACTTTACCTCTTAATGCACATGCCTTCTTAAATGCATAAGTCAGTTCAGGGTCCTTTTACTAAAAGGTGTAAGAATCTGGGCTTAGCGTGTCTTAATGCAGGACTTTCCATCCCTGTAAGCCTAGATTCAATGTGACACAATTTAAGGCATTTTTTAATAATTTATTTTTAGATCATGCTTTAATGTTCATATTAATCATGCAATACCTGTAAAAAGTTAACAAGTGCAGGTGGGAAAGGAGGGAGGGAGACAACCAGGACAAAGCATAAATTTTCAGCTTTCACCCAAAACACATGGAGGCGC
Source organism: Microcaecilia unicolor (assembly GCF_901765095.1). Classification (NCBI taxonomy): domain Eukaryota; kingdom Metazoa; phylum Chordata; class Amphibia; order Gymnophiona; family Siphonopidae; genus Microcaecilia; species Microcaecilia unicolor. The sequence goes on along the minus strand of NC_044035.1, from coordinate 283,833,371 downwards.
ATTTTCGATAAGACATCTAAATCCAACTTTAGACATGTTGCAAAAAGCGTCCAAAATCTGAATAACAAAGAAGTTCATTTTCCAAAGAGAAAAATGTCTATCTTTTGTTTTTGAAAATACTGTTTCTAACAAGGTTTTGTGCTTTGGACGTTTTGTTTTTTGGTCCATTTTCAAAAAAAACAAAAAGTCCAAGTGAAAAACAGAGAAACTCAAGCCATTGGGATGTAGGAGGGGCCAGCATTTTTAATAGACTCATCTCCCAGACATCCCAGGAGATAAATGGGACACCTTAGTGGACTTCAAATACATGCTCCCAGGTACACATCTCACCATTGCTCCCTTATCTTGTCTGCTGAGCCCCCCAAAACCCACTGCCGACAGCTGTACACAATAGCCCTTATTGGTGAAGGGGGCACCTATATGTGGGTATAGTGGGTTTCTGGTGAGCTTTGGAGGGCTCACAGTTTCCACCACAAATGTAACAGATAGAGACCAGAGTCCCCCACGTAATGGTGCACTGCACTGACCACTACACTACTCCAGGGACCTGCATGCTGCTCTAATAGACCTGGTTCTAACATCTGATGCTGTAATGGAGGTTGCTAAATCATATTTGTATTCATATTTGCGTGGGGAGGGAGGGGCAGTATTAGGGGGTCACCCTTGATGCCCTCTAGTGGTCATCTGGTCATTTAGGGCACCATTTTCTAGTACAACTGCTTTTAAGTTGGGCCTATAGGGCCTGAGTGTAGGGCTGAGTGCAGGGTATATAAGCCTAGGTGCTGGCCTAGTAAAAAGATAAGGCACAAGTGTGTATGGAATTTTGGATGTGTGAGAGAGGAAGTAATCTGAAAAACTACTTGTGCTCTTCTTAGTCTAGGGACAAAAATGACAGGTTAGGTGTCTTATTTAAGGACCACAATTAATGATTTCTTTAAAGATTTAGCTGGCCCAAGTAAACCCTTTCCTCATAGATAGAGTAACTTGAAATAAGCCAATAGGGTATACTCTCTTTTTGAGGTTTTTTTCTTTAAGCTTAGAGCAGTAGGTCATGGTTCCAGAGCCTGCGTTCAGAGATGTGAAGCACAGGGCCCCACCATCAGCAAAGAGAAGAGAGAAGACTCAAGAAAGACCAAAGTTTCAACAGATAAGTGTACACACACACACCTAAAAAAGAGAGAACTATAGTGAAATACCTGAGAGAAAAGGTTCCAAATTATTAAGGGTCTGAAAGACAAAAATTGAACACAAAGAGTCATTTTATTGAGAGAAAAAGCATTTCCTTAAAAGAGTTAGTAGAAAAGAAACACTATTTGAATAGTAATACTTATCTGATATTCTGGTTCACTGTTTGGCTTCTGTCTGGACTATCCAGTTGCACCTGTAAAGGGGGAAAAATGTTTATTGTGAAGCACTGAAAGTGTAGTTGTTCAGTTATTATCAATTTGTTTAACTTAAAAAATCCCAGTCTTGTTAGAAACAAACTCACATTTACTATTATAACATCTGTCTGGTTCTTGATTCACAATCCTTTAGTTTTCTTCCTTCTCTCTGTTTTGAACCAAGAGAATGTGGTTAGTTTAATGTAATCTGCTACTTGGAATTGTTAGATGACTTGAGGTAAGTGGCTGAAGAAGACTACAACTAATGGTAAATAATTTTAACTCATCTATGCAGGCATAAGCCAGCAAAGGTTTACAATAACATTCAGTGTTTTCTGGTATTCTTCATAATGAATATTTAATGGATTGTTATGAAATTATTAGTTCTATAATATTGGAATAGTTTTCTGACATATAAGTGTGGCACATTCTTTGCATGGTTTATAAGAGTGATGCATGGACGTAGCATACATGCCACGGATGTACATATCTGCAAGAGCTGTTATAAGAATTTTCTATTATTAGAATGTTCTTTCAAATTTCCTATGTATTCACCTCTGTGAAGGGGAAGAGAGAATTCCTGTTAAGAAAAAAAATTTGATTAAAGCAGAATAATTGCAGTAATTATTGTGTCTTTATGTGAGGAATTTATTAAGTACAAAAAAAAAAAGATTTTCACCTAGCCATAACTGTAAGTCAAGCAGCTGTTTTGGGTAGAGTAAGTAGAAGAATGGGAATTGTTTATAAAGGGTTGGCCTTGGGAGTTTTAAAGCTGTCATACTGAACTTCATGAAGACTTTTCATATTTCTTTTCTCAATAATACGTTTGTGACTCCATAACTTGCCTTAGGCCATTATTTTACAGACATATCCACATGTAAGTATTGGATATTACAGGTATATATTGCATACATATAGAAATACCAATTTCAGAAAGCCACTTTTTACACATGGAGATCCATACCATTCAGACATTCAAGGAGGCATGGTTTGGGTGTGGCTTGGTAGGGCTAAACTGCCCGATATTCAAAGCAATTTTAGCAGGTAGGAGAGGCCCCAGCCTGCTTAAATCACTCCTTTCCACCCAACCACCAATATTCAGTGGCACATAATGGGGTTGTGCCACTGAATATCCGCTCTAACCGCTCATATTGAAGGTGGGCAGATCAGGGACGGTAGAAGGGGCAGCACTGAGGAGGAGCAAGTACACAAGTACCATGTGATGTCATGAGAGGTCACGGTTGCCATTTTCTTAAAGCAGCAGCAAGGGGCAGAAGCAAGTGGACTTCGCTCTTGCCCCCATCACCTCCACTCAAACCACCAGAGATACTGGTAGGCCTGTGGGTTGGGGGTCCATTCCAGGAGAGGGGGCTGTGACCCATGGTGTGGGGAGGGGGACAGGAAGGAGGGGGCTGCTTCAGGGAGCGAGAGGGGGCTCAGGGATTTTTTAAAAGTTATGTGGATCTTGGCCAAAATTCAACCAGGGCCCGCATAACTGTCTTATCTGGTCCCCAGCTAAATATTAGCCGGGAACTGCATAAACTCCAGCAGCCAGTGTAGCACCATTTTGCCCTGGATATTCAGTGCCGGGGACCACACATAGCATGGGATTGAATACCTGGGGCTAATCTAGCTGGCAACAGTCAGCATTTAAAAATAGTGACTGCTGCCGGCTCAATGGCGGTCAGAAAATCTATATATATATTTCCAATATTAGAAAGAGAATATGTGTATGGGACAAAGTTTCCACACTGTGTTTTCCACCGGCTAAAAGGCAGAGATTTTTTAAAAGTACTTGTTTTGGCCAATTCTTTACATGAGGGATTAAGGAAGCCTTTCTTCCTAATCCCATGTAGTTCCCTCCTCCAAAATTACAACTTCACTAGTTAATTGGAGGCACTTACACTTGTAGGTTTGCAAACTAGGGCAGCTACACGTGGAAGTGGTGCCATGTGCCCATGGAAATTGGGAAGTTGCTACTTCCACATGTAAAAGCCAACACCATGCTGTTCAGTTTTCCAGGGTGTATGTTTGCAAAATGGCTGCTCCCATTGCACATACCGACATAAACCCATGTACTCCTGCAGGTATTATAGAGGCTCTGGTTCAGCAGATATTTTTCTAAAGTACCACTGGAACTGAGTACATCCTGACCTGGATGTAACAATTCCGATCTTCATGTCTATTGGTGCTGATGTGGATGATCATCATAATAATAAAAACAATAACACCATCACCAAACCCTTGCCTATAATAATAATAATAACTCACCATTCTTTGCTTAGCAGATCTAACCTGAGGTATGAAAACTGATATCGGAAAACATTAATGCCATTCATCATGTGAAAATTCTATTTTGATTCAATCCCAAAATGTTGCATTGCCTTTCTGCGCCATCTTTGCATCTGTCATGATTTTACTGTATTTGGCACCATCCAGGTGGAAATTAGTTGGGCTTAATATTCAGACAACACCATAGAAAGAGCCCCCTGGCTTTAAAAACCAGTTTAAGGCTATGGTACATTTTAATCTAGTGAATTTGCATTAGGGTTCTAGATGATTAGCATAATGTGGCAGTTTTATCCCTACCTAATTCAGCAATGAAGATCTTCCTTTGGGAGGATGATGCTCTGCCCTAAATCACAGCAGTTTCTCACTTTAATGATCCCTGGTAAATCATTACTGATTGTCACCAATGTCAGAAATGCACAAAAGGCCGTCATTTATCTTGATGCAATCTTGCAAAATATACTCACAGATGTCAGAGGAAATAATGACATTCCCAGTGGGTCATTTGGATTTTTATGGATGCACTGTCGCTCTCCCTCATAAAGAACAGCATTAATATTTATCTGGCACTCTCTAGCAATCACTTTGGTACTGAGGGAAACAGGCGTTAGCAAATTATTAAGTGGGAGATAACCAGGTAGGAGCCTCAAATACCTAGTTATCTCCTGTTGTCCAGGTTATTCCCAAAATTTCACTGGCACGTAACCAGATAATGTTGCTGAAAATCTGGGAAAACTGCCATTATACTATCCACTTAGTGCCCCTCAGTCCGCTAACCAGATAAGTGGCTGAGTAAAGTTAGGACAGCAAAAAAGCTGCTCTAACATCACCCAGGTTGTTATTTGGGTACTGAGCTATCAGCTGGCACCAGTACCCAGATAGATCTGGCATTCAGTATCTGGGTCAAAGTCTGCCTGCCACAAGTCAGCACCTTTAAAATCGCTTTAATATTGGGCGTTTAAAACATGTTGAAAGTTCCAGGTTGAAGTGGTACCTCCTGACATAGCTACTAGCGAAACAAGGTGCCCTTGTTGGAGTTTATGGACTGTGTATGTTCTTGATTTCAAATTTGCTTTAAAACAATGGAATGGCTAAGGAGCAACACATTCGAAAGGTAAGTGTTTTGAACCTTGTTGAGACACCAGGCACAGTTCTGTTTGGAGCATAATTATATATTAAAAGATTTTGCAATCACAATTTATGGTATTGCAGGGTTTCTTTGAGGAACAGCCATATTTCTCAAATTGAGTTTTTGTGACTGTCCTTTTTTTCCCCTGCTAGTTGGAAACCAATGATAGGACTGGGTCTCCAGATTAGTAGGTAGATGATGTTGAAAGTTTGAGCGCTACCTTGGAGCTTTGAGGTTTCCTTTGTTAAGTTTTGTATACCTTAGTGTATCGCAAAACCCTTCAATATTTGCAAACTGAATTTATTTGTTGGTTGTTTGTAGCTAATCATTAGGGGATGCAGAGAAAGATGAGTCATGTGACCTAGATCAAGTCTGACCATAGGTATGACCAATTTTTGATTTTCTTTTTATGCATTGGGATGAAAAGTAAAAATTTGGCTTTCTAACTTAGAAAATGTATTAGTTTGATGAAAGGGTTTTGGATCTTAACAACACTTCTAGGAATTGTCTGTCGGCATGCTGAATCTAAAATATTGTCTATTCGTTTGCAGTCAAAAAGGAAAATGCCCCATATTTTTCAATCACAATGTTAGCGCCTCATCCTGTTGTTAAAGATTATAAGCTGGTATAGGGAGTAAGTTCATATGTTTAAGTACATAAGCATTACCACATTGGGACAGACCAAAGGTCCATCAAGCCTAGCAACCTGTTTCCAACAGTGGCCAATCCAGGTCACAAATACCTGGCAAGATCCCGAAAAAGTTCAATGCATTTTATGTTGCTTATCCCAGAAATAAGCAGTCAATTTAATAATGGTCTATGGACTTTTCCTATAGGAAGCTGTCCAGACCTTTTTTAAACCCCACTAAGCTAACCACCTTTACCACATTCTCTGGCAACAAATTGCTGAGTTAGTTTGAAAAACGTATTTGTTTTGAAACCCAATATAATTCCTCGTATTGGCAAACCTACATGAATTTTGATATACTGCCTTTCTGTGGTATAACCAAAGCTGTTTATATTTATTATATGCAGGTACTTTGTCCCTAGTGGGCTCACAATCTAAGTTTTGTACCTGGGGCAAATGGAGGGTTAAGGGTAAGGGTAATCGGATTTGATATACTGCCTTTCTGTGGCACAGCCAAAGCGGTTTACATTTATTACATGCAGGTACTTTCTCTGTCCCTAGGGGGCTCACAATCTAAGTTTTGTACCTGGAGCAATGAATGATTTGGGACTCCTTTTACAAAGCCATGGCAGTGATTCCTGGTGCAGCAAATATGAGAAGCCTATTCAATTCCTATGGGCTTCATCGCATTTACCACTTGAGAATCACTACCATGGCTTTGTAAAAGGAGCTCTAAGTGACTTGCCCAGGGTCACAAGGAGCTGCAGTAGGAATTTGCCTAATTTGTGGGATCTGTAGCAGTCAGATTCAGTATCGATCCCATCAAATCAGTGAGGGCCCCTTTTACTAACCCGTGTAGGCGCCTACAAGCGCCAAACGCATGCCAAATTGGAGTTACCGCCCAGTTACTGCATGGCCCTTGTGGTAATTTCAATTTTGGCATGCAACCACCACATGCGTCTGAAAAATATTTTTTATTTTCTGGCGCGTAACGGATGCACGCCAAGTGGCATTTGATACGCGTAGATCATTACTGCCCAGGTTCTTTACCACTAGGTCTATGGCTGGTGGTAAGGTCTCAGACCCAAAATGGACGCACGGCAAATTTGATTTTGCCGCACCTCTATTTTTGGGAAAGAGGCCTTTTTTACAGGTGCGCTAAAAAATGGATCAACGCGCACCCAAATCCCACGTCTACACTTCCACAAGCCATTTTTCAGCACACCTTTGTAAAAGGGCCCCTGAATTTGTGGCAAATCATGTCAGATCTAGATTTTTCCACAGACTTGATGGGAAAATTTAACTGTTTCCCCATGGTGATTGGGGGGGGGGGGGGGGGGGGGGAGGGAGTGCAAGCATTTTTAATTTTTTCCCAGATCTTGAATTTTCTACCCCTCTGTAGTAGGTCACCTCATATTTCCTGCACTCTTTTATTTTATTCCTCTAATTTTCCCAGCTCCCATTCCCACCATGGTAAAACATGAGACAGCATAAGGGAACTATAGTGACCCATAAACTTAAAAATCAGCACTCTGCATTTCATAGTAAACACCACATTTCATGTTCTGTTTTTTACATTTTTTTAATGTGTCCCTCAAAATTCTCAGTTCTTATCCACTGCTCTCACCTACTGTTCCTACATCCGAGCTCTCAGAAACGAGTGCAAGAGAAGTGGAGCATATTCTCTGCACCCTTAGAAGGTGAAATGTGTGTCAAGGATTGATCACTACACGTCTCACCTTTAAAAGGCAGATTTTTAAATCAAGCTGCTTCATTTCATATTTCACAGGTCCCTTTACAGTGAAGTACATCACCTTTCTCCTGTTAATTTTTAAACGTCTGTTCAGCATAGCAACCTGCATTTCCTTTCCCAGTGATGCATTTCCACAACTGATCCCAAACATTAAGTTCAAGCAGTGATTGAATGTGTTAGCAGAAGAGCGATAATAAATCAATTACTACAGCCAACAGCATGCATCGCCTCCCTACCATCAGATTTGTGTTAACTAGAATGCTATAGCCAGTGCCCCTGGTCTCCTACTATTCTACAGCCATAGCATAGACCACAAACTTCAGCACTCTCCTCAGAATTGGCTGGTTCCTGCAGAATCGCTGTGTGAGACCAGAGGCTGAACCAAAGCCATAGTGGTGACAGTAGCTGCTACAGCACTTCTTTCCCTCCTAGCTGTAATCCTCTCCCTGCTGTGCCAGATGGATTTAGAGGAGAACAGCAGCAGTACAGCACATTAGGCAGCATTCTCTTTGTCGCCTGGGGCCCCAGTGTCATGTTTTGTACCTGTGTTCAAAGCGTTACACTTGGGCCTCAGGCAGATGAGGAGGATGTGGTCCAAAGTGCAAAGTCCTCTTCTGAGCCCTGAACAATCTAGGATGCAATCACGATGGCAGCTATGGCACTGGGTGACTGTAATGCACTGTCCATGCACTGGTGTAGGCCGAGTGACCGTGAAGACCTCCCTTTGTGTGTCCTCAGGCTCCTGCTGGCATAGAATGTGGAGAAGTAGCTTAATGGTTAGTGCAGTGGCCTGTGAACAGGGGAACTGGGTTTGATTTCCACTGTAGCTCTTTGTGACTCAGGACTAGTCACTCAGGGGCCCTTTTACTAAGCTGCGTAAGCGTCTACGCGCACCCAACGTGCACCAAAATGGAGTTACCGCCCGGCTACCTCATGGCTCTTGTGGTAATTTCATTTTTGGCGCCTGTCTGATAGGCATGTCTGGAAAATAATTTTTATTTTCGGCCGTGCCTATCGAACGCTCGCCAAGTGGCACATAGTTATCGTGTGAGACTTTACTGCTACAGCTGGCAGTAAGGTCTCAGACCCAAAATCCAGGCACATGTCCATTTTCAGCAAAAAAAAAAAAAGGCATTTTTTGTAGGTGCGCTGAAAAATGGATTCTGCGCGCGCCCAAAACACGCACCTACACTACCGCAGGCCATTTTTCATCTCACCTTAGTAAAAGGACCCCTAAATATTTCCATTGTCCCAGGTACAAAAATAGTACCTGTATATTATACGTAAGTTGCTTAGAATGTGACCACAGAAAGACAGTATATCAAATCCCATCACCTTTCCCTCTGTCCTCCAAATGAAAACCAATATGTCCATGATTGGACTTGGTGACCTTCACTTGACCCCCTTGGTGACCTTCACTTGACCCCCTTTCTTCATCTTTACAAAAATCTCCCCAGAACGGGTGAAGTCCTCTGCAGAAGACCTGGAGATCACGATTTTGTCTCCATTAATCCAACTCAAAGGTTAGTGTATTCCAAAACGCACGTCCCAAAATCTTTTCAAATAGACAGTCAGTCCCCTTTTAATCCATCCTTTCAAAAAGACTGCAATAATCCTTCACATATATGCTGGTTCAGGCTTATGACAAGAACTTAACCTCCTGCCACCACCCTCGTAGCTTTTTTCTTCAGCTACATCTATTTACCCTTCTATTTGGTTGGAGGAGCCTAATGGCCTGCCTTCTTCATTGGAAGAATGAGAGGTCCTATCATTGGACTTCTGGTGGTTTCCTTTTCTGCCCTCCTCTCCTGGGACTGATTCTACTGTTAAGGGTGCAGGTCTGATCTGCATTTCCCTATGGGGAATATGGAGCTAATTTCTAGGTTCTGGTTTCCACTTTCACCCTTTTCCCAGTCCCCAGGGTTTCTCTACATGATGGGATGTGGGCAAAAAGTGGATAGGGGAAAATAGGGGTAGATATGGTGCAAGAGAAATAGAAAGAGAATGACAGGGAGGAAAGAGGCGATGAAAGAGAGAAAGGATTAGTGGAGGAGAGAGTGAGTAAGGTGATCAAAGAGAGAGGGTTGGAAGAAAGGATGAGAAAATGTAATGGGTGGAGGATGCAGGAAGAGATCATCCTATATTGATCATGAAGATCCTTTACCCCCACCACTCAAAGATGAGCAAAAACACAATAAATATATTTTTTAAAACCAGTTCTAATTGATAAAGTGTGCCATGTAATCCTGAAAAATCAGCAACAGGAAACTTGGGCTCTGGTTATGGCATCAAAATCTATTCAGCTCATTTGCTTACTCATTTCAGAGCTTTTGATCGTATTTCAAGCTTTCTAGTCACATGCTACTTCCAGTCCAGCTTATAAAATTACAAGCCCAGTTTTGGTCACTAAGGATACAGAACCAGGGATGCCTGTGCTAGAAATGTTCCTCATATCTCTAGATACCTAAATGTTTGCGCATGGCCAGGTTATTAATGTTTTAGATGTGCTTATTAAAAAGGAAATGTTAGATTCCTTGGGAATGTTTTATAGCCAGCAAGCTCATATAGTCTATAATCTAGGCATCTACATTTAGAGAATACTAGCACTTGTGCATGTATGTGCACACATATCTGAGTTTCTGGCTTTCTGCCAGATACTCGTGACCTGGATTGGCCGCTGTTGGAAGCAGGATACTGGGCTAGATGGACCATTGGTCTGACCCAGTATGGCTATTCTTACCTTCTTATAAATGCTAACAGGATGCCAAAAGTATTATTTGGCAAATATCTGCGTAGCTTACATAGAGTGTATTTAAAAAGGGAGCACACAGAGGGGAGAAACATGGATGGGACTTAAGCAGGACTCCTACTTACAAGAGTAATCTACAAGTTATGTGTGTCCTTCTGCTTTTAGGCACCTAAATGTTAGACACACCAGTATCAAATTATGCTAGTATTCTATAACCAAACTAAGGCGCCTAGGTTTCCTTATAGAATAGGCACCTATCATGTGGCCTCAGGAGCCCAAATGGAGAGACCTACTTATAGAATTGCCTACAAAATGTCTATTATAAAGTTGAAAGGCAGTCAGAAACCCTGCCATGTACAGGGTCACCAAGAGGGGGGTGGGCAAGGTTCCCCAGGGCCTGGCCTCCAAGTGGGGCCTGCATGGCACCGGCCTGGCTGATTGGTCTCCTGCTCCTGTGTGCCACAGTGCTGGGTTATCATGTTAACTCTGCTCTGTCAGCCACAGGTCCTTCTTCCTGCCTTGTCCCGCCTCCTGTGTGAAGTACTTCCTGTTTCCGCAAACATGGGAGCGGACATGACGGGAAGAAGGACCTGTGCAGCTAGGGTTACCATATGTCCGAATTAACCCGGACCTGTCCTCTTTTTGAAGTCTCGCAACTCTTTTTGAGGACATGTACGGAGGTCCGGACGGGTTTTGCCAGTCCGCCCGTTTGTCCGGATTTCTGGACAAACGGGCGGGCCTATCCTAGCCTCCCCTTCCCTTACTTACTATCTACTGTCCTAGTGGTCTAGTGACCTCTTGGGGGCAGGAAAGAGCCCCCTCTTTCCTGCCCGGAGCACTGCCTTTGCCCTGCATCCTGTTGCTGTGATGGTCTCGGGATTCAAAATGGCCGCCGAGAGTTGAAGGTGCCTCGCGAGACTTCAACTCTCAGCAGCCATTTTGAATCCCGAGACCGTCACAGCAACAGGATGCAGGGCAAGGACAGAGCTCCGGGCAGGAAAGAGGGGGCTTTTTCCTGCCCCAAAGAGGTCACTAGACCACCAGGGCAATAGATAGTAAGTAAGGGGAGGGGAGGTGACCCGGGGGAGGGGAGGTGATGGAAGCAGGGGAGGAGAATATGTGACCCGGGGGGAGGGAAAGGGATATGCGACGGGGGCATGGTGAGCATGTGAAGGGGCGGGGCGGGACATGTGTCCTCTTTTTGAGAGGACAAAATATGGTAACCCTATGTGCAGCAGAGCAGAGTTAATGCAGTCCCAGTACAAGGAACAGGAGACACGGTAAGGGGGGGCCATGTGAGGTGGGGGGCACAGAGGGAGGTGCTTGCCTCAGGCTTGGCTTTGTCTCTCGGGGGGGGGGGGGGTCCTGGACATACAATCTTTCACTGTAGCTGCATAGTGAGAAAGAGCAGTGCAGTCAGACATCTCTAGCAAAAAAAGTGGATTGATGGAGGAATGCCTGCGCTGTAATTTTGATTATGGTAATGGAGAAAATTTCAGTAGAAGAGTCTCCAGTTACCTCTCTTTTGCCTGCTATTCCCTGACGAGTGGGCAATGAGCAGTGCTTTGACATAGAATGCACTCTCTCTCTTTGCTGGCAGTACATTAATGAAAATAAAGTACTTATTGACATGAAAATCAAGTTCAAATCCAAATTTTTTTGTGCTGACATCCAAGCTCCAGGAAGGGGAATGCTTTTTCAGACATTCAAAAGCAGATACAATGGGTGGATGACTTGTTTATTAGGGTGAAAATGCCTTCTTAGAAACATTGAAACAACAGTTCAACAGTCACTGATCAAAACGCAAACATGAAAGACTGATGCAGGTGAGAAAGCAAATAAATTTGAGAAGGATAGTAGGTACTAGTTCATAAGATTTAGTCTAATGTACCATCCTTGTTCTTTTCCTTTAAAAGGAAAGGTTAAGAAAGCCCAGACAGACAAGCAGTCCACTCTGCAATGTCTATGACAGTGATAAAACCTATCATACAGAGACCATTATAAGGTGCATAAACTCTCAGTGGAGATCTTTGTTTTTTCTCTGATCATTATTTGAACAAAACCAGCCTACTTGAAGCAAGGTTAAAGAACATGTTATAATACAGAGGCCAAAGGGATGAAATGCACAAATTGACGGAGAGCACACAGAGAAAGATTTTTTCTATGGGCTCAGATTATTTTTTTAAAAGTCTTTCCTAAATAAGCACCATAGAAGGAGACATGCACATACAAAGTAAAAGATAACGGCAGAAGAAGAGGGAGATAATGGGGCAGGAAAAGAGACACAGATTTACTACTACTACTACTATTTAACATTTCTATAGCGCTACAAGGCATATGCAGCGATGTACACCATACACAAAAAAGACAGTCCCTGCTCAAAGAGCTTACATAGGGGTCCTTTTACAAAGGCACGCTGAAAAATGGCCTGTGGTAGTGTAGGTGCAGGTTTTGGGTGCGCACAGAATCATTTTTCAGTGCACCTGTAAAAAAGGCTTTTTTTTTCCGAAAATGGACGTGCGGCAACATCAAAATTGCCGTGCGTCCATTTTGGGTCTAAGACCTTACAGCCAGCCATAGATCTAGCAGTAAAGAATTTGGGCGGTAATGACCTACATGTGTCAGGTGCCACTTGGAGCACGTCCGCAACGCGTGCCAGAAAATAAAAAATATTTTTCAGATGTGCGTAGCAGACATGCACCAAAAATGAAATTACTGCAAGATGCACACGGTAGCCGGGCGTTAACTCCATTTTGGTGCACGTTGGGCGAGCGTAGACGCTTACGCGGCTTAGTAAAAGGACCCCTTAGAGACAAAGAAAGAGGAATAGTGTGAAAGGGAGGGGGAAAGATAACCAGAGGCATCCTGATGAAGGCATCACTCTCCTTGGAGCAGCTGCTTCTGGCCATAAAATGAAAAGATGAAAGGAGAAAGCCATTCACCTGTTTCCTTCTTTCACAGCTTGATGCTGGTGGGATGAAAGTTTAGTTTACCCTGATAAGATAGCTTTCTCCTCAGACTATTAACCTGATCACTGGCCTGTGACAGATTGGGAGAAAAGAAAAGGAGAGGAAGAAAGTTGCCTGTCCCTTGTACCTCTCTCTTCCATTCCCTGAGCTTTGCAATGCAGTTTTGTAATAGAGATGAACAGAAATGCATCTCACACATGCTTTCTATAAGACTAATTATTTGTAACCTTCCCCTTTTGTCACTTCTGATCTTTGCGAAAATTATTCATCGTTTGCTGAGCAGGCTCTGCAGTAGCTGCTGTAGAGTTAGCACTGCTAGAAAGGATGACAAAGGTCAGCAAATTAAATGCAGGTTGCACACTAATGTGCTTTTTGGTTGTAATTTAGTGACTGGAGGCTGGAGGTGAGGAGGATGTACAACATGAATCAGTGTTCTCCGGCTAAATGAGAGTACTCTATGCTGCCTACATTTTACAAGTTTAGCACCTAAACCCAATAAAGGTCATGTGATGTTTTCTGATTAGAGAACTCATGTGGCAGTAAAGAGAGAGAGCCCCACAGCACTGATTCACTTTTCACTACAAATCTGAATAAGCATTTGTATTTTTAAGCCTGCCTTTCCAAATAATGCTCAAGGCAGCTTACAGCAGTTTTAGAATCCAGGTGTAATAAACCACCTAATTCTAGAAAGTTGCATGCCCAAATTTGTGACTAGTGCACAAAGTTGCACACGTAAATTATAGAATAAGTTCATTTATATGTCTAGCATGGAGGGGAATTTTCCATATGACATCCAAATCTGATTTTGGATGTTTTGCAAAAAACCTACAAAGGTCCAGTGCCACACATGGTCATTTTTGAACTAGAAAACCGTCTATCTTTTTGGTTTGAAAATTGCCCGATTTTAGATGTTTTTATGCTCAGTAAGTCTTTCCTTGAGGGCCATTTTCAAACAAAAAATGTCCAAGGGAAAAACACACCTGAAACCCCACCACCCCTGAAACGTATGCTTGGCTGATTGAATAATTCAGCCAAATAGGGGCAGGTACGCTGATCTGATAGATCCTACTATGATTCCCTGATCCTATTGACCTTTAAGAACATTAGATTAATGTGAAGAAGTTGAGCATATCTTTAATTGACAGACCTAAAGATAAGCACGTAAATGCAGACTTAAGCTAGTATTCTACAGCTGCTGATATAGAATTCGTGCTTAGTGCACATCATTCCAGTGCCTACATCTCGGTGACCTTTTCAGAATTTACCCCAAAGAGCTACCTGAGGAAATGGGCAATAAAGGGATCCTTTTACTAAGCTCTGGTAAGCATTAACACTTGCATACCACAGCTTAAAATGGCGTACCGCAGGACACGCTCAGGCATCCTGTGGTAATTTTTCCATATACGCGTTCTAACCATGCACTAAAAAATAAAATTTATTTTTAGTGCTAGGAGAAGGCCTGGGGCAGAAAGTGGGTGTATCTTGCATAAATCAACTAGCATGTAAGCTTTACCACCTACAAAATAGGTGGTGGTAGGGTCTCATGTGCTAATGGCCACACGCTAATGAGAAAATTCATGTGTGGCCATTAATTGAAAAAAATAGGAAATTCTGTCATTTTACCCATGTGGTAAAAATGGCCTTAGCTCGCAAGAATGACCCACATTAGCTTGTTCTAAGGCCACATTATACTACAGTTTGGTAAGAAGTCCTCAAAGTGCATTTGCCAAGGTCATGTCTCCAAGTTAGGCTCTCCCAGCATCAACTCAGCTTGGTCCAGTTGGTCCCATTCCTATTTCTACTATCTTGGATAAAGTCATGTGGTTGCCCTGTTAGTCCCACTTTAAAGGTATTAAATAGTAAAGATGTAAAGAAATAAAAGAAAAGAAAGGAAAACAAGGTGATACCTTTTTTATTGGACCATCTGCCTCCAAAAGCTTGTCAAAAGATATGTGAGTCCAATTAAAAAAGGTATCAACATTTCCTTTATTTTATTTCTATTTATTACCATTTCTACTAGTCAAGGCAAATCCAGGCATCTTATGATGTCAGCAATGCAGAGGTGAGAAATGTTGAAGACGGCACACAGCCTTCTAAATGCCACCAGAACATCTGAGATCTTAAATACTACTGTAATGCGAACTAAACAAGCATGAAAAATCTCTAGCAGGTTGTCTAAAACCCTGTCCCACTGCATTCTTAGACTTAGCACTTTATTTTTGTAATAGGAAAATGCAGGGAAAGATAAAAACGGCAGGCCTAGTCACTGTATGATGACCTAGTATGGCTGGCAGCAGCCCTCTGGAAATCAACTAGGAAAGGGTATGCAAATTTGGGGGTCCTTTTTACTAAAGCTTAGCATGCACTAAATGCTAAGAAACCCATAGGTATAAAATGGGCTTCTTAGCATTTTTTTTGTTTCATTTGTACCCTGTGTTTTCCCACTCATGGCAGGCTCACTGTGGCTTACATATTGTATACAGGTACTTATTTGTACCTGGGGCAATGGAGGGTTAAGTGACTTGCCCAGAGTCACAAGGAACTGCCTGTGCTTGAAGTGGGAATTGAACTCAGTTCCTCAGGACCAAAGTCCACTACCCTAACCCCTAGGCCGCTCCTCCAGCACACCAGCATTTAACATGCACTAATTCTGTTAGCACACACTAAGCTTTAGTAAAAGGGTTCCTTGGTTCTGGAGGGTTGCAAGTCAATCTGGTAGTCAGGGTAACTTAAATAGATACAATAATTTCATAGGCCAAATGTATGTGAATATGCATCCTGAATATTTGTGACAGATATCTTGGAAACCAAACTGCTTTGTACTCCTCAACACTGTTCCAAGTTGAGCGGGAGTCCTCCAACTGCATTGCTGCCAGTGGCAGGTGGTATTTCATTATTGTGTTTTCAATTACTAGGAACAGGCAGGTTCCCTGGAGTCTTGCAGAGCTTGCCTGTCCCTCACTATTTAAAAAAACGTGATAGCGAAACAGCACCCCCCACTGGCAGGACTATAGGTGGAGGACTCTGCTCAGTTTAGTGGAAACAGTGTTCCCCAAGGAGTAGGGACATGCATTTATTATTATTATTGAAATGAAATGTTTTGTTTTATAATGAAATGCCAAGAAAAAAAAAAAGAAATGTGTTTTGTTTGCAAATAGAGCATGTTATTTCTGAAATAGACCAAATGAAATGAAATGGAACCTGAAATAAATGAATGAAATGGTAAAGCGGCTGGAACAAAATGAAACAAGCTACAGTAAACACAACCAAAATGTGCCTTTCCTGCAGGTCACCAGTAATGCACATGGTCACTGCTCTGAGTAAAGGCAATGAGCCCCTGTATTATTGTACATAAATGTCAGTAACTCTTAGGCAGCCAGGCACTCCAGCATAAGCCACAGATGTCCCTATATATCTGCCAATCTGATATTTCAGTTTTGAGTATTCAAGTTTCAGCAGGTTCATGGCAAGACACATAATTAGTTACTCAGTTTTGTAGTTTTCCAATTTGTTTCCTGCAATAATTAGCAAACTTTGGGAAACATTCACATATAGAGCTATTTTCAGCCCTCTTGCTTACATTGCAGGCTCACAGGGACTTGGTACCCATGAGATTGCAAGCAGATTTTTAAAGGGAAACTTCCCACAGAGTTTCCTTTCAACAATCTGCCCACCACTTTATCCATGCAGAAGTATGCATGGAAAGGTAGGCGGAAATAGGTGTGAGGTTCTGAAAAAGAAATTCCTGTGCAGACTATAGTCCATTCAGAATACTGCCATCAAACTCCTTACTCATGTACGACACTAAGATCCGGTCACCGTGCTCATGACTCAACATCATTGGCTACCCATTCCATGTAGGATTCAAGACAAAACCTTAACATTGTGTTACCAGGTCCTTTGTTAAGGGATTGCCCCATACTTTTTTTTGTTACATTTGTACCCTGCGCTTTCTGACTCATGGCAGGCTCAATGCAGCTTACATGGGGCAATGGAGGGTTAAGTGACTTGCCAAGAGTCACAAGGAACTGCCTGTGCCAGGAATTGAACTCAGTTCCTCAGGACCAAAGTCCACCACCCTAACCACTAGGCCACTCCTCCACTCCTAATTTTCTCATATAGTATGAAGCCCTGCCCAGCACAACACAGGATGCGCTGGGCAGGGCTGGGCACCGCCAACAAAGGTATGGGGGTGGGGAACATGGCCACTCGACCACCAGGTCCGGGGGGCTTGATTCACGGCCCACTGGGCCACCAGGGCTTTACTTGGGGGGATGATATGGGGGTTAGGGGGATTGGAGACTCACCAGATCGCCAGCTCCCCTGTACTTGTGTTGGGGGGGGGGGGGTTGGGGGAACTGGAGGTCAGCCAGACCTCCAGCCCCCCTGTTGCTCCCTCAAGGTGGGGGTGTTAGGCCACCAGGGCCATGCTGTTTGGGGTCTGGTGGTCCCACGGACCTCCAGCCCCTGTGGCTGACAGCCCAGACCTGTCAAACAAGTGCGGGAGGATTGTGTCTGAGTGCATACTCGGCACAATCCTCCTGCCCTTTTCCCTATGATCAGAGATAATAGCGCACATAAATTTGCATGCTATTATCTCTGATCATACGGGCGGTAAAGCCCCACGCCAGCGCTATTTTTAGAGCGCTGTTTGGAACAACGCGGGGTATGTTTGTACAGCGCTGCGTATGCCTTGTAGCGCTATAGAAATGCTAAATAGTAGTAGTAGTAGTAGTAGCTTTCGATCATCTGGGCATTAGTGCCAACCATCATGGTGCCAAAAGGGAATTTACATGGGTGTCATTATAGAATATGGGAATAAGGTGCTACCTACATGTGAATATGTAGCCATGATCACTTACTATATAGCGCTTCAACTATTACACTGATTCGTTTAGTACCATTACTTTGATACATCTGCAGACATTCTGCTCAAGTATTTTCCATTGATAACTTGTGACACTTAATTTACATTGACGCTATTTGCTCCAAATTTAGTTCGGACAGTGGTGGTTTTACAGAGACTCCTGAGGAAGGCCCTATGGCTGAAACACAATTTTGTGTAGAGCCTTGACTCTGCCTATCAATTAAAGACATGCCAGGACACCAACAGGGCACCCTACGGGGCACTGCAGTGGACTTCACAAATTGCTCCCAGGTGCAAACCTCCCTTACCTTGGGTGCTGAGCCCCCCCAAAACCCACTCCCCACAACTATACACCACTACCATAGCCCTTAGGGGTGAAGGGGAGCACCTACATATGGGTACAGTGGGTTTCGGGTGGGTTTTGGAGGGCTCACATTTACCACCACAAATGTAACAGGTGGGGGGGGGGGGGCCTGGGTCCGCCTGACTGAAGTGCACTGCACCCACTAAAACTGCTCCAGGGACCTGCATACTGCTGTCATGGAGCTGGGTATGACATTTGATGCCGCATACAGGCTGGCAAAAAATTTTTTTACGTTTTTTTAGGGTGGGAGGGGGTTGGTGACCACTGGGGGAGTAAGGGGAGGTCATCCCCCATTCCTTCCGGTGGTCTCTGGTCAGTTCGGGCACCTTTTTGAGGCTTGGTTGTAAGAAAAAATGGACCAAGTAAAGTCGCCCAAATGCTCGTCAGGGATGCCCTTCTTTTTTCCATTATCGGTTGAGGACGCCCATGTGTTAGGCACAACCCAGTCCCTCCTTCGCTACGCTTCCGACATGCCCCCGTGAACTTTGATCGTCCCCGCGACGGAAAGCAGTTGAGAACGCCTAAAATCGTCTTTCGATTATGCCGATTTGGGCGACCCTAGGAGAAGGACACCCATCTCACGATTTGTGTCAAAAGATGGGCGCCCTTCTCTTTCGAAAATAAGCCTGCTAGTGATGCTGAAACATTTGCAGTGCAGCTGAATGGTAGCAAGAACTCTGCTTTTTAAAGCTCATTTTTGACATTAATTGTGTTTTTTGCTGGATTTAGAGCACTTTTTTGCACAATATGTTATTTGCACATATTTTTAGGGATTTTAATATTTTTTACATGTTTACAGATTAAATCAAGGCACCCTAACACAGCTACAGGCAAAACTATGGCCATAGTTGGTGTGGTTTGCAGCACAAGTTCAACACAAGATTCCTTTTGAAAGCTTAGGGCCCCTTTTACTAAGCCGCGTAGGCGCCTACGCGTGCCCAATGCACGCCAAAATGGAGTTACCACCCGACTACCACATGACTCTTGTGGTAATTTCATTTTTGGCATCTGACGCAAGTAGGTCATTACTGCCCAAATTCTTTACTGCTAGGTCTATGGCTGGCGGGAAGGTCTCAGAAACAAAATGGACGCACAACAATTTTGATTTTGCCATATATCCATTTTCAGCAAAAAAAAAAGGCCTTTTTTACAGGTGCGCTGAAAAATGATTCTGCGTGCACCCAAAACCCACGCCTACACTACCGCAGCTCATTTTTCAGCATGACTTTGTAAAAGAACCCCTAAGTTTTTGCATTCCTTGTAGTCACATTAAGAAGGTATAACCAGCAAATGTTTAACACATCAGATAGATTTAGGGCCCTGTTTATAAAGGCACGCTAGCGCAGTGGCGTTCCTAGATCAGTTGCCACCCAGGGTGGATCATTACTGCGCACCCTCCCTCATGCACAGTGCCCCCCCCCCCCCCCGTCACATCACCTCCCAAGGTGCATCACCTCCAAACCCCCCCCCCCCTCCCCGACGCATTGCTCTTACCTCCTGGGGGTGCTGGGAGCAGTCATGAGGCTGTCAGCTCCACCAGTTTCCTGCCCTTAAACAGGAAGTAACATCAGAGGGAGAAGAGAACCAGTGGAGCTGACAGCTGCGTGGCTGCTCCCTGCACCTCCTTGCAGCGTGCACCTGGGGCAGACCGCCCCGCCCTCAGTATGCCACTGCGCTAGCGTTTTTAGCACACACTAACCATGTAGATACCCATAGAAATATTATGGGCATCTACACAGTTATCATGCAGCTTTGTAAACAGACCCCGTAGGGCTTCTTTTACAATGCCATAGTAGCGATTCCAGAGCGGCAAATGAGAGGAAGCCCATAGGAATTGAATGGGCTTCCTCTCATTTTGCTGCACCAGGAATCGGCAGCGTGGCTTTGTAAAAGAAGCCCTTCATGTCTTAAAGAAACAAAAGTGGGTTTATGCCAATGATTGGAACCACCCTGTAAGGTCCTGCTAAAAGCCTTGAAATGTATCAGCAGGCTGAGTTCTGAGGCATTTCCCCCTGTTTTTTTATATACTACGCTAATGTATAAGAAGCTTTGTTTGAATTTTCAGTGATTTGGAATTGTCAGCTTAATTGAAGAGTGTTTGTGAGATTACCAAATACAATAAACCATAAACCATATTTTAAACCTTAAAAAAGTACTTTTGTTCAGCTTTTCAGAACTATGAAGTTAACTTAATATAAACATATCTGAGCCTTCTGCACTGAAGCAGTAAAGACACACACATAGGTTTCTAGCATTAAAATGATATGCTCTCTGATAATTTACCAAGATTCCTGCACAAGTCATAGCTCTAACAGTTCAAGAATGTTTTGTCTAAATTAATCATGATTTTAAATCAAATATGTCACTGGCCACAGAAGAGCATTCTTACATTGCGTTTGAGACATAAAGAACTCACATAGATACCAAACTGTGTCAGCAATTTCATTGCCTTTTTTTACACTGAGTGGTGGGTGGGATGTTTCACCATGGAACATTTGGCATCTTTCCTTGATATATAAATCTTTTGTCTAAGCTTTAAAACATCAAGTGGCTGTCGTGAGGGATAGGAAGGATAAAGACCAGATATATTCCATGTATTAGAAAAAGGAGAAAGGAAAGCCAATGACAGCAGGCATGGTTAAAAGCAAAATGAAAGAAGCTCTATAACCAAAGAACATCTTTCAAAAAATATTTTTAAAAAGTATCTGGCAAATTAGATGCAAGGCATTAATAAGGATTGCAACAAGAGAATTTGAAAAGAAGCTTCCCATAGAAGCAAAAAAAAAAATCATAGTAAAAACTTTTTTTGGATCCATTCAAAGCAAAAAGCCTGCGAGGGAGTCAGTTACCTACCATTAGCTTCCTGACCTGCAGGCAGTATATGGTCTAGAGAGACACAAGGAAAGAAAATTAGCAGGTAAGAATTTCTTCTTCATATCCTGATCACATTTATTATACATCTGTTACATGATGTTTTTACAGTGTTGTTAAATGTTTATATTTCAGATACTGTTTCATGTTAGGCCTATTGCTAGGATTCAAATTTCTATCTCAAAGTTTACCTCATTGATAGTGTTCATGCTTATATTTGATCATTTTACTATTGTTATTATAACATCACCTAGCTTCAGTGCTGCTCTGTCTCAGAGCAATAGCTTATGTTGCTGCCGGTAACTGTGATCAAGATAGGTAGGTTCCCCTGAGTCAGAGCACACTTCCACTCAAATTTGCTACAGATCTTTGAAAAACCTGTATTATGGGCCCTGTTTACTAAGGTGTACTAGCGTTTTTAGCGCGTGCTAAAAATTAGTGTACGCTAACCATGTAGACACCCATAGGAATATTATGGGCATCTACATGGTTAGTGTGCGCTAAAAATGCTAACGTGCCTCTAGTGCGGCTTAGTAAACAGGGCCCTAAATTTGGGAATGAGCATGGCTCCTACAGTTATTGAACAGGAAAAGACTCTGCACAAATTCTCAAACAAGTATTGGTTTGTGAAAAATTACCTTACAAGACTGGGCATCTAAATGGCAGATGATGTTTAATGTGAGCAAGTGCAAAGTGATGCATGTGGGAAAGAGGAACTCAAATTATAGCTACGTCATGCAAGGTTCCACGTTAGGAGTCACAGACCAAGAAAGGGATCTAGGTGTCGTCGTCGATGATATGTTGAAACCTTCTACTCAGTGTGCTGCTGCGGCTAAGAAAGCAAATAGAATGTAAGGTATTATTAGGAAAGGAATGGAAAACAAAAATGAGGGTGTTATAATGCCTTTGTATCGCTCCATGGTGCGACCTCACCTCGAATATTGTGTTCAATTCTGGTCGCCGCATCTCAAAAAAGATATAGTGGAATTAGAAAAGGTACAAAGAAGGGCTACAAAAATGATAAAGGGGATGGGACGGCTTCCCTATGAGGAAAGGCTAAAGCGGCCAGGGCTCTTCAGCTTGAAGAAAAGGTGGCTGAGGAGAGATATGATATAGATCTATAAAATAATGAGTGGAGTTGAACGGGTAGATGTGAAGCGTCTGTCACGCATTCCAAAAATACTAGGACTAGGGGGCATGCGATGAAGCTACAATGTAGTAAATTTAAAACGAATCGAAGAAAATTTTCTTCACTCAATGTGTAATTAAACTCTGCAATTTGTTGCTAGAGAATGAGGTAAAGGTGGTTAGCTTAGCAGAGTATAAAAAAGGTTTGAACGGCTTCCTAAAGGAAAAGTTCATAGACCATTATTAAATGGACTTGAAGAAAATCCACTGTTTCTGGGATTAGCAATATAAAATGTTTTGTACTTTTTTGGGATCTTGCCAGGTATTTGTGACCTGGATTGGCCACTGTTGGAAACAGGATGTTGGGCTTAATGGAACTTTGGTCTGTCCCAGTATGGCAATACTTATGTACTTAAGTACATTTTTTAATGCACAAAATTTTTTAAAAGAGAAGTTCAAATTGTGGTTAGAATATACCAGAAGAAATTAAAGTGTCAACAGTTTTAAAACATGTTAGATTAAACCCTTTTGCCAAGATTTACAGCCGCGTTTCAAAATGATTTATGTTTTCCAGAAGATCCCGAACTCTACCTAAAAGATTGCATTAGTACAGAACCCCTTATCAACAAACAGCAATGAGATAAATGCCATTTAACTTTTTTTTCCAAACCCTGCATTTCCTTTTTACCCTTTGTGTAGAATTCTTTTTTCCTTGTTCTTATCTTCCAGGTTGACTCAGCGAAAGGCAATGCTGACCCTCACCCCACTTCAGGTAAGTATGGCCTAATTAGGGGTTAAACACGCTAGCACGCCTATAGTGCAGCTTAGTAAACAGGGCCCTTAGTTTTTTTCAGAATCATGGAAGCCAAACTTTTCAGTACTCAGCTCAATTTTGAAACCCTGAATTTCCATTGACTTTAATAGGAAAAATGTAGGGGGCCTTTTACTAAACCATGCCAAAACATGGCCAGCACTGTTGTTAACATGTGGGTTTCCCCGTGCACTTTTAGTGCTGCTGTAAAATAGCCACAATTTTGTTTCTGCTAGTAATAGCTACGGCCTAATTTCCCAATTAACGTGTGGCTATTACCACATGAGCCCTTACCACCACCTACTGTAGGTGTTAAGGGCTCCTGAATCAACCCCATGCTAATTGGGAAGGGCACTGCAATTTGCCTGCACTACTCAATTAACACAGGGCACTACTGTGGGATGCCTGTTCACACCCTGCGGTAGTGCCTTTTCAGCACATGGTAAGCACACGTTAGTGCTTACTGCCACTTAGTAAAAGGGCCCTGTAATTGTAAACATTTTACTGCATGCTATAAATTTTCTGAAATGCTATACATTTTCCTTCAAAATAATCAAAAATCATGTCAAAATCCCTTGACGACCATGTGAAAAATTATAATTAATTCCCTTGTTATCTCTATAACCGACAAAACTTTAAAACATGCATTCTAAACACCACCAGCCCCACACAACTAAAATTCCAGCTTTCTGGGCAAAAATGAAATTTTCCAATGTCCAGTCCCCATGGCCCACTAAAGGGAACCCCAAAAATGTATTTAAAAAATGTCCCCAGATCCTCAACAAATGTAGCCCAAAAACTATATTTTAAAATAAAAATAAATAAACCAGAGGCACAGAGGAACATTTACCTGACTCCCCAGGTCTTCTTCAGGCTGCTCCTGACCCTCAATTTGGTCTATATTGACCCCCCCCCAATCAGTACTGGGAACCACCCATGACTAGCTGTAGCAGCTTCCCAGGCCTCAAAACTACTCGAGACCCTGGCTTTGTTTCAGGCCTACCAGAGTTCCAGGTGCCTATCGTACATGTGTGGAAAATCACTTATGTGCCGGAGCTCCATTGACCAGGCTTCAGGCAGGCTATTTTCCTGTCCCTTGCACTCATGGCTGACCTGCCTTTGTGGCAGGTCATATATGCCGCAGCTGGCAGCCCCGCAAGCCCCCAGACCTATTTTGGACCTGAAATGGGTCCCAGTGAGGTGTCACCTTTCCAAGCCAGCCCTGCATCAGCCCGGAACTGAACCAGAGCCAACAGTACCCATCCAAAGCCTCAAACATCCCTGGGCAGATAAAAACATTTTTACTCTATTTACATTATACTATTAATCAAAATTGTAAATTTTATGTGAAGCTGCTGAACACCGCTTTGGGTGAATCTCTTCATAAAGGCAATTAATAAATCCCAATAAATAAATAAATAAGAAATTTAAAAAATAAATTAGACCACTAGATTATCATTGGGTAAAAGGGGCACTTGGAGGAGATTATAGAAAAGAAACAAATTGAATTTGTGGATTCGATCATTACTGAGGAAGACGTAAGGGAACAAATCTCAGTCAACCTGGAAGACTTAATAGGTCTAGCTGACCAATTAAAGAGTAGCAATCATCTGGACTGGATAGTATATACCACAGAGTGCTGAAAAAAAACCACTCAAAAATGAAATTGCAAATCTACAATTAGTAGCCTGTCATTGAAATCAACTACAGCATCTGAAGATTGGAGGGTTTCAGAAAACCACAGACCAGTGAGTCTGATGTTAGTAATAGGAAAAATGGTAGAAAGAACAAAATTAATGAACGCATACACATGGTTTGATGGAACAATGGATTTAGCCAAGGCCAAGGGAAGTCTTGCCTCACAAATCTGCTAAATATTTTTGAAGGTATGACTAAGTATGTGGATAAAGGTGATCCAGTTGATAAAGTGTAGCTGGATTTTCAGAAAGCATTTGACAAATTGCCTCATGAAAGACTTCTGGGCAAATTAAAAAAACATGGGATAAGAAACAATGTCTATTGTGGACTGGAAATTCATTAAAAGATAGAAATCAGATTACAGTTAAATGGCCAATTATTTCAATGGACAAAGGTAAATAATAGAGTACCTTAGGGATCTGTACTAGGACCAGTGCTTTTTAACATATTTATAAATTATCTAGAAATATAAACAATAAGGGAAGTCATCAAATTATATATGATGCAAAATTATTCAAAGTTATGAAATCACATGCAGATTGTAAGAAATTGCAGTAGGTAGACTGAGAAATTGAGCATCCAGGGCTGTTTTAACCACCTATGGAGCCCTGGGCAAACTTTCATAGATGCCTCCCCCCCTACTCCTTCCCAGGGCTAGCGGCACAGCTTCCTTAGCCCCCTGCCAGCCAAGCTGCTTCCCACTAAAATAAATATGGCATAAAGGCAACGAGCGGCTGTCTAGGTCAT
Source organism: Microcaecilia unicolor (assembly GCF_901765095.1). Classification (NCBI taxonomy): domain Eukaryota; kingdom Metazoa; phylum Chordata; class Amphibia; order Gymnophiona; family Siphonopidae; genus Microcaecilia; species Microcaecilia unicolor. Next base: position 283,807,986 of record NC_044035.1, on the reverse strand, counting down.
GCTGCTGATGACTCTGCCGGTTCTGCACCTTAAAAACAGGAAGTTCATGTCAGAAGAGGCAGGACCGGCAAAGCTATCAGCTATGCAGCATAGACAATACCTCCACCCCAATACTGCTTTGTATTTATTTATTTTGCTGGAAGCGGTGGAGCTGACAGGGGTAATGCTGGAAAAGGGAGGAGATGAGAACACAGAGGGTTTTATTTATTTGCTGGAAGCAGTGGGGCTGATGAGTTAATGCTGGAAAAGAGATGAGATGGGAACATGAGGGTAATGCTGGAAAATGGGGGAGACAGGAACACAGAAGGGTAATGCTGTAAAGGAAGGAAGATGTGGTCAAGGAGGTTAACTATTCATTAAAAACAAAACAAAACATTTTTTGCTCTATCACAACGTTCTAGGCAGATTACAAACAATACATTCACAATTCCAAATTATACACACATATTATCCATATAATAAGGAAGGATAAGAGATGCATTTCCAAACCATGGGAAGGGGAGGAAGTGAGAGAGATGCCAGAATGCAGGGAAGGAGTAGTGGGAGAGAAAGATGCTGTACTGGAGAGGGAATTGAGGGAAGAGGAAGCACAGATGATGGAGTGGGGCATAGAAGGGGAGAAGAGATGCTGGACCCCCAGAGGGACAGAGACAGAGTTTTATTATACTTCTTATTTTTGTGAAGGGCTCTTTTTGTTGTAGTGTCTATTTTGTCAAAAACTATTTTGTCAAGGGTTATTTTGTCAGGGCTATTTTGTCCAGTCTATTTTGTCCAGGCTATTATGTTGGAGTGCCATTTTAAACTCAATTATTTCAAGCACTTACTAAACTAAACCATATACATATCTATGGAAACAATTCAGCTACATTTAAAGACCCCTGCAACATGTTCTAAAACCCTTTCTGATATTATAACAAACTAAGGGGTATGTTTACTAAGGCGCATTAGCGTTTTTAATGTGCCTATAAAGTTAAGGCTCATTAAACACTAAGGCGCTTATACATTCCTATAGGTGTGTTAGCACTTAATGTGTGTTAGTATTTATTGTGCGTTAAAAATGCTAACGCACCTATAGCGCCTTTGTAAACACAGGCGTAAAATTATATAAATGTTTCAATGTAATCTCAGTAAGACCAACACACAATCCCTCCACCACAAAACACTATTCAGAAATTTGTGCAGAAATACAGATACCAATAAATACTCTAACTGCCAGGACGCAAAGAAAAACAAACTTATCAATGAATAGGCAGCAATGTAAATAGTACACCAGGCCCTAGAACTCTAATAGACCACCTAGTGGAAAAAAAAAAAGACAGAAAGAACAGGACCTACTACAGATCTCTACACAGAAACTATATGCTAGCAGAATACTGCATGGTCACAAGCACAAAATACAGCCAGACCCTCAACAGGTATTATTCAAGGGACCACAAATCAGTAATAGAGAAATGAAGGCAAGAAAGAGAACTGGAACCTCAAGAAATCAGTATCTGAAAAAAACAGAAAATAGAGAAATAGAAACTCAAATGCAAGATATCAGAGATGTGCATTTTCAAAAACTGCTATATGAAATTCAAAATAAAATACCTTCTTCTACCTTTGTTGTTTAAACAATTTATTTTTCCATTTGCTTTCATCCCACTGTCTTTTCCGGTTTTCTGTTTCTTCTGTTTTTGCAGGATCTCCTGGCCATGTGACATTTCTTCTCTCTCCATGTGCACCATCCTTCTTCCCTCTGCAACCTTATTTATCTCATCCAACTTCTTCCTTCTGTATCCCTGTCCTTATCATACCCCCAAGTTCAGTATCTGCCCTTTCTATGTCCCCACCCACCCCCTTTTCCAGCACCTGCCCTCCTGGTCTCCCCATCTTCCCCCTTTTCCAGCATTATCCCCCTGTGTCCCCATCTTTCCCCTTTTCCAGCATTAACCCATATTCTCATCTCCTCCCTTTCCATCATTATATCTGTGTCCCCATCTCCTCCCTTTTCCAGCATTACCCCCATGTTCCCATCTCCTCGTGTCCCCATCTCCCCCTTTCTAGCATTACCCCTATATCCCCATCTCCCCCTTTTCCAACATTGTCCTCCGTATTCCCATCTCCCCCCATTCTAGCATTACCCCTGTATCCCCATCTCGTCCTTTTTCAGCATTGTCCACTGTATCTCCATCTTCCCCTTCCCATCATTGTCCCTGTATTCCTATTTCACCCATTTTCTACCATTGCCTCCTGTATCTCCAGCTCCTCCTATTCCAGCATTGCATCTTTGTGTCCTTATCTCACCCCCTTTTCATCATTGTCCCTATATCCCTATCCCCCTTTTCTAGTAGTACCTCTCTTTATCCCAATCACTCACACCCTTTCCAGTGGTGTCCATCTGTATCCAGTGGCATACCAAGGGGGGGCGTGCCGCGCGCCGGTCAGCGTCATTCATTTCCATGGACCCTCTGCCCCGGAACAGGAAGTAACCTGTTCCGGGGCAGAGGGAGCATGGACACGAACGACGACGCTGACTGGCGCGCGGCACCCCCCCCAGCGGCGTACACCCAGGGGGGTTCCTTCACTGGGGTGGGGGTGTCCTTTCACCGGGGGGGGGGTCGCCCTGCACCGGGGGGACGCTGCACCCGGGGGGCGGGGCGCATCGGCGATCCGCCCCAGGTGTCAGCCCCTCTAGGAACACCACTCTCTGTATCCCTATCTGCCCCCTTTCCAGTAGTGCCTCTCTGTGTCCCTATCTACCCTTTTTACAGCACTGCCTCTTTCTGTTCCATTGTCCCTACTCTCTCCCTGTCCACCATTGACCCTCTGAGTCCCTGCCCCTCCCTGCCCACCATTTCTTCTCTATGCCCTTATCTCATCCCATGTTAACCTTTTCCCCTTCTATGTCCTTATCTCATCCCATGTTAACCTTTTCCCCTGTCTCTTTCAGTGCTCCCCACTCTACCTTGTGGCCACATATCTTCCTGACCTGCTCCTGTGGTCTAGCATCTCTCCCTCCTCCAGTCCAGCCTCTTTCTCCCTTCTCCACACTACCCCCCCCCCCCCCCACACCATGAGTCCATGAGTCTTGCATCTTTCCCTGTCCCTTCTGCCCATTCTCTCTCATCTGTATGGTCCTCAGTATTGCAGTGAAGTCTTTTCCAGCACTGGTGAAGACTACTCTTATGCAACTTCCTGCTTTCCACATAGGCAGGATACGTCTGAGGAGAGACTGCACATCGGCAGAAGACTGACTGTGTTAATCATCAGTGCCGGAGAAAACTTCAGGGCAGTACTGAGGACTATGTGGACAGGAGAGAGCAGGCAGAAGTGAGAGGGAAAAATGCAAAACTCATGCAGGGGGCAGAGAAAGATACCAGTCTCATGGATATATTGACCAATGGACAAGGGGGTGGCTGAGCCCCCTCTGTGGAGATGCCTGGGGTAACTGTCCCCTCTGCCCACTGGTGAAAGCAGCCCTGTGGGCATCCAAATGTGGACAAGTGCATAATGAAGAATAACCCAAATTATAGCTACACCGATGCTAGGTTCTACAGTAGGGCTCACCTCCCAGGAAAAGGATCTAGGCAACCAAGGCCAGAGTAAGGATATTGGACACTCTAAGCAAACATTAGACATGCCCCCTCTCTGCCTCAACCCACCCTGCTCTGCCTATAGTCTAGCATCTCCTCTTCCCTATACCCCAAAGTGCCTTCTTTTCCCAAAATGCCTACATCTCCTCCTCCTCCCAAAGTGCCCAACATCTACCCCTCCAAGGTGTCCAACATCTCACACTTGCTACTGATGTTGCCATACCTACCACTCTAACACTGTGCAGTCCCAAAGAAAACACAGGCTTTAGTGGGGAGGGGAAGCAGCAAAGTGCTGGCACAGCCAGCAAAAACAGCAGCAGGGAAGCCCTTTAAAAACTGCTTTGAGTAAGAAGCCTTTCATCATCCCAGCACATGCAGTCAAGGCCTGCTATGACCTTCCCCCTCCTATATGCTGGAGGGAGCAAGATACAATTGGCCTTGAGTGTTCACATGCTGGTATGCTGAAAAGTCTATTCATGACAGTGGCTTTTAAAGGGCTTCCCTGTTACTGTCTTTGCTGGGTATGCTGGCACTATACTGCTGCCTCCAGAAACTTGTTAACCTAGGCAGATGCCTAGCCCACATAGTACAACGACTAGTCTTGTAGGCATCATCATGCAAATATGTTGAAATCTGCTCAGTGTGCAGCAGTGATCAAAACAAAGAAACAAACAATATTGGGAATTATTAGGAAAGGAAGAGAGAATAAAACAAAGATATCATATTGCTTCTGTCTCACCACGTATCTTGAGTATTATGTATAATTCTGGTTGCCGTATCTAAAAAAATATATAGAGCCCTGTTTAAAAAGCTGCTCTGAAGGTGTGCTAATGTTTTTAGTACATGCTAAAAATTAGCACACTAACACAGAGACACCCTTAGGTGCACCTTAGTAAACAGGGCCTATAGTGGAATCAGAAAAGCTTCAAAGAAAGGCAATTAAAATAATAAAGGAAATGGAGACAACTCTCCTGTGAGGAAAGGATAAAGAAGTCTGTGCTCTTAAGCTTGAAGAAAAGATGGCAGAGGGAAGATAGAAGTGTATAAAATCCTGAGTTGAATGGAACATGTAAATGCAAATTGATTGTTTATTCTTTCAAAAAATACAGGATTAAGGGATACTGTAACCTAAGGGAAGGAGGAAAAAAATATATATTTTTTTACCTGGGGGAGTTTCCAGGGCTTCAGGGCACTCCGGGACGTCTGGTGAGGTGTAAGTAAAGTGTTGGGAGCCACGCTGTTGTGCCTGGTGGGCCGGGGGGGTTTGGGGCCGATTTCGGGCAGTTCTAGAGGCTTTGGAGGGCGGAACAGGAGAGCTTGCAAAGAAAAGTCGCTGCGGGAAGAAGCGCCATATTTTTCTGGTCCCGGGGACGGTTGGGCACGTCCCCAGGGTAAGTCGGGACACTCTGGGGTTTTTAGGTAAGGGGTGCAGTGGAGGGAGTGCTGCAGAGGCAGCGTCGAGATCTTCTGGTTCCCGTCGTCGATTGGGCATGTCTCCGGGAGTGCAGTAGCAAACTGGGAGTTCCTGGTGTTTTGGGGGCCTGTCAGGGGTCGGTAGTGGCTGGTGGGGGTGCTGCAGGTGCAGCGAAGAAGTTCCTGTGGTCCCGGGACGGTTGGCACGTCCCCGGATGAAGCATGGCTAGCCGGGCTTTTCCGGCATGTTCGGGCCTGTATTTAGGCCGATTTACGGGGGGCGACAGGTGTGAGAGACACCGGTTGTGGCAGGTGCTGGGGCTAGGAAAGTGGCCAGTTTGGGGTCAGTTCCGGCGCTGCAGGAAAGGAAGCGCAAAGTGTTAGGTGTCCAGCCGTGCTCGAGGCTGAGGCACCAAAAAAGAAGAAAGATGGCCGGTGGGGCGAAGAGGAAAGCATGCAGGCGCGCTCCCGAGGGGCGCGCACCTCATGCACAAATTGGGGGCGCACCTGCTCGCATTTTGGCTGGAGCTCCAGTCGGGCCTAGAAGCCTGGGCCTCGATTTTGAACCAGAGCGTCAGACAAAATGTCGGTTTTCGAGGCAATTTCTATTTTGGACCAGATCAGAGGGAAGGCATCAAGAGAGGAGAAAATCAGTTTTAAGGTATGGGGTCATTTGGCCCAAAATTTGAATTGGTTTAATTTAAAAATATGAATATTGGGTTTTTGATTTTTTAAAAATTGGTGGTTTATGAGATTTAAATTCTGTTTTTGGATTTGGGGTCAGGGGATTTTATTTGATTTTTTCTAGTGAGTTAGTTTTTGAATTTTAATATTTTTAGGGGGTGATTTTGAGGGGGGCTAGTTTCAAGGGTTAATTAAGGGTTAAATTTTTGAATTTGATGGGGTAGGTGTATAAGGGGTTAGTTTAATTTTTGAGATGTGTTTGATTAATTTTTGGAATTTTGGGGGGAGTTTTAAGTGAGTATTTGTCGGGGCGGATAATAAATTTAGGTAGTTTTAAAATTTTAAATCATAGCTTAATAGGGGATGGGGATTTTAATTAGCATGGGAATTTTGGGGTAATTTTATTAAAGTTTGAGGGTGATTTTAGCTTTTGGAAGAATTTCCCATTAATTCCTATGGGAATTTTTCAATCAAAATGGAGAATTCCGCTGGTCAGCAGAAAAAAGTTGGAAGGTTGAAAGGGACATTTAATTGGTTAGGAGGGTTTGGAACCCTAAGCCAAAGTCAGGTTTCCTAGGTGATGGGGCTTGCGGGCAGTTGGCAGAGAGAGACGGACAGCAGGAGCGAGAGGGTGTGTGTTGCTGAGTGGGAGTGAGGAACAGGAGGTTTTGAGGAAAATGGGGAACAGGGAAGGTTTGGAGTGATAGTGAGAGTAAGGTGACTAGAGTGGTGATGAATGTGCTGTAAGGTTTAGTTTTATTTAAAGTTTTACTGTGATTGAGCTTTTGGTATAGGTTAAGTGGGGTTTCAGGGGAACAGGTTGAAAGAGTCTAATGTATGTCTGATTGGTAACTTTGTAAGGGCAAGGGAAGGGGTTTTCAGTGGATAAATATCATATTTTTTTTTTGTCTATTAGATTGTAAGATCTTTGAGCAGGGACTGTCTTTCTTCTATGTTTGTGCAGCGCTGCGTACGCCTTATAACGCTATAGAAATGCTAAATAGTAGTAGTAGTAGTAATAGCTAAGGGGAAAAAAAACCTTGCTGACCTGGGTATATGTAGGGTATGCAAAGGAATGGAATGTTTGGTGGAAAGGCTGTAATTGGAATGCTGAGAGTTGTGCTGTGAGACAAAAGTTGATGGTCTCTCTTTTTAGTGCAGGGACACACAAAAATATAGTTTAAGCCCAGAAAGAGAGGAAATTTTATTTCAGTTGTGTTTTGAAGTAATTATTTGGCCAAAGTAACCCATTCCATTAGTGAGAATTCTCAAGAAAAATTAGGGAGTGAGGGTTTTGCCTACAATTATTTTGGTTAAGTGTTAGGTTTAGGAGGAAGCTGGACAAAGAACCGAGAACGCGTTCCGGAGGACATTGAAGGGCCCCAACGCAAGAAAGATTCCGCACGACAGACACTTCTGCAGCTAAGTGACTGTGCTAATTTGGAGGGATTTGGGAAAGAAAGAGAAAATCATACCAGAACTGGTTAGAGGGAAAAAAGGGGGTATTTACCCGATATCAGGCCCATTGAAGATACACTGTGAGGGTATCTGAAAAAGATAAAAAGATTACACAAAGTATCAAATTCTTAATTTGAGTAAAAGGAAAGTGAAATGTAATATATGGTTATGGAATTTGTGAGATAAGGAAAAAATACTTTTCTGATATTCCTTTATTTCTGGGGAGCCAGGGATCCTAAGGAAAAAAATAAATAAAGATTACTTCAAACAAACATTACCTGAAATGATACATAGTAAAGTTTTGCTTAGCTGAAAAGGAAAATGTTTTTGTTGATTTCGCGCTAAATAGGGATAATTTCTAAATAAAACTGTTGTATTGTTTGACAAAAGAGAAACAGTTGAGTTTTATTGTTTCCTTCAGCATTTGGGAAGAAATTCTAAATCTAGCTTATTTTTCCTCTCCCGCCCTTTGAGGACAGGAGACGTGGTTAGTGTCTCTGCATCACTCCCGGTGTTCTGAAATGTATTTCCAAGACTTGGCCCGACTACCACCATCCGGTTTTGGGAAATACGCAGATTACATCAGGAACCCCGGGGGTGCATGTTAGAATACACCATGAGGTTACAAAGTAGTACATTTAAAACAATAGGAGAAAATATGTGTTCACACTGCATATTTAAGCTCTGGAACTCGCTGCCAGAGGATGTGGTAAAAGCAGTTTTTAAATGGTTTAGACAAGCTCCCAGAGAAGTGGATAGATTAGTGATCTTTGCTAATTTTTAAACTGGTGTTGCCTTGGGTCCAAAAGGACTAAAGGAAAGCCAATATATTTTCCTATGTGGGGCCACAACACTGACCAATCTATGCTAACATCTACCCCCACCAGAACATCTGGCCTCGGTCACCCATACAGAACACAGATAGCCCCTCTTTAAATATAGGATAAAAGTACTAATACAGACAAAAATTAAACTGAAACCCTAAGATACCAGATTCTGCATGCAATGCAATCCTAGAGAAATAGAAAGAAATGCATTTCCATCTGTTGTAAGGAGGTTGGAGGGTCTAAGCAGGTCAGGAGGAGGTATGGGGCCAGACTACATTCCCCACAAGGCCCTGAGAGAAGGGATTGGGGGGGGGGGGGGGTAGGTCCCAAAACCCGGTATGGCCCCCATGTGGAAGGGAGGGGGAAAAGGACTGGAGAGAGCAGCTGCTATGGCAGACGAGGCCCAGAAGGGGGAGCAGGGATGACAAAGCTCAATTCCCTTGGGTTAGAAATCAGTACAAGATTCCTTCCACCTGGGAGGGGGAGGAGGTCTCCAACCCACAGCCTAGCAGAGAAGCAGAGTTAATGGAGTGCATGGAGGAAGGAGAGTCTGGAGGGAGCAGCACCACAGGTTTGGAGGAGCCAGTTGACATGGACTGTAATTGTACTTTGGGGCAGAGTTGCAGGGACTGAAGGCGGTGGGTGGTCACAGGAGTCAATTAGCTGTGTTGTGGGCGGTGTACTGCCATTCTGCAACCACCCAAGCGGAAAGACTTTTAAAACTGAAACCCAGGCTGTTGCACTGGGGGAGAACTTGAATTTAAAGGGACGTTTTTTTCTTGTTGCTTTGTTTTGAAAAATGAATGGGACTTTAACCCCCTTGAACTGAGATTTTGTGGAGGAGGGGAAATAAACTGTTTGGAACTAAAAACTGTGTTGTCTGGAAGGACTTTGTTTTTGGACTGCTGAAGGGAGCCTACCACCCCCTGAAGGTTTGCTACCGGGATTACAGTTATTACACTGTACAGTGCAAAATATAAAGAGAGCACATGTAAATTCTCAAAAACTGACATATTTCAATTGCTAAACATTTTCTTCTACTTTTGTTGTCTGGTAATTTTATTTTCTAATCTCTTTTATTCCCCGTATCTGGTTCTGCTTTCCTCTTTCTGTGTTCTTAACTTTGGGCAAACAGTGGTAAAAGGGACCTTGAGATGGCATCGGTGTGTGGGTTTGCCGTGCATCGTGGCCCACTTTTACCACCACTGGTAAAAGGCTTTTTTTTTTTTTTTAAAGGAAATGGCCATGTGGTAACTTAAACACTTGCTGAGTGGCCATTTACTGGGGAAGCCCTTACCACCTTCTATTTAGGAAGCAGTAACGGCTCCCAAACTAGCCAATTACCACCTGGCACACCCCCAGTGCTAGAAAATACACAAATATTTTATAGCGCCGGGAATGGCACATGGTATGGGTTGAAACTAACACTGGTCTCCCCCAGAAGCCCAGTGGGAGAGCCGAATTGCCATGCTGCAAGCCTGCGGTAGGCTTGCTGCACTTTCATGGTCTGTACCCTGAAAAGGACAGGTACAAATCAAGGTAAGGTATACACAAAAAGTAGCACATATGAGTTTATCTTGTTGGGCAGACTGGATGGACCATGCAGGTCTTTTTCTGCTGTCATCTACTACGTTACTATGTTCATGAAAGGGCCCCTTTGTTTCCAAACCCTGCTATACATTTGCTATTTCTTTTCACTCCTCCTTTCTTTTTTGCTTTCTGCCTTATATCCATCTTTGGCACAGATCCTTCATTTCTTTATTTAAAATATTTATTAGCCAACAAAAACTTGCATACATAAAATATGCAACCTCCCCCCCCCCCCCCCCATAAATATAATGCTTCATCTCAGCAAAGACTCTGCTCATATACATACTGATGTCATATTTCTCCATTCATTTCATATGCTCTTTAAACTAACATCCAAAAGCCTGCTGGAAAAGAAGAGTTTTCAAATTTCATTTAAACTCTGCACAGTTCTACAGTACTTTCAATGAGGATGGTAAGCCATTGCAGAGCTTTGTACCAACAACCTTGAACACTGAAGACCGATACTCTTCAGATTTAATCATGTTAAAAGAAGGCATTTCCAACAAATTGGAGTTGGATGGCCTAAGTGTCCTGACAGGTTGTTAAATTTGCAATGTTGTAGCAATAATAGGTGAGACTAAATTATTTAAAACCTTAAACACCAATAATAAGTCAGATTTTCCGAATATCCACAATGAACACGCATTAGACAGGTTTACATACCAAGGAGCCAGTGCATGCAAATCTGTCTCATGCATATTCATCTTGGACATCCTGAAAACCTGAAAGGCTGGGTGGGCCCCAAAGACTAAATTGAAAGCCACTGCCATATTAGAGAGAGCAAGAGAGAGGAGAGTAGGGGATAAGGCATCACAACATAAGAAATGTAACAGAAGTGAATTGGTGGCAGGTAGTCAAGACATAATAAAAACAGTTCTTTCAATATTCTACTGGGACCAGGAGGGATCAGAAATGTCAAAAAGTAAAGACATTTCAAGTTGTTTATATGAGCTGAAATTCCCAGAAGTCTCTGTTCTTTATTCCCTGCAGTATTTGTGGACAGTTTTTCATGCTTAGGGCTTCTTCACTGAAAGCTGGACTGTCATTCTGTGTATTTTGATAGATTCCATGAAGCCCAGTGCAAGTTCTATTATTGGATGTCCAGTCTTTGAATAGTTTTGCTATATGGTTTGAATCATTTCCAGCGTCCAAAAATTTAACAATCAGAATTAGATTGTCAACCAAGGATTTAAAATGAATAAACCTGGAGGTCTTTCTCTGCTCAGTGAAGAGTTTATGTAGCTCTCTGTTACACTACAGGGTTATGGAGGAGAAGTACAGCACATTCCCAAGCAATAGCTGTTATTGATACCACGACACCCCCTTCAGTCTGTAAACCATGATGATAATATGGGACTGCTGAAGGATAATGAAGAAAACAGAATCCTTTGAACAGGACATTCAGGTGTCATGCACAAAATCTCTCTACTGGTACACGGTGGGCTGTGCGATCACCAGACATGCCAATCTGTCCAAAGATTAAGCCAGCTAAATTTAGCAAATGATCAGATATTCTTTGTGATTATGAATCTGTTTGAATTTCTGTATGTCTCCTTCAGCATTGTATATCTCCACGTATCTTAGAATATACTTCAGACTTGGGGGCGCATTCACTAAGCCACATAGGCGCCTACACGAGCCCAACGTATGTCAATTTTGAATTACCACCTAGCTACCACGTGGCCCTTACAGTAATTTCATTTCTGACACATGTCCGCTATGCGCGCCGCAAAATAATTTTTATTTTCTGGCGCACGGCAAAAACTAGGCGGTAATCGCCATTCTACGTGTGTAGACAATTACCACATGGTTACCGCATGAGACCTTACTGCTAATTCAATGGCTGGCAGTAAAGTCTCAGACCCATAATGGGGCAGGTGGGGATTGTGGCCCGGCGGCCTGGGGGGGGCGTCAGCGACAACCTCGGGGCAGGGCCGAGGGTGGGTGAAATCAGGGACTGCGGTGCCGGGCCCCAGGGGGCCCGGGCCTGGGGAATTTTGTCCCCCCTGCCCCCCCTCTCGGTGGCCTTGCCCACTGTACCCACTGTCACGAAATGCCTAGCCACCCAACTAGGGTTACCCCATGGCCCCTTAGAGAGTCTATCCCCAGCACAGCTCAGGTAGGCCTGCACCTGCAACTTGTGCTCTTCATTAGCACCCTCCTCCCACCGACTGGGTCCCAACCACCTCTGGGCGAGTCTCCCACTCTCAAATTATCCCCTGTTATTTCTAGACTACTGGAGTCACACTCCCAGTGGTTCCACAGTTCCCAGAAAGCACTCACAGACCCAAAATACAAACCACCAGGATTCTTAGTCAGTCCAGACAAGCAGATGCAATAAACTAAAAAATGTTTATTGTCATGAAAATTTAGAACAATGAACAGAAAAGGTGCAATCAGCAAACAATAACAGGTAACTGAAATATGGATCTTTATTTTATTAATTTACTAGTAAAAAAGGCCCATTTCTGGAACAAATGAAACGGGCGCTAGCAAGGTTTTCCTGGGAGTGTGTATGTTTGAGAGAGAGAGCCAGAGTGAATGTGCGGGTGTGTGACAGAGTGAGACTGTCTGTGTGACAGTGTGTGTGTGAGAATGAGAGTGTGTGACAGGGCCCCCTCCCCTGTTCCTAATGCCCCTCACCCCGTTCCCTCCCCTCCTTTTCCTCCTCCTTCCCACACTTTGGGTTCCTTAAGGCTTTCAAAAGTCTATGTACCCCCGTGGCCCTAACGCCCAGTATCCGGATACCCCATCGCTTTCCTCCTCACCCCTCCCCCAAGATGTAATACTTTCACGTCCTTCATTTTTTTTTTTTTTTAAAGTGTCCTATCTACCCTGTGTCCAAATGCCCGGCATTCAGATTGTGTTCCTCTCATAAATTTTCATTTCTTTCATTCATTCAGAACTTGCCCCCCCCCCCCCCCCCCCGAACACTTTTGGTTCCTTCAGTCTTTTAAAACTCTGCTATGTCCCTGTGTGCTAATGGCCAGCATTGAGATTGTTTTCCTGTCCCAAATTTGCATGTCTTTCAGTCATTCACAACTCCCCCCCCCCCCCCCACTTCTCCAGTTTAACACTTTCGTTTTGTTCAGTCTTTTAAAACTCTCCTATCTACCCTGTGTCCTAATGGCCAGCATTCAGATTGTTTTCCTTTCCCAAATGTTCATGTCTTTCAGTCGTTCAGAACTCCCCCCTCCCCCCATTTAACACTTTCGGTTCCTTCAGTCTTTTAAAACTCTCCTATCAACCCTGTGTCCCAATGGCCAGCACTCAGATTGTTTTGCTTTGCCAAATTGTCTGTCACTGAGGTCAGTGCGTGCCTGCCTAGCAGACCACTTCCGGCAGGCACGGTCCCAGGCACATCCTGTTGGAGGTGAGAATTATTATATAGGATAGCAGGATTTATAGCCCACATTTTCCAAACATGTTTGGTTCAATGTGTCTTGCAGTTTTAGTTAGTACAGGTACAGAATTAGATTTTAATGGGATAGAGGGGAAGTGTAGAGATGCTAGAATTACATTTTAATAGGGGATGGAAGGGGAGTGTAGAGACGCTAGAAATACATTTTAAAAGAATTACAGGTAGAGATTTAGATTTTACAGGGATGGAGGGGGAGTGTAGAAATAGAGAATTATATTTTAACAGAGTTTTAGCAAAATGTGTTTTTAAAGACTAGATTGTGTGTAGAGGACCAAAAGGGAGGTCTTAGGGGGCAAGGGAGCAGATGGTTGCCTTAATGAGAGTTGAGGGAGGGTTGGCCGATGTGTTCGTTTTTGTGGGTATGAATATTTTGAACAGGTAGGTCTTGAGGTATTTCCGAAAATTGGTGCGAGGAGTTAAGGACCTTAGTGATTTGGGAAGGGCATTCCACAACTTGGTGCTCTGTTAGGGAAAGTTCACTGAGTGAACAAACTTGTAGATTAGTTTGTGACATATGGGATAGTGACGGGTCAGGTAATTCCTCGCCTCCTTGAGGGTGTTCTTGAGAGATAGGATGATCATGTCTGAGAAGTATGCAGGGGCTTCATCGTGGACTATGAGCCAGACCACGGAACAGAGTTTGAATGTTATGTGGGCTTTGATTGGGAGCCAGTGGAGAGCTTGTAATAGAGGGGTGACCCTTTTGTATCAGGTCTTCCTGAAAATGAGTTTGGTTGCTGTATTTTGGGCAGTTTGGAATCTCTTTTGAGTTGTTCTTTGCAGCCTGAATAGACAGCATTGCAGTAATCTAAGTGTGTGAGAACTAAGGATTGTGGGGAAGTTGTTTCTAATTCTCCTTAGTTTCCACATTGTGTGGAATGTGTTCATTACTGCCATTGTGACCTGGTTTTCGAAAGTTAGTTTTTGATCAGTGATCGCTCCCAGGACTTTTAGTCTGAGAGGGGATATGTGACCCGTCTATGGTTATATCAGGTATGGTGGTTTGTTTGTAGGGTGATGTAACTACCAGGAATTGGGTTTTGTCTGTTGAGTTTAAGCTTGAATGCAGTGGCCCAGTTTCTTAGTGTGTTTAGACCTCTTTTGATTTCCTCTGTGATGTCTTTGATGCCATTATTGAATGGGATAAATATGGTCACATCATCTGTGCAAATGAATGGGTTTAGGCCTTGTTCATTGATTGTTTTGGCTAATGGGGTCATCATGATGTTGAAGAGGATCGGAGACATGGAGGACCCTTGTGGGAGTCCTGAGTGTACTATCCAAGCAAAGGATAGTTCATTTTTCGTTTTGACTTGGTAGGATCTCTTGGTCAGGAATCCCTCAAACCATTTGAGTACTGCCCTGCTTATGCCAATTTTGTTGAGTATTCGGATTAGGATGAAGTGGTCAACCATATTGAATGCCAAGGTCAAGTTGAATTGTAATAGTAGCATATTTCTGCCCTGACTAATTTATCTTCTGGAATTGGCAGTTCAGTGAGTGTAGTTTCTGTGTTGTGGAATGGTCTGAAGCCTAATTCAGAGTCGTGCATTATTGAGAATTATTTCAGATATTCGGTGAGTTGTTTGTTGACTATGCATTCTAATATCTTGGCCATGAGGGGTATTGAGGCCACTGATCTGTAATTTTTGACATCACTTTTGCTTGATTTGGGGTTTTTAGGGATAGGTGTCAGGATGTTCCCCTTTTCCTTAGGGAAGTTGTTATCAGCTAGGAGGTTGGGTAGGTAGGCTGTAACCCTTTCTAGGAACTGGGCAGGAGGATCTTTTAGTAGGTAACTGGGGCAAGTGTCCAGTGAGCAGTGGGATTTTGTAGTTTTTAGAAGCAGTTGTTGGATTGAACCAGTGTTGGGGGGGGGGGAGTATGATGACCATGATCTGTCGGCATCAAATTATAAAACTAACTAAACATTTGTTTACTATCTAAATAGTACCTGGGGACATCAGGACATCTAGCTGCTCATAGGTTATCAACTATAACAGTGCCTCAGCAACTAGATCCTTCTCTCTTTTCTCCCTGGCTAAGTCTGGAGGAAAATTCAGTACATCCTAGCTGAATTTTGGGCTCTTGGGCCAATCAGAGCCCAGAGTGACAAGTTTTTAAAATGGCTGGCCACATCACTGCAGGTTACCTCTTATCTGAGTTAACTAAAGAAGGAACAGTCAGTTCTCTGAAACAGCTTTAAACATTAACAAGCACAACCTGCTGGCCAAACTAGAGATATATACTTCAAGAAATAATTAATACAGTTTTACAGGTTTAACCCCCCCCCCCCCTGTTTTGTCACACCCACATATAGGTGCACCCTTCATCCATAAGGGCTATTGTAGCGGTGTACAGTTAGGGGTAGTGGGTTTTGGGTGGGTTTTGGAGGGCTCAGCAGACAAGATAAGGGAGTAATGGTGAGATGTGCACCAGGGAGCATTTATATGAAGTCCACAGCAGTGTCTCCTAAGGTGCCCTACTGATCTCCTGGGATGTCTGGGGAACCAGTCTGCTAAAAATGCTGGTCCCTCCTACATCCCAAAGGCTTGATTTTCTGTTTTTCACTTGTACATAGTTTTTTTTATGACCTGGAAAGATAAATGTACAGAGAACAAAACCTTTTTACAAATGGCATTTAAAACAAACAAAAAAAAGATGTTATGCTTTTTAGAAAATGGTTACATTTCCTATTCGGATTTTGAATGTTTAGCACAAAACATCCAAAGTCCAACTTAGATGTCATATCAAAAACGACCCTCATAATACATCAACAGTGATGTCTCAAAATGTGGTAATATAAAATGTCCAAAAAAAGGGTACCCAAGGGTGCCCATGAATCTGTAAATGGCCCACATGAGCTCACACCATTATGTCATGCCCTCATAAAACAAGTATATAGCGTCTGTGAGGTCCCTGCAGCGAGCTCTGGTGTCCATTCAGTGCTTGCAGGGGAAAACATCTAGTGTCAACTGTGGCCACAGTACAAAATATCTAGTGTGTTCAAAACATTTGGCACTGCTCTGAGGTGCAAAGTGCTTATTTATTGGGATTTTGCTTACACCTTTTTCAGTAGTAGAGCTCAATGCATTATGTTCAGGTACAGTAGATATTTCCCTGTCAGCCTCACAATCTAATTTTATACTTGAGACAATGGAAGATTGGGTGACTTGCCCAAGATCACAAGGAGAAGTAGTAGGGTTTGAGTCAAGAACCCCTGCCTGTCCTAAGCTACTCTTCCACTCCCTGCTGAGGAGTAGAACATTTTGCAATGCCCTGGGATGCGAAATATTTAGTACTGCTCCCGTTGCAAAATGTTTTGCATCTGAGAGAAGTGTTAAACATTTTCCACCTGGGAGCTGAGCGGAGGAGTAGCTTTATGGTTAGACCACTGGCTTTTTCTTTAACCTTTATTTAATCAGCACTGCACAGAAATAGATCAAGGTACATACACCATTAGCAAATACAATACAAAGGGCATAAAATCACAAAAAGCTATTTCACATAAAAAGAATGTTGTACCACACAAATCTTCTATAAACAACTGTGATTCATGTTTCAACAGTCAGACTCCTGGGTGGTGGAAACAGATACTGTGCCAGATAAGCAGCCAACTTTGTAAAATGGCAGACATAGATGTTTTGCAGCCCTAAACACTTATAGCTGCCGGCAATTCAGGAACTTGGACGTACCAAATAGCAATGTTTACAGCCCTCCTACTTAGATGGTTTTGTAAGGTCTATTTAAATGTCATGCATGCCATTTTCCAATCTCTGGCATGAGAGGGTTTGTACTGGCTCCAAAGCAAAACTTCTTGTCCTGTAAGGGAAACCTCACCTCAGAGGAGGTGGACAAGTAGTGGGTGGACAGTACTGAGACACCACAAATATCATTTTGTTGTGGTGCCTACTTAGGTTGGCATCTGCCATGATGACAGAAGACTGTTTCAATGCCTCAGATGGTGCAAGGGGCTGTGGGCAAAATAATCAGCATGCTGAGACCCAGACAGGATCATAGAAGGGAACCACTGCACCCCAGAAGGGGAGGGGGAAGGGACTGGTGAGGGGGAAGAGGTATTTGGCATGGCATTGGAAGGTGGAGAGGTAGCAGATATGGGGATGAAGGAGATTCGGATGACAGACCTGGGTGGACAGATATGGTAATCAGGCTCACAGACTGTCTCTCAGCTCTCTTGCAGTCAGCACCAACGCAAACAGTTACAGGGACATGCTCCGGCGGCACTTATTTGTGATTTAAAGGTGGTCTAAGTCCTGATGTTCTTCTAACATTAGTTTACATTGGCGTGCTATATGGAATTAGGGACAGAAGTTGCTGATACAGTGCCTCCCTTGACACTCACTCCCCTGTACTGCCCCTGATATGTCTCCACCAGTCCAATATGTTTTTGTGGGTTAAATGTTTTGTCCTACCCTTTTGTAAAATACTGGCTTGTACATTTTGGCTGCTTATAATGTGATGGGATTGGGATGTTTAACGTGCGAATAGCACTTCTAAAATAACTGCCTTAATCATTTCTTTTAGCAAGCGTCTGATTTTCATCAGTTACTATTGTTGGAGTAGTCTTGGTCATGATTTGAACAGTCTGGATAAAGTTAGGACAGATGAACAGCTACTCTGACCACCATAACACTCTCAGGTTAATGCAGGGGTGGTCCCAGTGTGAAATCGGGTGAAAGCCAGAAATTACACAGTGAAGATGACAAATGCACACCAAATGATGCTCTCTATATTGAAACCATTTATTAACATCCACGATTCGACACGGGCTGTGTTTCGGCCGCTAGGCCTGCATCAGGAGTCTAACCGGGATGTGTAAATGCACAGGAATTGAGTTGTTATGAAAAGCAAAAAAGAAGCGGACAACTCCGACTCTCCAAGAAGAGCGATTAATGATACTACTGTATTCAGTGTAGCAGCTTCGTCTCTAAACTGACTAAGTCAAACACCACCACAGTTTAGAGATGAAACCACTACACTGAACACAGTGGTATCATTACTCGCTCTTATTGGAGAGTCAGCCTAGTAGCTGAAAAACGGCCCCTGTTGAGTCATGGATGTTAATAAATGTTTTCAATATACAGAGTGTCATTGGTGTGCATTCGTCATCTTCGCTGTAAGTTGGATACTCTTTGTTTTGCGAAAGCTTATACTTCTGTGTTTTTATCTGAAGCCAGAAATTATGCAGGCATCGTCAATGCCTATATAGCTAACTGGGCATACTGGGCCACATAAATAGCAGTCCTAACTTTGCCCAGTTAGCTAGGCCAGTGTGGTAATAAATATCAGCCATACCCGGGTAGTTCCGGGCACAGTCACAGACTTGGATATTCAGTGCCAGTGGATAATGTCAGCAATTGAATATCCAGCTCTAATGTAGTTGACAGCGATCAGCATTTAAAGAAACACTGACTGCTGCCGACTGAGTATTGACCCCCCTTAGCATTTATCTTTCAATTTGCTTTCTAGATGTTCACAAACCAACAGAGTATTTAGTGTTATTACATTGATTTTATATTGGAGGAATAGTCTGGTGGTTAGAGCAATGGGTTGAGAATCAGGAAAGCCAAGATTCAAATCCCACTGACACACCCTGTGACCTTGTGCAAGTCTCTTAAGGGTCCTTTTACTAAGATGTGCTAACAGATTTAGCATGTGCTAATGATTACTGCATTCTAAATGCTAAGAAGCCCATTTTATACCTATGGGCTTCTTGGCATTTAGCACAAGCTAAATCCGTTAGTGCACCTTAGTAAAAAGATTCCTAAGAGGGGAAGTTATCGATGTGGGCTACCGTTAAAATGGGTTATTTTACCACAGGTCATGCTATGTTAGCACAGGGTCCTATTCTACACAATGAGACCCTGTGATAAAATAGCACAACTTGTGGTAAAATAACCCATCTTAACGGTAGCCCACTTTGCTAACTTCCCCTCCTTAGAGTTTATGCCCTCCTGGGACAGGAAAATACCTTCTGAGTAGTGGTGACCTTACCATTAGGCCAACTGAGGCGGGAGCCTCAGGCAGAACTCCCAAGGAGCTGCACTCTCCCCTTCCCTCTTCAACCCTCTTCCCCACGTTTACCTTATTTTTTTCATTTCCAAAAGGGGGCAGCAGCAGCGATTCCCGTTGGCTGCCCTGCCGCTGGCACCAGCCTCTTCTCTCTACTACAGCCCCCCTCTTGACATAACTTCCTGTTTCCTCAGAGGCAGGACACAGTAGAGCGAAGAAGCCGGAGAGGCAGAGCAGCCTAT
The DNA here is from genome assembly GCF_901765095.1 of Microcaecilia unicolor. Taxonomy (NCBI): domain Eukaryota; kingdom Metazoa; phylum Chordata; class Amphibia; order Gymnophiona; family Siphonopidae; genus Microcaecilia; species Microcaecilia unicolor. Next base: position 283,788,743 of record NC_044035.1, on the reverse strand, counting down.
GGGAATCACTGCCACTGCTGCCTTATGGAAAAGAAAAAAATAAGGTAAACACAGGGAAGAGGGTTGAGGAGGGAAGGGGGAGATGTCAGACTGGGCATGGGTGGGGGCAGCATCTCATCACTGTCTCGGGTAGCACATTGCCTTGAGCCGCCCCCGCTACTGAGCCCTGAGCTACTACTGAAAAGAGATGAGCTATAATCAAATAAAGGTTTATTATTCTCCTTCATATATTTATTCCATGCATGTCAGTGATAAAAAGAGGTATATAGTGGACACAATTCATCCTTAAGTTCCTTCCCTTTAGGCAAGGTTCTCCCTTTCCAAATGGGCAGGAAGCAATTATGTTTCTCAATAATCAAATCAAGGCTGAGGCATCATCTCTAAGATGGAAGGGTCTTTTAAGTACCTTGTTTTCACCTTGGATCTATTTTAATTAGTGCTATGCAAGCTTGATGAAGCTCCATGTAAAGCTCCATCTGTGAGGATTACATGCTAATAACATAATGCCTTGCAGAAATAGAAAGCAAAAAGAAATGTGTTTTTGAAGCCTCAGATTGGCTGATTCAGAGTTTATGGTGAGTCTCTGGAGAAAAATGTTAATTTGCAGATCTGAGACATTTGGGTTGTCTGAGTGCAGCTGCGTAGTAACCTGCAGGTTAACTTTCCTTTAGCATAATTTCATACATGTTTGTTTAAGAGGAATTTGAAGAAAAGTGACTTCCTTGTAAAGATCACTGTGGCACAACATTGTGCCTTGAGTAGCAATTAAGTCATCCCACCACTGTCCAGAAAAATAGGTCTCCCCTGCACATCCTATTTACTACTTCAGTGGTCCGCAGACCCACGAGATTCATGGGGGTCTGTAGGACACAGAAGGAAAAAGGCCTTTCATCTTGCTGTAATCCATGCTAGCATAATACAGAGGCTGCTCTAGAGAGGGGAGAAAAAATTCCCCGGGCCCAGGCCTCCGAGGGGGGACCCGGCACCGGGGTCTCTCTTTCTCTCTCGCTTTCCTGCTCCTGACAGTACCCGGGTGATCACGTCCTGACAGGAGCAGGAGAGAGAAAACTCCGGCGCCGGGCCCCCCTTGGAGGCTGGGGAGGACCCAAAGGAGCAGACACAGCAGGCTGGTGGGGGCGGGGGCCCTGCCAGCAGAAGAGATCTTCCTCCAGCATTGCTCTTTCTCACAGTCTGCCGCATTGCCTTCCGAGTAGCTGATTTTCCCCTCAGGCTGCGCATGCTCAGTTTTGAAACCTAGGCTAAGGAAAGCTAAGGAATCACTAGGAACACACTTTTGATTGAAATGAAATGTGGTTTTCAACATAATGTCCTGTTTCATTTCACTCTGATAATGAAGCAAAAGAAAAAACAAATAAAATGTTGGTTTTTGTTTCACTTTCAATGAGGCAGCCACCAGCTCCAGCCTGCCCAAGCCCCAGCCCCTTCCCTATGAAATAAGAAGTCTCTGTGCCTTTTCCCACCCTACCCCAGCCAGACCTTACTACTTCTAATTTACCCAATCTGTGGAGTCCATGAGTGCAAATGGAGAAATGATTCCCAGTCACTGCTGCCTTGTATGGTCAGTATTTGAAAATCTAATCTGTACAGCGGTAAATCTTGTGATGTGCTCTGTTCTAGGTTCAGACAGAACCACTTGGTCCTCCTTTAACCTTTTCTAGTTGTAGGCTTATGGGTCACAATACTGATCCAAGTTGCAATGCTAGAACTTCCCTGTGTACCTGAAGGTGCTCCCAGAAATGTTTTTAATCACAATTATGTTTAGCACAGTTCTTCATCCAAACTGTTACACCAAGCATGCAATTCTGGTATACTTGCAAGGGGAAGGTCCCTTTAAATGTGGCTGAGGTGCTCTCAAGGAGGCAGCACAAAGGTTGTTACAGGGAAAAGGGTCTTTTAAAGTAACTCAGCTGATTTTAATTCCAAATTGAAAATTGTCTTTTAAACATGCTTGAGTCCATGCCATAAGTGAGTAAGTTGATTATTTTAGAAGCTCTATTCTTGTTCTGGGTCATCAACACTAAAGCTGCTGTTGATCATTCCTACCCTATTTGGACTTACTGATGCATGGATGGAGTAAGATGGGTCTGTAGATGGGAGAGAATTTAATGAGCTTCAATTTTTTAACTTTAGGGGCACCATTGCATATTTTTGGTGAAGGGAAGGGAAACTTGGCCCCATATTTTGTTTTCTCTTTATTTTCTTTCTTTTTTTATCTATAGATGTGTTTCACAATAGGCAATGCAGTACTGCCTATTTTCATGGTGTAGTCTATCAGTCCATCCAACAATACATATCGTTTTGCTTGCTTGTGCATACACAGAGCAATATATTAGTGGTCTGCATCCAGAAAATTTTCATTTTATGTTTTTTCCCATGTAATTTCTGAGAACGTTCGAGGGATTCAAAATTTCATTCTATCACAGAAGTAGTGGTGTTAAGAGTGTGCCCTCTTTTGAAAGACTGTGCTGTTTGCAAAAGTGCACACTATAGATGGCACATGAACCCCCCACCCCCACAAAATTGTGTGTTTTTATCCTCTCAGTTTTGTTTGCCAATGACATGTGATAATGTTGTTGACATTTTCCATGTCAGTTTAAATTAGGGGTTCTCAACCCAGTCCTTGGAACATACCCAGTCAGTTAGGATTTCTGGATACCCACAATGAATATGCATAGATAAATTTTCATGCAGTACAGCCGCTGTAAGCAAATCTATTTCGTACATATTCATTGTGGGTATCCTGAAAACATGATTAGCTAGGTATCAGTGGCGTTCCTGGGGGGGGGGGGGGCGGTAGGTGCAGTCCACCCCGGGTGCACGCCGCTGGGGGGGTGCTGCACGTGCCTGACCTCCGTTGATCCATGCTTCTTCTCTGCCCCAGAACAGGTTACTTCCTGTTCCGGGGCAGAGAAGAAGCATAGAACAACGGAGGACAGGCGCGCGTGGCACCTCCCCCCAGCGACGTGCACCCGGGGGGGGGGGTTTCTTCACGGGGGGGTGTCCTTTCACCGGGGGGGGGGTCCGCGCTGCATCCGGGGGGGCGCTGAACCCGGGGGGCGGGGGGCGGGGCGCATCGGCAATCCGCCCCCGGTGTCAGCCCCCCTAGGAACGCCACTGCTAGGTGTGTCCTGTGAATTCGGATAAGAACCCCTTATTTAAACAAATGCGCATCCCTACTAAGGGTGAATGTGAGAGAAGATCCACCAACAGGTGGAAAACTCAAGCACCCCACGAGAAAAAACCTTTAATAAAGTCTTTTTTAAGAACATCTTCCAGTTTCTGGTTTCCTTGGTCGTACTCCCACTTTTTCATACACATCCCTACTAAGGGCCAGATGCACAAAGATAGCCATTAAATATGGCTGCTGCTGGAGAACTTAACGAGTCACAAACAGCGACCAATGCACAAAGGAAATGGTATGCAAATGAGATGCACGGATCCCCCTTTGTTCATTGGTCGCTGTTCTATCCAGTGTCTGCCCTCCTTTTCCCCTTCTATTTCTGCCCTCCTTCTATCTTCTTCTTCATCCATGATCTGCTCTCTTGTCTTCCCCTCCCCTTCCATCCATCATCTGCCCTCATTCTCTCCCTCTTCTATCCAGTGTCTGCCATCCTTCTCTCTTCTCCTTCCGTCCATCTGCCCTCCTCTCCCACTTCTATCCAGGGTGTATCTTCTTTCTATTCCCCTTTCCATCCAGCCTCGTCCCTCCTTTCCTTCCTTCTATCCATGCTCTGCCCTCATTCTCTGCCCCCTTCACATCCAGTTTCTGCCCTCTCTCTTCTCATTTCTTCCATTCAGCCACCGTCACATGTCTCTGTAATCCCCCAGTCCAGTATTTTTCTCCTCTCTATTCTCATTCCTATCCTGACACTGCTGCTGTTGCTTCTGTAGAGCAGCAGTGGCGTCAAAAGAAGTTAAACTCACCTTGAGGCCAGATTCTCCACTGGTATAGTTGCTGGTACTGCTCCCTTGATGTCACTTCCTGTTTCAGGGTAGAGCCAGGAGCCTGCGCCAACAGAGAGACTGGCCCTCTGATGAATTTATCTTCTTATGTTGCCTCTGGTGCTGAGAGAAGCAGCATCAGCGGCTTGGGTGATAGCGGGAGGGAGGTGGGGAAGTTTCAAATCGAGACTCCCGATTTTTTGCTAAAACAAATCGATTCATCCAACATGAATCTGTAACTTGATTTAAATTGTGAATTAGCACCACTGCAGAGTAGAAGTAAAAGAGCTAGAGGGTTTCCCATTCTCCCACCAGCTGAAAACGCAGCAATACCTTTAGTAGCATGACTTCAAATGGCAGCCAGGTATGTGGATAAGAGGTAGAAAGGGAAGGAAGCAAAAGCCAAGGCTGGATAAAAGAGGAAAGAGATTTTAAAAAGTGGAAGAGAGGGACTGAGTCACACGTACTGCCTACATCCCATTCAATTACCCCACAAGCCCTAACCCACTATCTACTCAATCAGTTCTCATCACTATTTATAACCCCCAAACCACCCACTCATGAGCCCCCTACCTCTCATCACTCCTCCATCCAATAACTTCTTCAGCACCCTACTGCTACACTACTACTACTACAAATCATTTCTATAGCACTACCAGTCGTACGCAGCTTGAAGCGCTGCGTACAACTGGTAATGCTATAGAAATGATTATCATCTATCTACCACTCACTCATTGAACCCCTATATTCTTTTCTGTACTCACTTGGCTTTTCTGACACTCAAAATATCTCCATATAGTCAGTCACTCAGCCATTCATCACCCCATGCACTCACCGACTCAGTCACACACAAACATCCTACAAACTATGGGCCGATGAAGAAAACAGCCATGAGCTTAGCCGTGGGGTTACCGCGGGCTGTCTGCACTGAGCAATGCAGAGAGGAATTGTGCACGGCTGTTAGCTTGCACAAGAAGACACAGCCACAGATTGTATTAAAGTATATGCTAACAAGCTAATTAAGGTATTCTTAATCAGCACAATGCAGAGACTATACCGCCTACTTTTGATGCGCGCTAAATGTGAGAATTGTTTTTTTAATGAGAATTTTTTTGCCAAGTCCAGGGCTGCAAGGAGGGTTTTGCAGAAAGAGATTTCTTGTCAATTCTTCACATTTAAGTGCTGGTTTTGTCTTGTTTTGCAAGCCAAAGGAAGCCTGTGCAAGTTTTAAAGGCAGATGGTAAGTAACAAATGTGTGCATGTCCAAACAAATCTGAAAGTGAAAGCACATATCGGCACCTTTTCTTCTGCACCTAAATATGAACCTCTCAAAAATTTCAAGTGCAAACAATTTTTGCAAAGCTCATATCTAGGTGCAGAAGAACAAGAACTGATGCGTGCTGAGACTTTTGGATTTGGTTCAAACATGAAGACGAGAAGCTGCAGTTACTGTGAAACTTTATGCGCATGTGTCTGACACATGCTCCCCACATTTGCCACAAGGTATCTGCACATAAAAATTGCATATAATTAACTTACTGCATGCCGCGGTATTACGCTCAGATATCTGCACAAAACTCTACCATAAGCCTTTCTGCATCAGCCCCATGTGTGCTTAGAGAACTCACATTTCAGCCTGCTTTATTTGCTTTATTTATATCATTTTGAGTGAGCCAACCAAAATACAAATGACATGAAAAAGAAACAAAAAGTAAATCAAAGAATCTCCTGACTGTAAAGCCTCAGGTGGGTCCATGAATTCTCAACTGTATTGAGAGGAGGCCAACCCTATCAGAAAAGACTCATTTACCACTGGCTAGAAACTTGCAGGTAGCATCTTGTCTCACAAAGGTGATACAAATGTATTAGTTACACCTCAGTTGGTTTTGCAATTCACATTTCTAAGAGCATGGTGACGAGTTATCACATAAGCCACAGTATAAATAAAAGTTTCACTCTGAGATCACAGTAAACTGAAATACTTCTGCTGCACTTTGTTTTTTTCATTATTTAACTCTGCTCCGTTTACTAATTTTAGCTGCTCTTGGAACTTCAAGGTCTCAGCACCTTCTCTTCTCTTGAGCTCTGAGACGGCTGTGGAGAGTCTGGTAATATTTCAGCTCCTCTTCATATCCTACAGTGCTGCAATTAACACTTCTGTTATAAAGAGATTCTAACACCTTACACTTGCCATTTAAAACAGGTCTCACTTAGGAGTGCAATGCCTATAGCATGATTCTGACACTTTCCCTTCTTAACTACTGCAGATTTGCAAAGACAAAGAGAAGCACAGGAGAACATGAAGGCTATACAATCTCTATGAAATCAGAAAGGGTTTTTTTCTGTTTTCAGTAGCATCATTGCCTGTTATGTCAGCCTTCTTGTCTATTCAGATAGAAATATGCAAACCAGGGTATCAGTGTTTCATTCATCAGAGAGCAGAGCAGATCACAGATGGAGGTCAAACAGCAATACTTTATTAAAGAAAGACCTGACGTAGCCATGTTTCGCCCAAAGGCTGTCTCAGGGGCAACACTAAAAAAATATACAGATACCAAAATAAATAATAATCTACACATTAAAAACAAATACAAAAATATAAGTACAATATACTTATCATATGCAAGAAAATACATGTACTGTATAGGCACATGCAATCAAAAACAGAAATGTTTTAAGAGGACAGCATAAAGTACATTAATATGTAATAGATTCTATTTCATTCATCTTATGAACACATCTACCCAACACATATCCAGACGATGACATTGATCCAGACTATATCTCCCATCTTTCTCCCTTCTCCATTGTCTATCTCTACCTACTTATCCCTTTTGTTATTCTGCTATACTTAACTTATACTTTCTCTAACAATATGCTGTATTCATTATTAATATGTAAACCACATTGAACCTGCTTTGAGTGGGAAAGCGCAGGATACAAATGTAAAAAATAAATAAATTAATTAATTAAAAGGCGGTAAATAAATCCTAATAATAAAATAATGTGTAGTCCATGGATGAGTGCAACATGCACCAATACAGATGTAGAAATTACACACCATATGTGTTATATAACCAAGAAAAGGATGCCTCATAACATAAATATGTGTTTGGTGCAGATAAGAACAAAAAAAAAAAGAAAAAGCTTAAATGAAGAGTACATACCTAATAATAAGCAGAAGTATTGTATATATCTCCTCTATTAGCCAGCTGCACTTGCCTCTGCTTTGAAGTACAAGAGGTCAGTGGTATTCTGTTCATTTTTTTTCTTCTGCTTATTTTGGATTGGTTTCCTTCTTCATTTGTTAACTCATTTTCATATCACACATTAAAAAAAAAAGCTTATTTGACTCTTTTAGCTCCATTAAAATCAAAGGAGGAATCAATGCATCCTATTTTGGACTTTAGCACTGGGGTTTCAATCCATGTTTTTGAAACATGCTGGCAGGCATTCAGAAAAGATGAGGAAACAATACTTCATGACATCTAGCATGGCATGAACATCCCATGGCACCAAAGGAGGGATATAAGACATCAAGGGCCCTGTTTACTAAGCCGCACTGTAGGTGCACTAACTTTTCAGCATGCACTAATGATAGAGACACCCATTATATTCCTATAAGTGTCTCTAGTGTTAGCACGCACTAATTTTTAGCGCATGCTAAACATTTTACGGGTTAGAAAACAGGGCCCTAACATTGGGTTTAAAAAATGAATTGTAGGATATTGATAAACACAGTTAAAAAAAAATAAGAAGCAAACTTTATTAGCTAGTCTCCATACTCTTTCCCCCATAGTTTTAAAACTAGACTCTAGAAGGAACAGCAGGGCCTAGTTCAGTCTTTATTCCCACCCACCCATCCCAGCTCTCACCCACCCACCCCTATTCAACTCTTCATTTATAGTCAACTAGCCGTTAAGCCCGTTAAAACGGGCGAGTATTGGTATGTTCTATTTTGATGTTTTCCCTCCCTCCCAGCTCCAAGGCCCCATTCCCTCCCCGCTCCCCTCCCAGCTGCAAGGCCCCCCGCCCTCCCTCCTTCCCTGCCAGCTCCAATGCCCCTTCCCTCCCCCTCCCCTCCCCCTCCCAGCTCCAAGGCCCCCCTCCCCCTTCTCCCCCCTCCCAGCTCCAAGGCCCCCTGCCCTCCCTCCCAGTTCCAAGGCCCCATTCGCTCCCAGCTCCAAGGACCCCACTCTGTCCCTCCCTCCCAGCCAGCTCCAAGGCCCCCTCTGTCCATCCCTCCCAGCTCCAAGGCCCCCCTCCTTCTGACCCCCCATGTCCAGCATCCTCCCTCCTTCCCTGCCAGCTCCAAGGCCCTCTGTCCCTCCCTCCCAGCTCCGAGGCTCTCTTCCTTCCCCCCCCCTTCCCAGCTCCAAGGCCCCCTGCCCTCCCAGCTCCAAGGGCCCCCCTCTGTCCATCCCTCCCAGCTCCATGGCCTCCCTCCTTCTGAGACCTCCCATGTCCAGGCTCAATGTGGCTTACAATATATCATGAATAGTGAAAGTACATTAGAAAGTATACATTTAGTATTGACAAAGGATCTTGGGTACATGATAATGATAAAACATGATGGTGTTTTAGCAAACAATTATAGTAAGAAATATATAAGAATTATATAAGAATTATATTGGAGTATGCATTTAGTGATAACAAAAAAAATGTGATAGTGGTTTTGCAAGCAAATATTGTAGGGGAAGTTCTGGATATGTGTTCAAAAGTATATGGTTCGGAACAAGGTATCTTTCAAAGATATCACCAAAACGGAATATAGGGTATCCTACTACTACTACTACTACTTAACATTTCTAAATGCTAGGGTTACGCAGTGCTGTACAATTTAACATAGAGGGACAGTCCCTGCTCAAGGGGCTTACAATCTAAAAGACAAGTGAACAATCAGTCCGAAAGGGGCAGTCAAATTGGGGCAGTCTGGATTACTGAACGGTAAGAGTTAGGTGCCGAACGCAGCATTGAAGAGGTGGGCTTTAAGCAAAGACTTGAAGATGGGCAGGGATGGGGCTTGGCAATATAGGGTATCCTGATAGCGAGGTTGCAAGAGACCATAGTAGAGAGTGTCTTTAAATAAAAAGCAGACAAAAGATTGCAAAATAACACTGTCAACTGCTGAGCAAGATGTAAATAGTAACAACAGACATAGTTTGAAATGTCTATATGTGAATGCCAGAAGTCTAAGAAATAAGATGGGAGAGTCAGAATATATTGCATTAAATGAAAAATTAGATATAAGAGGCATCTCTGAGACCTGGTGGAAGGAGGATAACCAGTGGGAAACTGTCATACCAGGGTACAAATTATATCATAGTGATAGGGTGGATTGAATTGGTGGAGGGGTAGAATTGTATGTTAAGGAGGGCCTTGAATCTAATAGATTGAAAATTCTGCAGGAAACAAAACACATCTTGGAATCCATTGAAATTCCATGTGTAAAAGAGAAAAGGATAGTGATAGGAGTCTACCACTGTCTACCTGGCCAGGATGAACATACGTATGTAGAAATGTTATCAGAAATTAGGGAGGCTAAGAAACTGAGGAACACAATAATAATGGGTGATTTCAATTACCCCAATATTGACTGGGTAAATATAACATTAGGGCATCCTAGGGAGGTAAAATTCCTTGACGAAATCAAGGACTGCTTTATGGAGCAGCTGGTACAGGAAGCAACAAGAGGAAGAAAAATTCTAGACCTAGTCCTTAGAGGAGTGCATGATCTGGTGCAGGAAGTAATGGTGCTGGGGCTGCTTGATAACAGTGATCATAATATGCACGCAGGAAATCCAATACGTTAGCATTTAACTTTCAAAAAGGAAACTATGATAAAATGAGAAGAATGGTGAAAAAAAAAAACTTAGAGGAGCAGCTGTGAAGGTCAAAAATTTACATCAGGTGTGGATGCTCTTCAAAAATACCATCCTGGAAGCCCAGGCCAAATATATTCAATATATTAAAAAAGGAGGAAAGAAGACCAAATGATAGCTGGCATGGTTAAAAAATGAGGTGAACAAAGCTATTAGAGCTAAAAGAAAATGCTTCAGATAATGGAAGAAAGATCCGAATGAAAATAATAAAAAAACACATTAAGGAATGGCAAAACGTTGATAACGAAGGCAAAGATGGACTTTGAAAAAAAGATGGCATTGGAAGCAAAAAAAAACATAGTAAACTTTTTTTTTAGGTATATCAAAAGCAAAAAGCTGGCAAAAGAATTGGTTGGACTGCTAGATCACCAAGGGGTAAAAGGGGCACTCAGGGAAGACAAAGCCATAGCGAAGAGATTAAATGAATTCTTTGCTTCGATCTTCACTGAGGAAGATTTGGGAGAGATACCAATGCCAGAAAAGATATTCGAAGCTGACGAGTCAGAGAAACTGAGTGAAATCTCTATAAACCTGTAAGATGTAATGGTGTAATTTGACAAATTAAAGAGTAGCACACTGCCTGGACCGGATGGTATTTATCCAAGAGTACTGATAGCATTGAAAAATGAACTTGCAGAACTATTGTTAATAATATGTAATTTAACTTTAAAATCAAACATGGTACCGGAAGATTGGAGGGTGGCCAATGTAACACCGAATTTTTTTAAAAGGTTCCAGAGGTGATCCGGGAAATTATAGACCAGTAAGCATTACATCGTTGCTGGACAAAATGGTAGAGACTATTATAAAGAACAAAATTACAGAGCATATTCAAAAGCATGGATTAATGAGACAAAGCCAACATGGATTTAGTGAAGAGAAATGTTGCCTCACCAATCTATTGCATTTCTTTGAAGGGGTGAACAAACATGTGGATAAAGGTAATTAGGTTGATATTGTGTATCTGGACTTTCAAAAGGCATTTGATAAAGACTCCAGAGGAAAGTGGAGTAATGGGATAGGAGGTAGTATCCTACTGTGGATTAAAAACTGGTTAAAATATAGAAAACAGAGAGTAGGGTTAAATGTCAATATTCTCAATGGAGAAGGGTATATAGTAGGGTTCCCCAGGGATCTGTGCTGTGACTGTTGCTTTTTAACATATTTATAAATGATCTAGAGTTGGGAGTAACTAGTGAGGTAATTAAGGGACCTGTTTACTAAGCCATGTTATAGGTGTGTTAGTGTTGTTAATGCGTGTTAACCATGAATGTGCATTAACCGTGTACACACCTACAATATCCCTATAGGCGCCTACACGGTTAGCGTGCTCGCTAATTGTAGGCACGTTAAAAATGCTAAAGCGCGTTAGTAAACAGGGCCCTAAATTTGCTGATGACCCAAAGTAATTCAAAGTTGTTAAATCGCAAGAGGATTGTGAAAAATTACAAGAGGACCTTACGCAACTTGGTATCCAAATAGCAGATGACATTTAATGTGAGCAAGTGCAAAGTGATGCATGTGATAAAGAGGAACCTGAACTATAGCTACATAATGCAAGGATCCACATTAGGAGTCACTAACCAGGAAAGGGATCTAGGTGTCATCGTTGATGAAACGTTGAAACCCTCTGTTCAGTGTGTGGCGGCAGCTAGGAAAGCAAATAGAATGTTAGGTATTATTAGGAAAGGAATGGAAAACAAAAATGAGGATGTTATAATGCCTTTGCATCACTCCATGGTACAATAGCACCTTGAATATTGTGTGCAATTCTGCTCGCCGCATCTCAAAAAAGATATAGTGGAATTAGAAAAGGTACAAGAAGGGCAACAAAAATCATAGAGTGGGTGGGACAATTTCCCTATGAGGAAAGGTTAAAGTGGCTAGGGCTCTTCAGCTTGGAGAAGAGAAAGCTGAGGAGCGATATGATAGAGGTCTGTAAAATAATGATTGGAATAGAATGGGTAGACATGAATTGCTTGTTTACTCTTTCCAAAAATACTAGGACTAGGGGCATGCAATGAAGCTACAAAGTAGTTCATTTAAAATGAATCGGAGAAAATATGGTAAATAAGACCGAAAATACTATAATGCCTCTGTATCGCTCCATGGTGCAACCTCACTTTGAGTACAGCGTTCAGTTCTGGTCGCCATATCTTAAAAAAGATATAGCGGAATTAGAAAAGGTTCAAAGAAGAGCGACCAAAATGATTGAGAGGAGTTCCATTCCCTTTATCATTTTGGTCGCTCTTCCATGAGGAAAGGCTAAAGTTAAGGCTTTTCAGCTTGGAAGAGAGATGGATGAAGGGAGATATGATTGAGGTCTACAAAATCCTGAGTGGTGTAGAATAAGTAGAAGTAAATTGATTTTTTACTCATTCCAAAAGTACAAAAACTAGGGGACACTCAAGGAAGATACTTTTAAAACAAATAGGAGGAAATATTTTTTCAACCAACAAATAGTTAAGCTCTGGAACTCTTTGCCGGAGGATGTAGTAACAGTGGTTGTTGTATCTGGGTTTAAAAAAATATTGGACAGATTCCTGGAGGAAAAGCCCATAGCCTGCTATTGAGATTGTACTGTTTTGGGATTTTGCCAGGTACTTGTGACCTGGATTGGCCACTGTTCGAAACAGGATACTGGGCTTGAAGGACCTTCAGTTTGTCCCAGTGTGGCAACACTTATGTATGTACTAATCTCAAAGTCACCCATATAACCATGCTTCATTGTCAAAGTTAAGAGTCTTTTAATCACTTTTGGGCATAGTCTTAATAAAAGCAGGGCACTGAGTGCAGTGTAAGACAAGAAGTTTGGCATCAACAACACAGTAAAGCACTGAACCAGGGGTGCAAAATGGCTGCATGGACAGTCAGATCAGCAGCTGCTCTAGCAGTGGCAAGAAGGACGTGAACTGCTGAAGACACTAAAGAGGGGCAAGGCAGAGCAAACAATGGCATGAACTGCTACAGATACCATGAGAGGGGGAAAAGAGCACCATAAGTGGTATAAACTCCCCATGTATTAATAGATGCAGCAAGAGCTGTGACATCAACACAGGCAGAAGCTGAATGAGAAGTGAAGCAGAGTAGCAGGAGCAGGCCAGGTAGTGGCAGTTTCATGGCTCCAAAATCCCAAGACATCCGAAGAGGATCAAAGGAGAAGGTTACATCTTATGGACTCCAAAAAGAGGTTTTCTTTGGCACAATGCAAGTAAACCTGAGAGATTGAGATCATACTCAACATACCCTGGTTTAGGAGTGAGGTTCATTCCTGTTATGGTATTCACAAAACTAAGCCAACACACAAGAGTGGAAGATGCCAAACCACAATGTCCACTGGGTCAAGTCAAAAGTTTATTGTCCAAAAATACTGACATACAGACCCAACATAGGCTGTGTTTCAGCAATCCAGCCTTCGTCGGGGGTCCTTATAAGTCAGCTGCTATAGACTTACACTGTAAAACCAGGATGTAGTACATAGAGATCAATCAACTGTAGAAATCAGTGAAGCCAGCAGCTGTGCTTTCCTGTGGAAGACTGTCTTTTGGTTTGTTGAAATGCACAAAACTAACCCATTTGGTGGAATTGCCCCGAGAAGGTTTTTTGTGGAGGGGGAGGGGAGATAAAAACAACCCAGGAGAGGGGCATGAAGTGGAGCAGGTCAAGTATACAGCGCTGCATAAGTCTAGTAGCGCTATAGAAATGAAAAGTAGTAGTAAGTAGTAGTAACAGTGACAGAACAATACAGTAATGTGAAGAGGCTAGAAAGCATGGAGCTGAACTGAATAAGTCAAAAAGGATTGGGATTTTTTAAGGGGACTTTGTTCAGTTCGGAACAACCAAAGTGAACATTGGCTCTTTTGCATCAGTTTCCCATTTGAATCAATCCAAATGCACAGTTAGGCATGATTCCCAGGTGAAAGCACTATTCTATAAACCGTGCATATCTTAAAGCATGGCTTATAGAATTGTACTGTGCACTGAAGAGGACAGTACAAATAAAAAAAGTAGCACACATGAATTTATCTTCTTGGGCAGACTGGATGGACCGTGCAGGTCTTTTTCTGCCGCCAACTACTATGTTTACTATGTTTATAGAATTGTGCTTTTTTTGTTGCTGATTTTTATTGTGCCATATATAGAATTCACCCCTAAGCAGCCATATCGAATATCGACTTAAGTGGCTATGTCTTAGCCAGTTTACAAATAAGCGCATATTCAAACTGAAGCCCGCCCAGGTCCCGGATTTGAATATCCAGGAATAACACCATTGGCGGTGAGCAAAATAATCACCGCCCGATGGCTGAACATTGATCCTTATGTTCCCAGCCAGTAAGATTATTTGCAGAGTCCTCAATTTATTTCTTAATTGAAAATTATTATATGTTGCTTCACCAAAAGAATTATCAGCCAAAGTATTGCACAAAGGTATAGTACAAACTGCATTATATTATGGTTATTTAAAATAAATATAAACCATCTCTTGTGATGCCATCCCCTAAGTTCTAAACCGCAATGCCATCATCGTCAGTCCACCAGAAAGCTGTAGGCCCACAACTAACCTGCTTTTCAAACTGACCAGAGATATCCCACCTAACTGAACAGGAAAGAGAAAATAAAATAAAAGAATGATCACTGGTGACCAGACATCATCTCATTACCCAGTGAAGATTCGGCTTCACCTTCTCCCTAAAAATGAACACAGGTATCTCAGACCTAATTTGCAGAAGCATGGTCTTCCACTACTCTGCAACAGGCCAAATTCATCTCATGTATTGAGGGAACCTTAAAAAAAAGAAAGGGAAGAGATTTTGGATTTAACTCACACCTTTTCAAGGAGCAATAAGTACTGTCAGGAGAGCTGTTCTTGTCAATTAATAACCTGGAGAGAGGAGCTGAGAACAGTGGCGTAGCAGGGGGGGCTGCCACCCGGGGCGGGGCAGTTCGCCGTTGCACCCCCCCCCCCGGGTGCAGCACGATGACACCCCCCCCCCTTGGCGCATTGACACCACCACCCCCGACAAGCTTCCGCACCCTACCTTTAAAAAGAATGTCGGAAGCCGAGGCGAGGCACAGCCCCTCGCGCCTGCCCTGCACGTAAAAGAAATGTGGACCGTCGGCCCTTCTCTCGCTCTGTCTGTCCCGCCCTTGCGGAAATAGGAAGTTGCGTCAGCGGAGGGCAGGACAGATAGAGCGAGGGAAGGCCCGACGGTCCACATTTCTTTTACGTGCAGGGCAGGCGCGAGGCGCTGCGCCTCGCCTCGGATTCCGATATGCTTTTTAAAGGTAGGGTGCGGGAGCTGGTCGGGGGGTGTTGATGCTCCGAGGGGGGAGCTGGCAGGGAGCACCCCCCCTGAGCTGACACCCAGGGTGGACCGCCCCTCCCGCGCCCCTTGCTATGCCACTGGCTGAGAATCTGAGATAAAGTTAGTATTAATATACATCTGATGGCAGTCCCTGCACAAGCTACATAACAGAACACTGATGAAGCTCACTGTCTATTCAGATGTATTCACTCATATGCTCTAAATACAGAATCCTTGGAGTAGTGTTGGATAACCACTTACAACTGGACCATCAAGTGCAAATCATCACAAAAAGAATGTTCTACACAATGTGGAGGCTGAAGCGTGTCAGGCATTTCATAACTAGAGAGCTTTTCCGTACCCTTGTTCATTTGCCGGTCCTATCCCATATAGACTACTGTAGCGGGATCTATGCTGGTTGTCAGGACTATGTTCTGAAAAGGCTTCAGACAGTTCAAAACACGGCTGCTAGGCTAATCCTGGAGAAATCGCGCTTTGTCCCTGCTCAACCTCTACGTTTTCAACTTCACTGGCTCCCAGTAAAGGACCGTATCACATTTAAGATCTGCTCACTAACACACAAGATCATATATGGGGAAGCCCCTGAATACATGCTTCATTTCATCGATCTCCCATCTAGGAATGCCCTAGCATCTGCAAGGACCTACCTCAATTTACATTACCCCACCTGCAGGAATGTTAAATACTTCATCCTTCCCCTACATCAGTCCAAAATCCCGGAATGTCCTGCCAAAACAGCTCAAAGAGCTTGTCGACCATCAACTGTTCAAGAAGTCCTTAAAAGCATTCTTATTCAACAAGGCTTATTCTACTGGCTAATCCAATGTTTAACCTGTGCCATCCCATGTTCCTTCCCCTCCTGTCACACTCCGAATCTGTGCCTTCTCTGTATTGTATTGTATCCTCTTGAATTTGTGTAAGCCACATTGTGCCTGCTTATGTGGGAAAATGTGGGGTAAAAATGCGCCTAAAATTAATAAAATAAATAAATACATACATACATACATATTTTTATAGGGGGAAATATTTTTTTCACTCAGAGAATAGTTAAGCTCTGGAACTTGCTGCCACAGGATGTGGTAACAGTGGTTAGCAATTCTGGATTTTAAAAAGGTTTGGACCAGGGGCGTAGCCAGACACCAAATTTTACCCCACCCAGTCCTACAGGTGATTTGGTCTCTCCTTCTCTTGCCTGTATGCCATATGGTCTCAAACATCCCCCCCTCTCCCGCATACCTTTTAAATAGCAGATTTTCACTGGCAGTGAGAAGCAACTAATACACACTGGTCATGTTGGCCCTACAGCCTTCCCACTGCTGCAACTTCCTGTTTTCACATAGGCAGGAATACATCAGAGGGAAGGCTATGGGGCCGGTGTGAGCAGTATGTATCAGTCGCTGCTTGCTGCAGATGAAGATCTGTTATTTACAAGGTATGCAGGAGGGACAGTTGTTGGGAGTTTTCAGCTAGTGGGGCTTCAGAATCCCTGCCCACCACATCATAGATGTGCTACTACTGGGTGGGCCCGAGTCCAAAGTGGGTGGGCCTAGGCCCACCCAGGCCCACCCTTGGCTACGCCACTACTTTGGACAAGTTCCTGGAGGGAAAGTCCATAGTATGTAATTGAGATGGACATAGGGGAAGTCACTGCTTGCCCCAGGATTGTTGCTACTAATTGGGTTTCTGCCAAGTACTTGCAACCTGGATTGGCCACTGTTGGAAACAGGATACTGGGCTAGATGGACCATTGGTCTGACCCAGTATGGCTATCCTTATGTTCTTATGGTCTTATGTAGACTGTAATGCATTCTTACCATGTGCTAACTATTACATCTCTGATCACCTCAGAGACGGGATTATCATTCTTTAGCAGTTCATGTTTCATGTCTGCCTGCGTATACATCAGTACAGATGTATTTGCAATTTTGGCTGGAAACTAAATTTCTTTCAGACCTCAGACATAATATTTTTTCCACAAGTTGTCCATGAGACCGAGAAAGGAAGGCAAATTAACCTCTTATGTTTACAAAGGACAATATGATACTAATTTGTCAACAATAATCAAAAGGAACTTTCCACATGTCTGATTTCCATTAGTGATTCATATTGTCCAAAGATGAAACACCAGTAAACTGCATGTGAGTACATTCAAAGATGCTGCATTGAGAAAGGGAATTGATATACTGCCTTTCTGTGGTTTTTGCAACTACATTCAAAGCAGTTTACGTAGTATATGCAGGTACGTATTTGTACCTGGGGCAATGGAGGGTTAAGTGACTTGCCCAGAGTCACAAGGAACTACAGTGGAAATTGAATTCAGTTCCCCAGGATCAAAGTCCACTGCACTAACCACTAAGCTACTCTTCCATGGGAGTACCATGGAAGGAAGCTTGGTTCTTTCACAGTGAATTTCACTTTCAAAGAACCTGAGTCCAGGCTTTTAGAATTTAAGAAAGCAATTTTCAAACTGTCTGATGTTCCTAATGACTTTGAAAGAGCCACTTTACCCTTTGTTGTCTCAGGTATAAACCTAGGGCTACATTTAGGGGTCTATTTACCAATTGGTGGTAAAAGGTGGCCCATCATGACACCGGCATATGGGATTACCACGCACCAAGGCAACCTTTTACTGCAGTGGATAAACATGTTATTTTTCCCAGGTGGCAGTAAATGGCCATGCGCTACTTAGAAAAGTGGTGCATGGCCATTTACTGCCAGAGCCCTTACCACCTTCTATTTAGGAGGCGGTGAGGGTTCCGTTGGTAACCCAGCGGTAATTGGGCAGCATTGCCAGGCACGCCTATTCCCCACCCACTGGCACTAGAAAATAAAGACTATTTTCTAGCACTGGAAATGGCACACAGCAGACCCAAAACTACCGTCAGGCTCCTAGGCAGTAGGGACGATTCGCTGCTTGCAACCGCAGCGGTAGTCCTACCGCCTTTTAGTAAAAGGGCCATGTGACAGAACAGTGTGTTTTAAGCCTGTAAACTACCTAAATTAATTCTGAAGTGTATTTCTCTAGTTTGACCAGCAGGTAGTGCATGTTTATGCTTAAAGCTGTTATAGAGGACTGACCTCTCATTTTTATTTAGAGGTCCTTTTACTAAGGTGCACTGAAAAATGGCTTTTGGTAGTGTAGGCACAGGTTTTAGGTGTGTGCTGATCCATTTTTCAATGTGCCTGTAAAAAAGGCCTTTTTAAAATTTTTGCCGAAAGTGGATGTGTGGCAAAATCAAAATTGCCGTGCATCCACTTTAGGTCTGCGACTTTACCACCAGCCATTGATCTAGCAGTAAAGACTTACGCAGTAACTGGGCGGTAATGACCTACGCGCATCAAAAGCCACTTGATGCGCGTCTGATATGTGCGTCCAAAATTATTTTTTAGACGCGCGCCAAAAATGAAATTACCGCAAAATCCACGTGGTAGCCAGGCGGTAACTCCATTTTTGTGTGTGTTGGACCCACGTAGACACTTACACGGCCTAGTAAAAGGGCCCCTCAGTTAGCACACAGATAAAGGGAATGTCTTTAGTGATGTAACCAGTTTTTTTTTTTTTTACTTAACTGTTCTGGGCTCTGATTGGCCCAGGAGCTCATCTTTTTTTTTTTTGGACTTTACTGGCTTTTCCCCAGTTTCAGCCGGGGAGAAGAGAGAGAGAAAGCTCTTTGCTGAAGTCCTGTGAAAAAACATATATTTGATAACTGGTGAGCAGCTATATGTCCTGATCTCCCCAGATACTATGAGAGGGCAATTTTCAGACAGACAATTCATGTGCACAAACGACTCTGAAAATGGTTCTGTTCATGACTGAAATGACATACAGTTTATTCCAGTTAAGGTTTTTAGTCCAACAAGGCACAGATTTCCACAATTAACCTCATTTATAAAACACTTAGCCAGGAACACTGATGTGATCTCTCCTGTGCCGTGTGACATGGGGAAGCCAAGGAGAGTGGCAGTAATTATTATGGAAAAACTACTAGCTTGTGCCTTGCCAGCATAGCCTGAAGATTTTAATAGCAGGATAAAGAAGAATGTGCTCTCTCTTTCAGCTAAAAAAAAAAATCATAATTAAAAAGAAATCAACAGAACCCACAATGCATTTACATTCAGAATTATAAAAAGAAAGGAAGTGAGTTTGTTATAGAAGCATGTAATGGTCATAAAGAAACCAATTTATTGTTACTAAGTTCAACCCTTTACATATTCTTCCAGAAATAACTTTCTAAACATGGTTCCTGCATGTGCTCTCTCTCTGTTTATTAAGAAGATAAATTTCAAATAGCTTGCAGAGTTGCAAAATATATGGGTAGTTTTACTGTGCATACTTGCACCTAATTTTTAAAAAGAACCGGCTCAGGTAATTTTGGCCAAAGGGCAGGGCTCTTTTACTAAAGGGTGTTAAGCCCTAATGCATGCTTAGTGTGGGAAAAACAGGCTACTGCAAAATGTGTTAAAGCGTTTTGCAGTATTTTGTCTGTTAGCACACGAGTGTTCGCTATTTTATAAGAATATTTTGTACAGGGGGCGTTGCATGGAGGTGGAAGCATAAACCAGCTAGCATGTTCCCACACCCCTAGCTCTGGTGGTCTAGCGGTGGACTCCCCCAACCCCACCCTACCTTCAAGAACAAGGAGGAGGGACTAGCATGTACTATGATAAGGAACAAATAGAGAGCAGGGTTACAGAGTGACAGTGAATGTACTGTAATAGCAATCTATTGTGTGATAGTTGCATTGTTAACAGAGAGGCTACAGTCAACAGGTTAGCGGCAAAATTAAGGGCTATTGTAATTTAGAGTCCATGGTATAATAGAGAATATAGCTGGCAAAGAGGGAAATGTCCTTGTTGATTCAGTTAAGGAGTGACTGAGAAATGAGTCTCTAGAGGCTTATCTAGTGTCTGTAAAAAATTATGTGAAGAGGTATAATTTTAGCATTTTGCAAAATGAAAGGTAATCAGTAATCCTCCTAATGCTTGAGGGTAGGGCGTTCCAGGACTGGGCTGTGAGGTAGGAGAATTTTGTGTTGTGAAGAGATTTATATATTACTCCTTTACAGTTTGGGAAGTGGAGTAGAAGGTAGTTTTGAGCGTACATCAGCGCATTTTCGATTGGGAGGTTAATTAGTGAGATCATGTAGGTGATCCAGTATAACACCTAAGACCTTCACAGATGGATGATTAGCAGTTGGGATCCAGTTATCAGAATTGGAATAGAGAGATTAGGTTAGGGGCCTCTTTCCTAGAGAATATAACTCCCTGCGATTTATCTGGATCACATTTCACTTAATCACTGTTTATCCAGGTAAATGTCTTTAGACAAAGTCTGCAGATACTTTCAGTTGACCAGAAGCCAAGTTGGAAGATTCTGCTTGCATTAAAATAAAATCTCTTTAATGTAAAATCCTGAATATAGCTTTTTAGAAAATTGAGAGATTCATGCCGTGAAAAATAAAATACACAGCTGCTGAAAAGGGCAATAAGCTAAGGTGACATAACATGTTATCTGAGAGAAAGTTGGCAGAGAAAATGATCTATAGAGGAAGCCCCTGCCTCTCAACACCACTGCATTCTAAACCACAAAGCTGATGGTGCTGTAGCACAACAGAGGCTGGTTCTAATTGAGTTGAAATCTCAACAGGAACAGGAAGAAACTGCAAAGCAGAACCAGTGCAAGGATATTAGGGCCCTCGGCAAACCTCCATTCTTCCTGATCCCCCTACTCCTGTTCCCACCCTCACATTTACCAGTACCACTGTCACATCTCTCCAGAGCCAAAAAGAAGTGGAAATAGCAGTAAACAAGAAAGAAGTGTGTTATGGAGCCTCTGCATCACAGTCCAGCCAGTCCTGCACACACACAAACAGGAAATCCATATCAGAGAGAATGAGGTGAGACTGGCTGAATTTTCAGAGCACAGCACACAGGAGTTCAGAAGCTTTGTGCCATTCTTCTATCCTCTTTTGTTGCCTTTGCCACTGCTGCTACCCACCGGAGATGTAGCAGTGGTAGCAATGGTAGGTAGGGGAGATTTAATGTCATCAGTGCAAGGGCTTCATTCAGGGACACTTTCTGCCGCCCACCTAAGTGTGGCACTCTAGGCGACTGCTTAGTTTACATAATCATAGCACACTCCTGCAAGACTCCCCACGCCTCTCAAAAAGTGTAGAGGCATACATCTTTAAATGTACTGAAAGGAACTGTGTTTCTCTAGTATAGTATATCCCCTAGCAGAAGTAAGGATCAACAATCAAGTTATAGGTGAAATCAGTTTGTTGTATTAATTCTGTGCATCTGAGACTAGCTTTCAGAATCTGCCACCACCACCATAAAAAGAAAGGCTGCCTCTAAGTTGCTTCTATCATTGCTTTCAATAGGTTTAATCTGCACAGTGTAAGAATGTATGGTGCAATTCTCACAAGACTTGAGACCACAAGATTTACACCAGAGTTTACGCACCATGCAGATTAAACCTAATGAGAGCTGTGATGGATGCAAGTTAGATGCAGTGCTTCTTTCTTCAGTGTGGCAGTAGACAGTAATGGGAAGATTAAGTAAAGCTTGCTGTCTGGTTAAAAGGGGTACCTGAAAGGTGGGGCAAGAAGTGAGGGATGAGAGATGACTGGCTGATAGGAGCCTGTGAGGAGAGGTGGGGGTAGGACGATGAGTTGTTTGGGATGTAGGGGTAAGGGATGACTGGTTGAGAGGGTGCCTAAGGGGGAGGGGAGACCATCTAGGACAGGGCTACTCAAATGGCAAAGCACAGTCCACAGTCCGGACCTCAGAGCCCTCCCGTGTGGACTGCTGGATAGAAGTGAAAAACAGAGTTCAGCAAAGTGACTGGAATTCAACTACCTAATGAGGGAATTAAAACAGGATTGTAGTTAAACTTGATGGGATTATTGAGGTTTTACAAGTAGAAGAATTGCAGGTTAATCATTAATCCGTGGAATGGAAGTGCACAGCTGCAATTTTGTTTGTAGTTAAAACTGAAGAGTGGATGTAGTCAATATTCAAGAGCAGTCAAAATAATTAAAAGATGAAAACTGACAATGGGAATGAAATGGAGTGAAATGTTAGACGAACAATACCCTCAGTATAAGAGAATATAACCTATTCTTTGTGGAGTAAAAGACAATTTAACACATATTAACCAGCCAGATTGGTAAAAACACCACACAAGCTACTTAACATAGATAGGGGCATGTGCTGGTGTGTCAGTGATAAAGCGGGGAAGTGGCCAGCAATGACAGCTCTCATATGGGCCAGCATCACACACTAGCTGTTAACATGATTGTACTTAATGCCACCTGCAGTCTGGAAGTGCAGCTGCTCTAGGTGGAGCACCCTCCCTGACATCTCCCCCTTCTGATCCCCCCAAAAGCCATATAACCCTGACACCTTCCCCTTCTGACTCCCTCACAAGTCATATACCGCCTGACCACTCTCACCACGGGCCCATGGACCATCAAGGAAACACTTGTAGAGGTGCTGGGGGGTGGGGGGGAGGTCAGGAAAAGATTTGTACTCTGGGAAGTGAGGCTTGGATGGGGAAGGAGATTGGATGGGTACAGAGTACATGACTTTCAGAAGAGTGGTGATTATCGGGGGTATGTGACTTTTGGGAGGAATTAGAAGGGGGAGACATTTGGGGGGGGGTGCACTTCCATGGCAGTTCTGGGAACAATATATGTGATAATTGATACTATGGTCCTTATTTTAGAAGGATTCCCACATGTAAATAACAGCTTTTACACATGCAGGTGTTCAGACATGTGCAAAGGTTATTTTAGAAAACTGACACAGGCACGTGGGTATTCACAACATGTCTAAATGGCAGGGAGAATGGTGAGTGCATGAAGACAGATTAAGGATGGCCAACACCACTGATGTGGAACATATATTGCTGTCACAAAGTATAGATGATGTTGGCATTTATACCTGTCCCAATGCATGCATAAGTGCCATCTAGAAGGACAGCTCCACTATCTGAATCCTGCCCCTCCCAGACACAACAACCTCCCAATCCACATCAACAATATCCCCTGACATCTGATCACCCTCTCATTCAATCCCCCCCCCCCCCACCAGCATCAACAACTCTCCAGTATCCTATCACCCCAGCATAAAGACATCCCCTCATCCTATCCACCAATCCAATCCTCCCAACCCCAGATTTCACTGGGATTTCAGTGGTCCCTTGTGGCCAATGGGAGTGTTCCTCCATGTCTTAGGTTGAAAATGGTGCCTCAGACCCCTAGCAGTAATCTTGTAATACTACCACTAGGGATCAGGCACCCAAATAAAAATGCCTTTATTTGGAAGCCACTAGGTCTTATGGTTTCTATTTTGAACCCGGAACAAGGGGGAGCAGGTATGGCTGGGCATCACTCTTGTGCCCTCTAGACACCAGGGATGATTGGGACCCCAGTAAAAGCCAGAGTTGGGGGGGATCAGGGGGTAGGGGATTTATGCTAAGGGGATTGGATCCCATGGGTGTTGTTCATGATGGGGCGGTCAGATTATGGGGTGATGGATCCTGGGGATTGCTGCTGTGGGGGTATTGGGCTTGTTGAAGCAAGGGTGATAGGATGCCGGAGGGCTGGCTAATGCAGAGGTAGAATTGGATGCTGGAGGGATTGTTGTTTTCAGGGACAGGATTGGATGCTGAGGTGGGGGGGGGGGGCTTGTTAATGCTGGGGGAGGGGAATTGAGGAGGTTATTGATTCTGTGAGGAAGGGGGTCTTGTTTTGGCCAGGGAGAGATCAATGTTGAGAGTGATCAGTGTGTGCATAGAGAATGAGAGCAGTGATTTGAGATAGCTACTCCAATGTGTCAGGCTTCTTCCCTGGAAGCACTAGGTTTGTGAGCCCTTGGACCACTACCGTGGAGCGGCAGTAGTAGCCAAGGTCACCTTCAAAGCAGAGACGAGGCAAGGCTGGACTGGAACCCTGGACTGGAGTTCTGCACTGGAATACACAGGACTGGAACGCACTGGACGGGTGCACACTGGACTGGAACCCACTGGACTGGTACACACTGGAGTGGAGCCCACTGGACTGGAACACACGGGACCGGAGCCTGCTGGACAGGAACACACTGGACCTAGGCTTCTCCTACGCTTAGCCACTGTTCCCTGAGGGTTGAGCCCTTAGGTTCGGGCAGCCGGTAGGGCTTACAGGAAAACCGGATCTGGAACTAGCAAGCAGGAACAACAGGAATCAGGATACAGAAGTGCCCCCAGGCACCTAGGCGAAAGCAAGGCAGACAGGCAGGGAATGTTCGGGTTCCGGCAATAGTCAGGTCAGGCCACAGGCAGAGAATATCCGGGTTCAGGCAATAGTCGGGTCAGGCAGCAGGCAGCAAGTATCGGGGTTCAGGCAGTAGTTGGGTCAGGCAGCAGGCAGAGAGTAGTCAGACTGAGGCAATGGTCAGGTCACGCAGCAAGCAGAGAATATCTGGGTACAGGCAGTGGTCAGGTCAGACAGCAGGCAGAGAGTAGTCAAATTCAGGCAACGGTCCGGTCAAGCAGTAAGCCTATGGCTGGAGCTCCAGTAGCAAGGAGTACTGGCAGCGGACAGGACTAGGGCTGAAGCTCCAGAAGCAAAGGAAAACACACACGGGAAAACCAGAAAGCTAAACACAAGAAAACTAGTAAAGCTGTACACAAGCTAACAAGAAAGCTATGCCCAAGCTACTAGTAACAAGCTAGAAACTCACACTGAACTGGACACCGTAGCAGTGCACAGAGCACTCTAACATACATAGGTGGTCGGTGGTCCAACTGTTTGGGGAGGCTAAAGGGGGCAGGGTTAGGGGTGGGGCCAGGGGTGGAGCATAAATCCATAATTGTCTGATAACACACAGAAAAAAATAAATAAAAAAGTCACAATTAATACCCTTTTATTAAATTTAGATATTAGATATGTATCATATGTCAAAGAATAAAGTGGTTGCTCAAATCATATACTAACCATAATCGCTCAACTGCAAAACACTATGCACAACTTTGTGCATAAACACACTCAGAACCTTACTGTACCATAAATATTACACTGGGCAGAACCTAATACACCAATATACCACCCATATGGAAAATGCAGACCGTCAACAATATGAAACAAGGGATCATATCACAATTCTCATGTAGAGCCACAAAACATCATTTTAGGGTGGATGGTATTCACAATGAGCTCCTTTTATTAACAACCAGATAGAGATAAAGAGTTTTCAAATTTCAATTTTGGCACAGTATAAGTCATCAAAAACACATAGAACACAGATACATCCTCACCAAGTATAGAATAAGTAACCACAAACTAAAATAGAAATATATAGACAAAAATTAAACTGAACCCCCAAGAGGCCAGATTCCACATACAATGCAACACCACAGAAACAGTGATGCATATCCCTAGTACTGTGCAAAATATAAAGAGACGTAAATTTAAAAAACAGAAATAAAACAAAACAGATAAAATAAGATAATACCATTTTATTGGACTAATACTTTTTCAATTAGCAATCAGAGGCCAAAACCTCCTTCCTCAGGTCAGTACTGCTGTTACGGTCCTGTCCTGACCTAAGGATGGAGGTTTTGGTCTCTGAAAGTTGGTCAAAACTGTATTAAAATTAGTCCAACAAAAAGATCACCTTATTTTCATTTCTATTTATCACCACAGCTACAATACTAGTTTATTCTAAAGCAAATAAATAAATCATTTTTTCTACCTTTGTTGTCTCTGGTTTCTGCTTTCCTCATCTTCTCTTCACTCTCTCCCTTTCATCCAGCATCTGTCTGCTTTCTCTGCCCTTGTCCACTGTCTGCCCTTTTCCCCTTTTCATATGGTGTCTGCCAGCTTTCTCTGCCCCTTCCATCCACTGCCTGCCTTTTCTTTCCCTTCTGCCTGTGTCTTCCTCTTTTCTTTTTACATATGCATTCCAGTATCTCCCCCCTCCATCTTTATTTCTCCTGTCTCTGTTCCCCATCCATATCCATCTTCTGCTTACCTCCTATTTGACTTTTTTCTCTCCATGTCCACTGTCATTCCCTCTAACTCACTATCTCTCCTATCCATAACCTCCCCTGCCCCCTCTGTGTCCCTGTCCCTGTTCCACCCATATTCAGCATTTGCTCTCTGTGCTCCCATCCCTTTTACCCCAAGTTCAGCATCTGCCCTTTATCCCCTTCCCATGATGTTCCTCACCCTTCTTTCTCCCTCTTTCTTGCACTCCCACCCCAGGGCCCATATCTCTCCATCCACATCTCTCCACCCCCCCCCCCCTTTCCATTTGGTCTGGCTGGAAAGAATCGCTCTCCCTCCCCCCCCCCCCCGATTAGTGCGGTATTGCACTCCCCCTCCTCACTCCATGCCCACTCCGCTCATGCACGATGCCTCCAAGCTTCCAGGTTCACCAGCAGCATCTCAGCAATGAATTTGCTGCCTTCTGCCTGCCCCGGAAGCCTCCTCTATACAACTTCCCATGTAGGCGGGACGCTGAACAGAGAATGCTTCCGGGGCTGGCTGAAGGCAGCAAATTCATTGCTGATGCTGCCGAAGACTTCGAAATTTAAAAACTAGTAGAGTGGGGCGAGTGGGGCGAGTGAGGAGGGGGGAGAGCGATGCCGCACTAGTCGGGGGGGGGGGAGATGCTGGGACACACCATGCAGGACCGCACCAGTTGGGGGAGGGAGAAGACGTCAATGGATGGCATCATCACCCCCTAACGAGTTAACCTCGGGGCGGACCGCCCCCCCTCGGTAAGCCACTGCCCATAGGTCCCACCCCCCGCATGCGCAGAGTTGATGGCGCCGATCAGCAGGAGGACTCGAACTTGATGCCAGCCACCCAGCCTGAAGACAAGTGAGAGTCGCGCGGGGGAGGGAAACTTCTGGCTGGGGAGGCTTAGCCTCCCCAAGCCTCTTATACCGGGCGCCTATGCTAACATACCAGGGACCTTAGACAATGCAAAGGCCAAGGCTGCAGTCTGTAAGATTAATAAAGCCATTCAACACCTGAGGAGCAGCTGCAGCCATCAGTAAGCAACTAAGGAGGCTGTCCAGGCACAAACAAGAGAGACAAGTCCGGCAGCCTGGAAGAACCGGACCGGACTGGGCTAAAGTCTGGAACAGGTAGGAACAGCAAGACAAACTATGGCAGCCACTGGCTGTGGCCACCAGCGGGTGAGAGGAGCATGAACCAAGGAGCAGGCAGAGCGCACACAGAACATAGAGAGACTTAGAATACCTAGGTGCAGCACAGAGGAGCAAACAGAGCCAGGCTGGAGACAGAGGTAGAGCTAACTCAGGCAGCACCCCCAGGTGCAGTAGAGTGGAGTAATTAGAGCCATGCTGGAAGCAGCCAGCACACAGAAGGAAAACTACCCCAGAAAGGATAGGCAGAAGCCAGGTTAGAAGTTGACCCCCAGAAATAAGGTAAGTCTTAGGGTGGTCATGGCCACAGACGTGACACAATGCACATGTAGAGTATGGAAGCATGATTTTTTTCCCCATGTATGCTGCTTTCTAATTCTAAAATCACTAGACTTGGGGAGACATAGTTGTACAGCCCTGCACTTCCTTACCCATATTTTACAAGAGACTCTGTGTTTGGAGGAACCTTTGGAAAATACGAAGGAAATTGTGTACATCCTGACCTGGACATCTCGATTTCTATCTCCAAGTCTGCAGTTTTACCTGACTTTCAGTGAGCCTTTTCTTCCCATCTCTAAAACAGACTGTGTTCTTCCTAGGCAAATCGGTGAACAGGCACTTAAGGGGTTAATTGATTCCTCAATAATCTCTCTTCCTCCTTCTTTTCTTCCCTGTCTATTCTTTCTTACTCCCACCCCCAGTTCTATCAAGATACCATTCTGCATGAAAACATAGCAACAAAAATCTCAAAAGTATTATTGCTACTGCTCAGAAGTTCAAACCTTGTCCTGAAGCAACCCTATTGTCTGAGAGGTATAATGCGTCCAGTACATGCAGGGTTTCTTTTTTCCTATCATCCTTGCGGCAATTAGCAGTTACGGGCAGTCAGCCAGCGGTGTGAGCGTCCCTGCAAATTCACAATTTCTGTAAAGGAAATGAAATTCTCCACATCAGATGCCACTTGGATGGCAACACGTGGCTGTTATCAGCACACATTCTTAGATTAAGTTTTCAAATGCCAATAAACCAAGAGCTCGACTTGGATTTGTCGCTGATGTGTGTTGTTTATACAATAAGTGGCCTCACTATAGAGAAAATGAGAGGAAAAGTTATTCCATTTCTATCCCAGGGTTTCACTTAATGCCCATTTGTTCAGACAATGCAGTTTGCAAATAAAATATTTGATATGAAGGACATTGAATAATTTATGTGATATTTAATAATGCAATAAACCAGGGAGAGTTCAGGAAAGCAGGCCTGGTGCTCTAAATTACTTGCCTCCCTTACTTTTCCAAATAAACTTAGACATTTAAAGACCATTAGCACACACAGTGATAAAAATCAGTGAATGCAAACAATGGTAGGACTGCTGCTTAGCCTTCCTTCTAATGAAGAAGTAAAAAATGAACCTCTGGCAAAATGCTTTCATAACAAAAATGTGAGGAAGAGATGACAACCCAAATTAAAGGCACAGGATTTACTTCTGTGGCCAGCATCTCAAACACAGCTCTCCATAGACTTCAAAAGACATATTAGTGTGCATAAATCCCAAAGGCTCGATCAATAGGTAAGAGGCCCAGGCTGTACTGCATACAATATCCTGGAAGAATAGAGACTTTACAGGAAGATGCAGACCTTCCTAATGTTTTATTGTTTGCTTAGTCTAATATTTTATAAAAGGTTTTAAGCTATACACTTGTCACGCTATTTGGTGATTGAATTAATTAATTAATGTATTTAAATGAATTAATTGCTTTATTTCAATAATAGCTTTAGGAGATGCACAGAATAAAATATAAAACGTGGAGATCATAAATAACAAGACAACCCTCACAATGGTACAACAAATAAAACAAAATTAAAAACAGATATAAATAAAAATGAAAACATAAACCACAAAAAATCCATTTACTTATCTAAAAAATCACCAGCCATAACTTTTTAGCATGGTGGTTTGTTTGGTTCCATGCCTTCTATACAGGATTCCTTTATGTTTATCCCATGCATTTTTGAATTCCATTACTGATTTAATCTCCACCACCTCCCAAGGGAGGGTATTCCATGAAAAAGTACTTCCTGACATTATTCCTGAGTCAGCCCTCCTGTAACCTCAATTCAGGTCTTCTAGTTCTACGACCTTCCTGTCTTTGGAAAAGGTTTGTAGACATATACCATTCAAATATTTGAATGTCTGTATCATATCATCTCTGTCTCTCCTTTCCTCCAGAATATACTTGTTCAGTTCCTTAAGACTCTCCTCATACGTCTTGCTACGCAAACTCCATATCATTTTTGTTGCTTTTTTCTGAATCACTTCAAGTCTTTTTACGTCCTTGACAAGATACGGCCTCCAAAACTGAACACAATACTACAAATGGGGCCTCACCAATGACTTGTACAGGGGCTTCAACACCTCCTTTCTTCTGCTAGTTATACCCCTTTCTATGCAGCCTAGCATTCTTCTGGCCATGGCCACCATTTTATCGCATTATTTTGTCACCCTGAAATCCTCAGACACCATCACCCTAAGGTCCCTCTCCTGAGCTGTGCTTATCAATCTCTCTCCTCCTATCTGGCACATCTCCTTTGGATTTCTGTACCCCAAGTGCATCACTCTGTACTTCTTTGTATTAAATTTTAACTGCCAGGCCTTTGACCATTCTTATAATTTTTGGAGATCTCTTCTCATGGTTTCTACTCCCTCAGGGGTATCCATTCTATTAGCTATCTTTGTGTCATCTGCAAAAAGGCAAACTTTTCCTTCTAACCCATCAGCAATATCTCTCACAAATATTTTAAACAGAATCGGTCCCAGTACCAACCAGTGACATGCGCATGCTCATTTTTAATAAAATCGAGCATGTGCGAGCTTCGCACATGCTCAATTTCACTAAAATAATCATGTTTGCTGGTGCAGGAAAGCAGGGCAGGAAGCGGGGTGGTGAATAGTGCCGCAGGAAAGCTTTTGCTGGTAGGGCTTGGGGACCCCTGCCAGCTCAGGTATGTGGGGGTTACAGTAGGGGTCAAGAGCGGCAGGGAGGTGGGGCAAAATGTGCCCCCACTTTGGGCTCATGTTCCCTCTCACATGGAAATCTGGCTATGCCTCTGGTACTGACCCCTTTGGCACTCCACTACTCACCTTCCTTTCCTCTGAACTTATTCTTTTTTTGTTTCCCCCGTTTTTGATAGATGAACTTTTGGCCCTACTAATCTCATTCACTTCACTTTTTAACTATGCTGGCTATTATTTGGCCTTCCTTCCATCTTATCTAATACATGGAATACATGTAGGCTGGACTTCCAGGATGACATTTTTGAACAATACTCATACCTGATGGAAATTCTTAACTTTTAGCTTTTTTTTTTTTTTTGTTATCATTTTATCATAGTCTCCCTTTTGAAAGTTAAATGCTAATACATTAGATATCCTTAATGTCTTTCCCTTCAGTTATTAACTAGGGCAAAACTGAGTTCAATTCCCACTTCAGGCACAGGCAGCTCCTTGTGACTCTGGGCAAGATACTTAACCCTCCATTGCCCCATGTAAGCCACATTGAGCCTGCCATGAGTGGGAAAGCGCGGGGTACAAATGTAACAAAACAAATGGTGCCAATACTGCTACCTCTTGCACCAAATCTTGTATTCCACTAAGAATTAGGCCTAAAATAGCTCCCCCTCTTGTTGGTTCCTTAACCGGATGTTCTATGAAGCAGTCATTTATTTCATCTTGGAACTTTACCTCCCTAGAATGTCCTGATATGACATTTGTCCAACTAATATTGAGGTCATAGAAATCACCCATTATTAAAGTGTTTCTAAACTGATTAGATTCCCTAATTTTTATTGACATTTAATCACCTGTTTGTTCATTCTGGTCACGTAGATGGCAGTATACGCCCACCACTATTCTCTTTTCCTTCACACATGGAATTTCTATCCATAGATTCCATGGTGCATTCTGTTTCTTGAAGAACCTTTACTCTGTCCTCAATGCCCTCTTTAACATACAGCATGGTGCCATCTCTGCACCATGTTGATCTACCTTATCATTGTGATAAAATTTGTACCCTGGTATCACAGTGTCCCATTGGTTATCCTTCTTCTGCTAGGACTCTGATGTGTCTATTATATCTGCATTCAGTGCTGTAGATTCTAATGCTCTCATCTTATTTTTTAGACTTCTAGCATTTGTATACAGACATTTCAGCGTATGATTTTTTTCTTATTATTTTTACCTGCTTAGTAGTTGACAGGGATAATTTGCAATATTTCATCTCTCTCTGTTATGTACTTAAAGGAAACTGAGTTACTTTTGTTTTTGCTGCAATCTCTTTCAGGATGTCCTAATTTCCTTGTTTTGATAGTATCCTTCAAAGGTACCTAAATCCAAACCATGCAGTCTTGAGTGACTGCCAGCTTTCCTCCAGGTCCTTGTTTAAAAGCAGCTCTATCTCCTTTTTTTGTTTGTTTCAACAATTTTTTATTGATGACAAAACAGACAAACATTTCCAACAAGTGAAATGCGCATAAAGTCAAACATCAAAATTTGATCCCCCACAACAGAACATTAATGTCAGTCATCAAGCTTTATCTGTTATCTCCCCCCCCCTAATATATTCAAACAAGATTGTACTATAGTAGTATTTCATCCCCAGTGCCAACATTTAACATTCCCCTCCCTGCCCTATCCACCCCCCGGCCACCAGGGTAGGTGTTTGTCCAACCAATTA
This sequence comes from Microcaecilia unicolor, assembly GCF_901765095.1. Lineage (NCBI taxonomy): Eukaryota > Metazoa > Chordata > Amphibia > Gymnophiona > Siphonopidae > Microcaecilia > Microcaecilia unicolor. The sequence continues at coordinate 283,756,681 of NC_044035.1, read as the reverse complement.
TGAAATCGTTTTGCCCTAGTATATATGTCATTCCACTATGGGGCAACTTTTAAGTGTGGACAGCAACAAATTCCAGATGAGGGGTCATTTTTCCCTTAGTACCCCCCAATCCTCTATTCGGCCAACCATCATGAAGATGCCATTGATTGATCAAAGAGTGATCCCTAACGCGCCCCTCAAATGAGCATATATCTCCATGTAGTTAACTTGTATAATAAGATAAGGTCTCGCTTCCCCCCAGAGCGCTGATCCCCCCCCCCTCTCATTCACTCCACATTCATCCCAATACATTCAACACCTGGCTTCTGGATCTGGGTGCAATGATGTTTAAGTAAGCTCCCCATACTCTTATGAACAACTTCCTCCTGTTTCCAGAGTGACAGGCCCCTTGTGCTTCCCATAGACTCCTTTTTAAACATTAGTGCCACTGACCTGTTTCCATGTCAGTTAAGATGAAGTCTATCTTATGAGAACAGATCCCTTCTTTCCCAGAATGTTGACCAGTTCCTGTTCCCTGTACCATCATCTCATCCATGCACTGAGACTCTGGAGCTCTGCCTGCCTCTAGGTTCTTGCACATAGAATGAGGAGCATTTCTGAGAATGCTACTCTGGAAGTTCTGGATTTCAGCTTTCTACCTAAAATCCTAAATTTGGCTTCCTGAACTTCCCTCCCATACTTTCGTGTATCTTTACTACCCATATGTACGAAGACAGCCGGCTCCTCCTCAGCACTAGGCAGCACTACCAAGCAATACTTATGTTCATCAGTCACCCAGCTATCTAATGACTGAATCATCAAATGTAATGGTTGCCCTAACCATTCCCTCCTGGGCACATATCCCTGGAGACACATCCTCAGTGTAAGAGGATGTAGCATCACCTTGATCACATTGTTTAACTAGCTAATCAGCGCTGTTAATTGGATTTTAACAAGTAATCAGCACAGAACTTTACGCAGACACAACTCGATACTGTAGTTCAATGAAGAACTGAAAAAATTAAAAACACAATTCAGGAAACTAGAACGTGCATGGAAAAAAGTAAAAGACATACAAACACTCAACACATGGAAACAAATACCAAGGAAATACAAGTACACAATAAGACAGACTAAAAGGTCATACTACAAAACTAAAATTGGGCCGGATTACAAAAACACGAAGAAACTATACCATCTCCTGAACAAACTACTAGACACAACACCGGTCACCACAACCAACACTGACATCCCATCTGCAGACAACCTTGCTAAATACTTCAATGAAGAAATTGCAAACCTACGCAAATCTATACCTCAGGACAAGACAGATATAGAAAACTTCATTAACGATCTAGACCCAACCCCTGGTGAATACCCAGCGGACTGTATCTGGTCAAATTTCACTCTCCTCACCACCGATAGTTACCCAGGCGATTAAAAGATATTCTAACAGCCACTGTCAATTGGACACCTGCCCCAGCTACCTAATAAAATCTGCCCTCCATCGCTTCATAACAGATCTCACATCCCACTTAAACTTCATGTTTCAACAAGGTATCTTCCCTAAAGAAAAAGACAACATCCTACTCACCCCAATACCAAAAGACACCAAGAAAAAAACAAATGACATCACCAACTACCACCCAGTAGTGTCTATCCCATTAGTAGTCAAACTAATGGAAGGATTGGTAACCATACAACTTAATGATTATATAAACAAATTCACAATACTACACGAATCACAATCAGGATTTCGCCCCCTGCACAGCACCAAAACAGTATTGCTTACTCTCCTAGCTAAATTCAAGCGGGAAATAACAATAGGTAAAAGCATTCTTCTCCTCCAATTTGACATGTCCAGTGCTTTCGACATGGTCAACTATAATATACTGCTAAGACTCCTAGATTACTTCGGAATCAGTGGAAATACTCTCAAATGGATCAAGGGGTTTCTAACCATAAGAACATATGTCAAGTGAAATCAAGCACAAACACATCATCACCTTGGAAACCAGACTGCGGAGTACTGCAAGGATCACCATTATCACCGATCCTTTTCAACCTCATGATGACCCCATTAGCCAAGGCCTTATCCATCCAAAGCCTTAACCCATTCATCACGCTGATGACGTTACAATATACATCCCTTACAAACATGACCTGGCAGAAATCACCAATGAAATCAAGCTCAGCTTAAACATCATGAACTCATGGGCAAATGCATTCCAACTAAAACTCAACACAGAAAAGACACATTGTCTCATCATCTCATCCCAATACAATACATACAACCCCACAAACATTAACACCCCAGGTTATACTCTCCCTATCTCAGAAAGCATGAAAATTCTTGGAGTAACAATCGACCGGAACCTCTCACTAGAGACCCAAGCGAAATCCACCATAAAGAAAATGTTTTTCTCAATGTGGAAACTCAAACGCGTGAAACCATTCTTCCCGAGGGAAATATTTCACAACCTGATACAATCAATGGTACTAAGCCACGCAGACTACTGCAATGGAATTTATGCGGGATGCAAGGAACAAATCATAAAGAAACTTCAGACCACCCAAAACACAGCAGCTAGGCTTATATTTGGAAAAACGTGCTTTGACAGCGCCAAACCCCTCTGAGAAAAATTGCACTTGTTTCCAATCAAAGAACGTATTGCTTTCGAAATCTGCATGACAGTTCATAAAATTATTTACGGCGAAGCCCCGGGATACATGACCAACCTCATCGACCTGCCAACAAGAAACACTACTAAATCATCATGATCATACCTAAACCTCCACTACCCAAGCAGCAATGGACTCAAATACAAATCTACTTATGCATCCAGCTTTCCTACTTAAGCAAACAACTATGGAACACATTGCCAAAAGTAGTAAAAACTACGCTCAACCACCTAAATTTCCGGAAAGCACTAAAAGCAAACCTGTTCAAAAAGGCATACCCCACCGACCCAACATAATAAACTGGGGTACCTGCAACATAACGTAACCAAAGATCGTAATACACATATCCTAACTCTTCCTCTTTATGTTCCCCAATGTATTTAGCATACATGAACCTCATTCTACCACAATATCACCTTGTATTTGTTCATACCGGAAATGGCAGACGCCGTTACGGTACTATGTAAGGCACATTGAGTCTGCAAATAGGTGGGAAAATGTGGGATACAAATGTAACAAACAAATAAATAAATAAATAATTAGCAACAAGATTTAGGTGCACAACTCGCTAAGTGTATTCTGTAATGTGGTGCATGTAAATTCTATGTTGCATAGTTGAAAAGTGGGTGTGGTTATTGGCGTGGAATGGGCGGATCATGGGCATTTCTAAAATCTATGCATGTTACACCCACTCCGTGCCTAATTATTGCTTCGGGATTTACACCAGGTTTTAGCTAGCGTAATTGACTGTACTAAATTTAGTTGTGCGGAGCAGCACTTGGTGAATTCTATAACATACGCTTTAATTTAAGGGTTTGTTATAGAATACGCTTTGAATTCTGTGTGGAAATTGAGGCACAATATATAGAATTTAGCCTCTAATGTGTACCCATACATCAGGACTTTTTTTTGTGTCCTCTGAGTAAGAAATTACTTACTACAATCCCTGACTCTGCTTCCAGCATCCAGGCCTTCAGTTTTTTAATCTAAATTAGAGTCAATGGTATCAAAAGCCAGGGAAAAACCCAACAAACAATAATAGAAGGAGAAAAGGAAAGTGATAAATTATTTATTTATTCAACTTTTAATCCACTGAGTCACAATAAGCATCTCAGAGGAGCACAACAGCTAAAAGATACAATCAGTGTACTATTTTAGAATAATCACATTAATCATAAAATCCATTACATCATAAAACCAACTAAACCACAGCTTCTAAAAATCAGACTTCCCACCAACAGCACAAACCTATGACCTATGGAATGCATTCCTGATCCACCACATCTTTAAATATCTGCAAAACTTCAAGAGAATTCCAAATAACTGGACTCACAACCGTAAAAGCCCTCCCTAGAATTAGAACCAGAGTAAACAAGTTACACCAAAGGAACTGATACTCATGTCAGCTGCACAGAATGAAAAGGGCATAATAGAATATAGGTAACCATCCAGTTACCCAAAAAACCAGGGGCAAAACCCTGGATATATTTGAATACAAAGCATGCTGACTAATGGTGTACTGGCAACTAGAACAACTTAAATGAAAAAGGTAAAAGACTATTTCTGTTTCCTATTCCAGAAATCATTTACACTGTTGTAAAATATTAAGGACAAGATTGCAACTTATTCAGAATGCAGCAGCACGGGTGATATTTTCAGCAGATAGATTTACATCAGATACTCCTTTGCTTATCAGGTTATACTGGTTACAGGTGGAAGCTAGGGCTTAGTTTAAATTACTTACAGTTGTGTTTAAAATCATTCAAGGTATTGCACCATTGTATTTAAGTGATCTTGTGCAGTTTTTGCACAGTAACCTATCAATAGGAAGACTCGTGACCTTATGTTGCTAAATTTCCCATCCGTCCGTTTAATAAGATTTAAGAGATTGATTAACTATTCTCTTCATTATTTGGTTGCTTCTTTACCATTAGAAATGTGTATGTTTAGGAAGTATCAGATATTTTGTAAAACTTTAAAAACAATTTTGTTTTATGAATATCTGGATTAATTAAGTATACTATATAGGATTTAAAAAATTTGATTGTTGATTTTTTGTTATGGCAGTATATAATTTTGAGGTTATGCCTTATCTTTACTTGACTTTAATCCGCAATGAACTAGGTTTTGGTATCTGCGAACAATAAGTCGCACATAACATTATGATTTTTTTTTCAAAATTCTTACTTAAAGACTTTCCATAGTCTAGTCACATAAAAATCAATTTACAAAACCAGAACACTGTACCAGTGATTTCATAGTAAGAAATGCTTTGATGTTTCACTTATACGTATATACTGTCATCTACCAGCATTTGCTTATTTCCGATCTGACGAAGAAGGGCAACCTTCGAAAGCTAATCAAGAAATGTATTAAGTTATGTCCAATAAAAAGGTATCATCTTATTATTTTCTTTTCCATGTTTTATTTTGTTTTATTTCTATTGATTAGTTTTGACTTAAAAGAGGACATATGTGGCTTACGTGGTTAGCTATAGAATTTTTTGAAAAGGTGTGTTTTGAGTTCTTTTCTGAACTGAAGATAGTTATTGCACTGTAGAGTGAACTATTTGTTGTTTTGTTGTGTATTGCTGTCTGAAATCAATTACAGTGACTTTACTCCTTTGGCAGCTTATGAGCAAAAACTTCACTAGGCCAGTTTTGTGGCTAGAGATGATAGAGATGTGGGAAACAGAGAAACCAAAGCACTTTCATAAACTGCAGACACAGCCACTGCTTAGTGAAGTGGTGCATATGGTGTATTTTTTTTACTAATATAAAACATTAGCACCAAGAGTTTGATAAAGTTACTTGGTGGTACAGAAAGTGATGTAACATGAGCAAAAGGTCTGTACAAGGACAGGTGCTTCCTAACATATTTACAAATAACCTGGAAATGGGGCAATGAGTGAGATGATCAAATTTGCAGATAATCCAAAATTATTCAAAGTTGTTAAATCACAGGTGGATTGTGAGAAATTGCAGGTGGACCTTGGGAGACCAGAAGACTGAGCATCCAAATGGCAGAAGAACTTTAGTAAAAGTGTGGTAGGATTTTGCACTTACCACTTGGTAACTGTAAATATTAACACACAGTAGTGCAAAACCTGTGTGGTAAATGCATGGTGCATTTCCTGCTTCCATTCTGCAATTACTGCAGAGGGAAGACAGTGCACTGGCACTGTGTTACATGACTGAGCAGATAGTGTGGGCTTGCTGCACTATTGGCCCATTCATTTAACATGGCCTGAGAACTAATTGTCAAAATGACAGCTACTCAGGGCATCACCACCCCTGTCCCCCCCCCCCCCAATCAATCCCCCAATCCTCTGTTTACCTGCTCTGATGCCCTTACTCTGATCCTTCACCTCCAATTTATTCCCCCAAGTCTGATCCTCTACCCTCACCCAATCCCCCAGTCCGATCCTTAATCCACCATCCAATGCCCCCTTTTTTCTCTCAACCCTTGCCCATCTGTTCCTTTAATCCCCTCAAACCCCACAAAGTCCCTCCCATGTAGTAAAGCCCCTTCCACCTTCACCAATCCAATCCACTTCCCACTCTCCCCCCAACTTCTGCGACTTACCAAGAGGTTAGGCCTGGTGATTCTATGGCAAGGAGTAGAAGTGGCACCCCATGCTTCTATTCCATCGGGCGCTGGGTTCAAAATGGCATTGCTGATTCTATAGCGGTAGTCTCATGGTATTATCACTAGGGGTCAACCTGCTATATAAGGAAAAGCGGAAAGCTAATCCCTAATGGTAGTACCACAAGATTATTGCTAGGAATCAGTGACACCATTTTGAACCCAACTCCAGACAGAGTGGGAGTAAGAGGGAACGCTCCCACTCCTTGCCACTGTATCACAAGGTATAATTTCCAGCTAAATCCTGGAGGGAGGGGCAGATCTGTGGTGTGGGGAAAGTAGATTTGGTGATAGGTGTAAAGGTCTTTACTATGTGGGAAGATCTGGGGGAATGAAGGAGAAGATCAGGGGATGGGGAATCAGAAGGGGATATCAAATGGGATGGTAGAGGACCAGAAGGGAGGGATAGGAACAGGGGTGGATTGAATCCTGGAGAAGGGGGATCAGAGAAAGAAGTGGGGGAGCTGATTACGATTAGGGCCATGCCTCAGGAGCACAACTGCATTTACCTCCTTCTCTTGAGGTAGTGGTAGGTGCTCTCATACTATTAGCAGTTGTGACAGCTAGCATGGTACCAATCCATGCACTGTCACCGCCAATCACACCTCCACGCTGCCCAGGTCACACCCAGTTCTCCACATCTTCCTGGGTGTGCTCCAGCTCTGCTTGTTTTCACATGTAGTAGATATTAGTGCAGGTCTGTGCTAATGTCTACCTTTCAATAACACCCACACTAGCTGCTTAACACAGCTTAGTAAAACAGTCCCTTAACGTGGCAAGTGCAATGTGAATAACCCAAAGGATAGCAACACAATGCTAGGTTCCACATTAGGAGTCATCAGCCAGCAAAAGGATCTAGGTGCCATCACAGATAACACATTGAAATCTTCTGCACAGTGTTTGGCAATGGCCAAAGAAGAAAACAGAATAATAGGAAGTATTAAGAAAAGAAATACAGGATAAAAACATATCATAATATCTCTGTATGGTATGACTGCATTACTACTACTACTAGTATTTAGCATTTCTATAGCGCTACAAGGCGTACACAGCGCTGCACAAACATAGAAGAAAGACAGTCCCTGCTCAAAGAGCTTACAATCTAATAGACAAAAAATAAAGTAAGCAAATCAAATCAATTAATGTGTACAGGAAGGAGGAGAGGAGAGTAGGTGGAGGCGAGTGGTTACAAGTGGTTACAAGTCAAAAGCATTGTTAAAGAGGTGGGCTTTCAGTCTAGATTTAAAGGTGGCCAAGGATGAGGCAAGATGTAGGGGCTCAGGAAGTTTATTCCAGGCGTAGGGTGCAGCGAGACAGAAGGCGCGAAGTCTGGAGTTGGCAGTAGTGGAGAAGGGAACAGATAAGAAGGATTTATCCATGGAGCGGAGTGCACGGGAAAGGGTGTAGGGAAGGACGAGTGTGGAGAGATACTGGGGAGCAGCAGAGTGAGTACATTTATAGGTTAGTAGAAGAAGTTTGAACAGGATACGAAAACGGATAGGGAGCCAGTGAAGCGACTTGAGGAGAGGGGTAGTATGAGCAAAGCGACCCTGGTGGAAGACGAGACGGGCAGCAGAGTTTTGAACTGATTGGAGAGGGGAGAGGTGACTAAGTGGGAGGCCAGCAAGAAACAGATTGCAGTAGTCTAAACGAGAGGTGACAAGGGTGTGGATGAGGGTTTTGGTAGAGTGCTCGGAAAGAAAGGGGCGGATTTTACGGATGTTGTAAAGAAAGAAACGACAGGTCTTGGCGATCTGCTGGATATGAGCAGAGAAGGAGAGAGAAGAGTCAAAGATGACCCCAAGGTTTCGAGCTGAGGAGACAGGGAGAATGAGAGAGCCATCAACAGAAATAGAAAACGGGGGGAGTGTGGAGGTGGGTTTGGGGGGAAAAATGAGAAGCTCGGTTTTGGTCATGTTTAATTTCAGGTGGCGTTGAGACATCCAGACAGCAATGTCAGACAAGCACGCTGAAACTTTGGTTTGGATGCAAGGTGAGATATCAGGGGTAGAAAGGTAGATTTGGGAGTCATCAGCATAGAGATGGTAGGAAAAGCCATGGGATGAGATTAATGAACCAAGGGAAGAACTGTAGATAGAAAAGAGGAGGGGACCAAGAACAGAACCCTGAGGTACACCGACAGGCAGAGGGATAGAAGTAGAAGAGGATCCACCAGAGTGCACACTGAAGGTGCGGAAGGAGAGGTAGGAAGAGAACCAGGAAAGGACAGAGCCCTGGAATCCAAGTGAGGACAGGGTATCGAGGAGTATGCTGTGATCAACAGTGTCAAAAGCAGCAGAAAGATCAAGAAGAATGAGGATGGAATAGAGACCTCTGGATTTAGCCAGTAATAGGTCATTGGAGACTTTAGTAAGCGCAGTTTCGGTTGAGTGGAGAGGGCGAAAACCAGATTGTAGTGGGTCAAGAATAGCATGTGAGGAGAGAAAATCAAGGCAGCGGTGGTGAACAGCACGCTCAAGTAATTTGGAGAGAAAAGGGAGGAAGGAGATGGGTCGGTAATTAGAGGGACAAGTAGGGTTGAGTGAAGGCTTCTTAAGGAGAGGTGTGACCACAGCATGTTTAAAGGCAGTAGGGACAGTCGCAGTGGAAAGTGAGAGGTTGAGAATGTGACAGATAAAAGGAATAAGAGCAGGTGAGATGGCATTAAGAAGGTAGGTGGGAATGGGTTCAGAGGAACAGGTGGTACATTTTGAGGAAGAAAGGAGAAGTGTAGTTTCCTCTATAGTAACTTCAGGAAAGGAGGAAAAGGAATGAGGGGAAGGAGAGAGAGGGGAACGGACTAGTGGAGGGAGAGGTGGCGAGGTAGAGAATTCAAGGTTTATCTTTTGAACCTTGTCGTGAAAGAATTCAGCAAGGGTCTGAGGAGATAATGAAAGGGGAGTTGGGGGAGAGAGTTCAATGTGGTGAAGAGAAGTCGAGGGTTAGAGCCAAGAGAGTTGGTCAGTTGGATATAATAATCCTGTTTGGCGCGTAAAAGAGCAGATTGGAAGGAGGTCAGCATGAACTTAAAGTGTAAGAAATCAGCAAGGGTCTGAGATTTCCGCCAGAGGAGTTCAGCGGAGCGGGTACAGGAACGTAGGTAGCGGATATTAGAAGTCAGCCAAGGTTGGGGTTTTGTACGCCTTATAGGGTGGGTCATCAAAGGTGCAAGAGTGTCTAAGGCAGAGGATAGAGTATTGTTGTAAGAAGAAACAGCCTCGTTGACAGACGTGGATGGTGCCACTGTAGAGAGGAGGTTTGAAACATGGGAGGATAGAGATGAAGGGTCAATATCGTAAAGATTCCTAGATAAATTAGATAAGATAGGACGGGACTGGGAGGGAGGAGATTTAAGTGTGAAAGTTATAAGATGGTGATCAGAGAGGGGAAGATCAGAGGCAAGGAAACTAGAGGGTGAACAGTTGGAGATGAAGATGAGATCAAGACAGTGACCATTTTGATGAGTGGGGGAGGTGGAGCATAGTTGGAGATTAAAGGAGGATGTTAAAGTGAGTAACTTGGAAATATAAGAGTTGGAAGGATCATTAGCAGGAATATTAAAGTCACCAAGGATGAGAGAGGGGGAGGAAGGATCATGGAAGAAGGCAAGCCAGGCATCAAAGTCACTGAGAAAGGATGAAAGGGACTTATCAGGGGGACAATAAATGACTGCTATTCGAAGAGGCAGAGGAGAGAAAAGGCGGATAGAGTGGACTTCAAAGGAGGAAAAACAGTGAGATTGAGGTGGAAGAAGGGGTTGAAATCTGGAGGAGGGAGAGAGAAGTAGTCCAACACCGTCCCCACGACCAACAGGGCAAGGAGTATGTGAAAAAAGATAACCACCATGGCAGAGGGCTGCGACAGAAGCAGAGTCATCAGGGCAGAGCCAGGTTTCTGTTATGGCGAGCAGATGGAGGTGACGCGAGATAAAGAGGTCCTGGATATAGGGGAGTTTTGTTGGAATGTATTGTATTTTACATGCATTGCCTGTCACCTATTATTTCTCTGTGATTACTCTGTGACCTCTGATGTGAATTACTTAGAGAGGTCACACCCATGCAACTTCCTGTGGGGGTTAGGCACAGCACATGGTGCTCATGTTCTCTCCTAACCTGAGAGGATCTATGGTGGTGTGAGCATCCATTACCATCTAAGCACATGGAAAGAGCTGATAATACAAATGTATAGTATTATGTATATATAAGCCTGTCTGATTATAATCTAACTACAAACTGTGAGTAAACAGATGTTTTGTTACTTCAACTTTAAAGTGACTCAGCAGTGAATTATTCTGGGGTATGTGAGAGAGATGAAGAAAGAAATTAACATTTCTAAAGCTGAAGCTGTGTGTATAAAATCTGCTAATTATTTACTACAAATAATCCAACAAAAGGGTTATGGGCCCAGGCTCAGGAATTGAAAAAGAAGAGAAATATTACCAGGCAGTAAAAAAGCCACATTTTTCTCTTAAGTTTTAAAAGAAAGATTCAGTCTGTCTCTCTCTCCCCCCACACACCAAACAGAAGGCTAAGAAAATGGCTGAGGGAGGAAATTCACCATTTTTCTACTCTCTCAAGGTGCCTAAATTAACTGAATTTAATTATCAGCAATGGGAACTAAGATTCATATGTCTCCTTCAAGCAAAAGGATTAAATATATGCTTAGACCAAAACAGAACAGCTGAAAATATGGCTGAATGGGACAATGCAAACTATTATGTGAAGTGCATGTTTTTGGAAGCTCTCTCAGAGAAACAAGCCATATTAGTGGAGGGAAAAGATACACCAAAGGACATTTTATATAAACTGAGAACTATGTATGCAACTACATATGCAAAGCAGCAACCAATTTGGTTAGCAGAGTTGAATGAAACCAAATTAAGGGATAAAAGTAAATGTAATGATCACATTATGCATCTTATGTCTTCATTTCAAAAGTTAGAACTTTCTGGAATTCCCATGTGTGATGCATTGAAAAGAGCATTTCTTTTTGCCTCACTATCAAGGAAGTTTGATGTTTTTAGGTCTGTAAATGAAGCCATTGAAGGGCAATCTTTTGAACAGGCAACATCAAAACTAAGGCAGGAATGCATAATAAATGATTCTGAGGAGATGTGTTTTCAAAGACAGTCAGAGAGAAATGAAACAAATTTCTTGGCAAAGAATAGAGGAAGGCGGAGCTATGGGAAAACTCCACCCAAGGGCAAGCTGATTTGCTACTCATGTGGAAAGGAGGGACATGTATCTAAATGGTGTAAGGAAACACAAAACACTCCCTCTAGCTCACCTAAGCCAATGGAACTAAAGAATTTTCAAACCAGGAAATGTATGAAGGACAATAATAAACAAAAGGGCTTTCTAATGGCAGAAAAATCTTTGACTATGGTAAATAATAATTCAAATGAAAGTACTTGGATTTTGGATTCAGGGAGCACATGCCATTTAACCAATTCTAAGGATTTCTTTCAGGAAATGAGTCCAGAAGAAGGTATTCTTAAAACTGCAAACGCAGGGACTGCTAAGATCCAAGCAAGAGGCATTGGATTCTTAAAATGCAAAGTGTCTAATGAAGTTAAAGAAATTCCTGTAAGTGATGTCTTGTATATTCCCCAAGCAGTTTGCAATATGCTTAGTGTATCTACATTAGATAAGAAGGGATTTGCGATTCATTTTGAAAATAGTAAGTGCACAATCTCTAAAAATGATGAAGTGTATGCTGAAGCTTTTATGCATAATGATGTTTATAAACTGAGCATTTCAGGTGAAGCCTCACATATGGCGCAAGTAAGGAAGAATGATGGTAAATGTAGTCTGGAAATCTGGCACCGCCGCCTGGGACATCGTGATTTTAAGGTGATCCAGGATCTTTACAGTAAGCAACTAGCCACTGGCATTCAGATAAGTGCAGATGCTGGTAAAATGGAGAAATGCATAGACTGTGTTACTCAAAAAGGTGTGAGACCCTCATTTCCTGCATACACAGGAAATAGGAGTAATAAAGTACTGGACTTAATACACAGTGACTTATGTGGACCGTTTAATATCCCATCATTGGGAAATAACAGATTTGTGCTAATATTCTTGGATGATTTCTCTAGATATTGTGTGGCCTATTTGCTGAAAGAAAAAAGTCAAGTCACAGACATGCTGAAGAAATACGTAGCCATGGTGAGCAATAAATTTGAAAGAAAACCAAAGGTTCTTCAGACCGACAATGGTGGTGAGTTCACTTCACAAAGCATGCGCACATTTCTAGAACAAGAAGGCATTCAGCATATCACAACAGTAGCTTATACACCAGAGCAAAATTCTGTTGCAGAGAGAAAATTTAGGTCACTTGTGGAAATGACCAGATGTATGCTGTCAGATAGCAATCTCCCTAAAAGACTATGGGGGGAAGCCATTCTCACAGCAGTGTACCTACAAAACAGAATGCCAACTAAAGGCGCTGAGCGCACACCACATGAGACATGGCATGGTAGGAAGCCAAACCTGTCACACATAAGAACATTTGGAAGTACAGCATATGCTCATGTACCAAAGCAAAGAAGGCATAAGCTGGATTCCACAACAGAAAGGGGCATTTTAGTTGGCTATGCTCCAGGACACAAAGGATATAGAATTTTAAATCTGAAAACTGGCATTGTTGGCATAAGACATGTTACATATTTTGATGAAAACAAAAGGGTTGATAAAGGCTGGATTATCCCAGATGAGCCTTATCATCCAGAATATGAAACTAGAACCATAATAGACATGCCAGTGTATATAAATGCCATACCAAGGCAGATGTCTGAAAGCAACTCACCTGTATCTAACGAGGAACAGGCAGAGGAAGCAGACACAGAAAGGATCATTGAAGGAGACAGTACAGTTGGAGAAGGGGAATCAATTGGAGAAGAACTCTCAGATTTAGAGGATGCGGAAAGGTCAGACCAACCTGTTGTCAGACGCTCATCCAGGGAAAACAAAGGTGTTCCACCCCCAAGACTGTCTTACCTAACAAAGTCAGCAGAAGCTCAAGAGCCCTTAACATGGGATGAGATTGAGAAAATGCCAGCAGAAGAAGCTGCTGAATGGCATAAAGCTGCACAAGAAGAAATTGATGCATTGGATAAAAATAATACTTGGATTCTTACAAAATTACCTCCTGGCAAGAAAGCTATAGGATGCAAATGGGTATTCAAGTTAAAAAGGAATGCACAAGGAAAAGTGGAAAGGTATAAAGCCAGATTAGTCGCAAAGGGATATCTTCAAAAATATGGAAAAGATTTTGATGAAGTGTTTGCACCTGTAGTGAAACACACGACAATTAGAACACTTCTGAGCATTGCAGTCTCAAAAGGCATGCAAGTCAACCACATTGATGTGAAAACAGCGTTTCTGCATGGAGATATAACTGAAGACTTGTACATGGAACAGCCAACAGGTTTCATAAATACAAAACAAAGACAGCTAGTATGTAAATTAAACAAAGGTATTTATGGATTAAAGCAAAGTGCAAAATGTTGGAATGATAAATTGCATGAAATATTGACAAATTTAGGATTTAAGCAAGGTGAAGCAGATAAATGCTTGTACACTAGGTGCACAAATGGACAATATGCATACATTTTAGCTTTTGTTGATGATCTGCTCATTGCAAGCAAAAGTGAGCAAGAGTACAAGGACATTGTAAAATATTTAAACCTCAATGTTGAGATAAAAGAACTTGGTAATGTGTCATACTATCTTGGTATAGAAATTGAGAAACAAAATGATGGTTCTTATCTTCTAAGCCAGAAGCAGAAAATAAATGAGCTTATTGAAAGCTTAGGTATGCAAGATGCCCAAGTTGTAAGCACTCCCATGATCACTGATTTTCTGAAGGATGAAACAGTAAGAGAACCTTTACCAGATAACATCCAATATAGATCAGCCATAGGTAAGCTTTTATATCTAACTACCACATACAGGGCTGATATAGCAAATGCAGTAGGAATTTTGAGCAGAAGGGTCAGCTCACCTACCAAATCAGATTGGACTGCAGTTAAAAGGATGGTAAGGTATTTAAAGGGTACCATTGATTGTAAATTAAAGATTTCAGCCAATAGTAATCCAAAACTAATATGTTACTGTGATTCAGATTGGGCAGGGGATCATTCTGATTATAAATCCACAAGTGGATATGTGTTTATGTATGGAAATGTACAAATTTCATGGGCCAGTCATAAACAAAGTATTGTGAGTCTGTCTTCCACAGAAGCTGAATATGTGGCCATATCGGAAGCGTGCAGAGAACTGATGTGGATTGAAAAACTTTTGCTGGATTTTGGAATAGCTGAGCAGAGACCAATCCAGATAATGGAAGATAATCAGAGCTGCATCCGGCTGTCACAGAATGACAAGGTTCAGTCACGCACCAAGCACATCGCAACGAAATACCACAACGTGCGAGAGTTGGCGAAAGAAGGGGTCATCAGTCTAGACTATTGTCACACCAGTGAGATGACAGCTGACATCATGACCAAACCGTTACCCAGAGAACATTTTGTGAATCTGCGTATAAAGCTTGGACTTTGTATGAATAAATAATTGCATGACAGTTATGCATGAGAAGGGGTTTGTTGGAATGTATTGTATTTTACATGCATTGCCTGTCACCTATTATTTCTCTGTGATTACTCTGTGACCTCTGATGTGAATTACTTAGAGAGGTCACACCCATGCAACTTCCTGTGGGGGTTAGGCACAGCACATGGTGCTCATGTTCTCTCCTAACCTGAGAGGATCTATGGTGGTGTGAGCATCCATTACCATCTAAGCACATGGAAAGAGCTGATAATACAAATGTATAGTATTATGTATATATAAGCCTGTCTGATTATAATCTAACTACAAACTGTGAGTAAACAGATGTTTTGTTACTTCAACTTTAAAGTGACTCAGCAGTGAATTATTCTGGGGTATGTGAGAGAGATGAAGAAAGAAATTAACATTTCTAAAGCTGAAGCTGTGTGTATAAAATCTGCTAATTATTTACTACAAATAATCCAACAAGTTTGCTACAGATAAAGCGGGCATTCCATAGGGCGCAAGAGAAGATCAGAGAAGAGGAGGGGAGTAGAGGAATAGAGATGAGGTTAGAGAAGTCGCGGTGAGATCTGTAGAGTTGGGATAATAATTGGTGAGGAGGGCCAGGATTGGGATTGATGTCACCGGCTGAGAGTAAGAGAAGGAGTAAGAGAGCGGAGGAGAGTAGGAGAGGTGTGACCACGAAGGCGTCGAAGGCGAGAGGTATTTAGGTGGAATGGGGAAGGCAAAATGGAGGGAAGAAAGAGACAGAGATTAAAAGCCAAGAGGGAGGAAGAGGGTAGCAGAGAAGGTGAGGTGATGAAGTCAATGGATGGGCAGTGAGTTCCTGTAGTGGAGAGAGGTAGGGGGTGAGGGTAAAGATTAGGAAGGGACAGGGCTAGGAAGATTATGTGAATAGGGGCCATAAACGACTGAGGTACTTTAGCAACTGGGAAGAAGATTAGATGTAAAGAGAAAAATGCCCCGTGCGCCGTTAGGCGCGTGGCACCTAGAGCGGAGGCCCTGAGTGGATTGGAGTGGACCTGGGTGTCACCCCAGAGAAGGCTGTAAGGATATGCAGATGAGCTGCAAGTCCTCCACAGCACCTGAAAGGCAGCCGGTGGTAGAGCTGGGCACCTCTCAGCTGAGGAGAGGCTTACCAGAGGTTAGGCCGAAGCCAGCATTCCTCCCCCTGAGGGTCGCCTGATCCTGCATCTTATGTATTGTATGCAATTCTGACTGACACATCTTAAAAAAGAAATAGTGGAATTTGAAAAGGTATAGAGAAGGGTCACCAAAATCATTAAGGGGATAGAATGACTCTCATAAGAAGAAAGACTATGGACGTGGTCTTCTTTTGGAGAAGAGACAGCTGAGATATGATAGAGGTTTATAAAATTGTTTACTTTTTCAAAAAGTACAAATGCTAAAGCATATGCCCTAAAGTTACATAATAGTATGTTTCTTAAAAATTGGAGATTTTTGCTTTTCACTCAACAAATAGTTAAGCTCTGGAACACATTGCCAGAGGATGTGGTAAAAGCTGTTAGTGTAGCTAGGTTTAAAATAAGGTTTGGACAAATTCCTGGGAAAAAAAAGTCCCATAAATCATTATTTAAGTAGACCTGCAAAATCCCACTGCTTATTTCTGGCAGTACCAACCTGGAATCTGGTACTTTTTGGGATCCTACCAGGAACCTGTTATCTGGGTTGGGTACTGTTGAAAACAAGAGGCTGGGTTAGATGAACCTTTAGTCTGATCCATTATGGCAATTCTCAGGGGTCCTTTTATTAAGGTGCACCAAAACATGGTCTGCACTGGTGTCGATGCGTGCAGGACCATTTTTCAGTGCACCTGCAAAAAAGGCATCTTTTTGGGGGGACTGAAAATGGATATGCGGCAAAATAAAAATTGGCGCTTGTCAATTTTGGGCGAGACCTTACTGCTACCCATTGACCTAGCAGTAAAGTCTCACGCATTAACTGGGCAGTAATTGTCAGCGCTCGTACAATGCTGATTACCGCCCGGTTAGGACCACGTGACAGAAATTTTCCGGGGCACATAGTGGGCATGCAAAGAATATGAAATTGCCACCCGGGCCATGCGGTAGCCAGGTGGTAGTTCAAAATTGATGCACATAGGACGCATGTGCGCGCCTACATGGCTTAGTAAAAGGGTCCCTTACATTCTTAAGTCAGAGGGTACCGAGTGTTGCACAGTATTCCATAAGCAGAGGCTCTTATTCACAATGGCAAGTAGAGTCACAGCCGCTAACATGAGCTAGTATGATATAATAAGTAGCAGACAGAGACGGAGTGAGAGTGAAAGTAAGAGTGAATGCTTTTTTATAATGGAAAAAAATACTACTAAAAGAAAAAAACTAAATATGCAGAGTATTGCCCAATCACATATTCTCATGTAGATGAAGACTGTCAGGCTTATTTTTGAAAGTGATCGCCGAGCATCTTCCGACATAAATCGGGAGATGGCCGGCGATCTCTCAAAAGCGGCAAAATCGGTATAATCAAAAGCTGCTTTTTTGACACCATCGTCGCTTTCCCGTCACCGAGCCAGCGAAAGTTCAAGGGGGTGTGTCAGCGGCGTAGCGAAGGCGGGACATGGGCGGGCATGAGCGTGGCTACCAGATGGCTGGCTTTCGCGGATATTGGAAAAAAAAAGTGGCGTTAATCAGTATTTCGCCGGGTTTACTTGGTCCTTTTATTTTCACGACCAAGCCTCAAAAAGGTGCCCCAACTCACCAGATGACCACCGGAGGGAATGGGGGATGACCTCCCCATACTCCCCCAGTGGTCACCAACCCCCCTCCCACACTAAAAAAAATAAAAATAAAAACCTTTTTTGCCAGCCTGTATGCCAGCCTCAAATGTCATACCCAGCTCCCTGACAGCAGTATGCAGGTCCCTGGAGCAGTTTTTAATGGGTGCAGTGCACTTCAGGCAGGCAGACCCAGGCCCATCCCCCCCTACCTGTTACACTTGTGGTGCTAAGTGTTGAGCCCTCCAACCCCCCCAACCCACTTTACCCACATGTAGGTGTCCCCCTTCACCCATAAGGGCTATGGTAATGGTGTAGAGTTGTGGGGAGTGGGTTTGGTGGGGATTTGGGGGGCTCTGTACCCAAGGTAAGGGAGCTATGCACCTGGGAGTTATTTGTGTATTTAAAAAAAAATTTTAGAAGTGCCCCCTAGGGTGCTCGATTGGTGTCCTGGCATGTCAGGGGGACCAGTGCACTACAAATGCTGACTCCTCCCACGACCAAATGCCTTGGATTTCACTGGGTATGAGATCGCCGGCATTTTTTCCATTATTGCTGAAAAACAAAACCGGCCATCTCAAACCCGGTGAACACTGGCATTTGGTCGAGCCAAACCGTATTATCAAAAGAAAAGATGGCCGGCCATCTTTTTCAATAATACGGTTACGGCCAGCTGTTGCGCTGCCACCAAAATACATCACCGGCGATCTATTTTGCCGGTACCATTCGATTATTCCCTTCTTTGCTATTTTAGTTTTCATTGAAAACAAAACAAAAACTTGATGTTGAATCTTTGCATTTGGGTTTGAGACTCTGACATATCCATTCCTTGCTGCCCAGATTTTCCAAGAATGCCATGGTTTTGTCTACAGACCTAGGATCAGTGGCGTAGCAGAGGGGGGGGCTGCCACCCGGGGCGGGGCAGTTCGCCGTTGCACCCCCCCCCCCGGGTGCAGCACGATGACATACCCCCTCGGCGCATCGACCCCCTCCCCCCCGACCAGCTCCCGCACCCTACCTTTAAAAAGAATATCGGAATGCGCCTGCCCTGCACGTAAAAGAAATGTGGACCGTCGAGCCTTCTCTCGCTCTGTCCCGCCCTTGCGGAAATAGGAAGTTGCATCAGGGTGCGGGAGCTGGTTGGGGGGGTGTCGATGCACTGAGGGGGGGAGCTGGCAGGGAGCACCCCCCCCCCCCCCGAGCTGACACCCGGGGCGGACCGCCCCTCCCGCCCTCCCCTTGCTACGCCACTGCCTAGGATTGGTCTCAACTGATCCACAAAGGAGTTACAAATATATTAGAATAAATGTTTGATACTGACATGGGTTCAGAGTGAAAGTACAAGGACTGTACTATGTCATTCTGTCTATAAGTATCTATATAATCCATATTGATAGAGTATGTATGTATAATTTACATTTCAGCTGCTATAGTATCTGTCATAAGTCTCTAATTCTCTGGTTCCACTTATTTATGTACACCAACCTGCTCATCAATATAATTCTGTATTCACAAATATTAGGGCTATTACATCTATTGAAATCTTTCAAACAACGTATCTCCATCTCTAAAATATCTACCTAGAGGTCTTAATCAAAAGTTTTTTTTGCATAGACTCAGAATGAGGAGTCTTTTTGACTACGGCCCATTATGTCAGCCTATTAATTTATCTGTCTCCACAGTACAATATTTAGATTTCAAAGCATTTCTCTTCTTGAAAGGTGCATACTAATGCCTGAGAAATGGCTGTATTCCCAGAGAAATTAACGAAACCAGCCGGCTGCTGAATTGCTCTCTCAGTTCCACACTGGAACAAAAAAAAAAAAAGCCAGACTGGGCAGTAGGTAATAACCAGCAGACGGTTCCTTCCATTTCAGCAGAAGGCAGAGGTGGGGGAAGGCAAAAGTGGAAGCAGTAGGGAGAAATGGAGTGAGGAGTCACTGATGCATGGCTAAGGCAAGAAGACAGCTCAGGCTTATTATAGACCCTTGCCGATAATAACATCTAAATCAAACCACAGACTGAAATGCCCCCAAGGATCTGCTTCTTTCATTTCTAAAGTTATGGGGGCATTTGACACCGAGGCAGATCAAATATCACCACTAGCTTGCGTGCAAATATTCACTTAAACAATGTAGCACGCTCAAATCTGAGTTCAAATTTCAGGAGAGCGTGTGCTGTGAAAGCAACTAATCACGATGTCCACTTACACTCTCACAATAGCCCTAAGTAGTCATGGTTGATTTACTTCAATTTGTTTTTACAGGGTTTGAGTCAAGATAAATTTATGTTTTGGGTATAGGATAGTGGTACCAGTCACAAAATCACCACAACATCCAAAATAGAAGGGAGTGTGCTTGTTAATACACCTATCCCTTGAACTCCCAGGGCTGAGAGGTACACTTAGTGCAGGTCAGTGACTCTACAGTCAGCTTTGTTCTCAGTGCAGAACTGCTTTCCAACCTGCTCCAGGAGGCATTTTCCTGGATGGGTTTTAGCTTTCAAGATTTGAAAAAGAATATTAAAAGACATCAAAGCAAAACATAGATGTTATTACCGCTACATAAATTTATGGCTATTAGAAGACGAAAATACTGTTGGTAATATAATTATTCAAGAGTATAGAAGGAGTGAAAAAATCTCTGCAGTACACTGCCTTTTCTTAGCAAGTATCGCTGTATAAAGCAGAAAAATCAGTGGTGCAATGTTTGTAGGATTTCACAGTAGCAGAATGCAATTAGGTAGATGTGCTGTTAAGTACATTTTTTATGGAGTTGTATTTATATATTTCTTTTTTTTTTTTACATATACATCAAGTGATCTATTAATTATCAAGTTGTGTAAAAGGCGAGTTTATGCCACACCTTGATTTACCATGGGAGTCAGCAATCTGTGGTATAAGAATCCTGCAATTTTTGTGAGCAACCTTTCAAGCAGTCTTATTCCAGCAGCCCAGGAGCATTGGGCCTCAAAGCTGGGCCGGTCTTACCCCCTGATCTAGCCCCCCCCCCCCATCCCCTCCTCCCAAAAGGGTCTATCAGTAGTTTCTCTGGTGGTCTAGTGGTCTTTGGGCAGGAGCGATCCCCAATCACTCTTGCCCTGACTGGCACACCTACTACTACTAGGGGTCATGTTTCCTTATGTAGGGGCTGGGGACTTGATTAGGGGTGGGAAAAAGTGATTGGGGTTGGGGTGACAACACAGGCTCTGCAGGCTCCGGCCCAGGATGCTCACCAGCATGGTAATATAACCCCAGCAAGAAAAGCTATGTTAGAGCCCTTAAAGACACATTAAGGGGCAAATAATGTGACTTAAGGCCCTAATGCAGCTTGATAACTTCCCTCCTAAATGATTAAATGGAATGGAATACCTGTTGTATGCTTTAAAGCAGAAGTATCAGTGCTACACCAAGGAAGTGTCTGCTTCAGATGTCTGATACCTAGAAAGTGTCAGCACCGGGCATATGAAATATCAACATGTCTAATACAGATGTGGTATATGGAAGCATCTGTTATGGTATTATGTATATGATGTTGACATTACCTCAGCTGGTGGGGATCAGATTCTTGGGAGACACTAGCTTTTGGCATAAGCCAAAATAGGATTCCAATTCATCTTTTTTTTTGGTTAATAGGTTGCAAAACAGAAAAGTTGTTAATATTTCCCAAAACATAAGATGCCAACTAAGAAGGGAATGATTTTTAGGGTTAACAGAAAGACAAATATATAATCCTATTTCCACAGACATAAACCAGGAGAAAAATACCAAATAAATCACCCTAATGCATCTTTGTAAACTAACCCTCCTGTTTACAAAGCTGCACGGCAAATGCCATCATAGCCCATTCAAAGTGAACGGGCTGTGTCGGCATTACCACACCGGCAGCCACTAGCATGGCTCTGTAAAGGGGGGTTAGTTAATTTATTAAATCCATAGGCATACAAAGAACAACTTTAATAGTGGAGACTATTTTGACAGATCCACGTACTATATACAAGCTGCTTTAATTAATGTTTCTGTTATCACCACTCTTTCTAAACCTCATGTAGCATCAGTCTTTCCACTATATCAATCTTGTTATTTAAGCTACCAGCATTTGAGTGACGACATTTCTTACCAAATGTGTTGGCCCTCTCTGTATTTCATCTGCCATCACTGACACTGCTCTGTTTGTAATCTGTGGTCTTTGTTATCTGCAATTCATTTCAGCTTGGAAACAGTTACCAAAAATCTGCATTACTTCTTCCAAAAATAATAGAAAAGGAATGAAGACTACTAGATATAATAACCATCTTGCTTCACCCCTCCCCCTTCACATCATACCTCTATAGTAGATAGAGGGTATGATGTGAATGGGGGAGGGGTTGCAGTAAACGTATCCTAGGGAGTCAGGTTTTCAGAATATCACAATGAAAATGCATTATGTAACTTTGCATGTGCTTATTCTCTGGTTTGCATGTGTTTGGTTTGCTACTACATATTTTTTTTAACATCTTTATTAAGTTTCACATAACAGAGTAATAAAATGTGGAATCCGTTTTTGAATTGGTCCTCATACATATTCATTGTGAATATCCTGAAAACCCGACTGGCTGTGGGCTCCCCAGGACATGCCTGGAAACAAAATCAGCCTGTCTCAGCGGCTGCTGATGGCAGTCTAAGCACTGTGGCACTTTGATAAATCATACCAGATATTTGGAACAACATCAGCAAAGTACCAGGAAGACCTTTAGTACATATTCCTCCTCATTCTACAATCTCGAGTGCAAATTTACACATCTTGAGCATGTATTTTATAGAATATTAGCAGTTATGTGTGTAAATTAATTGCCTAATTAGGCACAAATTGGCAATAACAACCAATAATTGGAGCTAATTGGCACAAATTTGAAGTTAAGCACATAACTGCACTTAGGCAGTATTCTATCATTTTAGTGCCTAAATTCAATAGCACATAACTGCATGAGAGGTATGGACATGGGAGGGGCATGGGTGTAAGCAGGGGCATGCCAGGCACTCATGCACCAAGCTTTTAAAATGCTCTCAGTTATGCATTTAGGTACAACCATTTATGCCTGCCATAGTGCTTGCATTAGTGCTCACACCTAAAGGTATGCATGTAAATGTGGACTTATGCTAGTGTTCTATGAACAGCAATTATATGTTTAATTGGCATTATAGAATTCACATTTACACACTTAACTGTAGTGAACTATAGAGATTTACCCCCAGTGTGTCGGATTTATCCAAATCCTTTTGTAGACTGAATGATACAGAATCTCTTTCTGTAGTTCCAGCAGATGGCATTGTGTACAGCAGGCAGCACTGTGGACGCCCCAGACCATATTCTGCTGGTTGAGAGACCCCAGCACTGCAAGGCCACGTCCCTGCTGTTTCAATGTTGAGTTCCAGTGTTGTGGATGCCCCAGACCATCTCCTGCTGGTTGAGAAGCCCTCAGCACTACAAGGCTACATCCTGTGGCACATGCCCATTGGCATGTAACAAAAGGGGAATGGGCAAAGGAGCAGGTCCTGCCCCTTTGGAGCCTCTTTAGAGCAACTAAGAAGCAAGGCGCAGGTTCCCTTGCTCCTCTATGGGGAAATGCAAAAGAGCCAGGGGGAGGACTGCACAGGTTGCCATTAATCATAGACTGATGGACTTCTAACTATGGCAGGCCATGGTGTAACCCCATGGGCGTTATGCAGGTCACAATAAGAGAGGAATGGATTAGATAGTGCGGCAAAGCTCCAATAAAACACAGACTGAGAGTTAGCAGATTATTTAACAGTGCAGTCTTTTGCAGTGTATACTTTATTTGTCATTGCACTCAGGGCCAACCTAAGAAATAAGCCAGCATTTGCCTTCAAGATAAACAGGCCTCCAAATGAGAAACAGTCTTTTCTGCCCACTTTGGTAATCAGTCTAATTTTTTCAAGCAAAGCTCCAAAGAGTGTGCAGTGCAGGCAGAACCTTTAAAGTAAATGAAAGAAAATAAGTCCAGCACAGCTCTGCAGCTAACAATCATAACTTTTCTCAGAATGTAACTTCAAACAAAATATCAGTTCCATGCCATCTTTAAGCAAACAGTTAAAGGTTGGGAAGGCTTCAGTGTGCCTCACAGTAGAGTTTAACAAGCAAAGGTGTGGAACAGAAGCACCACACCCCTCTCTCATATGGACCTCTCTCTTCCTCTCTCTCTTTCTCCTGTAGAAACAGTAATAGAGAAATCCACCCAAGAGTATATTAAGCCCAACAAATTCTTTCAAACTCAAGAGTAACAGGAGATTCCCCTCCCCCTTCAGAGGCTAGGCATTTCCTCCCTTTGGGTTACTCAACAGGAAGCCCATCAACTGGCTTCCTTCTCAGAATCTAGGCATTTCTTCCCTTAGGGTTTCTTTCCTAGTCCACAGGAAGCCCTTCAGCTGGCAGCATTCTCAGGAGTACATAAGTACATAAGTAGTGCCATACTGGGAAAGACCAAAGGTCCATCTAGCCCAGCATCCTGTCACCGACAGTGGCCAATCCAGGTCAAGGGCACCTGGCACGCTCCCCAAACGTAAAAACATTCCAGACAAGTTATACCACGTTCTCCGGCAACGAATTCCAGAGTCTAATTACACGTTGGGTGAAGAAAATTTTCTCCGTTTCGTTTTAAATTTACCACACTGTAGCTTCAACTCATGCCCTCTAGTCCTAGTATTTTTGGATAGCGTGAACAGTCGCTTCACATCCACCCGATCCATTCCACTCATTATTTTATACACTTCTATCATATCTCCCCTCAGCCGTCTCTTCTCCAAGCTGAAAAGCCCTAGCCTTCTCAGCCTCTCTTCATAGGAAAGTCGTCCCATCCCCACTATCATTTTCGTCGCCCTTCGCTGTACCTTTTCCAATTCTACTATATCTTTTTTGAGATACGGAGACCAGTATTTCTTCCCTTAGGGTTACCTTCCCAGCCTACAGGAAGTCCATACACTGGCTGCAAGTCCATCTGCCCCTCCTCCCTCTATGCTTGCTCCTCTGCACTTTTCTAGCACAGAGCTGGGTGGAGGTCAGAGACAGAGACAATCAGAAGCTCTTGGATACAGCATGTACTGACTGTCCTCCCAGGAAACTGGTTGGGACCTTCCTCCCCTGTGATTCTTAGAGATCCACCCCAGTTTCTTGGAATTGCCTACTTCGAGACTGGCTTTCCTCTCTCCCCTCCCCCAGGGTCAGTAACCTTCTATGCAACATAGGGAAAAGAGGAGACATCATTTTTAAAGGCAAATTCTTGATGAAAGTGGGGGTGTCTGCCTGGGACTGCTTCCTTCTTTCCACTATTGGCTCTTAAGGACTGACAATTTTCCACTTCAGTACCTGCCAGCCACAGGACTGCTGCAGCCTAAGGAAAAATCCTTTCCCAATCGAGGGCCTTCGTTCTGGGTATTCTTCCCCTTCTTTTAGCTCTAAACCCCTCCTGTAGCTCCTTATGTGTGAATCCGGTAGGATCAAGGTTAATGTTGACATGGAGACAGTGTCTTAATCATCACATAGGCTACACAACCACTTCTGAATGTGAGTATCACATCCATGTCTGGAGTTTCTCTTTCCCCTAGGGGCCGTATCCCTCCCCCCCCCCCCCCAACCTGTTTTTCCTAATGTGGTAAGCAGTGAACCTCTGCAGGAAGCTGCTCCGGATCCGAAAGCAGAAGTTGCAGAAGGATACTTTCTTTTGAATCAGCAATTTTCAAGTAGTGGGACTAAGGGCAGTGATATAGTCAAGATACCAACTCCGGTTTCTCTTTCAGTCTCTTTAGCTCCCTCTGATCTTAGCAATTTACAGGAGGTTTCATTAAAAGACATATTTTTGGGTATTCATAGAGTTGAGAAATCTCTCCAGGAGAATCTCATTAGTACTGGAAAATTTACTGAAGAAACTGTTATGAAATGTATGGATCAAAAGACTAAAATTAAGACCATGAACTTGTGCTTTGAGAAAGTTGAGTCTCAAATAGGAACCTATAGTGCTACAGTTACATCAATGATTAAAGATAGTCTATCTATTCATTTTCAATTAGAATCATTTGAGAACTCAGTGAAAACCCGCAACTTGAGAATCCTGAATTTTCCTGTGACTCATTTGTTAGCACCATTAGAAATCTTTAAAATGTATATGAAGGGTGTACTTCAACATACTTATGAAGATTCTATGGTTGCTAAACTGTATTATATACCTATGGGCTCTAGGCAAATTAGTGATAAAAAAATAGGAACATGTGATGTAATCGCTTCACCAGATAGTTTGGATTTATCTAGATTTTTAGAATCCTTGCAAGAACTTTTTTCCAAAAGAGCGACCTTATTGGTGTCATTGAATAAGGAAGAATACAAGATGCTAATTTTGAAGACTTATTTCACTAAAAAATATGTGTTATTCTTTGGTCAGAAAGTTACTATATTCCATGACATGGCCCAACCAACACAGTTGCCTCGTAAGGCTTTCCTATAGCTCAGGCCTCGTGTCCTGGATGTGGGAGCCATTTTTTTTCTTTAAATTTCCCTGCAAATGTCTGGTCACGTCAGAAAATAATTCTTATGTTTTCTTAGATCCTACTCTTAGGTACATTGTGTAATATATTTTTTCTTAGGAATATTTTTCTTTAGTTATCTCTACAGGTTAATTGAGATATTAGAGATATATTGGTTTGTCTGTTGAATATTTAGAATTGATATTTTAAGTATTATTTCTTATTTTTTCATCTGAAGGATCTCCATAAAGTGGACTTGTATGCTTTTTTTTTTACTGTTTAGTATTATTTTCTATGCATGTTTCCGTTATATGTCATTGTATATATAATGTAAAGTTAATAAAAAAAGAAAACCTCTTTCTATTAGACCACAAATGTTCAATGTATATTAAAGGAAGGCTATCAATTACAAAATTAGCAGGAAAAATGAAAGGAAAGTGCATTGATAAAAACTTCTGTTCCCAGTTTACTTTGAACAAAGGGAGTTACTGAGCAGTCATTTGAATTTTCTACCTAGTATTAATTTTCAAGATTTTAATAGGGGGTGAACTTATTCAACAGTCATGAAATAGAACTTTAAAAATTTTGTGATACAAAACTAAATTGTCACATTATTAATTGCCTAAACCTTTCAGAAGGAACCAACAATGTGACCTCCTATAAGAGAGAATATGCTTGAAGAAAAATGTCTTTCCAGTCTTCAGATAAACTTTGAGTATCTATCCCCTCAATTGACCATAGGAAAAATCTGTCAAAATCAAATTAGTTTTTTTTAAAGGAATTTATTGTGAAGCCAAGCAGACGGAGAAAAGCTGTTGCATTAGACAAAGATGAGTATCAAAGGGTCCAGCAACACATGGTGAGTTTTCTATGTGCAAACTGCTGATTAGAAGCAAGACAAATCAGTGTTCCTGTAAAACTAAGGGTTTCACGGAAATCTAGTTCATTTCAGTTCTTGTGTTGACCAAAGAGTCATGGGTACCCATAGGGGTAGAGTCAAAAGGAGCCATTTGCTTCTTTCCTCCATTCCTGGATTATAATGATTTTTTTTTTTTTACTATTTCTATGATTTCATGTCTGTGCCCCCAATCTTTACTGGACATTCACAGAAAGAAAGTTTTCATCTAGGAACATAAGAAGCAACATGCTGCGTTACAAAATCCAAGGGAACAATATAGTATAGGAGGTGAAGTACTTCTGTGTATGAAAGAAGAGCGTGACTTGGGGGTGATCGTATCTGATGATTTTAAGGTAGCCAAATAGGTAGAAAAGGCAACAAAGCCAGAAGAATGCTTGGATGCATATGGGGAGGAATGGCCAGCAGGAAAAAAAGAGGTGATAATGCCCTTGTATAAGTCTCTGGTGAGGCCCCATTTAGAATACTGTGTGGAATTCTGGAGACTGCACCTACAAAAAGATATAACTGGATGGCGTCAGTCCAAAGGGTGGCTACAAAATTGGTTAGTGGTCTCTGTCGCAAAGCATATAGGAATAGACTTATAGACCTCAATATGTATACTCTGGAAAGACGGTGGGAGACAGGAGATACGATAATGGTGTTTAAACACCTCTGTGGCATTAATGTACAGGAGGTGAGCCTTTTTCATATGAATAAAAACTCTGGAATGAGAGGGCATAGGATGAAGTTAAGAGGTTATAGGTTCAGGAGTAATCTAAGAAAATACTTTTTCACAGAAAGGGTGTTGGACTGTGGAATAGCCTCCCAGTGGAGGTCGTGGAGACAAGGACTGTATTTGAATGTAAGGAAGCATAAGACAGGCACATGGGATCTCATAGGGAAAGGAGGAGATAGTGATTACTGAGGATGGGCAGACTGGATGGGCCATTTGGCCCTTATCTGTCGTCATATTTCAGTGTTTCTACTATACTTGACCACATTCTCTGCCAGCAATTTCATAGTTTAATTGTGATCAAATGAAAAGATACAGCTCAATCCTGTTATAACACGATTTGTTATAACATGAATCCACTTATAACGCAATGTGGGGGGGGGGGAGGAGTCAAGATGACGGCATGCTGGGTGTCCTGATCTCCGGTGAGATTGAGCTCTATTAAAAGTTTTTTCGCATTCCCTTGTTTCTTCATGCAATGCCACATAAATTGAAGGGGAAGGTAAGAGCCCTGCCTGCTACAGTCTCGGTGCCTTCCTCACCTTTGGCGAATCAACCCCAGATAGATGGATTTCTTTCCCAGCCTGTGTCCAGAGCTGGTAGCAATGGCCATACCCCCGCTGTGGGCATTGTTGATGGAAACTGACATGCCTAGGGGTGAGATTTCTCTCAGCCCTTGCAAGCACTCAATGCCAGCCCACTTGTTATTATTTCCTGGATTCGGTGGAGAGAGTTCTGTTTTGGATGGAAGCAGTGATCCTAGCCCAGGTGAGTCTCGGATCTCTCCTTCTCCTCCTTCCTTGAGTCGGTTAGGAGCCCACTATACCACAGAACGAGCCGTTTGGATCTTTCCATCAGAGAGGCCAGATGGGCCATGAACTTCTGTATTGGGGCCTCCAATGATTCAACAGAGCAGGAGGCTGATTCAACCTGTGCACCAAACAGTGGAGATAACACTTGGGGCAATTTGAGGCCTCCTCACCAAGCTGGAATCAATTATTGTAAGTTGATCATCTGATTTTGTCAATCTAAAGTTATCTTGTGGAACTTTGGCACAAAAATTTGAGACCTTAGACGGGCATTGTGAGAAATTGGAGACTTGGGGAAAAATCTTTGACAGAAAATTCAGAGGTGGTACAGATTTTGGTTAAAAACAAAATTGTTATTCATCGTAAACTGGAACAATTTGAGAATCAATCTAGGCATTTGAACCTTTGGTTACTTAATTTTCCGAAAGTTCTGGGTGTATAGCAATTGGATATTCTTAAGAAATATCTGACTGAGGTTTTGTGTTTACCAACAGAATCAATTTCTGTGTTTAATAAGGTATTCTACTTACCAACAAGAGTACTGGCTGATAATGGACAATCTAATTTAGATGTATCTGCTATTTTGGATTCTTCTCAGGAGGATCATGCAACTTTGCTTGCAAATTTTGTGTTTGAATGGGATTTAAATATGGTGATGCATTTATATTTCTGCAGTTTATAATCACAGTTCCTATGGACAGAGTATGGATATTTACAGATTTGGCGAGAGTGACACAGGAGAGACCTAAGGCCTTTTCAGCCATGCAGCAGGAGGCCTTTCTCTGGGTGCCACCTTTGTATTACGATATCCTTGCAAATGTATAATTAAATATGTTGTTATTAGATATATATTATTTGTACTGGATCAACTACGTTTCTTTTTGGATTTGAAGAAGCTCTCCCCAAGTATTCCTTCTCGGTCTAATACTGCTATGTTTGTGCTAGATTATTGTACTCTGGATGGTCATCATGCCAGTGCCTTACTGCCTTTGTTCTATTCTTTTTTTTTTTTTTTTTTTTTTTTAGAAATGTTAGCTTTCTTTTCTTTATTCTTCTCCTCTCTTTTTTTGTGGTCTAAAAAATTGACTTTGAGATTCATTCAATTTCTTTCAGTTACCTTTTTTACTTTGTTTCAGTGTATATTTTCTTTTCCTGATGTTAATTATATTTCTGAATCAAATGGATCCTTGTAAGATTATGTTTATAATTCAATAAAAAATAAGGTTAAAAAAAATAACATAATGCAAGCATGGCTCCTGATTTGATTAACAGGAAATGGCATGACGTTGCAACACCAAAGCTGACTCCACCCACTCAGATCAGAGCACATGACAGATTTGGAAATAGCATACGACTGATTCGGAAATAATAAAAAATGTTACTGGCAAAAATCATGATTTGGATGCAACGAAAGACATTTTACAATTAAAACACTTGATTGAAATCATTAAAAAGAAGCAAAGAGAAGCTATGAAATAGTCAGCACTTGATATCTTTTTAAACAAAAAATGAACCACTTTAAAGTAGACTCTAAGGTTTGTTTGTCTATCCAGCTTATTTTCGAAAGAGAGACGCCCATATTTTGACCCAAATCGGTATATGGGCGTCTTTCTCCCGTGGGCGTCCAAATCGGTATAATCGAAAGCCGATTTTGGGCGTCTTCAACTGCAATCTGTCGCGGAAACAGCCAAAGTTGATGGGGGCGTGTCGGAGGCGTGGTGAAGGCGGGACTGGGGCGTGTTTATTGGCCGAGGGGAGATGAGCGTCCTCGGCCGATAATCGAAAAAAGAAAGGTGTTTTCAGCGTGAATTTGGGTCACTTTTTTTGGACCCTTTTTTTCACGAACAAGTCCCAAAAAAGTGCCCTAAATGACCAGATGACCACCGGAGGGAATCGGGGATGACAACCCCTGACTCCCCCAGTGATCACTAACCCCACCCACCCAAAAAAAACTTTAAAAACTTTTTTTTCCAGCCTGTATGCCAGCCTCAAATGTCATACCCAACTCCATCACAGCAGTATGCTGGTCCCTGGAGCAGTTGTTAGTGGGTGCAGTGGACTTCAGGCAGGTGGACCCAGGCCCATCCCCCCCTACCTGTTACACTTGTGGTGGTAAATGGGAGCGCTCCAAACCGCCCCCAAAACCCACTGTACCCACATCTAGGTGCCCCCCTTCAGCCATAAGTGCTATGGTAATGGTGTAGAGTTGTGGGCAGTGGGTTTTGGGGGGTTTTTGGGGGCTCAGCATCCAAGGGAGGGGAGCTATGGACTTCAGAGGTAGTTTGCTTTGTTTTTTTAATTGTTACAAGTGCCCCCTAGGGTGCCCGGTTGGTGTCCTGGCATGTGAGGGGGACCAGTGCACTACGAATCCTGGCCCCTCCCACAACCCAGTGCCTTGGATTTGGTCGTTTTTGAGCTGGGCACCTTTGGTTTCCATTATCGCTGAAAAACGAAACCGCCCAGCTCAAATCCGCACAAATCCGATGCATTTGGCTTGCACAAACCTTATTATCAGAAAAAAAGATGGACGCTCATTTTTTTCGAAAATACGGTTTGTCCCGCCCCTTCACGTACCCATTCTCGGAGACAGACGCCCATGGAGATGGGCATTCGCGTTCAATTATGCCCCTCCACGTATGCTTAGATGGGCCATAATTAATTTAAAATCAATTATTGGCATCTTAAATACTTTTTTGTATGGACAAGATGGCGGTTTAAGACTCTCATTTATCCTCATTGTTTGAATACCTATGAAGTGCAAGTGCATTACATTTTCCCTTTTCAATAAAAGAATGAAACATGTTTATATACAATATTGTTATTCTCTAGTACTTCAATTATCATACATCAAAATTGATAGCAGGAACTTTATAAGTTGAATACAGAAAAATGGGTTCAAATTTCTAATGCGATCCGCTTATACCACAATGTGATTCTTTGGACCCCAAGCACTACGTTATAACGGGGTTGAGCTGTACTTTCTCCAATTTGTTTAACTCTGCTACCATAGTTTCATGGCAGGTCCCCTCATCCTATGACTATTTGAAAGAATAAATAACAGTTCTTTATTTACTTGATTTTCTATTACATTCCCTCTCAGTCTCTTCTTTACCTTGAAAAGCCCTAGCCCAGGGATGCAGGAGTTCAGGCCTTGAGTGCCGCAAACAGGCCAGGTTTTCGGGACATTCCTTATGAATATGAATGAGGTATATTATAGGTAGTATCCAAGCAGATTTATCTCATGCATATTTACAATAAAGATATTTGATTAGAATAGTTGTCATAAGTATAGTAGTCTTTGACATGTTTTGTCACAACTATTTTTAAATATGTATCTGTTGTTTTGATAGTTTATGCATATTCATTAAGGATATCCTGAAAACCTGGCCTGTTTGCAGCACTCAAGACCATAACTCCTGCATTCCTGCTTGAACCCATTTAGGACTCAAGTGTATAAATGGTGCCCAAATTTGAGTGCTGATAAAAATTAACGCTAAGTGCCATTCTGTAAATGGCGCTCAGAGTTAGTTGACATTTATAGAATAGTGTTTGGCGCTGCGATCTGTGCCCAAAATTAATTTACCCCATGTAAAACCTAGTATAAATTCTCACACCTAAATTACACGTGGATCTCCCTTATTCCATAAAACTGAGCATAAACTTCAGGAA
Source organism: Microcaecilia unicolor (assembly GCF_901765095.1). Lineage (NCBI taxonomy): Eukaryota > Metazoa > Chordata > Amphibia > Gymnophiona > Siphonopidae > Microcaecilia > Microcaecilia unicolor. Next base: position 283,724,426 of record NC_044035.1, on the reverse strand, counting down.
CACCCCGATCCACCCATGCCCCTCCCAAGGCTGTGACCTCTTTTCAGATCCACACATAAATTTTACATGTGGGTCCAGGCACCTAAAGTTGTGTGTGCAGATTTCAATGAATGCCAATTAATGCTGATAATTATTACCACCAAATTATCGGCACTAATTGGCTCATTAATCAATTAAATTGCATGCACAAATTGGGTACATGACCATATTTGCACACACAATTTTGAGCACCATATAATGATTTAGCGAGTTAGCATTCTTTAATAAGGGAGCCATTCCATACTGAACCATACTAACATGGACCTGTTAAAACAGATGCATTTTACTTTTGGAAATAATAGCAACTGTTTTACAGAGCATGAACTACAATCAAATTAATGTATTTCAATCTCTAAATTACCTATCCCAAGGTTCTGGGCTACCAGTGTTACAACGTACTGCATAAAGCAAATGTTAATATTAAAAAACCCTCCAAATACAAAAGATATTAAACAATAAACTCAAAGGAAATAATCCAGGCCTTTGCGCTTAATCCTAGATGGTCAGAGAATCCACATAATAAATATAAAGTACTCATGGAAAACATTATGAACAGTTCTGCCTTAACCAGGCATCTAAATCTGTAAAAATTCTTTCTTGCGTTCTAGTAAGGTACTTGCACTGATAAGCACTGGGAAGCATTTAGAGAAAGAGAGAGGGAGGAATTGAGAGAGAAGACAGTTCAAAAGCTGTTTAACAGAAATGTGAGCGATGTAGGGGATGATCAGAGAAAAGGAGGTGGTCATTAGCCAGTTAGATCACTCAGTTGGCTTACATGACATTTGGCCTTACAGTGTGACAATGCATTTGGATTTGGATTTTCTACCCAGCATGTGTTGAATTGATTCCCCAAATATTTTATAATTTAAGAACCACAAATTTTGAAGCACATGGAAATAGTGGCATTTACAAAAGCAACTCTTTACACATGTAGTTGGTCAGGATGCAGAGATTTCAGGGCAACATGGGTTGGGCAGATCAAAAAAGTATATATGTATTTCTCATTTTACAATGGGAATACTTGTGTATTTTAATACATTTCCACACCAGCTTTGCACCCACTCTGAGGCTACCTGATCACTTGGATCTTGGGTTTCTACCAGTAATTCATGGGGCAATTGTGCTAACCTTTGTGGTGTCTACCACCACCTCCAAAATTCTGAAGTAAGAGGTATTTTGCTCAGCTCCTTAATTTCCTCTTTTATGTTCAGTATTTTAAAGTCTGACAAATACAAGTAAAAGCACAGGTTTTTACATGTGTGCATTATAAAATAGGCACCTACATGTATAGATGCCAGTTTTAACATGTGTAAAGCGCCAAGTCATGCTGCTCTTTTTGTACCAATGTAGATTGTAAGATGGATGCCAGCAATTATATATATTCCTCTCCATCATCCTATGCCTACCTCCAAACGCTCATTTCCTTCTGCACCCAATTCCTTCTATGTTCAATTTACTTATCCATTAACCCCATTAATATTGCGTTCACTACAAATTGTTTACTCTTTTTACAACTTTGTAATTCTTCATATTGTTACCATGTAAGCCGCATTGAGCCTGCCATGTGTGGGAAAGCGCGGGGGGGGGGGGGGTACAAATGTAATAATAATAATAAATAATAATAGTATGTGCATTCCTGCATGTCCTTATACATATTTTACAAGACTTCACCTCTGGTAGAACCTTTTGTAAAATAGTAAGGGCCCTGTTTACTAAGGTGTACTAGTGTTTTTAGCAACTTCCTTATGAGGAAAGGCTGAAATGGCTTGGGTTCTTCAGCTTGGAGAAAAGACAAGCGAGGGGAGATATGATAGAGGTATATAAAATACTGAGTGGAGTGGAATGGGTAGACGTGAATCGCTTGTTTACTCTTTCCAAAAATACTAGGACTAGGAGGCACGCAATGAAGCTACAAAGTAGTAAATTTAAAATGAATCAGAGAAAATATTTCTTCACTCAGCATGTAATTAAACTCTGGGATTCGTTGCCAGAGAATATGGTAAAAGCAGTTAGCATAGCGGGGTTTAAAAAAGGTTTGGCTAGCTTCCTAAAAGAAAAGTCCATAAGCCATTATTAATATGGACTTGGGAAAATCCACTGCTTATTTCTGGGATAAGTACATAAGTAATGCCACATTGGGAAAAGACCAAGGGTCCATCGAGCCCAGCATCCTGTCCACGACAGTGGCCAATCCAGGTAGCATAAAATGTATTGTACTGTTTTGGGATCTTGCCAGGTACTTGTGACCTGGATTGGCCACTTTGGAAACAGGAAACTGGGCTTGATGGACCTTCGGTCTGTCCCAGTATGGCAACACTTATGTACTTATGTATGTACTTATAACCATGTAGACGCCTATAGGAATATTACTGGCATCTAGATGGTTAGTGCGTGCTAAAAATGTTCTACAGTGATGAACATTTAAATCAACTGCTGCAACACCTAGATCAAGAAGAAGAGCATCATGTACCACCTGAGGTATCCCTCATGGAACAATGGCTGGACATCATTAGCATTAAAAAGAACATTACCAGAAACGATTCTGCCGGTTCTGTATTTGGTATGTTGGTGGCCGGTCTCTCCTTTACACCTTCCACATTCTTCCAGTCTATTCTCATTTTTTATGCACTGTGTCCTTTTCATTGTGTTCCATCCTCTCACATGGCGTTCTAGTTCTTCCAATAGCGTTTTGGTTTGTTCAGCATTTTCTACACCTTTCAACTTTTCCACATTCTGCTCTATTTTTAGCACACCTAACCAGCAGTTATGTTCCATTACTTTTTATACCATCACAGCTAACCGTTGTGTCTCCTAAACGTTTACTCTCTGACACAAGCACACAGTGTAACATGGTGTCAGAATTATTGAGCAGTATGCCAATTGATTGTGTTGGATCAGATAAAGATATATATATATATATCAATATATTTGTACAGCTTTAAAAACTGGCGTTCATTTCAAGCCCATCTTCCCCCCCCCCCTCCATTTTCCTTGGGAAACCTTTGATAAGCAAAAGCTTGGCTAGGCGTTCACCTAAAACCATTAACACCTCTACTACTTAACAAAAGGACAAACAAGTAAGAGGCTGCTTCAAAGGTTTAACTTTCTTCCTCTGATCAAAAGCCTGGCGGTCAACGGAACAAAGGATCAAAGGTAACCAGTAGATACAAGGAGACAGAAAACCTGTGAAGGTGGGAATCCACACACCTATTGACAAAAGGAAAGTATAATGTGTATCTGCTACAGAGATTGAGACAGGAAGCCTTGTGCTTCAAAAGACCATTTGTCAGCAAAATCCAGACAGGAAGTCTTGTAATGTCATAAGACATGAGACCAAGATACCACAATGCTTTGCAGCTGCTCAGGGTCGAGTGCAAACCAGGAAGCAAATGCACACAGGACATGCACTTATATTTCCCTGCAAACAGACTGTATAAAAAGCCTGGAAAAAGCCCAGCTCATGCTCTTGGGAATCTGCTTCTTGGGACCTCCTGCTTCTTGGGATCTGCTGCTCTGGGGACCTACAGCTCTACCCTTCTCTCCTGTAACCATGTGCCATGTGCTCATCACTCAGCTTTGTAATAAGGACTTGTAAGTAACTAATAATTCATATTCATATTTACCTTACTTAAGCACAGATTCTCTGTAAGACTCTTATCTCTCGCTGCAACATTAATCGCTGCAATTGTATTATAATTGTAACTTTAAATAAACCCCTTTTGAATCTAATATATAGTGCTCCTGTTCTTTAAACCTAGTAATGCAGGTTAATGCAATCCAATAAATATACTTAATTCCTTTCCTTCAGTGCAATTGTGAATCTTGTTGCTTTAATCGGCAACTGGTGGAGAATTATCCTATATATATATATATATATATATATATATATATATATATATATATATATATAAATAATTATAACTATTAGTGAGTGCTCTAGCTATCCCCAAGTATAAATTATTCCTTGTAACAACAGGTTAGTAAAAGCCCTTTGCATATCTAATATCTCCGTGCCATACACACACATATGTTCACCATTCAAATCAACATGGTCTTTATTATTCCACTAGACAATCACTTAAGTCCGCATTTCATGATCATTTCAAGCAATATAATTTTTGGGCTTTTTACATATTGTTCTATGGTTTGATGTATCTGGTTATTTCATATTGTTAACAGCAGTTTATTCTGCTTTATAATTATTACAATAAGCTTTTATTACATTTAAATGGACAGTATTTTACTACATGTGATTTGCATACTTGTGTTGCAAAATGCTTCTCGAATGTGTTTACATTCGGCAATGTATCAATTTTTATCATTCATTAAATATTCTATACACTTTGACTATATATCATTATATTCTAATCCTGTATGTCCACAAGCTACATGAGTTTTGTTTTATTTTAATTTTTAGACTCCTGATGCTGTTGGTGCTGTTATGGTATAGTAAGGTTCTGAGTGTGTTTCTACACAAGTTTGTGCTTTATGTTTTGCAGTGGAGGGATTGTGTGTTAGCCTTACTGAGGTAACTTTTATTTAATTTTAGTTTGTCATAACATCAGACAGGGTTTGTGAAATAATCATCAAATGTACATCCATGTGTCAATTTTTACAGGCGGGGTGGAGTTAGGTTGGGCAGGGGGCCCCACAAAACTGGTCTGCACAGGGCCCGCAGTTACTAAGACCGGCCCTGGATAGTGTAAGTAGTTGTGTCTCAATTATATATGTATATTTTAATTGTTACATTAGGATTCTATATATAAAAGTAGGTGCCTTCTTATAAAGCAAAGAATGGGCTCTAGATAGGTACTCTCTGGACACCTAAATATAGGAACCCCTTTATAAAATCGCCTTCTGGCAAAAAAACATTCAAAAGCTGTCAATACATGTCCCAGGGGTAGCAATTTATATTAAACTAGTAAAAAAGGCCTGTTTCTTAACGCAATGAAATGGGCGCTAGCAATGTAATGAGTTCCTGCCATTAATGTTTCCACGGTTGCATTCTGAATATAATTGTTGTTTACATGTGTAAGATTTCTTTATATACAATATTTTTTGTGTAAACTGTGTTACAATGTGGTAAAAGTTGTCCTTGTTCAGGCCCTTCAATCAGTTTAACAATCACATCAGAAGAGCTCCTTACTCGTGAGAATGCAACATACAATTGCCCATGTGAGAGACTGAGAGTGACAATGTGTTTTACATAAGAGAGAGATACACAGACTGATTGAGTGTGTGTGTGTGTGATGTCTGTGTGTGTGTGTGTGTGTATGTGTGTGAGTGACAAAGTGATTAAATGTTTGCCTTCCCTTCCGTTCTGTGCACTTGCCTCCACTGATGTTCGTACCTCCCTGTATATGATTGTTTGTTAGAGATTCAATCCACTCCACTTCCCGCCTCCAAGTTCCGCTCTCTCTGATTGGTTCTTCGTTCCTGTGACGTCACGTTTGTTTGCTTGGCAACTATGCAGCATTCCATTTCCTCGACGTGAGGGCGGGGACAGTGAGAGCCAATGAAACGCTGAACTACAGACTTACGAACCCTACACTGCCACAGAGTCAGCTTCAGAATGTTGGAGGTGTTTTTTATTATATAGGATAATGAGTGAGGTAAACACAATCCCTGTAGGATCCCAGAGACAATGGGAAACCATTCAGACCTCATATCATCCAGAGAGATGTGAAACAAAAAAAAATGCCTTGTTATACAAGATTTAAACTGGAAACATGATATAATGTGTCAAAGGCAGAGGAAACATTTAGGGAGGCCACCAAAAGAAAGTCTTCTGAATCAATGTCTTCATGCAATCTGTACAGCACAGAAATTAATAATATTTCCATGCTATGGCCTTTTCTAAAATTCAGTTGTCTCTCCTCCAGAAAGCCATAATCATTCATATACTCAGCCAGTCTCCTAAAAAGTATTTAAACTTCCCCCTGATTCATTTTTCCCTCTGGCAGCACTTTCAAACACAATCATACAATTGCAGTCTGCTCAGCTTAGGGCTCCATTCAAACTTTACGCAGTACTACAAATGAACCACTTTTACTTCACTGTCACTCACACTATGTTCAGTTCTTTATAGAAAATTCAAGGGAACCCTGGGGCAGTTGTGGCCTTGTGGTGCAATCAGTAGGCAGTGTTGTATACTAACTAAGTAAATTTAACTAGTTACTGTACTTAAGAACACGTTTTATCACTTCTGGATAACATTTGTTACTTTTACTTTACTGAGGCCCAGATGCACAAAACCTAACGAGCCAGCAACGTGGTTTTTATACTGGTTCTAACCGGTTTAATAAGCACGGAGTTCAGCGAGACATGCACAAAAGGGTTCTGTGAGCTCTTTTCCTGTCATGGTAGAAGCTAATGGAAAATGTATGCAAAGGTATTATAATGAGGTAATTACTATACAAATGTGCATGCAAAGTGATGCACAGCCATTTTCTGAGTGATGCACAGCAGCAGCCCCTACCTTTATTGTGGAAAATTTAATGTGAGGTCTGGAGCTGTTGGTCCTGACAGTTCTTCATTGCAGCAATCACTCCACAGCTGCTCCAGGGTCCTCTGCCACTCCCACAAGAGGAGAAGGACTTGTGGGGAGAAACAAGATGTGCAGGAGCAACCCTGCTGGCACCCATCCTTCACCAGTCAAGAAAAAGAAAAACACCTTTCCAAAAAACAAATGGTCCCTGGCTGCAGGCTCTGCAGTAGACTGGGCAGGGGAAGAGTGCAAGCTCCTAATTAAAGGGCCAGCATCACACATTCAGCACTAGCTAAAAGCTGCTCTAGTATTCAGGATCTGCAACCCCCCCCCCCCCCAAAAAAAAAAAAAAAAAAATTCTGCAGGCAGGAGAAGGTACCCACACCCCCATAGTGCAGGATCCTGGCATCAGTAACATGGATTGGCACAGGAAGGGGATAGAGGTTATGAATCTTTGCTGCCCTCCGTCCATCTATCCATCCATACGTCTATGTCTATTTGTGCAGAGGGAAACATGCCTGCTTGCCTAATAGCAGTACAGTTTCCAATATAGTTTCCCCTACCAGTCAAATGTACAGATTGACCCAATTCCGATCACTGACCATGGCAGTTTTGAAAAAAATGAAGAGCTACGCCGGCAGTCGGATAAGTAAGAAGTCAGATAATATGGAAAACACTGCATAAACCCCTCAAACAGTGCATAAACAAAGGCATAGTAGTTCCCAATTTTCAAAAATTGTTCTAAAACAAAGATTTTTAATAGAAATAAGTGTGAGGTCTGTTGGATATGCCAAATACCAAATGACCTTCAGGAACATACTGCCCCTATCTCCACAGTGCAGGCTGCCGTTCTCCAATGTACTACTCTATTAAATCTTATCTCTGATGTCCTCTGTCTCCTCTGGGGACACAGGTAACATATCTAGATCTAGATCTATTTCTATGCACATATTTCACCTACTCACCTACAGGTATTTATATTATAAAATTCTTCAGTGTGTGGTGCCAATCTATAGCATCATCAGAGGTAGAGTTCACCATCCCAAGCATCGGAAGTGCAGATTGCAAAACAAAAACAGTTTACGCAATTCACAGAAGCAAGTTATCCAGATGGTAAGACATCATATAAATGCTGACAAGTAACAGTCAGTCCATAAGCCCTACAATTGCACAGATTAATGACTTTTAGCTTTTGCATACCAGATTTGTAGGAAATGTCAGGGGATCTATAAAGATCTTGAAAGAGGGATGCTATTTATTTATTTATATTTCGCTCATCTACATTTCTGAGTGGATGACAACAAACTCGGGATATGATTTCAAATCAACAACTCTAAAACACAGTGTGGTTAATTTTACAACAGGATGCCTATGTGGAAAGTCCAAAAAAGTGATTACGGGAGCAATTCTATAACTGGACATCCACAAATAGATATTAGGAGAGCACCTGGTAAAAGCCTATTATATAAAGGAAAGTTGTCACCTACTTTCTTTCATATCAGGTGTGGGCAACCACATTCCTCGAGGGCCACAACTCAGTCAGGTTTTCAAGATTTCTACCATGAATATGCAGGAGAATCTATTTGCATACAATAGAAGCAGAGCATGCAAATCAATCTCATGCATATTCATTGCGAAAATCTTGAAAATCCCAAGTGGGTTGGGGCCCTTGAGGTCCGTGGCTGCCTACTCTTGGTAACTGATAATATACAAATGTGGTATTTAGACATGGTCACTTATACCAGCCTTAGGGTGCCTAAATGCCAAAAGTATACACATACCGGCTGATATTCAGTCGCGGGCTATGACTGTGTCCTGGCACTGAATATCTGGGGCTAATCTGACTGATGCTGGCTGCCAGGGCTTATGCCGGTCTTGGCCAATAATCAGCCAGGGCCTGCATAAAACAGTTATTTTCTTTGATAAAACTATTTCTATGATTTATTTTTAAATGTTCCACATAATAACTTCATGGAGTGTCCCCTAATTTCTGTTTACCTGTTACCCCTTATGATTTTACAGACTTCTATTATTTCTTCCCTCAGTTGCCTCTTCTCCAAGCTACAGAGATTTAGTTTACTAAGCCGCAGTATTGAATCCCGCGCGGCAAATGCAATGAAGCCCATAGGAATTGAATGGGCTTTGTTGCATTTGTCGTGCCGGGAATCACTACCACAGCTTAGTAAAAGGAGCTCTTAACCTTTTTAGCCTCTCTTTATCAAGGAGTTAGTACATCCTCTTTTTCTTTTTTTTTTTATTTTGCTCAACCTTTTGTATAATTTTTTTCTGAACATTTATTTTTATTTATATTTTTAACATATGCGTACAACCATAAACAACCTAATGATTGTAAGGGGATAGCAGTTTTTAACAGCTTTCAGATCTCTGAAACACAATGGAAATACACAAATTCTAAAAACAAATTCCAGTCTACTTTTTATTCTATATCTTTATCTTCCAAAATCATCTGCTTCCTGTGTAGCCGCTTTTTATTTAACCATTGGTCATACCTTTATAACCTCTCAACAATTCAGTCTTTCCCATTAACAATTAGCCAAACCATAAACTTTTCATTCAACTTGCACTTCTAGTTACAATCTTAGCTTTGTTGAGGGTTTTTTTTTTGTTGCTACATTTGTACCCTGTGCTTTCCCACTCATGGAAGGCTCAATGCGGCTTACATGGGGCAATGGAGGATTAAGTGTCTTGCCCAGAGTCACAAGGAGCTGCCTGTGCCTGAAGTGGGAATCGAACTCAGTTCCTCAGGACCAAAGTCCACCACACTAACCACTAGGCCACTAATTATCTGAAACTCACCCACTCCCACCCAGCCCTCACTGTTTTGTAATTAATAATGGGCCTGCACCTTTTCTAATTCTGTTATGTCTTTTTTGAGATGTGGCAATCAGAATTGCATGCAATACTCAATGTGCAGTTGGAATTGGGTTGTGGAGTACCCTGGGATTCTCCACTTTCTCCATCTTTGTTTAATGTTTGTTTAATTTTCTGAGGCAGGAACTTCGGTGTTATCATATGTGGATCATATTTTTTTTCTTTGCCCTGTGTTGAAGACGTTGGATAGTACCTTGAGTTCTATTAACATTATATCTGCTCTATAAATAAATGGACAACTGGATATTTTTCAAAGTTAAATAAACAAAAGACTAAGGGGCCCTTTTACTAAGACACATAAGCGTGTATGCACTCCTAACACACACCCAAATGGAGTTACCACCTGGTTACCGCATGGCTCTTGCGGTAATTTCATTTTTGGCATGCGTCTGATATGCGCGGCTGAAAAATAATTTTTATTTTTGGACGTGCATATTTGATGCATGCCAAGTGGTATTTGATGCACATAGGTCATTACCGCCCAGTTACCGCATGAGACTTTACCGCTAGGTCAATGGCTGGCGGTAAGGTCACAGATCCAAAATGGATGCATGGCAATTTTGGTTTTGCTGCATATCCATTTTCGGCAAAAAATTTAAAAGGCCTTTTTTACAGGTGCACTGAAAAATGGATTGGTGCATACCTAAAACCCGCGCCTTCACTACCGCAAGCCATTTTCAGCACACCTTAGTAAAAGGACCCTGGTTTGGTGACATACAAAGGTTCCATATAGCACAGTCATTTGGCCTTCTTTCCACCTTTTCTTGTTCATAGAATACATCCAGTTTTGGGCTTCCATGACAGAATTTTTTTTTTAATAATTACACCTGATATAAACATTTAACTTTTGCAGCTGCTCATTTTAGGGTTGGCTTTTTTCCCCCTATTTTCCAAATGTTATCATAGGTCTCCCTTTTGAAAGTTAGATACTAGTGCAATAGTTTCCCTTAATAGCTTCCTTCCAGTTAATAAGTCAAATTTGATCATGTTAAGATCGCTGTTAGTACTTCTTACATTCAAGTTTCACATTTCAAATTTGATATACCACAAATCAAAACATTCATCTAAGGACTAGGTTGAAAATGGTTCCCTCACTTATTGAATGCTGGACCAGCTGCTCCATGAAACAGTCATTTATTTCATCGACCGACTTTACCTCCCTAGCATTTCCTGATGTGCCAAATTTATTAGCTTCTGTAATTTCTGCTACTATTTCATCATCTTTCTGTTTATTCTGGCCAGGTAGACAGAAGCATAACCCCACCATATGCTCCTCGCCATCACACATGGAATTTCAATCCACAAAACTTGTACAGTTCATATCTTTTCTTGCTGAACCTTATCCTGTTTTACTGTATGCCTTTTTTTTTAATGTAGCTCCACTCTCTGTCAATTTGATCCACCCTATCATTCTGTCCTGTACCACTATGTCCCATTGATTATCATTCTTCCACTAGGTCTTTCAGATACCAATTATGTCTATCTCTTCATTTGAATATTGTTCTCCTAAGTTTAAGAGTTTCTCCAATAGACACAAAATAGGAACACATCTATGGTACATCTTATTTTGCCCTAAATCTCATCTTGCCCTAAATGTGCTGATACTCAGTTACTGTTTCGGTTAATAGCCTCAGAAGATGGTTCCACAATCTTAGCAAGTATCATTTCTCAAGCTCTCATGTTTCCTAGTCAGTAATACCAAAGAACATTAACTAAAGTACAGTTCAACAACTTAGAAACACAGAGCAGCTGGGTGGTAAAATACAGAGCTATTAGGAAAAAAAATTGCAGGCTCTTTGCATCAATTAGACAAGGTCAAACAGCTAACTAAATACTTGAGGCTATCTCCTGCCTTTCAAAGCTCAGAAAAAGTTTACAACATTCTCTAAAGCTAACTATGTCTCGCTCTGTGATTGGCAGCCAAGTTTGTAGAAAGGTCAGGATATCTAACAATAGTGAGGTAAGTGCATTTCAAATAAAGCAATGTGGGTGAGGAATGGGAACACGTTAAAAAGGTCTTTATATGTTCTTCATAGTTTGCTGGAAGAAAGAAAACTTTCCAGTGTTAATTATTTATTTATTTTGACATTTATACCCCACATTATACTGAATATATTTGAGTTCAATGTGGCTTACAATAAATGAAACAACAGGCGAGGTTTACAATACCATAAACAAAATATTAAGTAAGAGCAGAGTAGCAGAAATAAGATACAAATAAGAAATAAATAATAAGCCATTGATGGCCAGTTACAATCTAACACACTCCACAAATGGGCAAAAACCTCTCAAAGAGGAAAGTTTTCAGTCTTTTGTAAAATACCAAGGCCCCCTTTTACAAAACTGTGCCAACGGCTGCCGAGTAGCAATGCCGACACAGCCTATTTAAAGTGAATAGGCTGTGTCAGCATTACCGCACTGAGAGCCGCTAGCGTGGCTTTGTAAAAGGGGGCCCAAGTAATCCGGCTGACCCTTGATTTCCATTGGCAGTGAGCTCCACCACTTAGCACCTTGCTATCTAAAGTCTGTGGAGTGAACCAACTTATTGTACATTCTCTTGCAACCTGAAAGATGAAGTCTAAGGTAGTCCCTAGGAACAGAGGTCAAATTGCATAGGGGAATAGTTATTAAGGGCTGCATGCCAAGGGTGTAGCCAGATCTCGGCAAGAGGGGGGGGGGGGGTCCAGAGCCCAAAGTGTGTGGGGGGGGGGGGGGCACATTTAGAAAAGGGAAATCTGCTGAAAATCCAACTAGCAGGGAGGACAACAGCTTGTACATTGCCTTGTATATCTGAACCGGCTTTGAAGCAGGTGCAAATGTACTTTCAGAAAGTCTATATGGGTGTGATGAAACACCTAGCCACCTGCCTGGGGTTACCCCGCGCCCACTTAGAGGGTCTATCCCCAGCACAGCTCAGGTCTGCCTGTACTTGCCGCTTGTGCTCTACACTAGCACTCTCCTCCCACAGACTGGGTCACAACCACCTCTGGGTAAGTCTCCCGCTCCCAAATTATCCCCAGTGATTTATAGGTTACTGGGGCCACACTCCCAGTGGTTCCACAGTTCCCAGAAAGTACTCACAGACCCAGCACACAAACCACGAGGATACTTTATCAGTCCAGAGAGGCAGAACAAACAAACAATTGTGCTTATTCTCATAACTTGGAACAGTGGACAAAAATGTGCAATTGGCAAACAATAACAGGTAACTGAAATATGGATCAATTAGAAAACTAATTAAAATATTTGCAAACTGTCTAAACAGTACCTGGGAAGATCAGGGCATATAATTGTTCACAGAGTCTCTTTCTTCTTCCAGGCTAAGACAGAAGCAACAGTCAGTACTACTGGGTAACTTCAAACTTCAGGCCAATGAGAATCCAGTCAACACATTTTAAACATATACTGCTGCTTGCTTCTTGCTTGTGTTAAAAGAAAAATAACACTCAGGGGGTCTTTTATTAAAGCTTAACTTGAGTTATCTGCAGCAGGGTTCATATAGAAGTGATAAGTAGTAGTAGTAGTAGTAGTAGTAGTAGCAGGGTTCATTTCAGTTCCCTATAACAACTTTAAGCATAAACATGCACCATCTGCTAGCCAAATAGGAGAAATACACTTCAGACATAATTAAAACAGGGAAATATCTAATACATTTTACAGGCCTAAAACACACTGGGGTCCTTTTACAAAAGCGTGCTGAAAAATGGCTTGTGGTAATGTAGGCATGGGTTTTGGGTGCGCACCGATTCATTTTTTTTTTTTGCCAAAAATGGACATGCAGCAAAATCAAAATTGCTGAGCGTCCATTTTGGGTCTCAGACCTTACCGTCAGCCATAGACCTAGCGGTAAAGAATCTGGGCAGTAATGACCTACGTGCTTCAAATGCCACTTGTCGCTCATCCATAGGGGACGCACAACAAAATTGAAATTACCACAAGGACCATGCGGTAACCAGGCGGTAACTCCAATTTGGCCGCATTGGGCATGCATAGGCACCTATGCGTCTTAATAAAAGGGGCCCACTGTTTCTTCAGAACGAGTTCTCCTTCCCCTGAGCTCTCTGTGTCTGTTCCACTGTCTGGGATTTGGGTAGAATTATCTACTCTGTAAACAGTGAAGAGAATATTTTAACCTGCAGTGAAGGGAAGGGGGCAATTTCCAGACTTGCTTTTTTTTAACAGATAAACAATGTTGGCCCATTTGAAAAATGCAGAAAATTGCTCTTCTCCCCCTTGTTTGGTCTCTCATTTCTTATTTTGCTTCTGAAAACAGCAAACAATTACAATTAATTAATTAATTACAATTACAACTATATTTCTATTCTGCAATTACCTTCTAGGTTCAATGCGAATTACAATAAGTGTGGCCAATTAATTTAAACTGGGAGACTACAGAATTAAAGTTCTCTCAAAAGTTATTTAAGTAATGAGTAGATAGATAGGTTTTCAATTTCTTCCAATATAATTCAATTCTAATCTAATCACAATTGGCAAATTCTAGCTGACTGATAAGAAAGTAACAAAGTATGTACATGTTTATATTTCACCTAAGACATTGAGGGAAAATTAAGTATTAACTGGTTTTCAATGCAGAGACCTTTCTTTGATGAAGAGAACGACAATATAAACATGAATGATACTGGTATTAAATGGCCATGTCTTTGTTAGGGAGCTAATCCTCGTTATTTGCCCCTTAGCACATGTTAAAAGGCACTAATGCAGACTGGGGTACCATAACACAGAGTAATGTTACCCCGTGGTACATACTAATGAGATGCAAAACATGCAAATGCACGTAAAGCAGTTAATTACTATATAAATACTACAACACAGCTTACAGTGAACACCGGGTGCACACCACAAGCTGTATTATAGCTGATAAAATAACCACAGCATTAAATATCTGAGTATATGCAGATGGCACTTAACTAGGGTTACCAGATGGCTCCAAGTCATGGAGGACAGACCAAGCCAGTCCTGGTTTAACTTCCATTGTATGACCTGGAACCATCTAGTAGCCCTATATTCAGCCCTTAACTGATTAAATTAAACCAGCCAATGATAAGTCTGCTATTTATGAAGTCCTATGTGGCCAGTTAACTTAACAAGTTGAGGGCTGAATATTGGCCCTTGTCTGGTTAAGTGCCAACTCTACCCCCAGGCTGACCACACAATAGCCAGTTTCAGCTTTAGCCTTTAGAGGGAGGGGATATTCAGTGGTATTATTTGTATGTGCTACTGAATATTCCCTCAGGGCCTGGTCTGCATGAGTTAAGAAGAAGGAAGGGTAAACGGATACAGGGTGGATGTGAACTCTGCCACTGATGTGCCATCCCGGACTTAACTTGGGGGTAATTGGGAAGGCTAAAACCAAAAGATACATTTTTAACGAGGCTCTCAAATAGGGATAAGAGATCTCAGCTCTGAGTTTGGAGGGCATTCCACAAAGTTGGGCCATGAAAAAGAATGCAGAATGCCTAGTGGTTTGGAGTTGGGAGCAACAGCCTGCAGAAATGGATCGCTGATTTCCTTTAGTAGGGGGCAAATAGGTTGGTACGGAACAATCAAGGAGGAAAGATAAGGGGGAGTTCTCAAGTACACCGTGCACACCATCAGGGCATCTAGAATAACCTCATTAGTGATGGAAAACATACATGAAAATCCTCCTTCACGATACTGACTTCAACACTGTTTCCAGGGAAATTAAATATTTCACCTCTCTCAGGGAAGTCATGAAGACAACATGTACAATAGGCACATTAATCATTCATATTTAGAATCTTATTCAATCCATGGTTCTTGTAGATTAGTGGAGACTCGTGGGGTATAAAAACATCGTCTTGTTTCAAGATTCCTTTAAGTAGAAGGGCTTTCGATAGCATAGGTAAGTACTGCCTTTCATTGGCTTGGTAATGTTTTAAGAACGTAAATAGTGCAGGTCATCTTGTATTTTCAGAATCATTTCTCACTTCTGTTTCTTCTTAAAAGAATTATGTCTTTCCTTTAGAATACTTTTGGTTACTCCATCAAGTGCTATTTTTTCTGCAGAGATGAGCTCTGTCAAAGTTGGGACAGCTAAATCAATCTAAGCTAAATTAATATGTTTGGATAGTTTTTAATTGTGATTCATTTTCCTTCCTTGATTTGCTCAGCCATACATTGTTGATCATTGCCGTCTTTTATAACATTCTCATTATGCCACGTCTCACTGATGTGCTCAAAAAAAGTGCACCGTCGCCCAAATGAGGAACAACTGTGAAATCACCAGAAGAAACCAGAGTAATATTAGTCTTTTAATGGAAGGAATCCTGCTAGGCACCTATCCCTAGCTTATAATAATAGTGCCTGCACACCAGCGTCACTCTGCTACCCTCAAACAATTTCATTTTAGTGTCTCTGTTATGTGTAAGCATTCATCAACTGCATATTAGCTTTAAGTACATTTGCAGGGAGCCCTATGACAGGGGGTACATGAAGTATGCTGGTTCATCCAGAGGTAAACACATTATTGAAATAGCGGAATGAAAAATGATTTAAACATCATTAATTATGCATTCATCCCAGGCCACACTTGCACCACTGCTTATAGAAAAATGTGTATCAAAGGATTAGCAGCTGCTTTTTTTTTCTCCATTTTCTAAGTCAGTTTATAAATAGGTCAGTCTGTTAAAATAGACTACTCAGGTGAATTTATTTACCTAGCTGAGCTCAGACAATATAGAACAAGAAGCAGTTTCATTTTAATATGGGCGACGTGGTTTCTTACACTGCTCACCTTGCAGTCTTACCACCAGCTTCAGGTGTTTAATTGAATGGGCTGCATGTGAGAATCTAGAAGAATGTAAGAAAAATCTGGCTTATTGTGATGCAACATATAAATGAAAGGAAGTTTACAAGGTTGGTTGTGTCAAATCGTGTGACAGGTCTTCACAGTCTGTCTGCAGAGATGGGGCCAGTGCCACTTCTGTATCTGAGGATAAAAATACTGAGACTGAATTCAATGTCAGTGCAGACAACTGAAGCACACAAATGAGAAAAGTAGGGTAAAAACCAGGTGTGCAGGAGGGGTGTACTGGAGATGGGTCTTTCAAAACTTAAACTAGTGACCATATTTGGTGAGAATCCCCCTCTCAAACTTTCCTATGATTCTTGCAGTAAATTAGGTAGTGCCAATCCTTGTTTTTTTTATGAATTTTCCAAATATCACAAATTGACATGTTATAGAAACACAGATGCATAACTAAGAAAAACAATATAAGAAGCAAAATAGCATCTTCCTTAGACCACAATAAATCAAGGGAGGAGGAGTGGAAAAGTAGGGAGATAGAGAAGAATTTTTTTTTTAATTTATATAAACAGCAATAACATGAACACAAAACCCATTATCTTCAAAGTCTCGAATCATAACTAGGTTGAATAGAACCCTTCACAATCTTTTTTAAGGGGTCCTTTTATTAAGGTGCACAGAAAAATGGACTGTGGTAGTGTAGGCACGTGTTATGGACGCATGCAGAACCATTTTTCAGCATGCCTATAAAAAAGACATTTTTTTAAATTATTGCGGAAAATGGGCGTGCAGCAAAATAAAAATTGGCACGCATCCGTTTTGGGTCTGAGACCTTACCACCAGCCATTGACTTAGCGGTAAGGTCACTTGCATTAACCGTGCGGTAATCGCCTACATGCAACAAATCAGAGTTACTGCCCAATTTTCACCATGCATCAGAAAATAAAATATATTTTCTAGTGTGCATAGCAGATGCATAAAAAATTAAATTACTGCACAGGCCACGCGGTAGCGAGGCGGTAACTCTGAATTGATGCACGTTGGGCATGCAGAGGCGCCTATGCGGCTTAGTAAAAGGGCCCCTAAGACTACAAAGGCACGCAACTGCTCTGGATCATAATAGACATATTAACCCTTTCAAGGGTAGGCCAAGACAGTGGCGTACCAAGGGGGGTGGCGGTGGGGGCGGTCCGTCCGGGGTGCACGCCGCTGGGGGGGGTGCCGCGCGCCTGTCGGCTCTTCTTTCGCCGGGGGATCGGGGGGGGTTTCGCTGGTGGGGGGGCGTTCGTGCTGTTCCGGGGGGGGGCGCTGCACCCGGGGGGGCGGGGCGCATCGGCGATCCGCCCCGGGTGTCAGCCCCCCTAGGAACGCCATTGGGCCAAGAGGAATGATGCACCAAGTAACAATGTATCCTATCTTAAAGCCAAAAAGGCTTTCCTTCTCTCCTGAGTTTGTCATGTCATGTTGGATACATCCAAATCCTTCTTCCAAAAAAGAGTTTCTGGGCATTCTGAAAATAAAGACTCAATGCCAAGTTCAGATCTTGTTCAAAGACAAATGAAACAAAAAGAGTATATCTCTAAGAATCCTTAGATAAAGAGGCCTCCGAAACTGCAGAAACATCCAAAGGTTCAGAACTTACTTCTTGAGGTGGGTTTTTGGGAAATATATAATAACCTTTATTTAAAGGAGGCAAAACTGCTGAAGAAAAATCCAAACTGTCCACTAAGTACTTTTTAAAGACCTCTATGGGAGAGGTCCCAAGAGATCTAGGAAAATTAAGAATGCACAAATTTAATCTTTGATTGAAGTTCTCAATGGCTTAATTCTCTTATGCAATACCAATTTATCTTTCATAATAGTCATAATCAGTTTTTGGAGTCCCAGCATTTCTTCCTTCAATGCTGAGAGATGTGGTAGCCATGTTAGTCCACTTTTAAAGGCAATCAATAGAAATAAAATAAAACAGAGAAAAGAAAATAAGATGATACCTTTTTTATTTGACTAATTAATACATTTTTGATTAGCTTTCGAAGGTAACTCTTCTTCATCAGATCAAATCAGAAATAAGCAAATGTTGATAAATAACAATATATATATATAAGTGAAACATCAAGGCATTCCGGTGACAGTCTCACAGGATGAGGGTGGGGTGGGTTTTCAGGGTGTGATGGGTTAGGTAAGAGACGGGGAGTGCTGGGTGGATGAGAAACAAGCTAGATGCTAAAGAAGAGATTTCATTTACAGAGACATCATATGAAAAATGCCAGTGCCAACCAGGATGTCACCTCTGTGGGGCAGCACTTTACAAAACCAGAATGCTGTATCAATGATTTTGTGGTGAGAATACTAAAGGAAACTTTAAGACAATCCAGGAACATAAGACCTTTGAAGTCAGAATGATTAAATATTTTGACATCCACCAGACAGGACTTAACAAAGATCTGGATTTTCTAGCCCATTATAAGTCATAAAATTCTACTGCTTTGACACCCTCTTATCACCATGCATATCTCCCTGTCCCTCATTCACCCAGCTCTCCTTGCACATTTAGTTGTCTTGAGAAACTGTATTTCTGGGGGAATAAATGTACATGTCTAGATGGTATTTTAAAAGTTCGAAACATACTTTTCCAGCAAAAATAAAGGAGGTGATTTTTTTAACACCATTTGGACACATTTAAATATCCAGTCTGAAAGTCTAATCCTGTTTTTGACCTTTTCTATATTAAAAACTCTTCCCCCACTCTCTTGCCATAGGCCCTAACACACAGTTAACAAGTCTTCAGCCATTTTTTTAAATCCCATTCCCTTCCTATCTAAGTCAACCATAGCAAAAATAGTCCTCTGTTAGGGAGAGAAAAAGCAAAACTTCTTGTAATATTACTCCAGGGAGAATTCTGTGCAAAAACACTGAGAATTCTGCAAAATTGTACACACTTTATTTGTAATTTTGTTAATGCAGAATTCCTGTATTAGCATCTCCCCCAGGCAAGAAATACTCCCCATACCCCCTCTGCAGTTTTCTATGTATTTTCAGGCAGACCTCCACCCCATTCCCATAGCATACATACATACATATATACATACGCGCGTGCACACACACACATCCAACTTTTTTCCACCCCCTCCCCCATACAGAAACACCATCCAGCCCCCCTCCCTGTACCCACACTCCAATCACCTTTTTTCCAGCCCCTTGCCTGCTCCCACCCTCCATCTACATTATTCCAGCCCCCCCCCCCCCCCAAACACTCGCCAGTCCAGCTTGGTAGGAGGAGGAGGAGCTACAGAGCCACATATCAGGCTGCTTTCTGCTCTTCTGCTGTCCCAGGCCTGACTGTTCCTTTGAGCTGCTCAAGTCTCCATACAGCAGCATGGCTTAAAGGAACCATTGCAGCAGAGGAGGAAGCAGCATGACCTGCAAATGTGCAGATCCTCCTCCTATGCAATGAGCCAGTGAGTATGTAGGGAAGGTGGGATTAACTTTCCAACTGCCAGTATCTCTGCCGCTCATCCTGCAAAGACAGACTGCACATAGGGGTCCTTTTACAAAGGCGAGCTGAAAAATGACCTGCGGTAATGTAGGCACGGGCTTTGAGTGCCCGCAGAAACATTTTTCAGCACACCTGTAAAAAAGGCCTTTATTTTTTTAATTGCCAAAAATGGACGTGCGGCAAAATCAAAATCGCCGCATGTCCATTTTGGGTCTGAGACCTTACCGCCAGCCATAGATCTAGTGGTAAAGAATTTGGGCGGTAATGACCTATGCGTGTCAGATGCCACTTGGCGCGCGTCCGCTATGCATGTCTGAAAATAAAAAAGATTTTTCAGACGCGTGTATCGACCGCAAGCCAAAAATGAAATTACCGTAAAAGCCACGCGATAGTTGGGCTGTAACTTCATTTTGGCGCACGTTGGGTGCAGGTAGACACTTAAACAGCTTAGTAAAAGGACCCCAGAGTTCTTTGCAGTCTGCAAAGGTGAGGAATTTAGTGCAAAATCTGCATTGCACAGTAGTGCAGTATTCCCCCAGGAATACAATATTAAGACAACTTATAGATAATGTTGTTCAGCTGGGATTCCTTCCCTCCTAAGGAATATCTTTACATCTTCCCAAGCCTCTACCAGCTAATGGAGTACATAAGTACATAATTATTGCCACACTGGGACGGACCAAAGGTCCATCAAGCCCAGCATCCTGATTCCAACAGTGGCCAATCCAGGTCACAAATACCTGGCAAGATTCCAAAAAATTTCAATACATTTTATGCTGCTTATCCCAGAAATAAGCAGTGGATTTTCCCCAAGTCATTTTAGTAATGGTCTTTAGACTTTTCCTTTAGGAAGCCTTCCAAACCTTTTTAAAACCCCGCTAAGCTAACCGCCTTTACCACATTCTCTTCCAATGAATTCCAGAGTTTAATTACACATTGAGTGAAGAAAAATTTTCTGTGATTTGTTTTAAATTTACTACTTTGTAGCTTCATCACATGCCCCATAGTCCTAGTATTTTTGGAAAAAGTAAACAAACGATTCATGTCTACCTATTCCACTCCACTCATTATTTTATAGACCTCTGTCATATCTCCCCTCAGCCATCTTTTCTCCAAGCTGAAGAGCCCTAGCCACTTTAGCCTTTCCTCATAGGGAAGTCACCCCATCCCCTTTATCATTTTCGTTGCCCTTCTCTGTAGCTTTTCTAATTCCACTATATCTTTTTTGAGATGTGGCAACCAGAACCAGAACACAATATTTGAGGTGCGGAGAAGGAGCTGGTTCCAGGAATCAGGGCCGGTCTTAGGCAGGGGCGACAGGACCGGTTGCATAGTGCCTCGCGCCTCCAGGGGCCACGCGGCGCTTCCTGTCACTCCCTGCCATATTGTCGCTCAGCTACTTTCCTTCCAGCCGCCCTGCATTTAAAAAGTCACAGCAGCGGCAATGAAAAAGCAGGCTCACCTCTAGCCTTTAAGCCTTCCCCTTCTCTCTCAGTGTGCACTGATGCAATTTCCTGTTTACGGTTTCCGTGAAGGCGGCACAATGCACGCTGAGAAAGAAGGGAAGGCATAAAGGCTAGAGGCGAGTCAGCTTTTTTGCTAGCGCTGCTGCCACTAAGACGTTTTAAACACAGGACGGCTGGAAGGAAAGCAGCTGAGGAAAACTGAGGGCACAGATGGGGCTGGGGTTGGGTCTTCAGAAAATCAGGGGCTGAAAAGAGGGGTAAGTTAAGTTGGGGGCTGGGGCGGGTGAGTCACTGGACATGGAGGGGAGGGCAGAGGAGAATCACTGGACATGGATGGGAGGGAATGGGAGGGCAGGGGAAAGAGGAGAATCACTGGATGTGGATGAGAGGGAAGGACAGGGGGCAAAGGAGAACCTCTGGGCATGGATGGGTGGGGAGGGCAGGGGAGACAGGAGAGTTGATGGCATGGATGGATGGAGGGGAGGGCAGGAGAAATGCTGGACATGGATGGAAGTGAGGGAAGAGATGAAGGAGATGCACATGGATAGAGGGGAGGGAAGAGAGGAGAAATGCTGGAGATGGAGGGGAGGGGAGGACAGGGGACAGAGGAAAATCACTGGATGTGGATGAGAGGGGAGGAGAAATTTTAGACACAGATGGAGGAGAGGGGAGAGTTGAAATGATGGATATAGATGGAGGGGAGGGAAGAGAGGACGTGAGATGAAGTGAGATGAACATGGATAGAGGGGAGAAGAGAGAGGAGAAATGCTGGACATGGATGGAGGAGAGGGAAGAGAGAGGAAGGAGATGCATACTGATGGAGATGAGGGAAAGGGAAAAGAAAAAACTGGACATGGCTGGAGAAAATAGGCAAAAGCTGGATCCACTCTATACCTCCTCCAGTCAAGTCCACGGAGGACCCAGCTTTTACCTATGGATGTAGGGCAAGAAATGATGAAGAAAAAAGGAAAGGAAAAAAAATAATGGAAAGGAAGCCCTGGAAGTGGAGTTAAGGGAGCAGATAGCAGCAGAATCAGAGACTGGGCCAGCATGATCAGAAAAACAAAGTCACAAGAAAACAAAGGTAGAAAAAAATTATTTTATTTTCATTTTAGTGTTTGGAATATGTTCAATTTGAGAATTTACATCTGCTATCTTATTTTGCAATGTATAGCAATGTTCTGTTTTTCTGGTATTGTGCTGCATGCAGAATCTGTATGCTAATTTGGTTTGTGCCATTTTGGGTATACTGGAGCTGTAACAGCTTACAGAAATTATTTATAATGAAAAAAATGTTATTGTTCTTCTCCTGTACTGGTGTAATATTTTCAATGATTACTGTTTATATGCGCCATGGCTGGTAAATGGGTGTGGCTAAATGTGCCAACATTGTCCAGTTCAGCACACTATTAGCAGCCAAGTTCATACAAAGTTAATTATGTTCAGTGGAAAATAAATCTGTTGGCTTAGGCTGCTTGCTATCTGAATATTCAATCACTGTTTCATTATTGCTACCAGGTATTACATATTAAGGGGATTCATTTTAATTCATTTATCTAATCCTTACGTGCACATGGTTTTGCTTTTTAAACCCAAAGGTTTCCTAGTATAGCATTTTTCATGCTTGAATTAGTTTTTCTATACAAGTTTTGCTTGATTTATCTTTATTTGAAATAAAACAAAATTTTTAAAACATATCTTGTCAACAAGGGGCGGGGCTGGGTGGGCGCGGGGCCCCAGCGAACTGGTCTGCACAGGGCCCCGCAGTTGCTAAGACTGGCCTTGCAGGAATGGAACCAGAATCTTTGGCAAGTCAACATACAGTTCTGCTCAGAATGGCCTCACCACAGAGATGCTTTAATATGGGAGTGTCATGATGAGGACAAGTTGGTTAGTAGGGAAACAGGAGATGATATGAAGAAAGCCATACGCCACTTGCAGCAGAGTAGACATCCTTCAGTAGCATCCTTAATTTAATTTAATAATAGCATTTCTATCCTGCTTAACCTAAAAGTTCAAAGCAGGTTACAACCATTAAATCTTTATGATACAAAAAACAACCCAAAATATAAAATAGCTCATTCCATATCATTAAAATATCCTCAATATAAAACACCTTTACATCCTAAATCTAAAATAAGGATGACCAATGCATAATGGCTGTCCTAGAAGTCAGATAAAAAATATTTCAAGTAACAAAAGAAACACTATTTCATCCTATAGAAATCGTTGGAATAGCCAAGTCTTTATAGCTCTTCTAAAACTCATATACTGAGGACTACTTCTAATAGCAGAAGGAAGGCCGTTCTGAGACTCTGGAGCAGCACCTAAAAAAGGTACTCTTTTTAGTACAGAAACAGAGGAGTAGCGTGATCAACAGGATGCTTCCAAAAAAACTAAGAAGATGAAGAATAAGTAGTAAAAGTGGCCTTTAATAGTGGAAAATAAGACTTGACACAGCACCGTGTTTCGTCAAGAAAGGAGAATCACATCCACAAAAATATCGCTGTGTGGACATGATTCTCCTTTCAGTTTTGCTTGTGCTTTCTACCAACGTATCCTGTATATCTACCAATCATTGGTTTTTCTAAAGGCTTGATTTGGTTTAGCTCCACCCACTGGCATTTACCGTATACAGAGTCCTGAGGCAGGCATTTCTCACCGAAACACGGTGCCATGTTGAGTCTTATTTTCTACTATTAAAGGACATTTTTACTACTTATTCTTCATCTCCTTGGTTTTTTGGAAGCGTCCTATTGATCACGCTACTCCTCTGTTTTTGTGCTTCCCCTCATAGCGGATCCAGTTTCTCCACTTTTGTAGTCGTTTTTGGCTCTTTTTAGTACAGCTTAAATGGCATATAGTCAAAGATGGTAAAGCCAACAACAGTTCACAAGCAGATCTTAAATATCTAGAAGGTTTCTGGTCGTAGTATTTTTATTAAATTTAAAAGAGAATAACAGAAGACAATTCAGTGTAACAGTACAACAGCATACAAATTGCAAAAATCATGTAAAGGACAGAAGAGAGAAAGAGTGGAGAGGAAGAAAAGAAAAAAAGAAAAGCCATAATGAATGCTTACTTGTTAGTACTTTGCTCACTTTAGCCTTGAAAGTAGTTTTTGGGCACTGGAAGACCCTGGGTCAAGTCACATATCAAGAATGGTGGAATTTGGTATTTCAGACTTATAAATATGATACCTTTCTGGCTAAAATGTCATGTCACCACATCACTTATAAGGAGAAGTGGTCTTTCTTATTGTCCTACTTTAGAGATGCTTGACATCTAGAAGGTTTATATACATTCACCAATATGATCAGGTATACAGGGCACAGACCATATAAAATTTTAAAAACAAAAGACAGCATTGTAAATTCAATTCTAGCCCGAACGGTCAGCCAATGCAATTCCCGTAAAAATGGTGTGGCAAGATCATATCTACTACCATTCAGTACCAGTTTAGCAAACACATTGTAGAAACCCCTAGTAAACAGATGTTATAATAATTGAGAGTAGTAAGGATAACTGCTTGAACAATCACTTGAAAATAACGTCACTCCAAAAAATGTCAGCCTACATAATAATTTCAATTTATACATAACCTTTTGGACTAAATGAGTAACATATGTTTCCATAGTCAGATTGGAATCACACCACACCCCCAAAAGTTTAATTTTTGATTTAATGGATATGCACTCCATTCCATGGATAAATCCTTCTTATCTGTTCCCTTCTCCACTACTGCCAACTCCAGACTTCGCGCCTTCTGTCTTGCTGCACCTTACGCCTGGAATAGACTTCCTGAGCCCCTACGTCTTGCCCCATCCTTGACCATCTTTAAATCTAGATTGAAAGCCCACCTCTTTAACATTGCTTTTGACTTGTAACCACTCGCCCCCCCACCTACCCTCCTCTCCTCTTTCCTCTACACATTAATTGATTTGCTTGCTTTATTTTTGTCTATTAGATTGTAAGCTCTTTGAGCAGGGACTGTCTTTCTTCTATGTTTGTGCAGCGCTGTGTACGCTTTGTAGCGCTATAGAAATGCTAAATAGTAGTAGTAGTAATATGTCCGCATTATGAAGCCGTACAACTTCAAGACTATTATCCTTTTGACATCCAATGTCTTGTACCTTAGCTATTTTACTAAAAAGATACCCTTCAAACATTTATTTTATCTGGATTAATCTTTAAAAAATAATGAGAAATCCAATCATATATCTCCAAAAAAACACCATTCATCCTAACCTTCACCGAATTAATATCTGTCAATACTGGAAAGATCAAAACATCATCTGCATAGCTACAGGGGCCTGGGACCCCGCAAAATTTGTCCGGGTCCCTGGTTTGGCTGACGGGGGTCCCCAACCCCCGCCAGTCGAAGCCTTCTTCAGTGCCAATCTCCAGCTCAGCCGCATTCGCTGCCCTGCTCTTCTTTCTTCTTGCTCCTCCTGTGTACGCTGATGCTCCTTCTCAGTTTCACATAAAGGAGCGTCAGCGTGCACAGGAGGAGCAAAAAGAAGAAAGAAGAGCACGCAAGGCAGCGAACGCAGCTGCACTGGAGACTGGCGCTGAAGGCTTCGGCTGGCGGGGGTTGGGGGCCCCCGCCTGCAAAGGTATTTGTGAGGTGAGGTGCGCTGGCGGGGGGCGAGGAGGTGAGGTGAGGCAGTGGGGGGCGGCGCAACGGCACTCAAAATGTGCCCCCAACCTTGGGCTCTGGCCCCCTCCCACTGTAAGGTCTGGCTATGCCCTGGGTCTACATATGATAAATACTCAATATTTTGTTTCCTCAACAGTAGACCTAGTTCACTCATGTACACATTAAAAAGAATAGCGGACAAAGGAGATCCCTGAGGTCATATGCCAAGGATCAGAAAATTAATTTTGACAAGAAACCTTCAGGTGTTTCTTCTCCAGGAAACCTTGATAGTTCAGTGAGCAGAAAGGCAGAGCGCTCCACAGGAGGCACTGAACTAAATACTCAGGTGAAGCTCAGGGGGTCTTTTACTAAGACTTTCTCGTGTTTTTAGTGTGCGCTAAAAATAGGTGTGCGCTAAATGTTAGAGACACCCATAGGAATACATTGGCATCTCTAACGTTTAACGCATGCCTATTTTTAGCGTGCATTAAAAACGTAAGCGCGCCTTAGTAAAAGACCCCCTCAGTGCCTCAGGACTTCACTTGACTGCACAAAATCTGGCAGTTTTCTGAGAAGGTGGAGAATATTGATTGCATGACCTTTTCCATCTATTTTCTTTCAAAATTTTAGATGTTGTTGTTACTATGCCCTTTTAAAACATAAGAACGCTTCCACGCTTTTCAAGAAAAGGAATACAGTTGCCAGGTTAGTCCACTTAAAGATACAAGAATAAAGGTTATTACACTTTAAAAGAATATAAGATGATTAGCTTTTGTGAGCTAAAATCCCCTTCCCCAGGTTAGAACCGTGTGCAAAATATGCCACTGCTAGAATATATATACCACATACATATTTTGGGAAAAAAAGGGCTAGATTATATATTTGGCACCTGAAAATTCCGCGTGGTAAAAAATACACCTATCTATATTCTGTAAAGTATGCCTAAATTTTATAGAATAGGCTTGAATTTCCACATGGTATATAGAATAACGCCAAACACCTCTCCACGCAACCAAATTTAGTTGTGGCCATTTACCCCATGTTTTACTAAATTAGACGAAGAGTGGGAGTATTCTATAACAATGCACATAGATTTTAGAAATGCCCATGCCCCGCCCAATAGCCACGTCCCCATTTTCCAACTATGTGACTTAGAATTTAGGCGCCCCAAGTTACAGAATATGCTTAGCGAGTTGTGTGTGTGTAAATCTTAATTAATGCCAATTAGTGCTAATTGTTTGTTAACATCCAATTAACAGTGCTGATTAGCTAGTTAACCAATTAAGTTATGTACACTGTTATAGAATACGCTTCGATTTCCACATGGAAATTAAGGTGCCATATATAGAATCCTGGGAGTAGAGACTAATTTTAGAACATGATGCCTAATATATGGGAATAAGGTGACTATTTTGGGCTAATTTTATAACAAACATTATGCCTATGTGCCTTTATGCAAATTCACACACACCAATTTGCACCTGCTCTGCGGCAGGTGTACAAGTGTATGCATACTCTATGCTTGTACATGCGTATTTCATAAAATGCAAATCTTTCTTTCTTTCTTTCTTTCTTTCTTCTTTCTTTCTTTCTTTCTTTCTTTCTTTCTTTCTTTCTTTCTTTCTTTCATCCCACTGTTATCCAATACAAGTTTTGATTCATTGTGGCTTACAATTCATGGTTGAAAGCAGTTAAATTGATTTTTTACAATTTCAATTGCAGATGCAGATATTATGTGCCACAGATAGTATGGCTTACAATTAATAAATATGAGAGGTTACATTCTTGATCTGCACAAACTATGCTCACTGGACAGCAGACATTCATTCAAGTATTTATATATTGCTTAGGCCTCTGCTCAAGGTGCACAGTGCTCCTACCAGGTGCTGTGGAGGACTTGCAGCGTTCTGCATATCCTCACAGCTGCATCCGGGGTGACTCCCAAATCCACCCCGACCTTCCCAGGGCCTTCGCCACAGTTACCCAGGGCTTTCGCTCCACCTACCCAGAGCTACCAGGTACTTCTTAGCCAGGATCAGGTGACCCTCAGGGGGAGGAATGCTGGCTTCGGCCTAACCCCTGGTAAGCCTTTTCTTGGTTGAGAGGTGCCCAGCTCTCCCACCGGTTGCCTTCTCAGGTGCCGTGGAGGACTTGCAGCTCATCTGCATATCCTCGGAGCCTTCGCCGGAGTGACTCCCAGGTCCGTTCCGATCCACTCGGGGCCTCTGCTCAAGGTGCCGCGCGCCATTAGGTGCGCGAAAGCTTTCCTTCTAATAAGTTCTGGGAGAAGAGGATATTTCTCTGGTAAGTGAACAAATTTTGCTTGTGCTTTCGGAACTTGAAGATTGGGGTTTAAAGGAGGAACTGTAAGTTAGTGATAGGCTGATATCCTTAATACTTTAGCAAGTTTTAAATTACGGAAAAACTCAAAAAACACTAAGATGGAGTCAGCAGTCCAGCAGCGAGAGGGGTGCTATCCAGTCTTTTGCATTGAGTGTCACATGTATGATTATCTCCCAATTGGTGAGGTGTCATATGTGTGTGCCCGATGCAAAGAGCTCCTAGCTCTCAGAGAACGTGTCCGTTCTCTTGAGGCTAGAGTAGCAGACTTGATGGAGCTGAGGGAGACAGAGAGGTACATAGAGGAGACCTACAGGGATGTTGTAGAGAAGTCCCACCTCCAGTCAGGTAGCCCCTGTGCTACCTTGGAGGAGGGAGGTCTCCTAGAAGGAGAGCATCACCCTGGTGAAGTAGGAAGTACTCCTGTAGCCAGGACCTGCCCACCAGGGGATGTATTATCCTTTCGCACCGAGGATATATCTCCAAATGTTGCCCGGGAGGGAAAGGTTAGGACAGCTGTTGTACTTGGTGATTCGATCATTAGGCATATAGATAGCTGGGTGGCTGGTGGACGTGAGGATCGCCTGGTGACTTGCCTGCCTGGTGCGAAGGTGGCGGACCTCACGCGTCACCTAGATAGGATTTTATATAGTGCTGGGGAGGAGACGGCTGTCTTGGTACATGTGGGTACTAATGACATAGGAAAATGTGGGAGAGAGGTTCTGGAAGCAAAATTTAGGCTCTTAGGTAGAAAGCTGAAATCCAGATCCTCCAGGGTAGCATTTTCTGAAATGCTACCTGTGCCACGCGCAGGGCCCAAGAGACAGGCAGAGCTCCAGAGTCTCAATGCGTGGATGAGACGATGGTGCAGGGAGGAGGGCTTTAGATTTGTTAGGAACTGGGCAACATTCTGGGGAAGGGGGAGCCTATTCCGAAAGGATGGGCTCCATCTTAACCAGAGTGGGACCAGGCTGCTGGCATCGGCGTTTAAGAAGGAGATAGAGCAACTTTTAAACTAGAAATGGGGGGAAGGCCGACAGTTGCTCAAAAGAGCATGGTTCGGGATAAGGTATCTTTCAAAGATATCACCATAACAGGGAAGATAGAGTATCCTGATAGTGAGGTTGCAAAAGAGATTGTAGTAGATCGGGTATCTTTAAATAACAATAAAAATCAGACAAAAGATTGCCAATTAATACTGTCAAGTACTAAGCATGATGTACTTAGGAACAACAAACATAGTTTGAAATGTCTATGTATATGCGAATGCCAGGAGCCTAAGAAATAAGATGGGGGAGTTGGAATATATTGCACTAAATGAAAAATTAGATATAATAGGCATCTCTGAGACCTGGTGGAAGGAGGATAACCAGTGGGACACTGTCATACCGGGGTACAAATTATATCGTAGTGATAGGGTGAATCGGATTGGTGGAGGGGTAGCATTGTATATTAACGAGAGCCTTGAATCAAATAGATTGAAAATTCTGCAGGAAACAAAACACTCCTTGGAATCACTGTGGATTGAAATTCCATGTGCAAAGGGGAAAAGGATAGTGATAGGAGTGTACTACCGTCCGCCTGGCCAGGACGAACAGACAGATGCGGAAATGTTAAAGGAAATCAGGGACGCAAACAAACTGGGCAACACAATAATAATGGGGGATTTCAATTACCCGCATATAGACTGGGTTAATGTAACATCTGTACACGCAAGGGACATAAGATTTCTTGATGAAATCAAGGACAGCTTCATGGAACAGCTAGTTCAGGAGCCAACAAGAGAAGGAAAAATACTAGACTTAGTCCTTAGTGGTGCTCATGATCTAGTGCAGGGGGTAACGATACGAGGGCCGCTTGATAACAGTGATCATAATATGATCGGTTTTGATATTGGCATTGAAGGAAGTGAAACTAGGAAATCAAGTACGCTAGCGTTTAACTATAGAAAAGGTGATTACGACAAAATGAGAAAAATGGTGAAAAAAAGACTGAAAGGAGCAGCTCGCAGAGTAAAAAACTTGCATCAGGCGTGGATGCTGTTTAAAAACACCATCCTGGAGGTTCAGGACAAATATATTCCACGTATTAGAAAAAAGGGAAAAAAGACTAAACGTCAGCCGGCGTGGCTAAACAGTAAGATAAAGGAAATCATTAGAGCCAAAAAACAATCCTTCAGAAAGTGGAGAAGAGAACCAACTGAAAGTAACAGGATAGATCATAAGGAATGCCAAGCCAAATGCAAAGCGGAGATAAGGAGGGCAAAAAAGGACTTTGAGAAGAAATTAGCGTTGGAAGCAAAAATACATAGTAAAAATTTTTTTAGATACATTAAAAGCAGGAAACCGGCCAAAGAGTCGGTTGGGCCGCTGGACGAAAATGGTGTTAAAGGGGCGATCAAGGAGGACAAAGCCGTAGCGGAGAAATTAAATGAATTCTTTGCTTCGGTCTTCACCGAGGAGGATTTGGGGGGGACACCGGTGCCGGAAAGAATATTTGAAGCGGGGGAGTCGGAGAAACTAAACAAATTCTCTGTAACCTTGGAGGATGTAATGGGTCAGTTCAGCAAGCTGAAGAGTAGTAAATCACCGGGACCTGATGGTATTCATCCCAGAGTATTAATAGAACTAAAAAATGAACTTGCGGAGCTACTGTTAGAAATATGCAATCTGTCCCTAAAATCGAGTGTAGTACCGGAAGACTGGAGGGTAGCCAATGTTACTCCGATTTTTAAGAAGGGTTCCAGAGGAGATCCGGGAAATTATAGACCGGTGAGTCTGACGTCGGTGCCGGGCAAGATGGTGGAGGCTATTATTAAGAATAAAATTGCAGAGCATATACAAAAACATGGACTGATGAGACAAAGTCAGCACGGATTTAGTGAAGGGAAGTCTTGCCTCACCAATCTAATGCATTTTTTTGAGGGGGTAAGCAAACATGTGGACAATGGGGAGCCGGTTGATATTGTATATCTGGATTTTCAGAAGGCGTTTGACAAAGTGCCGCACGAAAGACTCCTGAAGAAATTGCAGAGTCATGGAATCGGAGGTAGGGTATTATTATGGATTAAGAACTGGTTGAAAGATAGGAAGCAGAGAGTAGGATTGCGTGGCCAGTATTCTCAGTGGAGGAGGGTAGTTAGTGGGGTCCCGCAGGGGTCTGTGCTGGGTCCGTTGCTTTTTAATGTATTTATAAATGACCTAGAGATGGGAATAACTAGTGAGGTAATTAAATTCGCCGATGACACAAAATTATTCAGGGTCGTCAAGTCGCAGGAGGAATGTGAACGATTACAGGAGGACCTTGCGAGACTGGGAGAATGGGCGTGCAAGTGGCAGATGAAGTTCAATGTTGACAAGTGCAAAGTGATGCATGTGGGTAAGAGGAACCCGAATTATAGCTACGTCTTGCAAGGTTCCGCGTTAGGAGTTACGGATCAAGAAAGGGATCTGGGTGTCGTCGTCGATGATACGCTGAAACCTTCTGCTCAGTGTGCTGCTGCGGCTAGGAAAGCGAATAGAATGTTGGGTGTTATTAGGAAGGGTATGGAGTCCAGGTGTGCGGATGTTATAATGCCGTTGTATCGCTCCATGGTGCGACCGCACCTGGAGTATTGTGTTCAGTACTGGTCTCCGTATCTCAAAAAGATATAGTAGAATTGGAAAAGGTACAGCGAAGGGCGACGAAAATGATAGTGGGGATGGGACGACTTTCCTATGAAGAGAGGCTGAGAAGGCTAGGGCTTTTCAGCTTGGAGAAGAGACGGCTGAGGGGAGATATGATAGAAGTGTATAAAATAATGAGTGGAATGGATCGGGTGGATGTGAAGCGACTGTTCACGCTATCCAAAAATACTAGGACTAGAGGGCATGAGTTGAAGCTACAGTGTGATAAATTTAAAACGAATCGGAGAAAATTTTTCTTCACCCAACGTGTAATTAGACTCTGGAATTCGTTGCCGGAGAACGTGGTACGGGCGGTTAGCTTGACGGAGTTTAAAAAGGGGTTAGATAGATTCCTAAAGGACAAGTCCATAGACCGCTATTAAATGGACTTGGAAAAATTCCGCATTTTTAGGTATAACTTGTCTGGAATGTTTTTACGTTTGGGGAGCGTGCCAGGTGCCCTTGACCTGGATTGGCCACTGTCGGTGACAGGATGCTGGGCTAGATGGACCTTTGGTCTTTCCCAGTATGGCACTACTTATGTACTTATGTACTTATGTACCTAAGTGGTTTACAGTTTCATTTTACAGGTACTGGGTCTGTCCCTAGTGGGCTCACAATCTAAGTAGTACATTGTACTACTGTTGTACCAGGGGCAATGGAGGGTTAAGTGACTTGCCCAGGGTCTCATGGAGCTGCAGAGGGAATTTAACCTGGTTCCTAACCAGGGGCATAGCCAGACTTCGACAGGAGGGGGGTCTAGAGCCCGAGGTGAGGGAGCACATTTTAGCCCCCTTGGCGTCGCTGCCCCTCTCCTGTCCCTTTTGACCCCCCCTCCCGCTGCCAATGCCAGGTACCTTTGCTGGCGGGGGTCCCCAACCCCCGCCAGCCGAAGTCCCCTTCTGCGTCAGTCTCCAAGTCCGATGCGTTCGCTGTTCTGGATTCTGCTTCTGTGAGTCCTGATGTCCTGCATGTTCCTTCATACAGGACATCAGGACTCACAGAAACAGAATCCAGATCAATAATGCGCCGGAGACCAGCGCTAAAGAGGACTTCAGCTGGTGGGGGTTGGGGGACCCCCGCCAGCAAAGGTACCTGATGGTGGCGGGGGAGGGTTG
This sequence comes from Microcaecilia unicolor, assembly GCF_901765095.1. Lineage (NCBI taxonomy): Eukaryota > Metazoa > Chordata > Amphibia > Gymnophiona > Siphonopidae > Microcaecilia > Microcaecilia unicolor. The sequence continues at coordinate 283,691,497 of NC_044035.1, read as the reverse complement.
GTGGCGGGGGGGGTGTGTGTGTGTGAAAACAGGGGGCCAGGGCTAAACCTGCAGGGGCCCATGCCCCTGTGGCCCCACCTAGCTATGCCCCTGTTCCTAACCCACTGCCAACCATCAGGCAGCAGCAGGAATCAAACCAAGTTCCCCAGGTCCACAACCCGCTACACTAACCATTAGGTCATGTAAGCATGTGTGTATTTATGAACATATTCAGGGCTACCGGGGGGGGGGGGGCAGGGAGGGGCAAAATTCCCCGGGCCCTGTGCTGGGGTCTCTCTCTCTCTCTCCTGCTCCTGACGGGACCAAGTGATCACATCCCGAAAGAAGCGAGAAAGAGAAAATTCTAGTACCGTGCCCCCCTTGGAGGCTGAGGAGGACCCGGAGCTTCCTCCAGTGTTGCTCTTCTGCCCATTGCTGAGCGGCTGCTTTTCCTCTCAGGCATGTATGCTCAGTTTTGAAACCAAGCATGCCCCAAGAGGAAAAGCAGCCACAGGGGCAGGCAGTCAGCAATGGAGGAAGACGTCTTCTGCTGACGGGGCCTTGGGATCCCCGTCAGACAAGGTATTTCAATCCTGTAGCAGCAACAGCAGTGATTCATGGGGAGGGGGGGGGCAGCAGCGGCAGCGATCGGGGACAGCAGCATTCGGAGGGGGGTGTGGCAGTGGACAATGATTGGTGGGCAGCAGCGGCCCTGCCCCGGGCCCAGTTCAGTCTCTCAGCAGCCCTGAGCATATTCAGCCATGTGATTTTAGAAAGGCCTCCTCTGCATGCAGAAAATCCCTTCAAAAATGACCATCAGGGAGTGTTTCTCTTCCAAGAGGTTAAGCTGAACTGGCTGAGCCGGCAGATGGATTTCACCGCCCAGGGAACACTTTCTTATCCACATTTCCTTTAGACCACTCATATATCTAGCAAAGCCCCCTTCAGCTCCAAATTGTTCACCTCAATCAGTCTAGAAGTTTTTTGAACTATCATTGCTTTCTGACAAATACAGCAAGCCATCTTTGTATTTTGAAAGAAGGGAATTCTTTGCTTCTAAATGTCAGGAGATTTTGCTTGTGTTAATGAGAAACATTATAGCAAAGGAGCAAATGGTACCCATTTCCATTTATATAGGAGTTTGATTCATACTTTGCTAATTGGTGCATGCAAAAAAGGGATTACTTGAATTCACTGTTCCTCACAGCTCAACAACTGTAATTTAGGACCTTATTTAGTTTTGAATCTTTTTTTTTCTTTTCGGTAATCATCTTCCTTTTGTTGAGAATAAAATATCAAAGTGCCAGACTAATTAGATCTTACTGGTACCTTGTCAATGAGCCAAGTAAAATTATGGAACATATCAATGTACATTGAACATGATTTTGAAGTCACTCACTTTGGCAACAAGTCTTTTACATGGTGCACCGGGGAAGAATATCTTATTAAGTCAATGAGGGTCAGGTATAATAGGGAAATAATAACTGTAGTCAAACGCCTAAAAGGTTGTTTTAGAAGGAAGTTTTATTGCTGTTATGCTGTACTGCCATATAGAATTTAAAGAACCAACATTTACTATGGATTACAATATTGTACTCCAAAAACTGACAATTTATTTTCCTTAACCTTAGAGCAGGGGTTCTCATTCTAGTCCTTGAGACACACCTAAACAGTCAGGATTTCAGGATATCCACAATGAACATGCATGAAATAGATTTGCACAGAATGGAAGTAGTACATGCAGATTTATCTTCTGCAAATTCATTGTGGACATCCAGGAAACCTGACTGGCTAGGTGTGCCTGAGGACTGAGTTGAGAACCCCTGCCCTAAAGGAAACTGTCTCCCATGGCTTGCAACCTATTAAAGGTGGAAAACAGGCTAGACAATGATTGCACTAAAATGTTCTAGAAGTGTGTTTTTGTTTTTAAATTATTTGATCTTTATTAACATTCTGGGATATTCATTACAGTAGTCTATAACCTGCAGTATAGTACTTGTATATAACAACTAGAATGTATTATTACAATAAACTGAAAAGCAAAAAACAAAAAGAAGAACCTACATAAGAATACCAAAAGATACTCAAAAAAATGAGAACATAAAATAAAATAAAATATGCAATCCCTCCTCCTCCTCCCAAAAGTAAGAAATCATAAATTTTTAAATACATACGTATTCATATCTTCACAATCGCCTCCTATGGCCATCATACAGATATCCCATCAGGCCCAGAACCAAGCTCATATACGAATTTGAATTACATAATAACATTAAAGAATATAAAGTACAAATCTAAAAGAACATAGTAAGGAATAACTGAGGTACATATGTTATATATCAAAACAGAACACTTAATTCTCTCTCCTCAACTACCTTACGACACCCTGTTACTCATTAACTTTAACGTAATTTACTACTCTGTATTTCTGACACCGGAATTGGCGCTCCCCATCACGGTACTATGTAAGCCACATTGAGCCTGCAAATAGGTGGGAAAATGTGGGATACAAATGCAACAAATAATAATAATAATATATTATCAGACCATAACTGTATCCCATAAACCTGGAACATCTAAACTGTAGGCTTTACCTTCTCCAAAAGTACAATGGGTAACATGCTGTATACCATGTATGGAAAGGGGAGCTGCTCCCATCTACCAAACTATTGTTTGCCATTTTCATTCAGATTTGTCCCTCTGACTTTGCAGTGTATCAGTGATTTTTTCAAACTTCTGAAGTTCTGGGCAAATAGTTTTCCAAGACTGAATTGTAGGGCCTCAGCTCATGCATTGTGTGGAGAAAGGGATGTGATTTCTCAGTTTACTTGCTAGATGAAGGTTTCCTAAAGTCCCCTGATCTTTTTGTATAACGCCCAAATTTCTGCAGAGGGGTGCCAGAAAGGCGTGCTGTCATATAAACCCACCGCCACTATAACCCCACTGTTTAATCTTGTCTGCAGTATTCAATTTAGTACAGTCAAAAATGGAGAATGGAGCTAGGACTAAACTTTCAGGTTGTACCCAATGTTTTTCCTTCCTATAGTCATAATAGTCCTTTAGAGCCCTAATGACTCTGGCTTTATATTAGCAGTGTAAATTTAGAAATCCCCCTCTCAGGAGCTAATTTCAGTCTCTGTAAAGATATTTTCGGTCTCCTACACTGCCATAGAAAGATTTATGAATCTATGAAGTTTGTCCCATGCTTTAAAATACTTAAGGGGCATCTTTATAGATAACTGGGTGAAGAAAATAAGAACTTAGGAAGGATCATCATTACTGCTATTCTGCCCCACTGATTCAACATCAAAACAGCCACCCACCTAATTGTTTCCAAATGGTCCCAATAAGGGAGACATAATTTTGACTAAATAAGTCTGCTGGAATCTGAGAGCCTTTCCCCTAAATATCAAAACCCAGTGGAGGTTGCTTTGAAAGGAAATTCCCTGTGAATATTGTTCCCACCAACAGCTTCTGTTTTGACTTTATTGATTTTATACATTGAAAATTTGACAAATGTCTCTATTTCTTCTAAATGATGGGATATAGGATCTTTAGAGTTATGTATAAAAAGTAATGTATCATCTGCATACAATAAAACATTGTGGTCATCTCCCCCAACCCCCATGGGTTGACCAGAAGTATGTTTGTAGTAAACACTTTCCAAGCTGGATTAAATATTAAATTCCTGATAGCCACTCCAGGACATCAAGTAGTGAATTTCACCATTGGACAAGAATGAGGACAGAAACTACTACCTGCAATGGAGTTTGCAACATTCAACATGGTCCAGGATTTGGATGGCACTGCACCAAATTTTGACAGGAATTCAGGCCCAAGTCTCAGCCTGCATGTCTGACATTGCTGCTTGGATGTCTCATCACCAAGACTGAGCTTCTTATCTTTCCCCCTAAACCCACCTCTCCTCTTCCTCCATTCTCTATTTATGTGGATAACACTCTTGTCAGTTCATAACCTTGGGGTCATCTTTGACTTCTCTCTCTCTCTCTCTTTCTCTGCATATATCCAACAGACTGCTAAAACCTGTTGTTTCTTTCTCTATAATATCACCAAAATTCTTCCCTTCCTTTCTGAACACACTACCAAAGTCCATAACTACACTCTTATTACCTCAAGCTTAGACTTCTACAACTTGCTTCTCACAGGTCTCCCACTAAACCATTTCTCTCCCCTTCAATCTGTTCAAAATTCAACTGCATGACTTATAGTCCATCACTGTTGCTAAGTTCATATCAGCCTCTCCTCAAGTCACTTCATGGGCTCTCTATCCATTTCCACATATAGTTAAAACTCCTCTTATTGCCTTACAAGTGCATTCATCCTGCAGCTCTTCAGTATGTCTCCATTCTTATTTCTCCCTATACCCCTTCCTGATATCTCTGTTCATCGGGCAAGTCTCTCTTATCTGTACCCTTCTCAACTGCCAACTTCAGACTCTGTTCCTTTTATCTTGCTGTACCATATGCCTAGAATAGACTTACTGAGTCAGTACTTAAGCTCCACCTCTGGCCATATTAAAATCTAAGCTAAAAGCCCATTTTTATTTTAGGCTGCTTTTAAACATCTAACTCCTATTCACTTGTTCAGTACCCATATTGATTTGAATCATTCCCACAATAAGTAATTCCTTAATCCCTTATTTGTCCTGTTTGTCTGTCCCAAACATATTGTAAGCTCTGTCAAGCAGGGACTGTCTCATATATGTTTAGTGTACAGCACTCATACATCTAGTAGCGCTATAGAAATGATAAGTAGTAGTAGCAGCAGCATGCACTAAGGGTTGTTACTGTTTTGTACCTCACTGCCAGGAAAAGTGCTTCCCCGGGTGGGTCACACAGTAGGAGTTCTATGGATAACGCCACAGAGTAGAACCCAGTTATTTCAACTCAAATATCTGTAGTACAGATGACCTAGAATCCCCAGGGGATGTTGGAATGATAGCTCGATAAGTCATGGCCCTCCAAACTAACCAGAATTTATGTCTATTTTTCTGGGAATCTGAGTCCTATGTCTGCATTTAGTTCTAATTAACAGTGCTATAAATTAGAATGAATAAATGGCTGCTTAAATGACTTGCTAGAGGCCAACAAGACCATGAAGCAAATAGCAGGGTAGTAACCTTTCTTCTGCCTTTAGGAACGTGATAGTAAATCTTTGTCTTTATTGCCTTATAGTGGTTAAAGTACATATTTATTCAGTTTTAAATGGTGTAACACAGCAAATTGATGTTAATTCAAAAACTGAGAAAGACTTTTTATTCTGTGTTCATGTTACAATAGTTTTACATCATAGTATTTTGAGACTGTTGTTCTTGAAAACATTGTACATCTGGTATGCAGTGTGCCTTTATTGCCATTTTTGAAAATGTAATCTCTGTTAACCGAAAAATGAAATAAAATGCCCATAGTCGTGCTGCAGACTGCCATGCAGAAGCCCTGAGTTAATTTTTTGGGCATCACTTTCCATTTCCAGACTATCCAAAGGTGGGGATGATGGTTGGGAATGTGTTTCATGCATCACTCAACAGTTGAGCCTAATGGATGGATTTTGGGCCTGCGTTTGAGGCAAAGACTTTCACTATAATGGTGGAGAAGGGGGGGATTATGAAATTTAAAGGACCCTTCTCCCACCCATTAATAGTGAAAGGATTCTGTCACTATAGCACACCAGAGGCTAGTTCTGATTGAGGTGGAGAAAAAACCAGGTGGACCAAAAAATAAAAATAAACAGAATCAACACAAATAGCATAGAAACATACAAATAAAAATTACTACTACTACTACTTAACATTTCTAAAGCGCTACTAGGGTTACGCAGCGCTGTGAACCATACCTATATGATTTTATAAAATGCTAGCACAAATCCTGCAGAAATCATGGCTGTAAGGAAATCACAGCAATCACAAAGCCCTTGCTCCTAGGTGGTTAAGGAAAAATCAGTTTCAGGACTGGTTTGCCTCTTTTAGGTCCTCTTTTAATGAACCGTATTAGTGATTCCTGGTGCGGCAAGCTATTTCAGCTGCAATAACATTATTATTCTGAGCACCTTCATTGTAAATTTTATATTTACATTTAGAGATTTATGTTGAATCATTTAGGGAGTCTTTCCATTATTTTGTTGGTATATATTGTTATGGAGAAGACAATTTATTCTTCCATTTATTTAGTATTTGATAGGTTCAGTTCTAGATGCCATACCCCCAAAAGTATATAAATTGGATTGAGGTAGTCTAGAGAAAGGCTATCAAAATGGTGCATGTTCTGCACCAAAAATCAAATGAGGCTTAAGGATCTGTGGAGCCCTTTTACAGAGCGGCAGTAAGCACAATACGGGCTTACCATTTGCTCTTCCGGGACTATGGCCAGCCCAACGCGGCCACCAGCGGTAGTCGCACCTCAAGCATGTGCCATTCTCAAGGGAAAAAGAAAATCCCAGGAAATGGCTTGTAGTGCAGTAACCCGTCATTATCGGGCATTGCCATGCACTGCCCGGTTACTGCCAAGTTAGCACTGGAGCCCTTATCGCCACCTCAGTGGTTGGTGGTAGGAGCTCCCTGCCACATGGCTATGCGGTAAGAGTTCTCTTACCGCATGGCCATGTGTGTCTGGGGGCTTTTTACCTGGTGCGTGGGAAAAATGGCCCCCGCTGCTAGTGCAGTGTCCTTTTTCCTGCAGCTTTGTAAAAGGACCCCTAACTATCTATACTCTAGGAAAGAGAGGAGAGAAGAGACATGATAGAGAACCTCAAGTACAGCAATACCTCGGTTTTCGTTAACTTCGGTTTTCGTCGATTTTTTTCTGCGAAAAATTTGTCTCGGATTTTGTCAGCGTGCCCACGTGACCTTGCTGCTAATTTTGCGAAAACAAAAAGCGACCCATGCGTTCTCATGCTCAGTGATTCATACAGAAATAATTGCCTCGGTTTACGTCGGTTTCGAATTTCGCCAATTGTTTTCAGACGAATTATTGACAAAAACTGAGGTATCACTGTACCTCTATGGTTGAACTCATTTTCAGAACAAGAAGCAATCATATGAAGCCCCAAGAGGCAGATTTGGGAGCAACATCAGAACATATTACTGAATGGGTGATGGATGCATAGAATAAATTAACAGATTAAATTATAACATTTTTTAAAAAAGGCATAGCATATGTGAAGAGCTCCAAAGATGTGACAGAATGAAAAGCGTTAGCCCTGCCTACTTTGTGACATCATCATCAGCAATTTTCTGCTTAACAACATGAAAAACAAAGCACAATGATGGGTGAATTCAAGTTGGGAGGCATCTCGGTTAGGGACGACCAATCATATGGACCAATATTTATGGAACAAACTAATCTGACCAAGGAATAAGGAATAATGAAGGAAGCAAAGTAACTGAGGTTACCGGATCTGTGTGCCTCAAGCTCGTCACTGAAGGGGCATGCCAAAGGGGCGTGTTCTAACCCTGTTTGCCCCTTTTTGGGTATTTATATTACATTGTGAGGGTATATTGTTAATGTTCATTGTTTTTTTTTTCATTGCAGTGTAAAATGCAGAGCTGAATATGGTATTATTATTGCTTCTATTTTTCTCAGTTCTGGAGAAGGTGAATCTAATGGATAACATCTTGTTCTGAAAATAAACAAGATCATCAGCAAAAGACCTGTCCCCCACAGATTTTACAGTTGGAGTCATTAACAACATAAGAATTGCCATACTGGGTCAGACCAATAGTCTATTCTTTGGAGGAAATATTTTTTCACTCAAAGAATAGTTAAGCTCTGAAAACTCACTGCTGGAGGATGTGGTAACAGTGGTTAGTGTCTGGGTTTAAAAAAGGTTTGGACAAGTTCCTGGAGGAAAAGTCCATAGTCTTGTTATTGAGATGGGCATGGGGGAAGCCACTGATTGCCACAGGTTTGGTAGCATGGAATGTTGCTACTAATTGGGTTTCTGCCAGGTATTTGTGACCTGGATAGGCCACTGTTGGAAACTGGATACTAGGCTAGATGGACTACTGGTCTGGCCCAGTATGGCTATTCTTAAGCTCTTAATGACTCCAACTGTGAATTCTCTGGGGCCTAGACCTTTTGCTGATGATCTTGCTGTTTACTTTCAGAATAAGATGTTATTCATTAGATCCACTTTCCGACTCCTCTATTGATCAAGAGGGAATGACAGATCCAGTGATCACTGAACCTGTACAGCAAATTCCAGTTGATCAGATCTGGGATCACTTTGGTGTAGTTTCACCTGAAGATCTGTCTAGCTTAATTTGTAGATTGGGCAAGAGTTTATGTGGTCTTGGTCCATATCCAACTTATTTAGTAAGATACATCTCACAAGAAGATATTATTTGGCTGTTGCTTTTTAAAAATCTTGCATTGTCAAAGGGGGGTGATGGATGCACTGCTTGGATATGGCATGGGTGGACCAAAAAACTACATATGCATTTTACAGTGGGAACACTATATATATAGGAAGAAATTTCCCCTTCAAGTTTTGCACCAGCTCAGAGGCAGGTACAGATTTCTACAAAGTGCTTGTTTGGGTCAAGGCTTTACACAAGGGATTAAGGTAAGGGAGGAATTCTCCATAATCCTGCAGTTTATTTTTGCCTCAAAAAAATTGTGGCCTCAGTATTTAATTGAGGGTAGTTATATATAGATATAGATATATATATATATATATGCAAGTTTGTAAAATGGGCTTCTACACATGGATTCACTTACATATAGAAGCTGCAAAATTGCCCTTCTTACATGGAAGTGCCAACACCTTCACATAGCAGCTGTTAAATTTATGCCACTTATTTTATCCATATCCTATATAATAATTCTCACCTCCAAAGTTCTGACTTGCTGCCTGGGACCGTGGCTCATTCCAAGTTGGTCTGCTAGGCTCCGTAGATCAGGCTGACATCACCGTAGCCATTATGATGTCAACTTCAGAACCCGGGGGGAAAAAACATGCCTCACAGCTGATCCATGTCCAGAGGAGGGTCGCTGGACATGGGTGGCTGGAGGGGGAGCAGGGGAGAGAGGAGGGTCGCTGGACATGGGTGGCTGCAGGAGGGGGGCAGGGGATCACTGGACATGGGTGGCTGGAGGGGGGCAGGGGAGAGAGGAGGTTCGCTGGACATGGGTGGCTGCAGTGGGCGCAGGAGGAGAGGAGGGTCGTTGGACATGGGTGGCTGCAGGGGAGCCAAGGAAAACCCTGCTAGCGCCCGTTTCATTTGTGTCAGAAACGGGCCTTTTTTTACTAGTACATATATATTTGTAAAAAGGTTGAGAGTGCTGACAAATACATTTTTATACGTATTTTACAAGGCAAAGACTTCTGTAAAACACTGCTGGAATTGAGCATGTCCACACCTGGATGTCTCAATTCCAATCTCAAAGTTCTATGTCAAAAGGGCCTTTAAATCTCATGGTAGATGACACCAATCTTTATTCACTTCACTGCTGCCATACGGATACCTTGTCAGATCAGATTTGGTCCCTTGAATCTCTGTAGTAATTTTCCATTTATATTATGATTAATCATCTTGTCATACAACACACAACATCCTCTATTCAGGAAGGCTGTTTTTATACTTGAAATGAGATTTTAGAGATGCAGATGTAGAAAAAAAATGACATCCTATACCTTACCCCACAATAAAAAAAAAAATGGCAATTCCAGCTCAATATTCATTTGTAATTTACAGATTCAACAGGAGCTGTAAGAAATGCAGAAGTGAAACAAAAGAACCAATTTACTTATATTACATCATAGATTTGAAATTTGATCAGATATACTAACATATAATAAATATTTCATTTCCTGAAAGCATAGTGTGGGCAGTTCTGACCATTGACATGGAAACTAGTTCTCACATCTGAACAATGCAGAATCCCAATGTGCAAATATAATCACAAAACTTCATAATCCTCTGCCTCTTGTAAAAACCAGTGACAAGCTGTACCACTGGTCTCTTCAACATGGCCCTTTTTCTTCAGGTTCCTTTTCCCCTAAGAGGTAAACTCAGGTCTATAGTTAAGCATAAGCAACTGTCTTCAGTACCAAATTTTGATAGGTGCTGGTGTGTGGCCCTTGCTTGCATGTCTTTATCCAGGGCTGAAGCAGAAGCAGCTGATCCTGAACAGGAGTAGCTACAAAAGAACATGCCCTTCAGATTCAGTGGGGGTCCTGCAAACACCCTCTGGTGCTGAGTTATCATTTAATGCCCCTCCCCCTCCACTCATGCTCCCAAGCTCCACACTGAGTTGTACAAGGAATGGAGGGGGCAGGGAACCTCAGGTATTGATAGCACCAGAGGGCTCATCAGCCCTGCCCTGAGCTTTACTATGAGGCAAGTTTTCATTACTTCTACTACTTATCATTTCTAAAGCCACAAAGTGAGGGGTTCTAACTGCCTATGAGAAGGGAAGATCTAGGTAGGGGAATCAGGGAGTGGAGCAAAGGAAGTCCCCCTCCCCCCCACACACTTTATGTATGGGTGTCCACACTTGAAGTCCAACCCTGTGTAAACCTGACGTAGACGTAGTGACACAGAAGGGAGAAGTATTTTCAGAGGTGTTTAACTCACTGGCCCAGGACATCACAAATGCTGCAAAAAAGGGAGAGGAAAAAAAAATAAAAAAGAGAGGAAATATTTGAAAATAAATTTCTAACTCAATACTTTGTTCTCTAGCTCTTGTTCCAGATTGGGAGGAAAACTGGAAAAGATGATATTCCAGTGGCTTTTTGTTTTGTATTCAATGTGCTGTTGCACTTTGTAAACATTATTGGATCAATATTGAGCCAGCAGTGGCCGGCACTTTTATTAACGCTGACTGCTGTCATATTCGGGCACCGCACTGAATATCTGGGTCAACAGTGCTACCCAGAAGTTATGTGACTATGGCCGATATTCACTGCCCTACTTATATAGCTAACAAGGCAAACATAGAACTACTATTTACATGGTCCTACTTGCCCAGATAGCTATGGGGACACCAGCATTGAATATCACTGGTGATCATTTAACTCTAGGCTCCACTCAACTGTCCCAGCACGGCCCAAACAGTGCAGAGGCAGTCAGAGGGGATGTTCAATGGCACTGCAGACCTGCCAAGTCTCTTGCATTCAGTGGAAGACACCCACTTTCGCAGGTCATCTCTCGCACTCCCACTTGGGAGCCCAGAACTCCCTCTCAGCCGCCTCCCCCTCTGTCGACAACAGGAGATGCATTAATAAAACATCATCTCCTGCTGCTTCAGGACCAGTCTTACAATAAGAGCTACAAAATCTCACAGCTCTCATCCTGAAACTGGCCCCGTGGCAGCATGAGATGACTTTTTATTAAGGCTTCTCTTGCTATCAGAGTGGGAGGCATTTTATTGGTGCTACAATAAGGTGTGCCAGAGGGTGGAGCCAGGAGGTAGAGTGGGTGAGGCTGGACAGAGTGGAGTAGGGCTGGGGGCATGTCCTAAAATCCCCCTATCAAAAATTGGGCCCCCCTTGGCAGCTCTGTAACTGCTGCTGAGAATCCCCTCCTGAACCACTCAGCGTGATATACCCTGGCAGAATCCTCTCCTGCCTGGTTACATTATTTTGAATATGAGGCTTTTAAATGTCTGTTAAAAAGAAGTGTTCAGGTCCTTCCCAACCATGATGGATCTTATCTAAAGAAATCTAGATCTAATTGATTAGTGTCAAAGGAAGGTCACACAGAATGGTCCAATTAACTACAGCACAGTTGTTTAAAACATGAGGCAGTGAATCATAGTTAAGAAACCACTGACAGAAAGTGAAAATATTTTAAATGAGAGGTCAGCTTGCCTATTATTTCAGGTTCTTGTTATGCATCTGCTGGTGTTTTCCCATTCATATTATAATCATTTTTGGGAGTGCTGTTTGCCTGCTCAGGATTCCAAATACTGCATTTCAATTATTGGTTTCTGAGCGAGTTTTGTTTACTATTGATGAGCTGAACTAATGCATTTATTGGGTTTTGAAAATACTAAGTTTTAGCATGAAATTTGTTTCTTTATCAAGTAACAGTGTGGTACTGTATAATCCCTAAATCAGCTAATTCGACATACACAGCTATTTTAGAAGCATCATTTTTTATGGACTTTATTTGAAATTTCATTTGAAGGTCACTTACACCTGCACACACATGCACATATTCTGTACACATCCAATATCCTGTCTTTAGAGAAGTGCTGTGCATTTTTAATGGTGTCTTTCTGCATTTTCATACAAGCAGGCTGCTACCTTTTCCTTTTCAATATATAATTTAATTGTCACTGTTCCTGTAATTAAAGCAAATGTTAAGAGCACAGAGATCTTAGAATGTAATGCAAGACAGCTGAAAGAAATATTGAAGACTGGTAAGAAAGAAATGATCAGAAATCTTCTGATGATATGCAAAATGTCTGTATATAGCAATCAGTCCTATATTAGATATAGGCCAGTCAACACATCTTAACTGTTCTTAAGTATTACTCTTTAACTGAGTCAGTTTTTGTTTACTTTCTCATTAGTTTTGTACCAGCCTGGATAGATGGTTATACAAGATCCCGGTTTTAATCCAGTGCTCAAGACATTCCACTCTCTCCCCCCCACTCCCCCCAAAATCCTATCCTTCTATAATTTACTCAGCTACAAATATGAATGAGGGTGGTACCCAAATATCCTACCTCCCAGATCCCCATAGTCTGGCTGAACAGTACCTGGTCAACACTAACTTGCTGGTATAGATTCAATTGGTTTCTGGGGAGCTATATACTACTGGTGCCACCCCAGCTACCCCATGCCGTGCAGTATTACTTGGTTGAGCTTTTATTCTCCTTTGTTTTGTCCTTATCTCTCCCCTTACTTCTCATCATGAGGTAGTGAAGGGAGAGTTGTTTGCAGTACTAAAACCTCATAACTTGTTCCTATCACTGTCATTGAATGTGATAGCACATAAAAATCACTAGATTCATCTATTCTTCACAAGTTCATTCCTGGTGCAATGCCACCTATTCAAAGTACTTAAGTAAATGTAAAAATAAATGTATATTTTAATACTTAAGTAAAAGTAAAGTGAAGAACACATGAAAAAGTTTACTTAAGTGAAAGTAAATAAGTTATTGCATAATACAATACTTATTGAGTAAAAAGTAAAAGTACTGCAGTTACAATGAATGGAACTATTGTTAACATTTTTATACAAACAGCTTAATTGCTCTACAATTCAATCCATTTAACTTTTAGTAAAACTACATTTTGAAAATGTCACTCGTGCACTTATGAGTCATTAATCCAGTATCGCTAAAAAGGTGCTCTACTGCACTAGCAAGAAGTGGATTGGTCAGTCTAATGAAAGGTTTCTCCAAATCAGGCCAGGCTCCAATATTACTGATGTCTTCTGACTGGGTCTGCAGATATTAATCAAGGGAATCTCTGTCTAAAATAATTGATTTCTGTATAGCAAAGAATACTTTATCATTTCATTGTCATTATCATCTGCATTAGAAATAGTGCTGTGTAATCCGTCACTTGCATCTTCATCTTCGTTATCATTGTCATGCTGTTCAGTTTCAGAGTAGGCTTTCACAAAGTTGAAAAAAAAAACAATGTCTGTTGTTGTTCTAACAATTTTTTTGTCTAATGGGAAACTTTTAATATCTTTAAGAACAGATGCAAGAATGTAATTTGTGTGGGAACCCTTCAGTCTTAAGGCCAGACAAGCAAATTTCCTCTGTAAAGACTCATTTAATCCAGTGGACAGTCACCCCAATATAAAATTTTCCATGAAATCCCAGCAGTCTGTTGTGATAGAGACATGTGTCTGTTCACCAAGAATTGCAACCAGCTTCAGCTTCCCCACTGCTGCAAAATGACCCAACTCATTGCTGTTCTGTTTGGCTGGAGACCAGCAACCAGTTCAACAAATACAGACAACTCCATTGTTCTCAAAGGCTGTATTCCATGAACAGCAAAATTTAAGATGACATGATCCACTGTTTGTGTGATAAGATTTTCAATTGCAAAAGCTTGTTCCAGGTTTTGCAATTTAATTTAGTTTACTGAGGAATTGTCATTTATGTCTCACGTCCACTTTTTTTTTTATTTTGCATTAGCAATACATTCAAAATAAATTAAATAAGGATAAAGGATTAATGCAGAAATATTAAATCAAATTAAAACATTAATATTTACACCAAAAACTAAAGAATTAATCCTATATAGTCCCAAAATAGGGAGAGGCAAGAGCCCCTAAACCCAAGGAAATAGGAAAATCAAAAGAATCATTAATACAAGAATAACAGCAAGTTAAATGTCAACATTATTACAGCTCAGACACAATGAGGTGATTCAGTCTCCACTTGGTGCAGAACCCTTCCCTTCAAGGAAAAACTGCAGTTGGGAAACATCATAGAATATATATTGATGATCATCAAAATAAACAACAGATTTACATGGATATCTCAACTAGAACCTACCTCCAATATCAATCACACGTTGACTAAGGGAAAGGAATTGCCTACGTCTGGGCTGAATGGAGCTTGCCATGCGTCCATTTTGGGTCCGAGACCTTACCGCAAGCCATTGACCTAGCGATAATGTCTCACGCGGTAACTGGGTAGTAATGGTCTAAGCGCGTCAAATGCCACATGATCTGCGTAACTGTCGCAGATGCATGTAGTGGACTTGCGCCAAAATTGAAATTACAGCAAGGGCCATATAGTAACTGGGCGGTAACTCCAATTTGGCACACGGGCGCATGTAGGCGCTTACGTTGCTTAGTAAAAGGGCCCCTAAATTTGCAGATGAAATTTATGCAGATGAGGAACTTTCACCAATGCCTTATTTATGTATGTAACCTTCCTTCCCACCTACTCACAGAAAAAAAAAGAATAGTATTTTATAAAGAGGGTGTTAAGAGTTCTACTCTCTTTAACTCCTCAGTCTATTTTTACAACAAGCATCACAGTATTTAATGTGTAGCTTTCCAGCTCTAAACAAAAGGTGTTTACCACTGAGTCAGGGGATCAGTTCCTGTAGCTCAGCTGGTAGGATAACCTGGTCTATGTATGCTAAATTGCTGATTTCCTTCTTCTTACATTAATTGCTTTACCCTGTCACACTGGACACAACAGGAAGCTCCCTTTTGTCACTTTTCATTCTATAATGCACTGCTGTGTTTTTGTTTTTTCCAGGTAAACACTTAAGAATGCCAAAGATTAAACATGCAATCCTCTCAAGTGCCCAGTTTGCCCAAGACTTCCGAAAAGACTAACGATATTTAATTCAACTCCAAATAAAGCCCAGTAGTTGGGATCTGCTTTAAATAAAATGTCAGCTGTGTAACTTCTAGTTTTGTTGTTTTCTTATATGATAAGTATCGGGTATAACAGCCCAAACGATAATAATCCTCTAATGGGTCATGAAGTTCTTGATTAAGGAGAATATTCAAAGTAAAGGACAAGCAGCCTGTGTCACTATAATAAAACTGTGCCAAATCTCTTTAGGTTAAAAGGGAGGGACAGATCCTTTATTGTGGAGTTCACTGGAAAAGAAGCATTCTGCCACTGGTCTTCAATGTAAAATGTGATGGAAATATTTCAGTATGTGGGCATTATGTATAGCAGCTGTCAGGAACCTGGATGTGGCTGAAGAATGTAGCATGGACCCAGGTGTAACTAGAAAAGCCAGTGTGATTAATGCTCCCTGGTCTGAGGGCTGCACAAAGCTCTGCAGAACATATTTCAAGGGTTCAGTAGTGTCAACTTTGCTCTACATGAACCCATGTAAAAGACAAGCACTCAGACACAAGGCACATATTGAGATCACAATGCAGCCTTTCATCTTGAAGGATGGACGGTCAGAGATTCTTGTTTATGATTTCACTGATGCCAGGCATTTACAAGATTTGAAATATAGCAGGGGTAACTCAGCAATGATGGATGGACAGTCATTAATTGATAAACAAGGGTAATAAATGCTACAAGAGAATGACAATAAACACACATTCACAGGGTGCTGGCTCAAGGTTCTCTAGTAGATCAATCTGAGAATCCTGCAAAGTTTGACATGTACTATCTCTGTAATGTTTTAGAGCTCTGAGCCTTTGCATAGCTTTTCAGCATTTGCCAGCTTTGTAAAATGAGCCTGGCTGAAGCGCATCTATAAATGCTACAGAATCGATGCAATACTACAATCCACAACTCGAGTAAATGAGGACCTGAACTCTACACTGTACAGGTAATTAAGAGATATCAGAGAAGAATTACAGAGAACAGGTGCCAACAAGAAGACTCTATCTAATATAATAAAACGCACCGTGAACGTTCTGAAGTCACTCAAACACTCCCTGTAGGGTTCGTGGATTCATGGTGTGAAGCCAGCCAGCCATCTCTGCCCCGCCCTCGCGTCAAACGTCATGACGTCGAGGTCGGAAAAAAAAACCCCAAACAAACGGATCGCACCCACGCACGGTGCGTTTTATTATATTAGATTTACCTCCGTGGTGGCGGTTGCAGAAGCGCAGCGTCAGGGAAGGAGGCGGAGCTCCCGACGTCTCTAAACTTCCCTTCGCTGTGTTCCGCCTTCTTCTGACGTCAAGGATGACGTCAGAAGAAGGCGGAACACAGCGAAGGGAAGGCTAGAGACGTCGGGAGCGCCGCCTCCTTCCTTGACGCTGTGCTGCCGGAACCACCACGGAGGTAAATTTAAAATAAAAAAAAAAAAGGGATGTTGGGGGGGGGGGGAGAGAAGAGGGTGGGCAGTAAAGCGGGAGGGCAGGGGAGAAACGACAGCATGGATGCAAAGGGGGGGGGGAGAAGAGGGCGGGCCAGGCTGGGACATGGGAGAGAGAGGAGCATGGATGCGAGGGGGGGTCATGGAAGGGAGAGAGGGGAATTGCTGGAAAAGGATGAATGGAGGGGGCAGGGGACAGAGGAGCATGGATGGGCATGGATTGGGAGGGCAGGGCTCAGGGAGAGAGGGGAATTGCTGGAAAGGGATGAATGGAGGGGGCAGGGGACAGAGGAGCATGGATGGGCATGGATTGGGAGGGCAGGGCTCAGGGAGAGAGGGGAATTGCTGGATAGGGATGAATGGAGGGGACAGATGGGCATGGATGGATATGGATTGCAGGGCAGGGCTCAGGGAGAGAGGGAAATTGCTGGATAGGGATGAATGGAGGGGGCAGGTGACAGAAGAGCATGGATGGGCATGGATTGGGAGGGCAGGGCTCAGGGAGAGAGGGGAATTGCTGGATAGGGATGAATGGAGAGGACAGATGGGCATGGATGGATATGGATTGCAGGACAGGGCTCAGGGAGAGAGGGGAATTGCTGGATAGGGATGAATGGAGGGGGCAGGTGACAGAGGAGCATGGATGGGCATGGATTGGGAGGGCAGGGCTCAGGGAGAGAGGGGTATTGCTGGAAAAGAATGAATGGAGGGGGCAGGGGACAGATGGGCATGGATTGGGAGGGCAGGGCTCACACTCTCTCTCTCATATACAATGTCTTTCTGACTCTCACTCTCACACACTGTCTCACACTGTATCACATTCACTCTCTATGTGCCACACAGTCACTCACACACTCGCTTGGTCTCATACACTCACTCTCACAGAGAATCTGTGTCTCACACACACTCTCTCTCTCTCACACACACACTCTCTCTCACACACACACACACTCTCTCTCACACTGTGTCTCACATACACACTTGCACACACTCTCATTCTCACACACACACTCTCTCACAAACACACTCACACCCAGACTCACTCTCTCTCTCACACACACACACTTTCACTCTGACTCTCACACAGTCACTCTCACATACACTCTCCCAAACATACACACTCCGAGGAAAACCTTGCTAGCGCCCGTTTCATTTGTGTCAGAAACGGGCCTTTTTTACTAGTTAAATTATAAGTGACTCCAGAACACAAACTCATAATTATGAACAACTGTTCCCAGAAAGCTAACTTTGAAATCAGAATGACCTGCTAGTCATTCAAATTCTTGAAGAAGCACTGGAGGTACATCCTGGTTATTTTCTTTAATGTTCCTGGATAGAAAAGAAGAAATCTTTTCTTTTTCTTTTTTGCTCTCTTGTCCATGCAACTCTGAAACTGTGGTCTTTTAGGAAGTGTATTTAGGAACAGAAATAAGATATGGGCAAAATTTTCAGACTGTCCACCTAGGGGTAATGTCTGATGGGAATTTTCCTTGGAAAGTTGCAAGTGGTAAAACTTTTCACTTACGTTTTGTGCAGATAGATTTTGTAAGGAATATAGCTTGCATGGATTTCAAGACAGAACTGTGTTACTATGCTATCAAACCCAACACAGTCCCTGGGGAAAACCACCTCTAAGTGTGACCAGAAGCACATGTGTAGTTACATGTTATGGAACACCTCACGTACGTATGGCCACAATGAAGACAATTCTCAGGTAGTCAACGCATCTGGGTAAATCACTGTTTAATCACACTGAGGTCCTTTTACTAAGGTGCACTAACAGCATGCACTAAACCCATTAGCACACCTTAGTATAAGGACCCCATAATGTATTTGAAAATTGTCCTCCAGGGGACAAAAATACTGGCTAAGTCTGGCATAATTATTTTGTTTCAGAATGGATAGCATGGTGTGATATAAGCTGAAGAACATATTGATCGATCTTCAAGTTATATCAGTCCATGTCATCCATTTTAGAATGAAATAATTGTCAGACATACCCACTATCAATTTTATCATTGACTAGATAAAGATCAGGATTAATTGCTTTACCCTGTCACACTGGACACAACAGGAAGCTCCCTTTTGTCACTTTTCATTCTATAATGCACTGCTGTGTTTTTGTTTTTTCCAGGTAAACACTTAAGAATGCCAAAGATTAAACATGCAATCCTCTCAAGTGCCCAGTTTGCCCAAGACTTCCGAAAAGACTAACGATATTTAATTCAACTCCAAATAAAGCCCAGTAGTTGGGATCTGCTTTAAATAAAATGTCAGCTGTGTAACTTCTAGTTTTGTTGTTTTCTTATATGATAAGTATCGGGTATAACAGCCCAAACGATAATAATCCTCTAATGGGTCATGAAGTTCTTGATTAAGGAGAATATTCAAAGTAAAGGACAAGCAGCCTGTGTCACTATAATAAAACTGTGCCAAATCTCTTTAGGTTAAAAGGGAGGGACAGATCCTTTATTGTGGAGTTCACTGGAAAAGAAGCATTCTGCCACTGGTCTTCAATGTAAAATGTGATGGAAATATTTCAGTATGTGGGCATTATGTATAGCAGCTGTCAGGAACCTGGATGTGGCTGAAGAATGTAGCATGGACCCAGGTGTAACTAGAAAAGCCAGTGTGATTAATGCTCCCTGGTCTGAGGGCTGCACAAAGCTCTGCAGAACATATTTCAAGGGTTCAGTAGTGTCAACTTTGCTCTACATGAACCCATGTAAAAGACAAGCACTCAGACACAAGGCACATATTGAGATCACAATGCAGCCTTTCATCTTGAAGGATGGACGGTCAGAGATTCTTGTTTATGATTTCACTGATGCCAGGCATTTACAAGATTTGAAATATAGCAGGGGTAACTCAGCAATGATGGATGGACAGTCATTAATTGATAAACAAGGGTAATAAATGCTACAAGAGAATGACAATAAACACACATTCACAGGGTGCTGGCTCAAGGTTCTCTAGTAGATCAATCTGAGAATCCTGCAAAGTTTGACATGTACTATCTCTGTAATGTTTTAGAGCTCTGAGCCTTTGCATAGCTTTTCAGCATTTGCCAGCTTTGTAAAATGAGCCTGGCTGAAGCGCATCTATAAATGCTACAGAATCGATGCAATACTACAATCCACAACTCGAGTAAATGAGGACCTGAACTCTACACTGTACAGGTAATTAAGAGATATCAGAGAAGAATTACAGAGAACAGGTGCCAACAAGAAGACTCTATCTAATATAATAAAACGCACCGTGAACGTTCTGAAGTCACTCAAACACTCCCTGTAGGGTTCGTGGATTCATGGTGTGAAGCCAGCCAGCCATCTCTGCCCCGCCCTCGCGTCAAACGTCATGACGTCGAGGTCGGAAAAAAAAAACCCCAAACAAACGGATCGCACCCACGCACGGTGCGTTTTATTATATTAGATTTACCTCCGTGGTGGCGGTTGCAGAAGCGCAGCGTCAGGGAAGGAGGCGGAGCTCCCGACGTCTCTAAACTTCCCTTCGCTGTGTTCCGCCTTCTTCTGACGTCAAGGATGACGTCAGAAGAAGGCGGAACACAGCGAAGGGAAGGCTAGAGACGTCGGGAGCGCCGCCTCCTTCCTTGACGCTGTGCTGCCGGAACCACCACGGAGGTAAATTTAAAATAAAAAAAAAAAAGGGATGTTGGGGGGGGGGGAGAGAAGAGGGTGGGCAGTAAAGCGGGAGGGCAGGGGAGAAACGACAGCATGGATGCAAAGGGGGGGGGGGAGAAGAGGGCGGGCCAGGCTGGGACATGGGAGAGAGAGGAGCATGGATGCGAGGGGGGGGCATGGAAGGGAGAGAGGGGAATTGCTGGAAAAGGATGAATGGAGGGGGCAGGGGACAGAGGAGCATGGATGGGCATGGATTGGGAGGGCAGGGCTCAGGGAGAGAGGGGAATTGCTGGAAAGGGATGAATGGAGGGGGCAGGGGACAGAGGAGCATGGATGGGCATGGATTGGGAGGGCAGGGCTCAGGGAGAGAGGGGAATTGCTGGATAGGGATGAATGGAGGGGACAGATGGGCATGGATGGATATGGATTGCAGGGCAGGGCTCAGGGAGAGAGGGAAATTGCTGGATAGGGATGAATGGAGGGGGCAGGTGACAGAAGAGCATGGATGGGCATGGATTGGGAGGGCAGGGCTCAGGGAGAGAGGGGAATTGCTGGATAGGGATGAATGGAGAGGACAGATGGGCATGGATGGATATGGATTGCAGGACAGGGCTCAGGGAGAGAGGGGAATTGCTGGATAGGGATGAATGGAGGGGGCAGGTGACAGAGGAGCATGGATGGGCATGGATTGGGAGGGCAGGGCTCAGGGAGAGAGGGGTATTGCTGGAAAAGAATGAATGGAGGGGGCAGGGGACAGATGGGCATGGATTGGGAGGGCAGGGCTCACACTCTCTCTCTCATATACAATGTCTTTCTGACTCTCACTCTCACACACTCTGTCTCACACTGTATCACATTCACTCTCTATGTGCCACACAGTCACTCACACACTCGCTTGGTCTCATACACTCACTCTCACAGAGAATCTGTGTCTCACACACACTCTCTCTCTCTCACACACACACTCTCTCTCACACACACACACACTCTCTCTCACACTGTGTCTCACATACACACTTGCACACACTCTCATTCTCACACACACACTCTCTCACAAACACACTCACACCCAGACTCACTCTCTCTCTCACACACACACACTTTCACTCTGACTCTCACACAGTCACTCTCACATACACTCTCCCAAACATACACACTCCGAGGAAAACCTTGCTAGCGCCCGTTTCATTTGTGTCAGAAACGGGCCTTTTTTACTAGTTAAATTATAAGTGACTCCAGAACACAAACTCATAATTATGAACAACTGTTCCCAGAAAGCTAACTTTGAAATCAGAATGACCTGCTAGTCATTCAAATTCTTGAAGAAGCACTGGAGGTACATCCTGGTTATTTTCTTTAATGTTCCTGGATAGAAAAGAAGAAATCTTTTCTTTTTCTTTTTTGCTCTCTTGTCCATGCAACTCTGA
The DNA here is from genome assembly GCF_901765095.1 of Microcaecilia unicolor. Taxonomy (NCBI): domain Eukaryota; kingdom Metazoa; phylum Chordata; class Amphibia; order Gymnophiona; family Siphonopidae; genus Microcaecilia; species Microcaecilia unicolor. Next base: position 283,669,710 of record NC_044035.1, on the reverse strand, counting down.
AACTGTGGTCTTTTAGGAAGTGTATTTTAGGAACAGAAATAAGATATGGGCAAAATTTTCAGACTGTCCACCTAGGGGTAATGTCTGATGGGAATTTTCCTTGGAAAGTTGCAAGTGGTAAAACTTTTCACTTACGTTTTGTGCAGATAGATTTTGTAAGGAATATAGCTTGCATGGATTTCAAGACAGAACTGTGTTACTATGCTATCAAACCCAACACAGTCCCTGGGGAAAACCACCTCTAAGTGTGACCAGAAGCACATGTGTAGTTACATGTTATGGAACACCTCACGTACGTATGGCCACAATGAAGACAATTCTCAGGTAGTCAACGCATCTGGGTAAATCACTGTTTAATCACACTGAGGTCCTTTTACTAAGGTGCACTAACAGCATGCACTAAACCCATTAGCACACCTTAGTATAAGGACCCCATAATGTATTTGAAAATTGTCCTCCAGGGGACAAAAATACTGGCTAAGTCTGGCATAATTATTTTGTTTCAGAATGGATAGCATGGTGTGATATAAGCTGAAGAACATATTGATCGATCTTCAAGTTATATCAGTCCATGTCATCCATTTTAGAATGAAATAATTGTCAGACATACCCACTATCAATTTTATCATTGACTAGATAAAGATCAGGATGTCTATCAATATTTTTTTCTTTTCATAAAACACCACTACTAATCAACTCTCATGGCGTTATGGCAGTCTTTTTGGAAGAGCTATAATTAAACTTATCTTGCATAAATGTCTAAGTCCCTGTTGTACAAAGCTGGGATATGCACTTCTCAATCCCAAGTGCCTGCAAATGGCAAGGGGGCATGGTCTGGGTGTGTTTTGGGTGGGATTGGGTATGGCAAGTTAATAGACATTTAGGGTTAGATTCTATATATGGCATCAGAAAAATATGCATGTTAAAAAAATATGCCTAGTCGAATTCCCTAAAGTACGCCTAAATTTTATAGAATAGGTTTAAATTTCCATGCGGTATATAGAATACACTGAGCACCTCTCCACTCAACCAAATTTGGTCACGTCCATTTAGGCCATGTTTTACTAGGGGTAAATCCCGATGCCTAAATTAGGCGCAGAGGGGGAGATTCTATATATGGCACCTAAAAAAATCAGTACTGAAATCAGTGCCAAGCGTATTCTATAATCAGTGCCTAGATTTAGGTGCCTATTATAGAATATGCTTAATTCATATTTTAGCACCTAAATCTTGTGCATTCATTTACACAAACAAAAACTTGGTGTAAATCCCTGTGTGTAGATTTAGGCGCTCTAGGCCATATTGTATAACTAGGTGCATAAATTTTGGAACATCCATGAAACACTCATTTCCCCACCTATAACCACGCCCCTTTTTGCTTGTGCACATTAGAAGTTTGGCGCACATCGTTACAGAGTACGCTTAGCAAGTTGTTTGCCTAAATTCTAATCAGTGTCAAAGCTCATTTATTGTTTATTAAGTGCTGTTATCAGCGCTCATTAGCTTGTTAAGCGCGTTAAATTACACACATTGTTATAGAATCCATGCCGATTTCAGTGCCGACATCTAGGCACACTATATAGAATCTGGGGGAGAGCAGGTGTATTCTATAACAACACGCATAGATTGCAGAAACATTGATGCTCCCGCCCAATGCCATGCCCCCTTTCCAAATATGCGACTTAGAATTTACGCACACCACATTACAGAATACACTTAGCAAGTTGTGTGCCTAAATCTTAATTAATGACAATTAGTGCTGCTAATTGTTTGTTACCATCCAATTAACAGCACTGATTAACTAGTTAACCAATTAAGGTACGCACATTCTTATAGAATACACTTTAAGGCGTGATATATAGAATTTGGGGGTTATTCCCTACTTCAGAAGCAGACAAAATCTCTATGTCCTAAAAGATCGACGTTGAGTGTTACACCTGCTACCAAGCACATTTACGTTTTTGCAAATTGCTGCTATTGAGTAGCACCCCACTGGAGGGATTACAGGAGATTACACCTTAATCTCCCAGTAGTTTTTGCCCCCCCCCCCCCCAAAAAAAAAGCCAAAATGGCAAGGGTTACCAGTCCCTGTGACAGCGCTGGGAAAGGTCAAAGTACTTAAATAAAAGTAAAAATAACTGTACATTTTAATACTTCAGTAAAAGTACTGTGAAGAACACAGGAAAAATGTTCACAATTACATTTCTAAAATGGCAAAGATAAACATATATGTGCCGTCTTAAACTTTTCAACCTATGCAGATTTTTGGACATTTTTCTTCCTGAAATGAATGCTTATGCTGCCTGCACTCAGCACATAAATATCCATATATCCTATACTTTAAAACAGAATCTGCTGACACAGAGGCTGTTCTAAAATACTAGTGAAACTTGAGACATCCTGATTGGACTTCTGACTTCTACATGCTGTCTAAAATGGGACTGCCCATGAAAAGAAAAATGAAGGTACCCCTCTCTCCATTTCTCAGCTGCTTCCTGTAGACTCATTATTCCACCTGCTCAATTTATTTCCGAGGATCCTATTTGCTTTGCTTTTTTCCTTTTGTCCAGTCCAATTTCATGATATTTTTTCTTCTTATGCTATATAAGGCCCTTTGCTTCTATGTTATCTTTTTTTCCTATGCTGATATTTACTTTGGATGTGATTGTAGGGGTATTTTCTTTCCTTTGCATGAAATAATGCCTTAGGATAATGGAAAGTGCCCTCTTTCCATAATAAGAATTTTTGTCTCATAGTGATATGAATAGTTTACTTAACTGTTAATAAGTAGGACTTTCTTCCAGTTTCAGGATAATAATCAGGATAATAACATGAGCTTTCTTCCCATGCTGATATGAAAAGCTTTCCTTCCATGATAACATAAAGTGCCTTTCTCCCCATGCTAGGTAGTATGAAGTGCTTTCTGCCCTTGATAACATGAAAAGTTTTCACCTCATGACAGAGGAACTGTCTTTTTCTTTCTTCTTGTGCTGAGATGAAGTGTTTCTTACTGTGAAATTTACTTCAATGCTGTCTCATTACAGTTTCTTTAGAGGATAATACTGCAGTGAGTTCACATAGGGAAGTTTCTTCAAAAGACACTTTACTGTACAACATTAATTTTTATTTTTTAAGCCCAGCATGTTTTCCTCCTTCTTTGGGCTTTCAATTAGAACTGAACTCTATTGAGAAATGGTCTCATGAGCCTAAGGGTTTATCCCCTCCCTCCCCCCCTCAAGTATACTCCTGCTCTTGTGGTGATAGTCCTTAGCTAGGAGCCATAACTCACAACTTCTACCAGAGCCCAGTATACATACAACTTGAGTCTAACCAGTAGATGTCACTACTGAACAATAGAAGGCATTCAATCTATCCAGAGGCTGTGAATGCTGCATCCACACAAAGCAGGGGCGTATCTGCGTGGGGCCACAGGGGCCTGGGCCCCCGCAGATTTTGTCCTGGCCCCCCTCCCCGCCGTCAACCCTCCCCCGCTGCTTACTTTTGCTGGCGGGGGGCCCCAACCCCCGCCAGCCGAGGTCCGACCCGAAGTCTTCACATTTCGTCTTCCTCCGTGGCCATGCTGCAAGGAAGTAACGCTGCAGTGCTGATTCGTTGAATCCAGTTCGGAGTCTGACGTCGCAGTGAAGACTTCGGGTCGGACCTTGGCTGGCGGGGGTTGGGGCCCCCCGCCAGCAAAAGTAAGCAGTGGGGGAGGGTTGGCGGCGGGGGGGGGGGGGGGGTGGAGAGAGGCGGCGGGGGGGGGGGGGGAAGGGAGGCAAAAATGTGCCCCCCTCTCTGGCTCTGGCCCCCCCTACCGCCGGATTCCAGATACGTCCCTGACACAAAGTACCGCAAACTGATGCGAGAGGTTGTGGCAGCCATCTTAGACCAGCACCGCAAGGGGCTGGAGCAAGGGGGCTGTGCTCCTGCCCCCAACAACCCCACTGGACCACCAGGCATACAGGTAGCCCCGGGAGCCTACCTGCACAGCTGGAGGGAGGGGCAGAGGGTCTTCTGAAGGGGGTGTCGACGTGGGCTGGGTGGAGGAAGGAAAGAGGGGACATTGTCAGGGGGTGGGAGAGTGCATGGGGCTTTTTTTTAAAGGAACAAAAAGTTGAGTGCCAGCCCGATACTCAGAGCTGGCACTTGCATAGCTGACCAGTATAGCTAAGCGGCCTTATTTAGGACAGCTCTTGAGCTGTCCTAAATTAAGCCACTTAGCTATGTGGATGCCGGCACTGAATATTGCTGGCACCTGCATATCCTAGGGCTCCTTCCTAGTGCCGTCCCCAGCGCTGCGCCTGATCTGCCCGCTTTTTGGTTGGGTGGTCTGAGGCGATATTCAGTGGCACTCTCCGGTTAAGTACTGCTGAATATCCTCACTTAGACAGCACAAAGCAATTTAAGTGGGCATAAAATCGCTTTGAACATTGGCCCTATTGAGTCAATTAATATCCATATAAAGATTTCTGGCAGGCCTATGCTTTATTTTTAATGAACTACTTTTTCACCACACTGAATCCTGTCTGAGTGCATCATCATACCTCTGCTGTGACCAATGCACTCTAGCACAAAATATAATTTTACTTTGAATTATTCTTACTCTACAATATTAGGAAGGCATAACAGCATATTACGGAACATACAAATACATTTCCTTCCCAAATGAAGGAGCATAGGATATTTTCCTCAGAAAGACTGATAGGTGGGGCTGACAGTTTTACACTTACAGCAACATTTATTAGCTAAGTAAAATTCACAAATCTTCTTTGAGGAAATGTTCAGATGCCTGCAATTAATATTTTCAGCCCCCACTGAAGAAACTTAATTAAAAACGTCTTTGCTTTTGAGGACTTCAAATTCACAAATGATGCCAGCAGAAGATGTAATGACTAACAAGAATGCTGGTTGTCATGTATTTTCATTAGCTGAAGTTAATTGGAGCAAAATGCATTAAACAAAGTAGTAAATGCAAGCAACAAAATGAAACCATGGTCTTTCGCAGTTAAAGGTATGGAGAGCAATCAGTGGGTATACTATATGGTCTGATAACAGGCAACTTCAGACTCTGACAGTTACTGTCTTACCACATGTTATATATATAAGACTAAAACCAAAGTAAATCATGAAAGATAAAAGAACAGCCAATCAATGAAATTTTATTAAAGGGTTTCTTTGTAAAGCATACGAGTTACATAATAATTTAATTAACAAATTTCTATCTTGCTTCTCCATAAAACTGCTCAAAGCAGTTACAACAGTTCAATTGCACTGACAGAATGCAATGATGATCCTGTAGTGCTTCTGTGTAAGCACTTTAGGGCTCCTGATGGCACTTCCCAATGGCTTGATTTTTTTTTTTTTCAAAAATGGCCTGAAAATATAAACTCACAGAGTACAAAACCTTGTTACAAACAGTACTTTTGAAAAAGAAGAAAGATAGACGTTTTGCTTTTTTGAAAATAATTACATTTGCTATTTGGATTTGGGATGTTTAGCACAAAACTTCCAAAGACCGACTTAGACGTCATATCAAAAATGCCCCTCTATATGTCTGAATTGACAGCTTTACTTCTGACACAGACTTTATAAAGGTGAAACGTGGCCACGCTGGGTGCTTGTTTGTAATAAATTGCACACTTCTACACCTGCTAGTCTGCTACATGTTGTTTGCTGGTGCTCACATTTACGACAGCTCTGTGGCTTGCATAAATATTAGCACCTAAATGCGACATTTACATGCACAACTTACCATATTCTGTAAATAGCCCATGTAAATGTTGGCCTTGCCTATGCCCCACCCTTGCCATTCTCCTGTGAATTCCCCTCTAACAATTTCATGTTAAGCCATTTTCGCACGCAATTACAGAATTGTGATGAAGTGCACTACTGCCATTTATGTGTGTAAATGTATACTTACCTGTATGAATGGCAGTATTCTATAAATTTAAGTATGCCAAAGGTACTTAAATTTAGGCAGGGCTTTTTTTGAGGGGGTACTTGGGGGTATTGAGTACCGGCACTTTTTCCATTGTCTGCTAAAATTAACCCATAGTCCCCAAGTTTTAATGAAAGAGCTCAGGTTCTGCACACCAATTCTGCCTTGTCATAGATTCTGTGACTGCTTGCAGGGGGCATGGCCATTGTGGTGTGGGTCCCTCAGTGATCACCCCACCCCTGAAGGCTGGCCTGGCATTTGAGTACCGGCACCTTTTCACTAGAAAAAATGCACTGAATTTAGGTGATCTGTTATAGGAAAAGCACGGATAGGAACACTCTGTTACATTATTCAAGCTTCCATCATACAGCGTTAAGAAAAGGGGTCCCTGTTGGACAATATTTGAGATTACGCAGGTTATGTTCTTCTTTACAAGAATTTAAAAATCAGGCTTACAATATGACGGAGAGATTTCTCCAACGTGGTTACCCCATATCCGTACTTAAACGGGCTTATAAAAGGGCCCGATATGCCCAGAGAGAGTGGTTATTTGTCCCAAAACAGAGATCTAAGGTTAAACCTATTGCTTGTGTCCTTCCGTTTTCCCTTAGAGCCCCGATGATCGGACAAATTATTCATAAGTTTTGGCATGTTTTAAGTATTCACCCAGTTTTTAAAGAACATCCAAAAGTGGCATATAGCCGCAAATCTAATTTAGGTGAGCTGTTAAAACGACCTAGCGGGAAACGAACTGGAGGGCATCATTCCTCATGTAACAATTGCGTGTATTGTAAACATGCGATTGTCGCGAATGCTATAAATATTCCAGGATTCCAAAATAGGTATTTTTATCTTCGGTTTGTTACGAATTGTGATAGTGAACGTGTAGTTTACTGCATAATTTGTCCATGTAAAAAATACTACATTGGACATACAAGGAGGAAATTGAAGATCAGATTAGCGGAACATATCAGTAATGTTAGAAACATGAGGGATGATGCTCCTCTGGTTTCACATTGGAAGGAACACAAACATACTATAGAAGATATAAAATGCATGGCATTGTTACAGGTCCCCGAGGGGAATCGAGGAGGCAATGTAAGTGAGACTTTATTTAATATCGAACAGCGTTTTATTTATCAGTGGAACACTGTAACCCCCCTGGGATTAAATCTTGAAGTAGAATGGCTTTGAGCTTACTATGTAATTAGGGGGCGGGGCCGGATACAGGGTATATATACGTGGTATTTAGATCTTTAAGGACAGAGGAATTTTGTCATTTCCTGTTTGTTCGGACAGAGAAATTAGCCCGTTGGGTAAGTTGCCAAGTAATTGTTATTAATATTAAAAGATGAATCATGAATAATATATTTATTAATTAAAAGATTGCAGAAAAGTGAGTTGGCGTTATGTTATATAGGTTTTTATGTTTGTTTAGGGCGTTGATTGTGGTTCTCCTGATGAAGCTAAGTGCGAAATGCGATCTCGCATTGAGAACCGAATGAAAAAATTGTGAACTGAATGAGAGAATAAAGTGGAGCCGCAGGTGCTCAAAGTAACTGGATTTTTCTACATCTGACGGACGGAAAAATGAAAGAGTACTATGCAAGGAGTTGTCCCATATAAGGTCTCGTTATACAAACTATCTCATGCTCCCGACTTTTGGGGAAAATATGAGTAATTAAAGTCCGGTGACTCCATACTTCTATAAGAAAGTGAATGACATAACAGCTATATGGATTATGATTAACCATCAAAGACACATTTATATTTTCATAGGGTATGGATTGAGGAATAGAGCTATATAAGCTCTATATTTACAATTAGAAGATGTATGTATGTATGATTAATATTAAGAAAAAAGAAAAAAATCTCCAGTGACACTGAAAGCACTGTTGGTGTATATATGTTGTATGTTATAGGGTTTGTGGTAATATGTGTATTTCTATATTAAACTATTAAAATAATTTGAATGGGTTTATAAAGAATTAACAGGGAGTACAAAGGAATTTGTGTTATGAATATAGGTACTTTGTTTCTGTAGAAAAATTTCCCCAATAGGTGTAATTATAGAATGAGGAAGACCAGGTCTGGGGCAGGAGCTAACCCCCTCCATTCCTGCATGACTACTGCCCGGCTTCAGAATGGAGGCTTTCTCCCCTAGTGGTAGTCTCTTGGTACTACCACTAGGGCTGCCAGTTAAGGAGTGATTCCCTGGGATCTAATTCTAGCTTTACAGCTTATTCTGTGTGTTTCCCTGAGGAAAGTTTTTTTTTATATTTATTGTTCCACAAAAATCTGAAATGCCTATGCTGAAAATAGACTTGAATTTCAACTGCAATTTCCTGCATAAATTACATTAATGTCACATGATTTACTCCCATTTTCAATCAAATCATTATGTCCTGGATAGTAAACACTTGGGTCATCATATGGGCCCTACTTCAAAGAGCAAAGGAACTCCAAGTGACGACTGACTGCAGGAATTGCGGGCTGGACACAGGAGCAGAAAAACATCTTAAAATGGGTTTCAAAAACAGCAATTTTGACGTTTTGGCAAAAAAAGTCCATCTGCCGATTTGTGCTGCATTTTGGATGTTTTTCTGTTTCGAAACTGAGCCCCTTAGTGTTCTATCATAACGAGTGCTCTTGCACCAGTAGGATGGATTGAGGTTTTTTTGTCTGCAATATTTGTTCATATCAGGTGATCAATGATTATGAATAATCTTTGGTGAGGCAGTTTTACCAGTGAAGTGCTTCTTCCTCTCTCGTTCTCAAACTACCTCTGCTGTGTCTGGCCCCATTAACCACATTGTTCTGAAAAGAAGAGGCACAAGTAAGGATGAGGCTTACCCTTGGCCTGCACTCATTTGTTTTGTTTAGAGACACAAGGACTAAAAAATGGTCTTATTTGTCATATTTTAATATTAGTTTTAAAAGGAATGCATATCATTCCTCCTCCACCACCATTGACCTAACATCTTTCAGGCTCCTTGAGCCTCTAGGGGTAAATAGATCTCTATTGTCTAACTTCTTCTGTTCTGTAAGGGGCCCTTTTACAAAGGTGCGCTGAAAAATGTTCTGCGGTAGCGTTGCTGCATGTTTTGGGCACGCGCAGAATCATTTTTCAGCGCACCTGTAATGAATACCTTTTTTAAAGTTTTGCCTAAAATGGACATATGGCAAAATGAAAATTGCCACGCGTCCATTTGGGGTCTGAGACCTTACCGCCAGCCATTGACCTAGGCGTAGACTGGGGGGGGTGAGGGGGGCAATGCCCCCCCAAACGACGATGAGGCGCTGCCGCGCCATTAGTTAAAAAACAAAACAAAACATGCAGGCACGCGCTCCTCTCCATCCGCTTGGCTTCCCTGCCCTCTCTGTCTGCGTCCCGCCTTCCTCTGACGTCAGAGGTGGGAACAGGAACTTGAAGAGAAGGCTTCCGGGGCAGACCGAAGGCAGCGTGTGCATCGCTACCGCTGCCAGGAACGCTGAAAAAGCTGAAGACTGTTGCCTGCGCCGGAGGGAGGGAGGAAGAGAGGGGGTAAACTGAGTCATGATCTTGGACCTCGCGGGGGGGGGGGGCAGTAGAAGGAAGATGGATGGAACTGGGAGGGGTGGGGAGCAGAGGGAAGGAGCAAGAGATGGTTGGGACTGGGAGGGGTGGGGAGCAGAGGGAAGGAGCAAGAGATGGATGGGACTGAGAGGGGTGGGGAGCAGAGGGATGGACCAGGAGATGGATGGGATTGGGAGAGGTCAGGCACAGCAGAGGGAAGGAGCAGAAGATGGATGGGATGGAGGGATGGTGAGCAGAGGGAAGGAACAGAAGATGGATGGGACTGGGAGGGGTGGGGAGCAGAGGGAAGGAGCAAGAGATGGATGGGACTGGGAGGGTGGGGAGCAGAGGGAAGGAGCAAGAGATGGATGGGACTGGGAGGGGTGGGAGCAGAGGGAAGCCTACTGGAAAGAAGACACTGCATAAAACAGAAGACCCTGGGACCAAAGCGAATAGAAAAACTAAATGATCAGACAACAAAGGTAGATAAAAGTATTTTATTCATAATTTATTAATTGAAATGTGTCAGCTTTTTGAAATGTGCATCTGATATTTTGCCTGTAAATTTCAATTCCTTCCTCCATATTAGCATATTCATTTGCATATGTATATATGCAAATGATATGCTAATATGCTCCGCCCATTCTTTGCCCCCCCCCCCCAAATGAAACAGTCAAACTACGCCTATGCACTTGTGGTGCTAAGTGTTGAGCCCTCCAACCCCCCCCCCCCCAAAACCCACTGTACCCACATGTAGGTGCCCCCCTTGACCCATAAGGGCTATGGTAGTGGTGTAGAGTTGTGGGGAGTGGGTTTGGGGGGGATTTGGGGGGGCTCAGCACCCAAGGTAAGGGAGCTATGCACCTGGGAGGTATTTGTATATTTGTTTTAAATTTTTAGAAGTACCCCCCTAGGGTGCCCCGGTTGCTGTCCTGGCATGTGAGGGGGGCCAGTGCACTACAAATGCTGGCTCCTCTCTTGGATTTCGCCAGGTTTGAGATGGCCAGCATTTTTTTTCCATTATTGCTGAAAAATAAAACTGGCCATCTCAAACCCGGTGAACTCTGGCATTAGGCCGGGCTAAACAGTATTATCGAAAGAAAAGATGGCCGGCCATCTTTTCCGATAATACGGTTCCGGCCAGCTGTAGCGCCGCCGCCAAAATAGATTGCCAGCAAATTATTTGGCCGGCGACGTTCGATTATGCCTCTCTATGTGGCTTAGTAAAAGGGTCCCATAGAGACCTGTCTGCCAGTTTTGGTTAGTCCACACACTCTGACCCTGAATGCTGATCCTAGCCAAGCACATTTCTTTTCCCAAGTCCTGACATTTCTTCATTGATATACTGCCGATATAATACAAGTCTAAATGGCTTACAAAATTATAACAAAATAAAAAGGGAATCAAGTGGACAATACAAAACAAAAAGTAAACAAAACGGTAATGGGAGAATAAGGGGCGAGAAAAGAAATTACAGAATTTTCTGAGAAGGGATGAAAGGGAAAGGTTAGAACAAGAGGTAGATAAGATATCGCTCATTCAGTTGGGAAATACAAGCCAATCTGGAGGAAACAATCAGTTTGGCAAGGCCTCCATGCCTCAAATATAAGAATACTCCTCTCTTTTTCCTTGACCCCCATCAATTTTGCATTCAGGGCCTTCAATTCCACATAAGGCCTACAACTCCAGACAGGTGAGATCTTAGCCTGCTGATGGATGGTAAAAAAAAAAAAAAAATGACCAAAATAATTTCCCTTGCAAATTAGGGATATTAGATCTTTGCCTGACATCACATTTCCATATCCCCTCCCTAGGGCAAATATATCAAATCATTAGGGCATATTGATGACTCTGTCACACATATATTCAGAAATGTACAGACATGTAGAACAGTTCATCTGAATGATATATCCTTAAAGCAGAGATCCTAGACATTTGTTCTTTTAGGTTGCATTAAAATCAAAATGCTGAGGGCACAGCTGCTTTGTAATATATATACAAGAGCACAAAATATGCCTTTGTGGTAAACTAGAGATGATTGTGCTCATTTTCAAAGCACATAGACTTACAAAGTTACATAGGTTACAATGTAAGTCTATGTGCTTTGAAAATGAGCCTCTTAATCTATCAAAACTTAGCTCGGGAGAGGAAATTACAGTACGAAGCTGCCATGGGAGTAATGGAAAAGGACAGGTGGGTCCTTAGTATCGTGCAGACATCATGTTTATCTATGTTATTGAAATGTTCTAATGGGTGTCTATTAAAGTATTTCATTTGTATTGTGCCGACATTGTACCATATCTACGTTATATGAATCTTCTTCATGGCACCTGTTATGATGCATCATTTGCACGCTGCTGACATTTATCATGTTTTTATTATATTACTGTTTTACTGTGCTATTTATGTATATTTCTGATAATATATCATGTTACTTCTATTTCTAGGATCTAATTTGCTATGTCCAAGTTCACCTCATTGATTGTATTTATGCATATGCTTGATCATTTCACTATTGTTAAGCTGTTAACAGCATTGTAAGCTTTATGCCAAGCTGTACCTGCTGAACATCACCTTGGGTGAATCTCTTCATAGAAGTTGTTAATAAATCCCAATACTTACATACATACTACACTACTGCCACCTAATGGCAACAGTTGGGATTATAAGTAAATCCATTACCAGCATTTATACTGAGAGCTCTCCACACTTGTCTGTATAGACCTGGGATGAAGATGCTTCAGACTGACAGCTTTCTCTTTGGTTAGAAGCTGTTCTGCCTCCACTCCCAGATTCTATGCATTGTCTGTGAAAAAGACTGTAATATTCCCTCATAAATGTATCTTTGCTACCCAAGTACTCAGGGATCTTTCTTTTTGAACACAGTTTTGGACCACATCCAGTAAATGGCACTCAAATTTAAGAACCAAAAAAAAAAAAAATCACACGCGGCACTAGTCTATAAATCATGCTCTGAGCTGTACATCATTTATTGAATAGCGCTTACAACCAATTTCTATGTGACTAGGATTTACACCAACTGAAACCTGGTGTGAATCCTGACGCATAAGTTAGGTGCAGATCCCTGGTATTCAGTAATACTATGTGTATCTTTAGTGAATGCCCTGACCCACCCATAGCCCTCCCAATGCTGTGGTCCCTTTTGAGTTGTGCACTAAAAGATTTATGTGAGGATCTTTATAGAATTGTGCTTAGTAAGATGCACCCGCAAATCCATTTCATCTATTATTTCCCTCTTTCATGGGTATCAGATTCAAACAAACTTTAGTCATCTTTTTGTTTCCAGACACCTCAGTTTTGGTTATCTCTTCCTCAGGTATTACGAGGATCTACTTGCTATCTTTCTTTCTTTCTTTCTTTCTTTCTTTCTTTCTTTCAGGAAACAGTTAAAGACATACCTGTTCAAACGTTCTTTATCATAATTTTTAATTGTCTCTGTTACCTCTTTTGTTAAATTGCTTTGAACCTCTGTTCAGAGAGAAACATATCACATCACATCACAAATTGTTGCAAATTATTGCCAGTAATTGATTGCATGCACCTAGTTATTGGTGTTTATTGGCTTGTTTAGCAATTTAGTTCCATGCCTATCTCAGAATAGCTCTTAATTTTGCATGTGTAAATTTGTTGCCCCATTTATAGAATCTGGGGGTTTATATGTGGCAAAATGCATTCTTTCTTCTTGATGGCTATCAAATTGGCATGTGATCTTTTAGTCCAGGCTACTAGATTCTAATAATTTGCTCATGTCTGGAAGATTGCTCCCAGCTGCAGTAAAGTATGAATGTCAATGGTGGAGTAATGATCATGTGCATCCTGGTGCAAGTTTTCATTTTAGGCCTTCCCCTATCTGTCCAGCATCACTTTTTTTTTTCTCTTTCTCTATCTCTGCTCCCAACAGCACAGTTCCTGACCCTGTAGGCGTCAGGACAGGCACTGAAAACAAAAGCAAGCATGGGGCCTTAAGTTCATGTGCACTCAAAACTCTGTCTTCTTCCTGTCCCCTAAGTAGGGTTGCCAATTGGCCGGGTTTTGAATAGGCCAGCTGCAGGCACAGTATTACAACCAGCAAAAGAAAAACAGGGGTTTTTTTTTGTACCTTCAGTCTCCCTGTCCATTCAGTCTGAAAGCTACCCCTCTCTTACCTCCTTTGGATCCAGCAGCTCTCCATCTACCTCTCCTCTCATCCCCAGACGCCTGCAGGTTTCGGCAGCATCTCTCCCTTCTCTCCTCTTCCCTGCAGTCCTCCAAAAGCAGTGACTTGCAGGTAGTGAGTAAGACACACTACTTCCAGCTGCCCTGGGGCTTCTCTCTGCTGCTGTCCCACCTCTGATGTAACTTCCTATGAGTGGTAAGGGGATCTACAATGAAAAGCATGAAAATATCTAAATTGTTAAGAGGAAAAGGCCTCGAGAAGCCCCCAGCAAAAACACAGCTGTTAGGGGCTGGACTTCTTCATCATCGGCCCAAAACCTCTACATCTAATTTAAATGTTATTCTTTCTTTTTTCTTTTTTCATTTCATCTCACTTGAAAATTGAAAACCACCGGATTATATTTATCTTTATCCAGTGTTGTTTAGTGTGGATTCTTCTAACACGTTGGCCATGACCAACGATGGCTGCCGTTTCGTGGACCTGCTTCAGGATTTGTGATCTGCAAGATACAACAACGGATAAAGATAAGTACAATCCGGTGGTTTTCAATTTTCAACTGAGATGAAATGAAAAAAACAAAAAAAGAAAGAATAAATTTAAATTAGATGTAGAGGTTTTGGGCCGATGATGAAGAAGTCCAGCCCATAACAGCTGTGTTTTTGCTGGGGACTTCTTGAGACCTTTTCCTCTTAACAATTTAGATATTTTCATGCTTTTCATTGTAGATTCCCTTACTGTTTGGATATAGTTTCATATTTTATTAAAAGGGTGATCACCTCCCTTTGAGACCTATAGTTTGCTTCCTATGAGTGGGACAGCAGCAGAGTGAGGCCTCCCAGATCAGCAGAAGGAGCATGTATTCTTTACTACTGGTGGCTTATCACATTTGAAGGACCACAGACAGGAGCAGGAGAGGGAAGTGGTGCCAGACATGTGGAGGGAGAGGGGATGAAAGGAGAGATCCCAGGTGGGGAAGGGACAGAGGAGAGAAAGGGAGACACTCTCCCTCTCCCCCCTTCTACATGTCTGGCATCCCCCTCTCCCCCCACATCTGGCACCGCTCCCTCTCCTGCTCTTGTCTGTGGCCCTTCAAATACAATAAGCCACTGGCATCAAGGAAATTGCCTAGATAAGGGGAGAGATACATGGAGAGCTGCCGAACCTGAGGGAGCAAAGGGAGAGAAAGCTAGTGGACCGCAGGGGCAATGAGACTGAAGCCACAAAAAAATTGGCTTTTCTGTTCCCAATTTTAATGCTCTGTCAGCAGCCAGCCTGGCTATTCCAAAACCAGCCAGTTGGCAACTCTAAATATATCTCACTCACATATCCACCCCACAAAAAAAGTTCTCCTCTCTGCATTCCTGAATTTTCTTACTTCTACTCCTCCCTCTGTGCCCAAGCTCTCCTCTCAGTCTCCTTATTTACTTCCATCCTTGAGATCTCTTCTCCTCTTCCTCCTCCACAGATACCCTAAACTCCTGCACCCACAGAACTCCCCAAAGAACATTACACAAACACACAAGCAAGATTTGCAAGCTACTAAATGTTATTATACAGATTCGCATTACGTAATGAGCAGAATGGTATAGATTTATGTAAATACTTCAGAATTGTTGCTGATGTTACCAACTTTTCACTCTTGCTAGAAAATCTACTCCTGAGCTTCCACAGAAAACTGGGAGCTATTTATATTACAACACATTAAACATTCCCATGAAAGTTCTGAAACCAATTGCTATGCTGCCATCTAGGGGTAATATACCAAGCTGCACGAAACTGAAAACTCCAGTGCAGTACCTTAAACCATACTTTCCTGTATTTCCAGTAAATTCCCTGAATAATCACTGAGCACAGGCAAGGGGTGATGTAATATACCGTGCAGTAGAGCAGTGTGCTGACCTTTAGTTGAAATTTTTTTTATTCTAGATACAGTATATTAATTGCTTACAAATAACAATGTGACAAGGCAGTGGTCGTAGCCAGAAGCCTGTATAGAAAGAGTAGTAACCAGCAGAAAAAGGAGGTGTTGATGCCCCTGTACAATTCATTGGCGAGGCCCCACCTGGAGTAGTGTGTTCAGTTTTGAAGTCCTTATCTTGCTATAGATGTAAAAAGGCTTAAAGCAGTCCAGAGGAAGGTGACAAAAATGGTATGGGGCTTGCGTCAAATGATGTATGAGAAGAGATTGGAAGACCTGAATATGTATACCCAAGAAGAAAGGAGGGACAGGGGAGATATGGTACAGGCATTTAGATACTTGAAAGGTATTAATATAGGAACAAATCCTTTCTAGAGAAGGGGAAATAGTAAAACTAGAGGACATGAATTGAGGCTGCAGGGTGATAGACATAGGAGTAATGTCAGGAAATTCTTTTTCAAGGAGAGAGTGGTTGATTCCTGGAATGCCCTCCTGAGGTGGTGGAGAAAAAAAACAGTGATGGAATTCAAAAAGGCATGGGATGAACACAAAGGATCTCTAATTAGAAAATGAATAGTATAAAAAAAGAAAACTTAAATGGTTGCATGTCAACTGGCGCTTAGTTGGTGACTCTGGCTGTGAATACCTAAGGCCAATGCTGGGCAAGCTTGTACAGTCTGGGTCCTGTATATGGCAAACTGGTTTAGGATGGGCTAGAGAGGGCTTCAACAGTAATTTGAAATGTGAAGACGTGCCGGGTAGATTTTTGCGGTCTGTGTCCCGCAAATTACATGATTACTTCTACAACTACCCCAATCACTCTCTTTCTTCCTCTCTCTTCCCTTCCCTGATCGCTACACATTACTAACTGTATCTGATATCCTGAAATGATAATGTTAACAAATCTATGTAAGCCACATTGAGCCTGCAAATAGGTGGGGGAATGTGGGATACAAATGCAATAAAATAAATAGGTTAGAGTGAGCTTTGACGGCAACTTCAGTGGTTGGAATCTAAGGACATGACTGGGCAGACTTCTACGGTCTATGTCCCAGAATTGCCAATGAGAGACAATGATCATGTATTTTATATATATCACATAGGCACATTCATTGTTGCTGTATGCTCTCCAATATGTATTATTGTCAGTCTCATAGTTTCTATCTTTGATCTCCTCCCAGGTATTTTGTCCCTCTGTAATTTACCTTCTCCTCTTCCTCTATGCTACACCCCTTGCCTAAGGCCCCTAAAGTTCTGTTCTCAGTATGACTGTCATTTCTCGTCCTCTCAGGAGGCGGAATGTGCAGAGTGACCGCTGTAATACTGGACAAAGAAGAACCAGATTTGGGATAGTAAGCTACTAAAGAGTTAAGTTGTTGGAAATAAATTGCTGGAAATATTCAGCCCTCTAGCAAATAGGTCAGAACAAGAAGATACTTTGTTTATCCCAGCTTTCTATTATTTTCTAAGTAAATAAGTAATTTTGGTGTAGTATTTGGTAAGTATTCCTCAGTGGGTAGGTGTTTGCGTGTGAGGGTTGGGAAGTATTGTGTCTCCCCCCCCCCCCCTTCCTTTTTTTTTTTTCAGGGAGCTCACTACTGCTCCTTATTTCTCACACACATGAACCTTTTGTGTCTACTAAATAGGTGTCGATAAGAGCTCACATGCTATTGGCCATGCGTTAATTTGGACATTAGCGCCTGTCCCTTAATGGGAAAAATAGAAATGCAGACATTTTATAGCTACACTAAAAGGGGCCTCAGCGCATGGAGAAACTAGTTCATGGCCCCTCTTAGCACAGCTTAGTTAAAGGACCCATTAAATCGTAAGCTTTCTGTTAAACTGTACCTTCTGCAATCTACCTTGGATTAATTTCTACACAGTTAATAAATCCCAATAAATAAACATACATACATTTGCACAGCTAAATGTTAGCGTCTGTTTTATAGACTTGCTGCACCTTCAATCTAGGTGTGATTTCTACGAGATTTGTACTAGACAGAGAAGTCTTGAAGTGATTAACGCTGGGTGCCTTCCGGCCCTATTAACCTGACACCTGTTATAAAATTACCCCAGAAAGGGTCATTTTACCCTGTTTTATGCATATATGACCAGATACATTTTAGCATGTATCTGGCCATATGAGCATAAAACAGCTCTTAAAAAAATTGCAGCAGCCATAAAAGCAAGCATGATGGCATGAGCGCAATACTTTTTCTGTCGGCATTGCTAGGGTGTGGTTTGGGTGGAATGTGGGTGGAGTCACCAAGTATGCATATTGATTATAAAATACACTAATCTGCTCATGTACTGACATATTGCACATGCAGACATTTATACCTGCTCTTGAGCAGGTGTAATGTTTACTCTTTCCAAAAATACTAGGACTAGGGGGCACGTAATGAAACTACAAAGTTGTAAATTTAAAATGAATCGAGAAAGTATTTCTTCACTCAACGTGTAATTAAACTCTGGAATTTGTTGCCAGAGAATGTAGTAAAAGCTGTTAACTTAGCAGGGTTTAAAAAAGATTTGGATGGCTTCCTAAAGGAAAAGTCCATAGATCACTATTAAAATGGACTTGGGGAAAATCCACTGCTTACTTCTAGGATAAGCCACATAAAATGTATTGTACTGTTTGGGGATCTTGCCTTGTACTTGTGACCTGGATTGACCACTGTTGGAAACAGGATGCTGGGCTTGATGGACCTTCGGTCTGTCCTTGTAAGGCAATATTTGTGTACTTATGTATTTTATAAAGTCACATAGGCACCTATATGTCTTTTTAATAGTGCCAACATAGGCACCTTCCTGTTTATTTAAGCCTAGGCCCTGTTATACAATTACACACTTACCAAGCAACACACTATCATAATAACTGTTCTGGAAATGTATTGCTTGGTAAATGGGTAACTGTTCATATACTGAGATGTACAGATCTGGTTGAAGAGTGGTGGTTCTGGAGGAAGGGGAAGAGTGGTTAGAGCAGGGATCATGGTCTGGGTGGGCCTACCATAAGACATCACTGGTCTGAACCACCAGGGGGTCATGGTCATAGAAAGATTGATAAATAAGGTTAGAGCAAAGGGCAGTAAACTAAAATTGAAATCCTGCTTCTCCCACTGCCACTCCTTGTGACCTTTGGGCAATTCACTCCATCTTTTTTTTTTTTTTTTCAAGTATCCACATACAGCATAAGCTCTTTGGGAAAGGTATAAACCACTTTGAGCTCACATTGGAGAGGTACACAAACTGTAAAAATGTGTATATTTTGGCACAGTTTCATGGTAGTCCTATTAATAAGTTTAAATTTGCCATTTCCAAGTTTACTTCATTTATTGTATTTATGTTTATATTTGGTCATTTTACTATTGTTATGCTGTTAATAAAATTGTAAATCTTCTATTAAATGTACATCGCCTTGGGTGAATCTCTTCATAAAGGCAGTTAATAAAACCCAATAAATAAATATGTGCGCTGATATATACATTTTTTTTTAACCCAGTGCTTACCAGCACAGGAATGTCAGATTTACTGCATCTGGTACTTTTGACTCCATTCCTGTCACAGCCTGAGCTTACAGGTCATGCGCTTACAGGGAGACAAAAAAAAAAAAAAAGCCCAGTAAAAATTCTCTTGTGCCCCCCTTTACCAACCTTGTACATCTCTCACTTGTGGCCCTAGTGGGCCCCAAATCACCCACCCTGCAAAGCGCTCTCTGGTGGTCCCAGACTTACTTCATCCCTGACCACCACCTCTTCCCCCCCCCCCCAAAAAAAAAAAAAATATATATATATATTGCTGTTGAGAAGCAAGAGTGATGCCCACTCGTTCTCATCTCTGGAACTGACATCTCACAAAATGGTGGTGCCTGACCCAACAGTGCATTAGGATGTACCACTAGGGCTTGGTCTGCCAAATAAGTGAAGCATTCCACTAATGAGATGTTCATGGGGGTTGGGGCAGAGGGGATTAGAGGCCCACCAAAATGGTCTACTAAAAGCTATTACTATATCAGGAGTAAGTTTGGCACCAGAAAACTTAGAGTAAAACTGGCACACTAAAGGATAGTACAGCTTACTACAGGGCACCATAGTGTAAACAAACATGCCTTCCATGTGATTCACACAGCACTGGCTCCTGCAGTCCTATGCTGAACATTGGGGGAGTACCTGTAACCTAGGCTACCTACATAAAATTTGTTCATTGACTTTCTGCTATATGTAAATGGCATCAAGAGTGTACATTCTTGAAAAGGAGTGCACATGTGTAAAGAAGGAACACTTTTACTGCTACTATTTATTACTATAGTGCTACTAGACATATGCAGCACTTTTCTTAGTTTGCACTGTTATGCGTGTAATATTGAGAAAGAGTGTACACTCTTAAAAATGTGCTCTCTTTACACGAGGGGGGGGGGGGGGGAGAAAGGTGCCTAGAAAAGTACTGACACGCACAAAATTGAGCGCCAAAATAGCACATGAATGCTATGAAGGGCACATCGTGGGGTACACCATTTCTAAAATACATTCCAAGTGCAGAATTGTAGGTGCATACTAATGTGCGTGTAGTGTTTAATGACATCACATGCATAGGGACAGTGTAGAAAGTGGTCTCAGAACCAGCAACCAAATTTCAGTGAGGAGGACACCCTCTTACTAGACAGGCAGAAAAAGCTATTCAAAGCGATTGGCCTCAAGAGGAACTTTCTGACAATAAGAAGTGCATTTCACAGGCTGCACAAGTACTACATCCTACCCAAGCGAGCACGGCGCTACCGCATATTCATATTCATTTCAGCCCCACATTGTGCCCCAAATACATTATTTCTGTTACAATTAATCAGCTGAATAGTGATTTACATTTGAATATGAATAATCTGGGGTTCTACTGTGATAAATCATACTGAAATAAACACTTGATTTCTGATTTCATGTTGCTTCTTTTATTATTTGCTATGTTAAAGCTCCATGCCCATTGTTTGTATTCAATATTCGTATTCAGCCAAATATTTTTCATCATTCATATTTGCCGAACAGTGAAATATGCTTGTCAGTACAGTTCCACTAGAAAGGTAAATGCAAGCACAGGGGTGCACAGTACAGAAGGTTCCAGATGGCATATGCATGAGAACTAGAACAAGAAGACTTTATTCAGGAATGATAGATGAAGGTACAGGGGGGATGGATTTCCCCATGTTCCATGCACACAGCACAAACACATAGTCACAGCTCTATTGTACTGGGCCTGGGGAAATAAACACAGACAGCTCTGAACCCCTTCACAAGGAACACGTGATCTCATGACACCCTACAAGGGCACATCCCACATGCACAGACCCTACAGACATATACACACATGCATCAGTATTGCATATGTGCGATGCAAGTACTATCACTGCCTTACCCCTACCTCTTCCATGGCAACTCTGAATACGAGAGACATATCGGCACAGCATTTGCCCTGAATGTTGAAGCTTGCACCGGAGAGATACAAAGTCAGGGACCCACCCAGTGGTGTGCTGGTAAATGTTTAACAACAGGGGAGAGGAGAGTTGCTGGACATGGATGGAGCAGAGGGAAGGGAGAGAGAAGAAATGCTGGGCATGGATGGAGAGGAGGGAAGAGTGAAGAAGGAGATGAGATGAGATGAGGGAAATGGAAGAGAGGAGAAAAACTGCACATGGATGAAGAAAATAGGCAGAAGCTGGATCCACTGGACAGTCAAGTCTGCGGAGGACCAGAAAGAAGGAAAGGAAAGAAATAAATGGAAAGAAGCCCTGGAAACGGAGTTAAGAGGACAGATAGCAGCAGAATCGGATACTGGGCCAGCATGATCAGAAAAACAAAGTCACCAGCCAACAAAGGTAGAAAAAAATCATTTTATTTTCATTATAGTGTTTGGAATATGTCCACTTTGAGAATCAGGTGCTCAACATTAAAAGTTTATATTTATTTACTTATTTATGGCATTTTATCCCACATTAAACATGAATTAGATTGGAACCTGGGATCATAAAATATTTTTTGCCTGGAGTAATGCATTGCCCTCCCCCCAGGCTCTCTCCCCAGCTATAGCCAGCTCTGCAATTTGGGGGGGGGGGGGGGGGGGGGTGCAGAGGTAGACCGGGGAGAGAGCCTGTTGTTAAACATTTACCAGCACACCACTGGCTATACAGGAAGGGGAGATGACCTGATAGTCAATCAGGAAGGGTGGTAACCTTGGGATGGTGGTGGGCTTGCATGATCACATCTGTAGCCACCCAATACTTTTTATCATACCTGGCTAAATTCATACTCCCTGATGAGTGATGCAGAGCACCATCTATTATGCTAACACTCCCAACTGTGAAACTCCTGCCAGAAACCATGTCCTGTTTATGCAATGTGCGTGCATTCAAGCACATTAAAGTCAACAGGATAATTAGTATGCAGCCCCCTCAGACCTCATACATCATTGACATTGGTTGCTGCTGCTAACAGACAGGGATACTGCGGTTGGTAGCACCCCTCAACATTTATAATACATTTACATACTATGTACTGCTGTATCTGATAGTGTGTAGGCAAACATTCTGAAAGAGGTTTAATCCCTCTGTGCAACCACACTATACTACAACTACTACTACAAATCATTTCTATAGCGCTACCAGTCGTACGCAGCGCTTCACAATTGAACATGAAGAAAAGACAGTCCCTGCTCAAAAGAGCTTACAATCTAAATCATACCCCCAAGTCACCTGTATTGCTGTAATGACACATAATGTCACCCTCACCCTTCTAAACCACTCTTGCACCTGGTCCAAGACAGCACAGCGGATGCGTGGTAGGGGCTGACCCATCTGTAGCCAAAATGGCAGCCCCTTCCCCTCAACCCCCATGAAACAAGGTATTGTCTTTAGGATCTATTACCACACTTGAATAATATAACAGTATCAGCAGAAAGTGCAAGTACAAAATTGTACAATCATTCAGGGCTTAGTATCTTACCTGCATATATCACATTTAACTCCCAATCTACAATGCCAAGACAATAATGTCATGCCTAATGCACAGCTGAAGGAGAGCATGAGTCTAATTTCATTTTTTCTTTATCATATTCTCTGCAATTCAAGCAATTGCTGCACCTTCTGCATGTGCCAATGCAGGGCCGGGCCAAGCGCACCTTAGACAAAAGACAGATAAGGAGGAGGAAGAGATTGAGCAGGAGGAGATGGCAAGAGAGGAAGAAGATCATGATGTGGCCTCTCCTCACCAACTAGAGCCCGCACTACATTCCTAACCCTCCAGTGCTCACCCCAGACACCCTGTACAAACAAACAAGGAGAAGTAGGATCTGCCTCAGGAGGTTACTATGAACTCCAATTGGGATGGCAATGGCATCCCACAATGTTCCCCATCTCCTCCACCACAGAAAGCTAAGGCTCACCCCTCCTCATGGACACCTGCGCTACCTTGGCCAGCAGATGCCTCTGCAGATAGGCAAATTGGAGAACTGGTAGAAATGGATAGGATGCAGGATGCCACTGACTGCAGACTCGGTCCTCAAAGACAGTATGGAAAAGATCCACTACACCCTAGGACAAATGTTAGGAACATTGGTACACCTAACATTTGCCCTAGAGCATGCTGAAATCCTGAGTCTGCCACTTTGAGGGCCCTTAGTCTACACAACCCGATTCAGTTCCTGTTGCTTCTGGGATGGCCTTCCCCCCTGCCTATCTCCCCCTCCCCCCTTTACAAAATACATGTTCCATGTATGAACATTATAGTAAAATATTTAATCACATGAAGCACCTCCCCTTGCATTTCCTCCTGTACAGTGCAAAATATAGACAACAATTGTAAATCCTCAATTATTCCAATTACTAAACAGAAAATAAATGTATTCTTCTTACCTTTGCTGTCTGGTGATTTTATTTTTCTAATCATCTTGTTACCTGTCTCTGGTTCTTCTACCCTATGTCTGTGCTCTGAACTCTGTTTCCAGGGCCTCCTGTCCATTCACCATTTATTTTCTTCTTCACTTCCTGCCCTATATCTCTCTTTCACATTCAACTTTCTTTCATTTTTCTGCCTTCTTCTCAAATCTATCTAGTTTCTATCTCTTCCCTTCTGATCCCTGCCATCCAGGGCTGCATCTTCTCCCTTATCTTCCCTTCCCTGCCATCCGTATGCATTTCTCCTCTCTTCCCTTCTGTTCATGTCCAGCACCTCCCTTCTTTTTTTTTCCATCCCCCATTTCCAACATCTGTCCCTCACTTTCAACACTATCACACATCACCCTTTTCTCTCTTCCTGAACCATCCCACACTGCTCCTCTCTCTCCTCAGCACCCAGCGTCAACTTATCTCTTACCCATCATCCTGCATCACCCCCTTTCCCCCCCCACCATCCAGTATCACCCCATCTATTTTCTCTCACAAGCCACCACCATTCAGCATTGCCCCATCTCTATTACTCAGCCCTGCCCCCAACCATCCAGGATCAGTCCATCTCTCCCCCTTCTTCCCACCACAAAAACAAAACCATTCTCCCACATTGCCCCCTCTCTTTCCCCAATCATCTAGTATTGCTTTGTCCCCCCATAGTCTGCACTGCTGTCTCTCCCCATCTCCCATATATTGAACTGCTCCATCTCTTCTCCCCCCTCCCCCTCATCTATCTCCCTTTCCTCTCCTATTGGCTCAATCAATTAGGTGGTTTTTCTGTTCCTTTGGATCTGCATGCTGCTGATGCGTCAATAGCAAGCAGAAGGCAGGTGCAGAGAAATTCCCTTGTGTGTGTTGATGCTAGCTCTGATGGACCCAGAAACAGGAAACTCTGATGTAATCTCATGTTTCTAAGTCTAGCGGCGCAAGCAGTAGCACTCACAAGGGAATGTCTCCACTTCTGCCTTCCGCTTGCTGCTGACGCCTGAGCCAACTGCAGACCCGGAGAATCAATGGGTCCGACACAGGAACAGGAAACCATGTGAGTGAGCCTGTCAGTGGGAAAGGAAAGGGAGGCAGACGAGGCAAAGCAGGATACAGGGAGAAATGGTAATAGTGGATGTTTGAGGGTGGGAGAGAGAAAGAGTGGGATGATGTCATTAATAGCATTAAAATTTTTAATGTGCGTTAAAAATTTAACACGTTCATTACCCTAATAATTTTAGCTAAAAGGTTAAATGTTACCCTGTTGCCATGTGATCTTATTGAAATGGGCACCAAAACTGGAATATAGCTCCTGAACAGAGAAAAGGAGGGATAAGGAACACTGTCACATTGCCCAGTCTGCTGCATGCAGCACCCTAAGTATTCCCAACTGGCCTCAGATGATAACACAGTGGGTCCAGTCCTGGTGTGACCCCATGTCATACAGAGACATGTTGAGTACATATGGCACGTATGTTGCCTCTTGACCCCATATCTTGGAGGGACATTGTGTCTTGTTGTTACAAGGAAACGTAGGTGACATATGTATCTAATATGCTCGTCCAAAGCATGGGAGAAGCACGATGTAGGCAAAGGTGAAGACACATGGCAAACCAAATCCTCAATCAGCTATCCCTACACTCACAGGTGCTGTATGGGTGTTACATTGTGCCATTCTGCTCCCTGCAGAGATCACTGGCCATGGTGCTTTATGTTACCTAAATACAGGGCTTTTTTTGTGGGGGTACTGAATACCGGCACCTTTTCCATTGTCTGCTAAAATTGACCCAAGGACCCCACATTTTAATGAAAGAGCTCAGGCTCTACACACCAATTCTGCCTTGTCATAGGTTCTATGACTGGTTGCAGGGGGCCTGGCTATTGTAGGGTGGATCCCTCAGTGATCACCCCACCCTTGAAGGGTGGCCTAGCATTTGAGTACCGGCACCTTTTTTGCTAGAAAAAATGCAGCACCCTAAGTATTCCCAACTGGCCTCAGATGACAACACAGTGGGTCCAGTCCTGGTGTGACCCCATGTCATACAGAGACATGTTGAGTACATGTCACGTATGTTGCCTCGTGACCCCATATCTTGGAGGGACATTGTGTCTTGTTGTTACAAGGAAACGTAGGTGACATATGTATCTAATATGCTCGTCCAAAGCATGGGAGAAGCACGATGTAGGCAAAGGTGAAGACACATGGCAAACCAAATCCTCAATCAGCTATCCCTACACTCACAGGTGCTGTATGGGTGTTACATTGTGCCATTCTGCTCCCTGCAGAGATCACTGGCCCTGGTGCTTTATGTTACCTAAATACAGGGCTTTTTTTGTGGGGGTACTGAGTACCGGCACCTTTTCCATTGTCTGCTAAAATTGACCCAAGGACCCCACATTTTAATGAAAGAGCTCAGGCTCTACACACCAATTCTGCCTTGTCATAGGTTCTATGACTGGTTGCAGGGGGCCTGGCTATTGTAGGGTGGATCCCTCAGTGATCACCCCACCCTTGAAGGGTGGCCTAGCATTTGAGTACCGGCACCTTTTTTTGCTAGAAAAAATGCACTGCCTAAATATAATGCAAGAGCAATAACTGACCACATAGTCCTCTGACATTCCTCTTTCAGCTCCATGCCCCAAACTTTTGGACTCGTGTTCTTCATAAAAGAATCAATTTGTTAGGCTTACAAAACAACATTTCAAAAAACCTACAGAAGAACAGTTAATTGAACCTCTAACATGGTTATCATAGTAGATGATGGCAGAAAAAGACCTGTACAGTCCATCCAGTCTGCCCAACAAGATAAACTCATGTGTGCTACTTTTTGTGTATACCTTACCTTGATTTTTATCTGCCATTTTCAGGGAACAGACCGTAGAAGTCTTGCCCAGCACTAGCCCCACCTCCCCCCACCGGCTCTGCCACCCAATCTCGGCTAAGTTTCTGAGGATCCCTTCCTTCTGAACAGGATTCCTTTATGTTTATCCCATGCATGTTTGAATTCCGTTACCGTTTTCATCTCCACCACCTCCCGCGGGAGGACATTCCAAGTTAGTTGCTGTTGAGACTTGGAAGGAGGAGGAAGTGCTGCCAGAGGCTCTGCAGGCTTCCAGGGGGAAGGGAGTGAGGCCTAGGAAATGAGGAAGGTCCCTGGGGCGCGGTCCTCAGGAAAGCCCCAGGCCAGGGGGTCTCCTGGGGCCAGGGACCAGAAGGCCAGGAGAAGTAGTTCCCTCTCTGGCAGGGCTCCAGAGAGGAGGGAAAGGAGCCCTGTGGATCGAAGAGTGCAGGCTTCCACGGGAGGAACCCAGACCGGTACCCCCCTCACAGTGGCACGCTATCTAGCAGGTGAGGGGGGGAGAGAGCTGGGGGAGGCCCCCGAGAACAGCAGATCGGAGAAGGAGAGGGAGGAGAGAGCAGAGGTAATGGAGATCTGCCGGGAGGCCCTACCGGTGTCAGAGGAGGAGGAGGACAGTGACTCCTCAGAGGAGGAAGGTTTCACGGACTATTGTCAGGATCCAGAGGACCCGACCAGTGGCTTGATTCAAATGGTGAGAAAGATAAAAAGCACAGAAAAACAGGTGGTGGAGTTGGGGAAACAGGTTAAAATGGCAAAAGCCCTGTGCAAACTAGCCCCAGTGGAGCACCGCAAGACTTATACAAAGGAGGTAACCCGTTTACTCAAGCTTCTTCAAAAGAAAGAACATTTGCTGGGGGCATTGAAAAAGGGCCCTGGGAACCCTCTGAGAGAAGTTTACATCAACCGAGAAAGAATGGCCTTGGGGGAAAAGGCCCTGACAACCTTCAAACAGTCACAACAGCAAACAGAGAAGGAGAGTAGGAGCTCAGACCTTGGACCCCAGAACACCCAGGGGCCAGAGAAGCTTCCTGGGCCCAGTACCCAAAAGACATTACAGTATATGCAGTACCTTGCTAGTCAGTCTCTGGCAGCTTCTGGAGCAAGCAAGACTGGAGGTGGGGCTGGAGAGGCATCCTCGTTAAGGGAACCTGAGGCTGGAAAAACTGAACAGGAAAAAAGTTTTAAAACCCAGACTTTTCATCTTGTAGAAAGAGGGGCTGGAAGTTCAGGAGAGAGACTCTTTTCTACACCAGTGATGGTGGAAGCAGAACTGAAAAACTTACTTGAGCAAGAAGCAAGAGGTCAGCAGAGGCAGTTGCAGCCACAGGTTTTGTGCCCATTGCCTGCAGCAGGAGTTGAGAGCAGGAAACAAACACTGATTCCATTGCAGTTGGGGAGGCCCCGCCCACGCAGCACTGAGGGGCTGGAGGTCACGGCCAGGCAGGCTGCAGCACTGCCAAAGACTGAGAATGGTGAGGTTTTAGCAGAGGAAAACCTGGTGACAGAGAGTGCTGCAGCTGGACAAACAGCAGGTGAAAAGGAGGGGTTCTCGATGAAGAAGGCACAGGAGGATCAGGAGTGTTTGCAACAAACCGGCCTGGCAGCAGAGCAAGAGGCTCCAGCCAATCGGGCTGTGGGAGCAGGAAAGACTGCAGAACAGCTACAAAGGCTGGCAGGGGAAATAGCTGCAGCGCCAGAAGATTCCCCATGTGTGAGAGGGCAGGCACTTCTGGAGTGTGGGAAGCCTCGTCCGCTTGGTGAAACAGCGGGGCTGGAGGATCCGACGGAGCAGAACATTGGGGGAAAAAGGGACCCGGTCCAGAGAGCAGGTTTTGGGCGGGAGGGAGGGGTGCTTGCCTTGCCATGCGCACCAGAAGTAAACTTAACTGGTGGTACTAGAGATTTTGATTCCGGCCAGGCAGCGGGGTGGTTGGTTCTGGGGGGAGCGGTTGATTCGACGGGAGGGGGAGGGGGGCAGGGACACCGGGAGGGGACCGGTTATATAGGGGAACCTGCTCTCAAAGTTCATATGGACCAAATTGATGGGGAGACAGGCAGGGTTTCTGTTGCAGGAGGCATTGAACTGATGGACACTGTGACTGCAGGGGATACGAGTGCTCGGGGGGTGAGGGGTGCAGGGGACCAAGGTTTGCTGGTTGAAGGGGTACAAGGCATGTTGGGGGGAGGGATAGGGAGGGAGGGGAGGGAGGCTGAGAAACGGGGAAGGCAAGAGAAGGAGGATATGGTGCATCAGGAGCGGGGGGGTCCGTCCTTTGCGGCGGTGGTGTGTGGAGGAGGCGGGTGCAGGGGAACTAGGGGGGTAGGGGGCGAGGCCAGGTTCCCAAAAGGAGGAATGTGGTACAATTGAGATGGGTGGGGGAGGGGGGGATGCCAAGCAGGGATGTGGTCCTGAGATTGGTCCTGGGTCTAGGATTCCTCCCAGAGGACCTCTATGCCTGTATTCATCCGGTGAATATACCAGAATACGATATCAGCTTTCTAACCCAGCGAGGCATGGAGGTCTTCTGGGAGAGATACGAAGGGGTACGGGGGAGAGGGGACTGGAAGAACTACCGGGCCGTACCAATCAGCAGACCCGACCTGGTGCAGGTAACCCTTCTGGTTCGAAATGAGTCTCTATCAGGGGCGGACCTGGCCTTCTGGCTACAACGGTACGCAGAATTGCGTACCCCCTTGTCCAAACTCCCGGACCCCAGTAGGGTGTGGGCGGGAGGTTGGGGTGCGCAGGTTAGGCTGAGGCAGGCAGGGCATGTCACCCAGCACATTCCCTCTGCGGCGTTCATCGGCAGGGATCAGATTCTCTGCTTTTATAAGGGGCAGCCACGGCAGTGTCACAAGTGCGGGTCGTTTAGACATTTTAGTATGTCATGCCCGGTAGTGCAGTGTGGAAAGTGCAGGTCTAAGGAGCATCCCACGGAGTCCTGTCTGTCTATTCGGTGCAACTTGTGTGGGGGTCTGGGGCATGCATTTCGAGCCTGCCCTTGGGCCTCCCATAATGGGGGAGAGGAGGAGATAGATAGGGATGGTTCAGGTCAGGGGGAGGGGGGAGGGGAAGCAGGCCATGATCAGGTTCCTGGGGCTGGGGGGAATGGGTCCGGGGAAGGACAGGGACAGGCAGAGGGGGGGGGGGGCTTGGGGGAGGGTCGGAAGCGGCAGGAAAGGGAGGATGAGGGCTGGACGCGGGTGTCCAAGAAACAGTGGAGAGGAAAGGGGGGAGGGGGGTGAGAATGGGGATAGAAGTAGGGAATAGATTCAGGGGTTTGGAAGAGGAGGGAGGGGTTGAGGAACTGGCTGGTGAGGAGGTAGAGGATGGGGGTAGCCGGCAGGACGGGTTGGGAGGTAGGGGAGAAGGAGTGAAGGGAACAGCGGGTAAGAGGAAAGAGAAAAGGGGGGGAGGTGGGTGGATCGGGGGAGGCGATGGCTGATGCAGGGAGGGAGGGAGAGGAAAGGAAGGTAAGTAAGGATGTAGTAATGCAGGCCCGTGAGGGGAGGGAGGAAGGGTCGGAGGCGGGATTGATGGGAAGGGTGGAAGAAGAGGAGGTAGTAGGGGTGGAAGAGGGGGGAGAGGAGGGGGGCAGGTCGGTTGATGATCCCCAGGGAGGGAGGGAGGTGGGTGAAGACAAAAAGAAGATAGGGAGGAAGAAAGCAAGGGTGGGGGAAGGGATGTTTAAGCTAGGGGTCCGGGATTGGGCGGAGGAGGAAGAAGAGGGTGGAGGGGAAGGGACCGCGGATGATGGTGTGGAGAGAAGGGAAGGCAGCCAGGAAGGCAGGGGGTGTGGTAGCGAGGACTGATGGCGGGACTGCTATTGGTGTTCGCCACACTTAATGTGGCTAGTGTCGCCTCCCAGAGGGCAAGAAGCTTGGCATTTGATGGCCTCTCTGCTGTGGAGGCGGACTGTTTCCTCCTCCAGGAGACCCGGTTGCAGACGCTGGAGGACATCCGGCGGGCAAAGAGGGCCTGGGGATGGGGACCCTCTATCTGGGGTCTGGCCGGGGAGAGGTATGGGGGGATAGGCATCCTCTTTAAAACCAATAAAGTAGAGATTCAGAGGGTGGTGGAGCTGGGTATTGGTAGGTGTTTGGTGTTGGACGTAATATTGCGGGGGGTGGCCTTGCGGGTGATTAATGTGTATGGACCGCAAAGCAAACAGGGAAGGTCTGCATTGTTCAACAAAATTAAGCCTTACCTATACACTTCAAGGCAGTTGGTGTGGGGAGGAGACTTCAACACTATCTTACGGAAAGAGGATAGTGGGGGGCGGGCAACACAAGTACGTTATGATGGGGTTCGACTAGCGAGGATTATGAAAGGAGCAGGGCTGGTGGATGTACACATTGCACTTGGTGGTGGGAATCAGGGTTTCACCTTTTCACGGGGCACCTGTAGGAGCAGAATTGACCGGTTTATAGTTCGGGAAAGGGCATGTAGGCAGGCACCTAGGGTGGTGGAAGTAGATTTCTCTGACCACAGGATGGTGATGATAGAGTTGGGGGGAGGGGGTGCGTGCAAGCTAGGGAAAGGGTTGTTGAGATTGAATCTCAAATGGTTGAAGGAGGGGGTGTTGCACCAGGAGTACCTGGAATTCCTAGCAGACCAGGTGTCCATTCAGGGTGTCTTCCCTTCCCTCAGGGACTGGTGGGAAGTACTGAAATACCGCACCAGAGGGTTTTTTCTCTGTCAGGCAAGGCGGCAGGGAAGGGAGGCCACCCGGTTGGGGATCGCCCTGAGAAAGCAACGGGATAATCTAATTTCCCGGGGGGGGGGGGGGGGAGGAGGGAGGATATTGAGGTACTGCAACAGGAGGTTGAAAGAGTACAGTACAACCGGTACTCTTCCCTCGTCTATGAGCGGGACTTCGGGAAGCTGCTTGGTCTGGACCCGTATGACTGCTGCAAAGAACGAAGGGAGAGGAGGGTGGTGGTGGGGTTTAGGGATGAGGGGGGGGGGGGGGGTGCTCCAAGAGTCCAGGGAAGGTATTTTGCGGGTGGTGGGGACGCATTTTGGGTGGGTTTTCTCGGACCTACAGTTGGGGACAGAGGCCATGGGAAGATATATTGAGGGGACCCCGGGGGTGGGTAACTGGGGGCCCCATCTTCAGGTCTAAACGCAGCCGTGGACGCTGGGTGAGGTGGAGGAGGCCATTGGGGCCTTGCGGCGCAGAACAGCGCTGGGGCCGGACGGACTTCCGGCGGAGTTTTACCAACGGTTCAGGGACCAGCTGGTGCCGCTCTTGCTGGAACTCTGGGAGGAGGCGCGAACAGGGGGATCCTTGCCGGAGTCTATGGGAGGATCAGCATTGGTCCTCCTTAGCAAAGGCAAGGATCCTCAAGACGTGGCGAACTGGCGACCAATAGCACTATTGAACAGCGACCGGAAGATCTTCGCCCACATGCTTCATGCTCGCATGAGGAAGGTCTCCGGTGAAGTGCTGGCAGTCCCGCAGAGGTGTGGGGTCCCAGGAAGGGGGGGTGCTGGAGGCAGTAGCCTGGGTGAGGGAGGGCTTGGAACATAGCCGGGTGGGAGATGGTAGGTTGGTTGTGGCCTTGGACCAGGACAAGGCTTTCGACCGAGTGTAGTGGGAGTTCTTGTGGAAGGTCCTGGATTACTATGGCTTCCCGGGGGAGTGGATCGCACAACTGCAACTGTTGTATACTGGGGCGCGATTTTTCCCCCTGGTGAATGGATGGAGGGGGGCGGAGGTGGGGGTCACGGCAGGGGTGCCCATTGAGCCCCCTGCTGTACGCTTTCGCCATAGATCTCCTGGTGCGGAGGCTGGGGGGGGGGGGGGGGGGGGGAGGGCTCAGAGGGGTAGAGGTTGGCAAAGGGAACGTATTGAGAGTCATCGCTTATGCAGACGATGTCACCGTTTGGGTGGCAGACCAGAGGGAGGGGAGAATGCTGCGGGAGACCCTTGAAGAATATTCCAAGGCATCGGGGTCACGGGTAAACCTGGGTAAGTGTACTAGCTTGTGGGTGGGTCCAGAGGAACGGCGATTTAACCTAGGGGGCGGGTTTCCTGCAGGGATTGAAAGAATGCGGGTGTTGGGAGTGTATTTTGGGGGGGGGGGATTACGGGCGGGAGAGTTGGGAGCAAAAGATATCGGAGGCAAGGGAAAAGGTGGATCGTTGGAAGGGGTGGCGGATG
Source organism: Microcaecilia unicolor (assembly GCF_901765095.1). Taxonomy (NCBI): domain Eukaryota; kingdom Metazoa; phylum Chordata; class Amphibia; order Gymnophiona; family Siphonopidae; genus Microcaecilia; species Microcaecilia unicolor. The sequence goes on along the minus strand of NC_044035.1, from coordinate 283,637,178 downwards.
TCCATGGCAGACAGGGTCCGGTTGTTGTAGACCCAGATAGTCCCCATGTTTCTCTTCTTGAGTTACATCTGCCTTTTGCCGGAATGCTGTTTCACTTCATTGTACAGCGTGTTTTTTCAACTTTTGTGGGGCAACAGGATGAACCTGGTAAAACGCAATATTACTTACCGTTCGCGGGAGGAAGAAGGGGGTGGGGATGGTAAACCCTGTCTTGCTATTCTCCTCCCTGTTCATCCAGTTTAACCTTGGGCGGGGGGGGGGGGGGGGAGGGCTGGAGGCCCCAGGGTGGGCACAAAGTGTTGTGCAGTGGTGGGAGGGATTTTGGGGCCCTTGGTGGGGGGGGGTGGGAAGGTGGGGAGGGTGCGGAAGGGTTTCCCGGAGGGGGTAGGCTACTACAAATCCTTAGTAAAGCTGGTCCGGTTGTGGGACATTACATGGGAGGAAATAAGGGCGGGGCAGAGGGAGAGCTGGGTGGAGCGGGTTCGCTCCCAGCATTTCTCATCTCCCCTGACTCTTAGGGATGCTCCAGGGCCCGTGCTGAGGCAGGACCTGCGCTTTATTTCATCTAGACGACTCCCGAACAAGTACAGGGACATTGCCTGGCTGTCCCTTCATGGTAAATTATATGTTAGGGCAAATATGCACCGAAGCATGCAGGACCGAAACTGCCCGAGGGGGGAGTGTGCTGGTCAGCTGGAGACGATGGACCACTTCCTTATGGAGTGTCCATTCTCCAGAGCAGTTTGTGGAAGAGTGGCCGCCTTGTTGGCCATCCCCAGCTTCACGTCCTACACCTATGCAGACTGGGTGTACGGGAGGCAGCAGGGGACGGGGCGGCTGGAGCCAGGTACCGCCTTCCTCATATCAGTTATTATCAGGTACTGCCTGTGGGTGGCCCGATGCGGGGTGTCTATGCACCAGGAGTGCAGGTCTGCTGAGCAGGTTTCCTGGGATGTTGTCCGAGCCATCCAGGAATTGGCACGCTGGGAAACGGTGAAGTGGGGGGGGGGTACACAATGTTGGGGTTTGGTGGAAACATGTACGCTTGAAGTTGATTTGAATGTATGGTGTGGGGGGGGGGATTTGGGGGGGACGGGTTTTGTCGGGTTTGTATTTTTTGTATAATGTAATGTCTTGAATATTGGTTTTTTCCGTTTTATTTAATAAAGGAATTCTCCAAGTATCCACCACTCTCTCCGTGAAAAAATACTTCGACATTTTTCAGACATAATACAGAACAGGTTAAGTGCTTCATCCCCCCCATCATGCACATATATGTAAGGTCAAGTTAAGCCACATATACACGATTCTCCCAGGCCCCACACTCAGCAGACATGCAAACAAGACACACACTCAAATGTGCCATTCAGTGCCAGATGGTACATCAATGGTAACAGTGTTAAAAGGGACAAATTGAAGAGTAAAGCTTCCACACATCTCTGCCAGTGATTGTCAGGACATGAACAGCACAGATAACATATTAGAAAACATGCCCTATCACCATGGTTGTTAATCTCTCCGAGTGTGTGTGTGTGTGTGGGAGGGGCAGGGAACTGTTAATATGTGTTGTAGCTTGAGGCCTATCCACTGGAATGGTGGCGGGCCAAGTTACTGGGCTTTGGCCAGCTGAGCAGCCCACCAATGGCCTTATAGATGGGAACCTGCAAAAGCAGGCCTGCATGATGGGTCTTAACAAAATCTGGTAGAACTGTTAAATTGAACATAACACCTAAGATGTAGAAATAATGGACAAAAATGGATGAAGTTTGGTTTTTAAAATGAAGTCTGTGTTTCTATAAGATTGGCACTCAGATCATAAGATGATATGAAAGATGATATGAAACTGAAATGCTAGTATTGAGATATTTTTGTATCAAGAGGGAGAAAAACAAGTGTTGACAAAAGCGGAAATGTCATAATCAGGTGCAGATATTTTTGTAACAAGAAAAAACATGTTGTTGACAATAACGGAAATCTTGCAATAGCTAAAACGGAAAGAAGAGGGTACAGATGGACATCTGCCAGAAAGGAAAGTGTGAATCAGAGGTTGGGCAATATTAAGGAAAAAAAGGGGTCTTGCCATTGACTTGCATGTAGACCTGCGCCTATAAAAGGGAAGAGATTTTGGCAGATCGTTGGAACTTTCCCCAACACATCCTCAGAGCCAGAACTCTGTGCAGTTGAACCTAGGATCTGTCTGATGAATGTATCAAATTGAAGATTTGATTTTGGTAAGAATAAACACTTTATTTCTGGCAACTATCTCTGTCTTTATTTCTAATTCATTCTTTACCTGTCATTTGTTCTGCAAGGTAATCCACACACAAGTAACACTCAGTCTCTGAACTAATTTGGGTTGGCTTTTAATAGAATATATGTGGGAACATAAATGGCCAAAGATCCACCTACATCCTAATAGACAGAAAGCTGTGGTCATGGGAATTCGATTTGAACTGAGCCTTCTGATGCCTCCCCAGGAGCGATACCCATGGCAAGGGGTAAATCAGGAATTCAGGGAGGCGGTCTACAAGGTCATAGAAGAACAGACTCTCTGTACACCTCCGTGTGGAAAGATCAGACGCGGGTCTACAGAGGGTCAATAAAAACAGAACCAACTCAAGTATGTCTAGATGCCCAATCTACTGCCTTATATGCTATACATACCAGCACTCTTAGGATACAATTATGGCCTAGATTGGATCCAGAAGCAAACAAAACACCCTTCCCCACCACTGTAAGGGCTGTGTCCAAACAGTGAGCCTGTGTATCATAAAGCAATAATCAATGTGTGATTATATGCCCAAATCACAACACACAAAAGCTGCTGCAAAGCCAGAGTCACTACAAACCCAAATGGAAGAGAATGCCTCACAGAGGCCTACACCCACAAGAATATAATAGAACCAGTTCTGAAGCTCAGAACTTCTGAGACAACTTTATGATAGAAGTAGCAGCAGGACCTCCTCACAAGAAAGTCTAGGGAGGGGTGAAGCTTGAAGATAAATTCCTTACATAGGCTTGTTTGCTGCAGACTTAACTTCTGCCCAAGTTAGAGAGTGTCAGCACAGCTGTTACAAGGAATTACCCTTTAAGATTGGGACACATGCTATGAAGGGACACAAAGTATATTAAATTCCCGATGCCTGAGGCTGATCAACATCAATGACTGATTTCTGTCAGGTGGCAGGCTTTAAAGGAGAAGCCAGGTGCAGAGCATGTATAGGCCCTGAAACATGTTCATGGACCTGAGTGATAAAGCTGCACCTGCTCACACATTGCTCAATAAGGAAACCACATGTGTTTGACTTAGGGGGGTTCCTGACTTGAAGATGAGAAACACTGATGTAGTAAGAGATAAAGTGAATTGACAAGGCATTACAAAATATGAGAGGCAAGTTAACAGTGATAAAATGTTGCCAAGAGAGCATTAAAGGAAGGAGAGAAGGAAAACAAGCCAGGAAAAGCATTCAGAAGTCAAGTAAGAGGAAATACTGCATTTTTTAAAACAATTATCTTTAAAGGTTTTTTTTTTTTATTATTGTGGTAATTATTCACTATCTAATATTAAAGTACTATATTTTTCATATGCTTTTAAATGATTAAAAAGTGTGTCTGCAATAACTGACAAGTGCCTTCCTTTTACAACATACACACATTGTTGATACTTTACATAAGTACATAAGCACCGCCATACTGGGAAAAGACCAAGGGTCCACCAAGCCCAGCATCTTGTCTCCGACAGCAGCCAATCCAGGCTTCAAGAACCTGGCAACCCCTCCCCCCCCCCAAAAAAAAAAAAAAAATAAATAATGTTTAATGGACTTTCCCCTCAGGAATCTGTCCAAACCTCCTTTAAATTCCGTAAGGCCAGCTGCTGTCACTACATTCTCCGGCAACAAGTTCCAGTCTAACTACATGCTGAGTAAAGAAAAACTTTCTCCTATTTGTTTTAAATCTACCATATTCTAACTTCATCTTGTGTCCCCTAGTTTTGTTGTTGTTTGAAAGTGTAAACAAACGCTTCACATCTGTCCGCTCTACTCCGCTCATTATCTTGTAGACTTCTATCATATCACCCCTCAGCCACCTTTTCTCCAAGCTGAAGAGCCCTAACCTTCTCAGCCTTTCCTCATAGGGAAGTCGTTCCATTCCCTTTATCATTTTTGTCGCCCTTCTCTGCACCTTTTCTAATTCCTTTATATCTTTTTTGAGATGTGGCGACTAGAATTGGACACAATACTCGAGGTGCGGTCGCACCATGGAGCGATACAACGGCATTATAACATCCTCGTGTTTGTTTTCCATCCCTTTCCTAATAATACTCAACATTCTGTGCGCTTTCTAAGCCGCAGCAGCACACTGGGCAGACATTTTTAACGTCTTATCAACGATGACTCCCAGATCCCTTTCTAGGTCCGTAACGCCTAACGCGGAACCTTGCATGACATAGCTGTAATTCGGGTTCCTCTTACCCACATGCATCACTTTGCACTTGTCAATTTTGAACTTCATCTGCCACTTGGATGCCCAATCCCCCAGTCTCGCGAGGTCCTCCTGTAATCTTTCACACTCCTCCTGTGACTTGACGACCCTGAATAATTTTGTGCCATCTGCGAATTTAATTACCTCACTAGTTACTCCCATCTCTAGGTCATTTATAAATATGTTAAAAAGCAGCGGTCCCAACACAGAACCCTGCGGGACCCCACTAACTACCCTTCTCCACTGAGAATACTGACCCATTCAACCCTACTCTTTGCTTCATATCTTTCAAACAGCTCTTAATCCATAGTAATACCCTTCCTCCGATCCCATGACTCTCCAGTTTCCTCAGGAGTCTTTCATGAGGCACTTTGTCAAACGCCTTTTCAAAATCCAGATACACAATATGCACCGGCTCCCGATTGTCCACACGTTTGTTTACCCCCTCAAAAAAATGCAGTAGATTGGTGAGGCAAGACTTCCCTTCACTAAATCCGTGCTGACTTTGTCTCATCAGCCCATGTGTTTGTACGTGCTCTGTAATTTTATTCTTGATAATAGCCTCTACCATTTTGCCCGGTACCGACGTCAGACTCACCGGTCTATAATTTCCTGTATCTCCTCTGGAACCCTTTTTAAAAATCGGCGTAACATTGGCTACCCTCCAGTCTTCAGGTACCACACTTTGTTTTAGCTGGCTAATAAATTTTGCTATCAAATTTAAGACGTTTTTGGAAACCTCAATTTATTTAGGGCTAGATTTTCAAAGGTCAGCTACTGCATGTTAACGCAGTTATTACAAACTCTCAGTATCTCTCAGCTACAGAACCACAGCTCTGTCTGTATATCCAAGGCAGTTAAAGCAACTAATTTCAAAATAACATTTTAATCTATGAATAGAGTAAACAAAAGCATGCGGTACTACAGTACTACTAAATTTCCTGCCCTTATCATAGCTTCAATGACTTTTTATAATCTCAATCTTGAGGGGAAAAAGAAGTCATCAGATACGTTTTAACACAAATAAGATTTTCTTTGTTTTTTTTAATGCAAGTTGAACAGTCCTATAAGATCCTGCTATTGGGGGATAGGAAAGCACTCAGGGGTCCTTTTACTAAGCGGAGGTAAAAGGGGACCTGTGCTAGCATCGATTTTTGGCTTATGCTGAGGCCCCCTTTTACAAAAGCCTTTTTTTTTTGGGGAGGGGGGGGAAGAAATGGCCAATGCGGTAAGTGAACTACTTGTCACAGGCCATTTCGCTGCCTGATTACTGCCAGTAAGCACCAGCGTTAAAAAAAATTAAAAATATTTTGTAGCGCTGGAAATGGCACGCACTGCAGGTGGGAACTACCACCAGGTTCCTGCAGTAGTTCTGTATTGGCGCACGGCAAGCCTGTTGCCATGTGCCAACCATTTAGTAAAAGGGTCCCTCAGTAAACAGAAAATCCCGGGTTACAAGAATACGTTCATAAAAGTAGCGATCCTGCTAGTTAAGAAAATCATATTGAGGTTTTGGGTGCATGAGATAGTCCCGCCATTTGAATGTTGGCAGAGAATTATGTCGAAGACGGCTGAGCGGGAGCTTCAAATAAAAAAAATCCTATATACTAATTTGTACCTCCAAAGTTCCATGGCTGGCTGGCTGGGTTTGTAACACCTCCTGACGTCAGCTAGCCTCCAGCGTTCCATTCACTCTCACTGTCCCGCCCTCGCGTCAAAATGTAATGACATCAGAGGAGGGTGGAACAGTGAGAGGGAAGGGAACGCCGGAGGCTGGCTGACGTCAGGAGATGTTATGAACGGAATGTTAAGGAAGCCAGCCAGCCAGAGAACTTTCAGGTAGAAATCACTGGTGAAGGAGGGGAGGACAGAATCGCGGAACATCGAGGGGAGGGGAGCAGCACCGCAAACATCATCTTTCACTTTCAGTAATACTAGCGATGTTAGGCTGTGTGTATGCGTTTTGAGACCTATATGAACATCACTCCCCTCTCATCTGACCAGCTGCTGTACATTTCTCTCTTCATTTCGAACTTGCAAGACATGATTTGTTTTAGAAAAATTTCAGCTATAGCCTTTTTTTCTATATGATCTTTATCACAGGCCTGCTGTGATACGTATCTTCAATCAGAGCTGCTGTAGTACATAATGCAAGCACACTGCCAGTTTTTCATATGCAGCTACTGGATGGGAGGACAGGGACGAGGAGAATCGCTGGACATTAGCACGTGGCCATTACAAAAGATTAGTGAATGAGCTTTTACCGCCACCTATGTTGTAGATAAGGGCTCACGTGCTAATTAGTTAGCACACAGTAATGTAGCTGCGCTGATCACCACAGAAACATCCACTCTCCTTCCCCAGACAAAAATGTTTTACTGTCTAGGGTACGCACACTAACCCTGAACTTACCATAAGACCCCTAAGTGTGTCCCGCAGTAAGCCCTTTTAAGCTGCAGTAAGATTAGTAAAAGGACCCCCCCACACACACACAGTTTTTTTTTAGGTAAAAATGTACTGTGACTTGTGGTAAATATAGGACAAAATTCTCCCAAAGTGATTTCAGGGAGATTTAGGTTTTAGTCAGGTCTTCCCCTAACACCACAGGCACAACCAAAATAAAAGAACAGTATTTGTAGCAGTAGGTGGACTAGAATTTTTTAAATAAATAATAAATCTGAACCAATCTGGCTAAAATATCATATATTTTCTCAGTAGTACAATTATGAGTCTTTCTTTACAGAAACATCTGAATAAATTTGTACTCCTAGAAGTACAAGGAACACAAAGAAAATGCAACATGAACTGTGGCATGTGAAGGCTGGCGGGCACCTCTTTCTTATTCAGGCAGATGTCAATAGTCATGACTTGTTTTCATGTACAGGACACAGTATTGGACAGTCACCGACAGGGCCATACTATGGAAAGTCTATCAATACATCAGGAAAAAAACAAAAAGATCCACCACAAACAGGGCAATCTTATCCTTCACTAATCATAACTTAAAAGAATTCTAAATGTCTAGACACCTAAAAGCCTGATCTTCTAGCACTGATCCCATTTACGTCCATTGTAACAAGAGCTCTGAAGGCAATCCCTTCCTTCCATCTCTTAGGTCCAACCCTTCTGCTTCTAAACCAAACCACCATCAAAACAGTCCTCAGCAGTGGACCACAAACCAGCTTCCTTGGACATGAGGCACATGTAAACAATTTCTTCAACTGATGCCACTCAAGGTGTACATGTGCATTCTAACTATAAAAATTACGCAGTTCACTTGTCTGATATCCTATACAAGGTTTAGGTACTGGTACCCCACCCCCAAAGGCATGCTGTCCAACAATTTTAAGGTTAACATATTTGATTTTCCAATTGTTTTCTGCAAGGGGGCAGCGAATGAGTCCAAATACTTGCTCAAAAATACCCAAGCAAAGATTGTTTCTGTGCACTGTTCCAGCTACTGCCACCACAACCAATCCATGGGGAGAATTTACAGCCCTTAGCCCACTGGCATCCAGGTTGGGGTTCATAAAGAGACATTCCTCTCGTACTAGCGCTAGTAACCGAAGGCTTGCCATCTGTGCTCCTTGGTACTCTTCTGTGTCCTGCTCAGATGTTTTGTAAGAAAATTTGAGAACAGCATTTTCCCAGAAATGATGAGGGCCCCATTCACCTTGCTCCTGCCCCAGTGAAGGATTCTGAGCATTCAGGAGATTAAAGAACCACTGGCAGAACTGCTCCCCCAGCACCTGATAATCCAAGGCTCCAGTGTCAGCTTCAGTGGGCTGCAAAATCATGAAAAATACCAATGATTCTTCCCATACAGTGAGAACAGGAAGTTTATTTTGCATCATAGAATTCAACAAATGTAATTATCAGTTCTATTCCAAATTTCAACTCACTGAATTATATAAGAATCAGCAACAATCAAGGTCATCTGATTTAAGGTTAAATTCAACTTTTAACCCTGAATATTTTTTAAATTAACATTAAATCTAATATCATTAAAAAAAATGCCTTTAAAGCTAAATACATTACCTTTTTCTTACAAGCATTAACAATATAATAAGGATCGACATTCAAAATGTTATAAGAAAATATAAAACTATAATCAAGAATTTTTTTTATAGTTACACATTTAAACTGAGGTTTTAAAAAGTGCTTGATGCTATAACTGCTACTCTAAGTTCAAGCTATAGGTTTGTTCATTCAGTACCCATCTTGACACACACACACACCCAGGAGCCCAGCGGCAGTTCCAGGTTTCTCATGCGCCATTTCTGGTGCTACAAGAAGCGAAGATACTTACCTATCACAGATATTCTCTGAGGACAGCAACCTTTATATTCTCACAAGTGGGCAATGCCAACCCGCGTCGCCCAGTCCAGGACTAATGATAAGCATTTAGCATAAGAAGAGCTTTGTAGAGGAAGAGATTCTCCACCACGCATGAGCTAGTGCCTTCCTACCCACCGCGAGAACGAGGTCTCCTCAGTTTTATACTACAGCAAAAAAAAAAAAAAAAAAAAAAGTACAAATAAGAAAGGAGCCAACTCCAAGGGGAGGTGGGAGGGATTGTAAGAATATAAAGCCTACTGTTCTCGGAAAATACCTGCTACGTAAGTATCTTCGCTTTCTCCAAGGACGAGCAGGCTTATCTATTCGCACAAGTGGAGAATCCCTAGTATCCAGGTTCACCAAAAACAACAAACATTGATCAATTGGGCCTCACAATGGCGAGGACATAACACGGATTAACCTAAAACTATATACAATTTGAATGAGAGTGCAGCCTGGAAAAGAATAAAACAGGCCTAGAAGGGTTGGATTTCAGACCCCAAACAGATTCTGTAACACTGTCTGCCCGAACTGTCACGTTGGGTATCCTGCTCAAGGCAGTAGTGTGATGTGAATGTGTGGACTGAACACCACTTTTCGGCCTTGCGAATTTATTCAGTGAAAGCTGACCTCAAGTGAGCTACCGATGCAGCCATGACTGACACTGTGAGCTGTGACATGACCCTCTAGGGCCAGTTCAACCTGGGCATAAGTGAATGAAATGCAATCTGCCAGCCAATTAGAAATGATGCGTTTCCCTGATGGAGACCCCCATCCTGTTGGGATCAAAAGAAATAAAAAGTTGGGTGGACTGTCTGTAGGGCCTGGTCCGCTCCATGTAGTAGGCCAATGCTCTTTTGCAATCCAAGGTGTGCAAGCTGCTTTCGCCAGGATGGGCATGTGGTCAGGGAAAGAATGTTGGCAAGACAATCGACAGGTTCAGATGGAACTCCATTTTCAGCAGGAACTTAGGGTGTGTGAGGACTACTCTGTTGTGATGAAACTTAATATAAGGTGAATCCACCACTAAGGCCTGAAGCTCACTGACTCTATGAGCTGAAGTAACAGCCATCAAGAATATGAACCTTGAAGTCAAATACTTCAGATGGCAAGAATTCAGTGGCTCAAAAGGAGCTTTCATCGGCTGCGTGAGAATGACGTTGAGATCCCATGACACGGGTGGAGGTGTGACAGGGGGCTTTGACAAAAGCAAACCTCTCGTGAAGTGAACAGCTAGAGGCTGTCCACAGATGGGCGTACCTTCTACACGCTGATAAGCACTAATTGTACTAAGGTGAACCTTTATGGAGTTGGTCTTGAGACCAGACTCAGATAGGTGTAGAAGCAGGGTCTGTGTAGAGCAAGAGGATCTAGGACCTTGTTCTCATACCAGACGGCAAACCTCCTCCATTTGAAAGAATAGCACCTCTTAGTGGAGTTTTTCCTGGAAGCCAGCAAGACCTAGGAAACACCAAAGAAGCAAATTCTAGGCTCTCAACATCCAAACAGAGCCAGAGACTGGGACGTAGAAGAGTCCCCTCGATCTGTGTGACGAGAGTCGGAAAACACTCCAATCTCCACGGTTCTTCTGAGGATTACTCCAGAAGTAGAGGGAAACATATCTGCCGCGGACAGTAGGGTGCTATCAGAATCATGGTTCCGCGGTCTTCCTTGAGTTTCAACAAAGTTTTCCCTACTAGAGGTTTGGGAGGATACACACACAGAAGACCTGTCCCCCAATTGAGGAGGAAGGCACCTGATGCTAGTCTATCGTGGGACTGAAGCCTGGAATAGAACTGAGGGACCTTGTGATTGATATGAGTGGCAAAAGGTTTACCCTCAGGCATGGCAGATCTTGCGGACTATGCCCATATTGAGAGACCACTAGTGTAGTTGCATTATCCTGCTCAGTCTGTTGGCCAGGGTATTGTTTTTGCCTGCCAGATGTGGCCGGAAGGAACATACCATGGTGGTGAGTCCAATGCCACATCCGGACAGCCTCACGACACAGAGGGTGTGATCCGGTGCCCTGCTTGTTGGTGTAATACATTGCAACCTGATTGTCTGTTTGGATCAGTACAATTTGATGAGACAGCCAATCTCTGAAAGCCTTTAGAGCATTCCAGATCTCCCGGAGCTCCAGGAGATCGGAAGATTTGTTTCCTGGGTGGACCAAACACCTTGGGTGTGAAGCCCATCTACATGAGTCCCCCATCCCAGGAGAGATGCACCTTTCGTCAGCACCTTTTGTGGCTGAGGAATTTGGAATGGGTTCCTAGAGTCAAATTGGATCGAATGGTCCACCAGTGAAGGGAGCGTGCAAGCTCTGGGGACACTTAGAGGACATCTTCCGGGCTCCTTATGGCTTGACACCACTGAGAAACAAGGGTCCACTAAGCTGATCTCATGTGAAGAAGTGTCATGGGTGTAATGTACACTGTGGAAGCTATGTGGCCCAACAATCTCAACATCTGCCGAGCTGAGCCCTGCCGAAAGGCACGGAAGCGAGTGTGACAAGTGTCCGCTCTCATCTCCAGAAGGTAAGCTCGAACCTTCTCAGTTATGAAGCAGGGCTCCTACGAACTCCAATCATTGGACAGGGCAAAGATGTGACTTGGGGTAGTTTAAAACAAGCCCTAGTAGCTCGAGCACCCAAATAGTCATCTGCATGAACTCCTGAGCACCATCCGAAAAGGTGCTCTTTATCAATCAATCATCGAGATACAGGAACAAATGGACTCCCAGTCTGCATAGCGATGCTGCAACTACCGCTAGACATTTGGTGAAAACCCTAGGAGCTGACGCAAGGCCAAAAGGAATCATGTGATAGTGAAAGTGATGTGTTCCCAGCCAAAATCAAAGATACTTCCGGTAGGTGGAAGTATCAGGATGTGGGTATATGAATCCAGGCATAGCCAATCGTTTTTCTGAATCATTGGGAAAAGGGTGCCCAGGGAAAACATCCTGAACTTTTCTCGGACTAGGAATCTGTTCAGGGCCATTAGGTCTTGGATGGGACGCACCCCCCCCCCCCCCCCCCCACACCTGTTTTCTTTTGCACAAGAAAGTACCTGGAATAGAATCCCTGCCCTTCCTCCCCTGGTGGAATGGGCTCGACCGCATGGGCCTTCAGAAGGGCTGAGAGTTCCTCTGCAAGTACCTGCCTGTGCTGAGAGCTGAATGAATAAACTTTCGTTGAGCAATTTGGAGGTTTTAGAAACCAACTGAGTATCTGAGAGGGACTATTTGAAGAACCTACCAGTCAGAGGCTATAAGGAGCCACCTTTCTTGGAAAAACTTCAGCCTCCCCCCAACTGGCAAGTCATCTGAGACAGACACTTTTACTGCGGCTATTATCTGTTGGAGCCAGTTAAAAGCTCATCCCTTGCTTTGTCTGGGGAGTGGCAGGGGCCTTTTGGCACATGCTGTTAACATGAACAAGCACACTGGAGTTGAGCCTGTGCAGGCCTGCGAGCCGAGGGGTCACTCCACAAAGCTCTACTAATGCTAATCGTAAGTCCTGGACAGGCGACGTGGGTCAGTGTCACTCACTTGTGAGAAAAGATAAGCCTGCTTGTGCTCAGAGAATACCTTTTTATCTTCTAGCACAGTGGGACATGCCTGGCGATAATGAGGCAGCGCCACACACTGCCCAACTGTTGCTGGGTAAAAGCTTCGGCAGTAAATAGCCATGTGGCAATTTCTTAAATTACTGCACGGCCATTTACTGGCCCTTTTAAAAAAAAAAAAAAGGCCTTTTTACCAGCGTGGCCTCCGCACGCGCCAATGACACCAAAGGCCATCTTTTACTACTGTTTGGTAAAAGGGCCCTTTAATTTGGAAAGAGAAGAAATTTCACTGTATCTGATTTTCAATGATTCTTGGATCCAAACTTGGAAAAAATAAAACCCCAAAAGCAGACAGGTACCTATCAAATAACATAACCTGCTGACTTACCACACTGTGGGACTCTTTTACTAAAGTGTATGTGCCTAAATTACCATGAAGTGCAATGCCTGTGTGGTAATGACTGGAAGTGTGCTTCCCAGCTACCACATGGTACAATGACAGTACAGATGCACGTAAGGTAATACATGCATCAGCACTATCTTCAATGGTGAAAGACATGATAAGTTATCAAGCAGTAACCGCAAGGTGAAGTCCACACCCATTTGCTTGCTCATTCCAGGATATACAGTTAGCGTATGCTGTCATGCTAGCATGGCAAGAGTTACCACAACCATTTCCTATTAGTTACTACATATGCAGTAATTAATTACAAGGAACACAGCGACTATGACACAGAAAAGAAGGTCTTACACGATGTATAAAAGTCCACTTTATTGAGTCCAGTAATTATCACGTGACTTACTATTATTACTAAAAAGGATCTCTGTGTCTGATTAAAAATGTGACTGGAAGGCACGTTATCAAAGTTTTCCAGCACTGATCCTGTTCACCAGCTTTATAATACTGCACTGATGGGATCAACATACCGCGTATCAATACCAGCCCACTAACCCGAAAAACTTTTGCCTTGATACCAAACAGCAGCACAAACCATATACAGAGCTCTAATAGGTATACTGCTCATGCAGAAAACTAGAATCTTCACAGGTTTTGACACATATTATTGGAATAACGTAAGACCAATCAAAAGATATTGCAGAACAGTAGATAGAACTCATGTGTTCTCAGCTCATCGGGTCAACATTGTTGATTACTCTTATGCTGGGCCATTAACATTCCACATCCCTTCAACCATTTTTTTGTTGAAATTCTGGTAGCTACTATCAGGGATAGTGGATAACTTGCCTTTTGTTGTTGCTCCTCTGTTACTGGTTCCTTCCAATACTCTAAAGCCTGGTCAATGAGCTGGTTCTTGTCCGATGATGGGAGTGCCACAATGCCCTTCTTTCCAAGGTATGTAAAAATGATATCCCTCTGAACCTTCCTCCGCTTTAAAAGCTCTTTTGCACTTCCACTGTAGGTTACTATGGCATGAATGGCTTCTGGAATTAGAGCAAAAAAGTGTTAGCTACAGTAAATTGACTCGCACTGTCAAATCAGCTAAAGTTTTGGAATATGCTATAGCTCTGGTACACAGCACACCTTTGGTACTCTGACATTTGTCAGAATCCTGTTTAGAAGGAATGGATTCAAAGAAGCTTAGCGGGGATTAGGAAGCAACACCAATAATTGGGTGTAACAAGATGTCAGTTCAATTGTCAGAATTAAATATGCAGCAGAATTATTGAAATGTGTAGCATAATATTGATTATGCTGAATCAGATACAAAAATACAGCTTTAAAAATATATTTGAAACTGCAGCAGAAACTGGCTTTGATAGCAGGGCTAGTCAATTACAAACAATTAACAGAGACAAAAGCTGGCTGGGAGGATCACCAAGACATCTCTAGAGAACAAAAAACTGAAGCAGAGAGACTCCTATGACTCAAACTGAAAAAGCCCATCTATTTGACAAAAGAAACTCCACCTATCACAGCAGACTGAAACCTGTGCAAAAGCCCTCAAGCTACAGAAAAGCCATTTGCCAGCAGATATCCAGGAAACATGTGACCATGCTTCCCTGCAAACTACAATACCCAAGATCCCCTGCAAACTACAATATCCAGGACTCAGGGAACATTATAAAAAGCCTGGAAACAGCCCAGCTCACCCTCTTGGGACCTGCCAGCTTCTTGGGACCTGACCTGCAGCTCACCTGCCTGCTATGAGGACCTCTCCTAACCATGTGCTTACCTCAAGCTGCTCATACTTTGTAACCAGGACTTGTAAGTAACATAACTTTTGATCTAGACCTGCTACCTGACTTTAAGCACAGATTATCTAGAAAGATCTCTTAAAAGAACTATCTCTCGCTTGTAACCTTATTTATACGATTGCATTAATCATATTGCAACTTAATAAACCCTTTTGAAGCTAAATATATATATGGTCTGCTCTTTCTTAAACCTGGTAATGCAGGTTAAGGCAATCCAATAAATATATTTAATTCCTTTCATTCAGTGTAAGTGTAGATCTTGTTGCTTTAATCGGCAACTGGTGGAGAATTTAAAATAAATATATATATATTAAAAATTATAAATATTAGCGAGTGCTCTAGAGCTCTTTCCCCCAAGATAAATCATTTCTTGCAACATTTAATGTTCTTGCAACATGGGAAGCAAAGCTAGTACTGGGCAAACTTTTACGGTCTGTGCCCTGAAAATGACAAATCAAGACCAGGTATGCATATGAAGTATTACATACCATATGTAATGAGTTTATCTGTTCGGCAGATTGGATGGACCATCATCTACTATGTTAATATGTTATTTAAATGAAAGTTTAATTATTGTTTTTATATAAATTATTGCGACCTCCCTTACTAGGAGTGAAACATCCACTTCCTTATAAGCTTTTGATGGTTCTTTCAATGTCTGTTTTTTTCATGGAAACCGAGAAAATAAGGGGAGTTAAAGACCATGAGGGGCATTTTCGAATGGGGCCGGCCATGTCTAAGGGCGGCCATCTCAGAGGACGGCGCCACGAAAGGGCTGGGCAAACCGTACTATCAAACAAGATAGGCGGCCATCTTTCGTTTCGATAATACGTTTGGGGCCGGCCAAATCTCAAAAGGGCACCCGGGGGGGGGGGGGCACTGCAGTGGACTTCACAAATTGCTCCCAGGTACATAGCTCCCTTACCTTGGGTGCTGAGCCCCCCAAAACCCCCACAACCATCCACCACTACCATAGCCCTAAGGGGTGAAGGGGGCACCTACATGTGGGTACAGTGGGTTTCGCGTGGGTTTTGAAGGGCTCCCATTTTCCACCACAAGTGTAACAGGTAGGGGGGATGGGCCTGGGTTCGCCTGCCTGAAGTCCACTGCACCCACTAAAACTGCTCCAGGGACCTGCATACTGCTGCGATGGACCAGAGTATGACATTTGAGGCTGGCATAGAGGCTGGCAAAAAAAGGTTTTTAAAGTTGATTTTTTTTTTTTTTTTGGTGGGAGGGGGTTAGTGACCACTGGGGGAGTCAGGGGAGGTTATCCCCGATTCCCTCCGGTGGTCATCGGGGCAGTTCGGGCACTTTTTGGGGACTTGGACCTAAAAAAAAAAAAAAAAAGGGACCAAATAAAGCGGACCAAATTCTCGCCAAGGCCACCCATCTTTTTTCCATTATCGGCCGAAGCCGGCCATCTGCTAACCACGCCCCCATCCCGCCTTCGCTACCCTGCCAACATGCCCCCGGGAACTTTTGCCGGTTCTGTGACGGACTGCAGTTGAGGCCGGCCAAAATCGGCTTTCGATTATGCCGATTTCGCCGGCCTTGAGAGATAGGCGGCCATCTCCCGATTTGTGTCGGAAGATGGCCGCCCTTCTCTTTCGAAAATAAGCTGGCATATGGCCTAGCCAGTCTGCTCATCCATACCATATACTCCTTCCTCTCCCTTACAGAAAGCAGTCTTCTTTACTCTGAACACACACTGCACCTTTTCACTTCAAGCAGAACTGCTCATCACACATTACATGATGAGCAATGAAATGTAACAACAACAAAAAAAAACCCCTACCTCATCACAAAACAAAACAATCTTTCCCCTCTCTTATTACTGAAAGATTTTTCATAAAAACCTCCAGCCAATAAACATGACATCAGAAGCTTTTACAATATGTTTATCATTCCATTTTGATATTATGTACTGACTTGGACAAAGGCTACTAGCTAGCAACCTAACATGCTCCTCCACACAGCAATAAGAACAAAAGCAAATATGAAAACTCTCAAAGAGAAATCACAGGTTTTCTGCTGGAGACAAAAGGGAGCCCTGTGCTTTACCTGTACCTTGAAATGTGACCACTAATGTGGCTCCATTCTCCTCTTCCCTTGCAATCATTTAGTACCCTAAGCTGCAAGTGCTTAAGACCCTCAGATGAGCTCCCAAATGTGTTGTCCGACTCAAAATTTTAGACAGAGCGGTATAGAAAATTCTAGAAATAAAAATAAAATAAATAAAGT